>NC_135879.1:65370611-66043944 GCF_964194155.1 Cetorhinus maximus | reverse complement strand
CCTTGACATTCAATGGCATTCCCATCGCTGAATCCCCCACTACCAACATCCTGGGGGTTACCATTGACCAGAAACTGATCTGGACTAGCCATATAAATACTGTGGCTGCAGGAGCAGGTCAGCGGCTAGGAACCCTGTGGCAAGTAACTCACCCATTGACTCTCCAAAGCCTGTCCACCATCTACTTGGCACAAGTCACAAGTGTGATGGAATACTCTCCACATGCCTGGATAAGTGTAGCACCAACAACACTCAAGAAGCTTGATACCATCCAAGACAAAGCAGCCCACCTGACTGGCACCTCTTCCGCAAACATTCACTCCCTCCATCATCGACAAAAAGTGGCAGCAGTGTGTACCATCTACAAGATGCAGTGCAGTGTCACCAAGGCTCCTTAGGCAGCACCTTCCAAACCCACGACTACTACCATCTGTAAGGACAAGGGCAGTAGATAGATGGGAACACCACCACCTGGAAGTTCCCCTCCAAGCCACTCACCGCCCTGACTTGGAAATATATCGCGTTGCTTCACTGTGGCTGGGTCAAAATCCTGGAACTCCCTCCCTAACAGCACTGTGGGTGTACCTACACCACAAGGACTGCCGTGGTTCAAGAAGGCAGCTCACCATCACCTTCTCAAGGGCAGTTAGGGATTGGCAATAAATGTTGGCCTAGCCCGAGCCAGTGACGCACACAGCCCTTAAATGAATATTTTTTTAAATGACTGATCTGACAGTTTTCATTTCAGCACAAAATATTACGATCTTGGCTCTGGGTCTCACTGCTGAAAGAGGCTTCCGGAACATTACAGCAGTCATTAATCTGTTCTCCAACAGAACATTAGCAGTGCTGAAATGCCAGCTTGGGAGAGTGTTACCCTCTCTCAGGAGGACAGCATTGCTGCTCCCACACCTGCCATTCCACCAGTGCCCTTGCTGTTGTCTATCTGCCAACCATCCCAGATGGCTGCAGCCAAGGCCAAAGTAGTGCAGTCTGAATTCGGGCCTTTGAGGCACAGAACTGCTTGAGGTTATCCTTTAATGCCATTTGCAATGGAAGCTCAAAATCTAGGCACTGGAAAAGCACATCATAGGAAAAACAAGATAGGATAAAGGGACTCAAAAAAGGGCACTAAGGGAATGTACAATGGTGATTATTTTAACTTTTGTATGTAGATTGCCATTACTGATATGCTGAAGTTTGATTTGAATTTGTATCATGAATTGGTTGCTGTCAAATGAGGAGATATCATTGAAGTTTGAAGCAAAGGGGATGACATGGTAGGTTATTTAAAAAAAAAACAAGATAAGGAGAGGGCAATTGAGCCATGTAGTGCCATTTATTAGGCCTCCTAATGGCATCTGAGATGCATGTGCTCACATCCAATGGCAAGTGCACTGGACACCATCTTGTAAAGCAGTTTGCACATGTGCTCCTAACAACCACTGGCAAAGTGTAGAGTAAGCAGATTAGGATGTCAGAGCACAAAGCCAATTTGATGCTGGCATTGCCATTTTCTAAAACCATTTTCCAACCAATGCTCTGCCTTAAGATCACACACTGAACACCATGTTAAATGGTATAAAGGATCCCCTACCACAGCTGCTTAAAGTGAGCATGAACTACCTACAGGTTAGTTGCTGAATTATTTCTTCTGACTCCAAATTTTTCGATGCTTTCCTACACTTAGCTCAAGTTTCAATAATCTACAGGGAGTCGTCTGGCTGGTGCTGAAGTACTTCTTTGGTGGTTTAAAAGCTTGTATTGAAACAAGTAATTTCCCAAACATGGGTGGCTTGTTAGGCCTTCCTCTAGGAATGAAGCAAGACTGGGAGAATGTAGCGAGGCCGTGCAGAGCAGGTCAAACTGCTAGAAGAAGGAAGAAGAGGTGGGGAAGAAGTGCTCTCAGCAGAAGGCCAAATCTACCAAGGCTCTTTAGGAAGCAGTTAGCTTAGCTCGATTTCAGGCTGACCAATGCTTGAGATGTCTTTGCTTCACGACAGAAATTCTGACTGTAATTTTCAACCTGTTGCAGCAACAACTCCAACCTAAAAGCAGGGCAAGGAGTGTGTGGCCTGTGGCTCCTAAAGTAACTATCTCATAATCTTGCTTTTGTCTCATAATCTTTATGCATTTGGATACTTTCAGGCTGCTGCTGGAGATACAAGCAGCATCTCACGGTTTGTGAGATCACTGGGAGATCACTGAGACTCTCCATACACAGAGAGGCAGCCTAATCTCATTCCCTCTTGTCAGAGGCAAGCAGGCTGAGCGACTACAAAGGATTGCCCGTTGTGCAGGATGCTATTGATTACACGCACATTGCCCTGATTTCATCTCGACTAAACTTGGCCATTTTCATGCGCCAAAAGGGATAATATTTCTTCAATGTGTATGGGAATGTACCCAAAGGTAGCACATGATGCAGGTACATGACCATTATCCTGCCAACTGTCACAATTCCTTCATTCTGCAGCAGTCCTCTGGACCATCTGTATTTGACCCACCACAGCAAGTCAAAGCTGGCTACTGGGCAGCAAGGGTTATACATTCATGACATGGCTCATGCCTCCAGTCTGGAACCAATGCACACATGCATAGCAGGCCCACAATGAGAGCTATGCTGCCATAGTGAACATTGTAGAGCATACCGTTGGCATCCTTAAACAATGCTTCCAATGGACCACTCAGGAGGAGACCTGCAGTAACTGAGCAGGTATGAAGATTTGAGGTAGTTTTCTGCATGCTGCATAACCCAGCCATTATGAGAGATAGCCTTTACCACCATCTATCAGGCAAGAAGCTGAAGAGTAGGAACATGAGGAATTCAAAAAGGAAGAGGAGGAGGAAGAACAGGAGGTGGAGGAGGATAAGACAAGAGGAGGAACAGAAAGAAGGAGGAAGGCTACAATATGGACAGTCCCTTTCTGCCCAGGCTTTACATGATGAAATAATGTATGAGTGACACCAGTAACCTCAACCAGACCTCCCCCTTTATCAACAGACCCTCATTCCTTACCTATTCACTATCACTGACCATGACTTGTCACATAACACTCATCAGCTACTCACTCCAATTTTGAATGTGTCAAGGGAAGATGATTAGATTCTCTCTTGTTGGAGATACTCATCACCTGTGTGGTGTGGATGTTACTTGGCACTTATCAGTTCAAGCCTGAACATTGTCCAGGTTTTGCCATATATGGAGACATGGACTGCTTCAGTATCTGAGGAGTCATGAATGGTACTAAACATTGTACAATCATCAGTGAACATCCCCACCTCTGACCTTATGATGAGAAAAGGTCATTGATGAAGCAGCTGAATATGAGCCAAGAACCTGAGAAACTCCTGCAATGATGTCCTGGGTTCAGATAATTGACCTACAACAATGTAACTATCTTCCTTTGTGCTAGATATGACTCCAACCAATGGACAGTTTTCCCCTGGTTTCCATTGACTTCAGTTTTGCTAGGGCTCTTTGATGCCACACTTGGTCAAACGATGCCTTGATGTTGAGGGCAGTCACTCTCACCTCACCTCTTGAGTTCAGCTCTTTTGGATATGTTTGGACCAAGGCCGTAATGAGGTAAAGAGCTGAGTGGCCCTGGTGGGACCCAAGCTGAGCATTGCTAAGCAGGTTATTGCTGTGTAAGTGCTGCTTGATAGCACTGTTGACGACACCTTCCATCACTTTGCTGATGATCGAGAGTACAACAATTGAATTTGTCTTGCTTTTGGTGGGCAGGACATATCAAGGCAATTTTTCACATTGCTGGGTGAATGCAAGTTTTGTAGCTGTATTGGAATAGCTTTAGGTAGGGGCATGGCTAGTTCTAGAGCACAAGTCTTCAGTAATACAGTCAAGACATTGTCAGGGCCCATAGACTGTTGTATCCAGTACCTTCAGCCATTTCTTGATATTACTTCATGTGAATATCATCAACTTTGTCTGGTGTAGGTGGAGACCTTCACTCTCTAAGTACATGAAGTGTGGAACAATGGAAGAGACAGGTGATCCTAGTGAGAGGACAATGGCTCTGAAGGTTGGCACCAACAAGATGTGTGACACATCCAGGACACTCTCCTGATGAAGTGGACTTATGGCCAGTCAACTGGGAAAAAATTGAGACCTAATTGAGTATTATCCCATGATTAGCAATGAAACCTACTCACAAAATGCTGTTGTTTACAGTAGAAGTGATTGGCGCGAGATTGCATCCATCCCTTGGCAAGAGGAAGGAACCTGAAGAAGTCCAGCGCATTGTCTCATTCTCTCAACACAAAAATAGAACCAGCAAAGAAAGCACATTATAATCCAAAATGATAAACTCGATCATGACATAATGCATTCAAAAATAAACTAATCACCCTTACATATTCCCTTGGTGTCAGCCTGGGCGGCAGTACTCTGGGCTGACTGGCTGACTGGCTGACAGGCAACAGGAAGGGCACTGATGGAGTGGCAGGGGTGGGAGGGCAAATACTGCTGTCCTGAGAGGGGACAGCAGATTCCTGTACCATGGAGCCACTGCCAGGACAGCATCTCAGCAGGTGCTGTGGTGTTGGTAAACAGCTTGATGGACTGCTGTGATACCCTGAAAGCTCCTTTGAACAGTGATAGCCACGGCCATGAAGGCTGCCACTGCAGAGCTTTGATGGAAGCAGTTTGAGCTGTAATGGAAGCTGTACCACCAGTCATCAGACACAGCAGCTCAGTGGGTTCCACAGGCATGCTGATGGCTGATGTCAGGTGACCATAAAGGATGGGCTCCAAGGTGTGTGCAAACCCTGTGCCAAGTTGGTGCTGGTCTCCTCCATGTTCCTTGACATTGAGCATTGGTTTTCCAATAAACCAAGCATTTTGTTAGATAAATTCATCAGCCTTTTTCTACAGCCTGGTCCATCAAAGATTTCAGCTAAGTCCTCTAGCTGAACTAGTGTGCAACCTCACCCTTCAATGAGCTGGCACCTGCTCTATCATTTCCACCACCGTTGATCCTGCATAAATGTGCTTGATGTCTCAATTAGTGCAGATTCATCCTTTATCCTAGCCTCTAAAAGACATACTGTGTTAGTGGCTAAGCTGCAAATATCAGATCGAGTAGCTGTGCATCTTCAACTTCACTGTCTTCTTCCTCTTCCACCTCTGCCTGGGCATGTTCCAGTTCTTGAGTGTCTATATGAAAAAGGAACTAGTTATGGTGAGGGGAAGGGAGAAAGTAAGAAGTTTGTGCATATATTTTCTGCAGGCAGTGTGTCAGTGAGTGTCCTGCAATATGCCTGGCAGGTATGATACCATGGCTGCTTGTTGCCAGTGTATGCATGCTGGGCACAAGCTTGCAACAGTGCTAGGTGTGTGAGTGTAAGGTGAAGCAAATGAATGCTTAGTGTGAGTCTTGGTTCATAAAGATTGGTGGGAGATATATGATGGAGATGTAGTGAATGGTTGAGGCTGGTGGTGGAGTTGGTGGGACGTGATATTTTAACTTAATCACTTTGATAGCTCACGTGAGACCATTAATCTGCTTCCTTCTCTGCACCAATGTTCTTGGAGCATTGACCATTGTCACTACTTATTCCAACTTGACCCTAAGCATATGTGTGGAGGGCCTCCAGCACACCTACGGATAGAAGATGTCTCTCCTTCTCTTCATGCTTTGCATCGAGGCTGATAACCTTGGTGTATGTTGTTTCACATGCTCAGCTATCCTTCAAAGTGTCAGAGCATAGCGTCAGTTTTCAAATGATTGCCACCACTTCTTGCAGCCACAATGCTCTATAAGAGGTGTAGGCTGTCTTTAAGTAGCAGTAGCAACTCATGGTATTGGGCCCCTGCTGATGCGTGCAACCAATGAACATTGTTTAAAACAGAAGGCAGCATCAACTTAACACGTTGCCTGCAACACAGTGACCAGGCTTAAGTTAATCACATACCGAGATCTCCAAGCCATTTTTAAGGGGTTAGCCAATTTTCCCCAAGGAATGTGCGCGTATTGGTGAATGGGGTCTTGGAGTTGTGGTTAGTGGAAGAGCTCCTCAAACCATTGTTTGTGTAGAGCCCCGGCAGAAAAGGACAATCTCGCCTCTCATGATGGCACGTTTGCGGACAGCAGATGATGGTAAGTGTGGATACCCACTCAACAGTATACTGCAGAGTTCCTCTTGAATCATCCAGGCAGTGGAAGCAGTGAAAGTGTTGTTAGAGGATGTTGATTGTCTGCTCAACGATGTTCCCTTGTGGCAACATGACTCCCATTGAATTACTGCTATTCAGGACCGTGCACATTCCTAACTGGATTTGTGAGCCATTTCTGAAGGGGTTAATTATTGTCACTTATCCTATGGTTATTCCAGGGGGGCCGTAAAGAAGGCACCACTCACCACTTAACCGGCCACCAGCCCACCCAATGAAACCTGCTGGGATGCACACTTGGCGCTAGCCTCCTGCTGCCATGGGTAAAATTCCAGCGGTGGTGAGAGGAGGTCCTTAAATGCCCATTAATTGGCTGCTTAAGGGCCTCAATTGGCTCACAGATGGGTGGGCTACTCGATCCCTCCTCCACCGCTGGTAAAACTGCAGCGGGGGCAGGGCTGGATGGGTAGGCACTCGAAATGGTGCACATGGCCTAGCACACAATTTTAAGGCCCTCCTTCCACCTGCTAAATACCCCTGAGGGGGCATAAAACCCAGTCCGTAGTGTATGTAGAGAAAGATAAAATAAGGAAAGAAAAGAGGATAAATGGAGTCTGACTGTCTCCATGGCCCTGATGGCCAGCACATTTTCTTCTGTGAGGGAAAGGATGTATATCCAGGCTAAGCCTCCTCTAATGGCAGTCTCCTGGCACAAGTTGTCTGAAACCTTTTTCCGAAAGAAATCAAGGAGCATGTTATTGGCAATCTTGTGAGGTGTTTAGAGAATATACCTACCATGATCAAACAGTTGGGAAGTAGTACACAAGTTATGGGATGTGGGCAAGTGGAGGATACAATAATGTTCAGTGTGTTGGCATGAGGTGAAGGACGTGGGATGAAATGTGGTGCATTGATGTTAGGAGAATAAAGGGAAGTGAGGATTGTGAGCAGTGAAGCTAGGGATAGTGAAGGTGTGAGAAGAGAGTAAGAATGCAGTATTCTTACCATGACATCTTTGCTGAGGTTATTGAGCTTTGTCACTGCAGCCAAATTCTGGGAGCTAACCTCCTGGCATTGATTTCTGCAACCTCTTCTCACTGTGCTGTAGGTGTTCGCTACAGGGAGGGATTTTTGACCTTTAGGGGAACAGATTCTCCCTCTTCTTATCCGCTGCCTGGACTGGGGCCTCCAATATGGCATCAGAAAACTTTGATGCCCATCTGGATCTTTTTCAGCCATTTCTCAAGTTTCTTTGCTGTTGCACACCTGCCATTAAGCGGCATCAGTGAAGCCTGCTATGAAACCCATACTTACCTTGGTGTTGAGCGCGGAGGTCGGGAACTTCAACTCTTGACGGACTTTGGACTTTCAGCGCAGGCCAGGAGCAGGCTGCACATGTGCAGTTCTGCATCTTTAAGTTCTTCAAGCCCAGGACAGGCCCAGCATGCCTGCACATAAAGCCAAAAAAGGAAAATGGCACAAAAACCCAGGTCAGGTGACCGGGAGTGGAGCACTGTGAAAGACTAGCGTTCCAGGCAGGGAGCAGGGAAAGGGGACAGGGAGAGGCCCCAAAAGGAAGTCCCAGGTAGGGAGCAGAGACGGGACAGAAACAGGTCCCAGTTAAGGAAAAAGAGAGGAGTAGAGAAACAGACTCCAAACAAGAAAAGGGCTGTGATGAGCAGACTTTAAATGGAAAAGGCAGCCAAAGTTGGTGACTGCGTGCTGTTGGCCATCGGGGCAAAGGTACCCTTTTGGAGCAGTAGTGTCCTGCTCGGCGCAGCTGAAGATCTGAAGTTGTGCCTGTAATTTGGTGCTTGAGTGAGTACTCAGGAATCCAGGGGAAAAGAATCTCGGGAGAGGATATTGAAACCCTGTTGTTGATACTGCCCGAGTCTGGTAATCAAAGAGGGCTCAGGAGAAACCCTGAAGATCCAGGAAGGCAGCCGAAGGTTGGTGACTCTGTGCTGCGGGCCATTGGAGCAAAGGTACCTCTTCGGAGCAGTAGTGCTCTACTCGGTCTGGCCAAAGAGCTGAAATTGTGCTTGTGAGTTGATGCTGGAGTATAGACTTGAGAATCCAGCGGAATGGAATCTTGGGAGACGAGATTAAAACCCTGTGAGTTGGGTCTTTGTGAAGCCATCCAGTGGAGTGACTTTGGAGAGAATTCCAAGTTAGATCTTCAAAGGTGAAGATTGGAATCCTTCGTGAGAAACGGAGTTTCAGTGAGATTGGTTGACTCACTGATGTCTAGGTGGGTTGTTGAGAAATCCGTGGAATCTGTTTTGGTCGCATCTGCCATATATTGTGTAGTGTGATGTGTTCGACCACTGTTGGTTTGTTAATTCACATGTACCTCATACTTACCCTGAATGTTAGAGTATAAGATAGATATCATAAATTGTTTTATCTTTTTGCCCTTGTATAGTAAAGTTTATTTTTGTTTGTTAAAAACCTGTGGAATCTTGTGGCTTTCTTCACCGAGCACATGTCTTGAATCTCTTTAAACAAAACATTTTTAGTCCTGAATAGGATTTTACCAAAAACTTGGTGGTCTGGCCTAGGATCATAATAAGCCTGACATCCTAACCACAAAATGTGTGTAATCAATGAGTAGTGCAGGTAGTCCTGGTTACATACTTGAAGCAGCAATTAGTAGCAGTAATTACTAGCAGTAATTTCACATGGTCCTTGGGATCACATAAACAGATGCAAGCCCATAGTAGGGTGCAATTGAATTTCTAGGCTATTGTGTTCTGTGGAATATTTGACTAACTGTCCACACTGATCTCCTATTAGCTTCAATCCTATTCCCAACCACACAATTGTTCAATTGTTCTATATTTAATTTTCTTCTAATCTCTCCTCCCCATGCTGGGCCATAGTCGGTAGAGGCACCATAAGAACTTCATCCAAGAGGTTATTCCGACATTGAGTGAACCTAGACAATGCTCGTCAACAAGAAATTCAGGCAATTTCCATATATGGCTTTTCTAGCTGATAAGCAATTTATTTCACGCCGTGCTAAATGTCCTTCAAAATACCTGATTACCTCATTCCACAAAGATGTCAAGCTCTGCTCAGTGAGATTAAATGTTGTTTGTTTCTCTCTGGTGGGAAACACAAAGTAAACCATCCTAATGGCTTTGGAACTGATGGATTTGTGTGTTTAACGTGCAGTTTTGATAGGCTTTAGATTGTTTTGACCCAAGTTTCTTTCATTCTTCCAACCATCTCAAACTATTTGCAGCCCGGTTGTGAATACTGGAATTACAATACATTGCATTCTTCTTGCATCACGTCTTGAAATGCATACAAGGAAAAGAAAACATTGAAAAATCATCTCCATAATAGAAGTTAAATAGCTATAGCTGAGTAAGAGATTCATGTGAGGCAATAATTAATCATTTTGACAGACAAGAAACGGTTTTGTTGACATTCAGTAAAACGTAACACAAATAGTCATCAAGTGCAAATGAATACGATGACAGGCAGGCACCATTGTTGAAGATTCTCCTTATTCACTTTACATTGTCCAGCCATCCTTCGGGCAGTTATGTAATTTTACATGGAATTTCAGGGAACAGGTTGCTGCTGGCATACATGGTTTAATGATGATAAATGAGCCTTTCACTTGATTGCACATTCTAATCAAGCTATAGTGCTTTGTGCCCAAAATAGAGAGAAGCATGGCGTAACATCTCTGGTGATCAAGTACTACTGTATATCCAAGACAGTTTATATAACAGGGATGAGTTTCTGGAATGAATGAGAATACTGCAAGAGTATGGTGTTTGTTGAGATGGAGGCTTGGTATTGTAGGGGGTGGTGGTGTGTCAGCTTCACCTGTGACTTCTGAGCAGTCCGAATTGCTCCCACTCCCTGAGTTCTAGACCTTGGACTTATTTGGGAGCTGTGACAAAGTGCAGCAGACAACTGGTTTTGGTGCAAGAAACAAAACTGGGTTTATTGAAGTCACAAATGAACTTATAACATTAGGATTATCCTGAGATTATACAGACCTACAAAGTACACTTAATTAAGAATGGGGAACACACGGCATAACGAGGGAAAATCACGCTACTAATCCCCTTACTCTTGTCCCACCCCCAAAACCTAACTAAATTGAACTAAGAGAGGTCAGGGATCATGCTCACCAACCAGGGTTCCTTGACAGTTTGAAATACAGCCAGGTAAGCCGGTTGCAGTTTTGGGGTACGCTCTTTGTGTCTTCTAGGGCCTGCCGTCCCCACGTGGTCCTGGTATGTGGAATCTGTGAAGATTCTTCAGTTGGGTGGAGGGCGCGGTTGTGGGTGGTCGATCTTCGTGGAGGGCTACAGTTGCGGCCTTGTTGTCTTCGGTTGAGCCTGCCACCCCGTGCCCCTCGCTGTGATGTTGCCTGCGGGCCTGCAAACCTCCAGATCGCCTTCCTCCACTTGGCTCAGCTCCCTGCTTAAACTCTGCTTCAACCGCTCCAAAAACTGCTCACCCTCCAAAACTGCTCACTTCAGATCTGCCCCCTTTCATAACTGGTAGCCCAGTTATACTGTTTTTTCGAATTTCTTATCTCAATCCAAATCAAGGTTAGTTCTTTGTTTGATTTTGGTGGGCTTCCCCAGGTGATTGTTGTCTCGTTATTTTTAATGGGCTCACATGATGTTTATCATTGTCTTCTTGTCCCCATAACTAGTTTTTAACTGAAAGCCATTGTATATGTGGAGTATTGATGGGTTCGCATAATTGCATTGATTGCGGCCTTCCTGCCTTAGTAGTTAGTAACGATTATTTATGCAAGATTTTGATGGGCTTTAGTTTCGTGTAAGATGAAGTCTTTCTCTGGGTTGATTGTTTTAAAGGGAAGAATGTGTATTCTGTCTCCTCTCATCGTAGCCTCCTGTCTGCAGGGTTGAACACTTAACCCAGCAGTTGGGTCCTCTGCCATAAAAGTCCAAAAGTCATTTTCTTGTTGATGATATGAAAAATGTAGGAATTTTGAGAACACTTCAGTATATATTCTGCTACTTGAAGATCAAGTGAAATTAATAGATCACCAACTTTCATCTTTTATCTGTGCAGCCATGATACCAATCTAAAGAAAGAACGAGCTTGTTTTTATTCTTTCCATGACCTCAGAGCATCCCAAAATGGTTTATAGCCAATTAAGTACTTCTTGAAGTATGGAAGGAAGGATAGAGCAAGATTTTAAAATGTTTTCCAGTGTTGTGCTTTACTATTGGCTGTGGAAAGTCAAACAACTGGAGAACTGGATAGTCTCTACCTTTGATATTTAAATATAAATAAAATCACTTTTTAAAAACACTCTCCTTATAACTTTGCAAAGAAAATTCAGCATACAAATACAGAGCTGAGTTCAAAGGGCAGTGCCCTAATGTTTTACTGATACTTAAAATTTCTTTACATTAATCCTCTAAATACAGTGCTGTAGATGTGGATTTTCATTAGCATGTAGTAAACTTGATGTCATCTACCACATATTACACCCCCATTGGATTTTTCTTTTCATTGACTTTGGGGATAGATTTTAACTATCGGGCAGTAGATTGGCAGATCGCACTAACCAGCCAGTACATTTTGCCTGCAAAAGGCTTCAACTCATTTACCATGCCACCAACTTACTATAAGAACCCAATTTGCATACTAAAGGAGACTTAAATTAAACCTTAAATTCTTCTTTTTCTCACCGATTTCCTCTGCCAGTTTGTTCAAGGCATTCAACACCTCATTGGGGACCTATTCATTAAGGCCTCAAACGCTTTTTTTAACTGGTTTTTCTTCATATACCAGCCTCAACAATAACCACCAACAAACTAATCAACCATGTTTTTATTAAAATTCACCCTTGGGATGCAGGTGTCGCTGACAAGGCTGCATTTATTACTCATCTCTAGTTGCACTGAGAAAGTTGTGGGTTTTCTTCTTGAACCACTGGAGTCATTGCTGTTGAAGGTGCTACCACAATGCTGTTAGATGGGGAGTTCCAGAATTTTGAAGCAGCAAAGATGTGAAGAAGAGGCAAAACGAGGATGGTGCATGACTTGGTGGGGAACTTGGCACAATGATGTTCCCATATACTTGCTCCCCTTTTCTGTCTAAGATATCATGGGTTCAGGAGATGCTGCCAAAGATTCCTTGGTGCCTTATTGCAATGCATCTTGTAGAAGGTAAACACTGCAACTATGGTGCACCAGTGTTGGAGTTAGTGGATGTTTAAGGTGGTGGATGGGATGCCAATAACTCAAATTGCTTTGTCCCAGATGATGTTAAGCTTTCTGTACCTGCAAACTAATTTTTTTTGATTCATATACAAGGACACCAAGATCCCTCTATAATTTTTTTTCATTCATTCACAGGATATAGGCTTCGCTGGCTAGGTCAGCATTTATTGCCAATCCCTAATTGCCCTTGAGAAGGTGGTGGTGAGCTGCCTTCTTGAACCACTGCAGTCCATGTGGCGTAGGTACACCCACAGTGCAGTTAGGAAGGGAGTTCCAGGATTTTGACCCAGCGACAGTGAAAGAACGGCAATATATTTCCAAGTCAAGATAGTGAGTGGCTTGGAGGGGAACTTCCTGGTGGTTGTGTTCCCATCTATCTGCTGCCCTTGTCCTTCAGATGGTAGTGGTCATGGGTTTGGAAGGTGCTGTTGAAGAAACCTTGATGAATTCCTGCAATGCACCTTGTAGATGGTACACACTGCTGCTACTGTGCATCGGTGGTGGAGGGAGTGAATGTTTGTGGATGGGGTATTAATTAAGTGGGCTGCTTTGTCCTGAATGGTATTGAGCTTCTTGAATGCTGTTGGAGCTGCACTCATCCAGGCAAGGGGAGGGTATTCCATCACACTCCTGACTTATACCTTGTAGATGGTGGACAGACTTTGGGAGTCAGGAGATGAGTTACTCAACCCAGGATTGTTAGCCTCTGACCTGCTCTTTTAGCCACAGTATTTATATGGCTAGTCCAGTTCACTTTCTGGTCAGTGGTAAGCCCCCAGAATGTTCATAGTGGGTGATTCAGCAATGGCAATGCCATTGAAAGTCAAGGGACAGTGGTTAGATTTTGTCTTGTTGGAGATGGTCATTGCCTGACACTTGTGTGGTGCGAATGTTACTTGCCACCTCAACCCAAGCCTGGACATTGTCCAGGTCTTGCTGCATTTGGACATGGACAACTTCAGCATCTGAGGAGTTGTGAATGGTGGTGAACATTGTGCAATCATCAGCGAATATCCCCACTGCTGACCTTGTGATGGAAGGAAGGTCATTGATGAAGCAGCTGAAGATGGTTGGGCCTAGGACACTACCCTGAGGAACTCCTGCAGTGATGTCCTGGAGTTGAGGTGACTGACCTCCAACAACCACAACCATCTTCCTTTGTGCTAGGTATGACTCCAACCAGTGAAGAGTATTCCCCCTGATTCCCATTGACTCCAGTCTTGCTAAGGTTCCTTGATGCCACCTTGGTCAAATGCTGCCTTGATATCAAGGGCATTCACTATCACCTCACCTCAGGAGTTCAGCTCTTTTGTCCATGTTTGAACCAAGGATGTAATGAGGTCAGGAACCGAGTGGCCCTGGCGGATCCCAAACTGGTCATCAGTGATCAGGTTATCGCTAAGCAAGTGCCACTTGATGGCACTGTTGATGACCCCTTCCATTACTTTACTGATGATCAAGAGTAGTATTCTGCAGTCTCTTTCCATTTAAAAGACATTCTGCTTTACTAATTTTCCAGCCAAAATGGAGAACTTCACATTTTCCTACATTATACTCTATCTGCCAAATTTTTGCCCACTCACTTAACCTAGCTATGTCCTTTTGCAGACACTGCATCCACCTCACAACTTGTTTTTCCAACTATCTTTGTATCATCAGAAAATTTGACTACAATACACTCGGTCTCTTCATCCAAATCATTAATATAAATTGTAAATAGTTGAGACCCCACCACTGATCCCTCTGGCAATCCACTAGTTGCAGTTTGCCAATCTGAAAAAGATCCATTTATCCCAACTCTCTGTTTCCTGTTCATTGGCCAATCCTCCATTCATGATAATATATCGCCCCAACATGTGGCACCTTGTTGAACGCTATTTGGAAATCCAAATACACTACATCTACTGGCTCCCCTTTATCCACCCTGCTTGTTACTTCCTCAGGGAAATCTAATAAATTTGTCAAACACAAGAAAATACAAACCAAATTGTTGCAACCTGTCCTCATAACGTTTTAAGCCCTAGTATCATTATAGTATCATCTGTAATGATATACTCCAAGGACAATATATTTTCTCTGAGATTCAGTGTCCAAAACTGAACACAATTCTCCAGATGGCATTTGACCATCTCTAGAAAAGAGCCTAGAAATGAAGCATCATTTTCTCACTTTTGCATTCCAATCTCCTTATTTTAAGGACTAACATTTCATTAGCTATTTTGTTGATTTTTTTGTACCTCTGCACTCATTTTTTGGGATTTATGGACATGAACACCTATGTCCACCTGTTCCTCTGCCACTCCTAGGCTTGCATTTTCACCACTACAGAGAGCCTCTGCATCATGGTGAAAATGGAAGGTGAGCCCAGAAATCAGAAGTCTCATTCCTGAACACAGCACTTGCTATTTTCGTGGGGGTGGGATTAGACTTGTATGGGGGAACATGATGGGTGGGTACAGGGGCATAGGTTGCCATGGATGGTATGGGGAGTTATGGGGATGGGTACAAGGGCATGAGATGGCAATGGCTGGCATGGATGGGGCATGGGGAGTGTGTGTGTGGGAGGGTGGTGTCAGTGGTGAGGGCTGGAGAGTGTTCTTTGTTTTAGCATTTTTTTCCATCTTTTACACAGTGCTGATGCACAGAGGCATGTCTTCCAAGCAGCCCACTTCCACAACCGACAGACTTCGCTCTCTTCCAGGGGAAGCAGGCCCAACTATTAATCTAGCCTGTACCTGACCCCAGAATGAAAATCCCAAATTCTGGACCACTTTGCCCCAGGTCCGGTTCCTGAAGCCAAAAAATGTCCAAACTCTGTGAACCCAATCCAGAAGTGAAAATCGGGGCCCTAGTCTCTCTTGTATCCATAATGGATAACCTCATACTTCCCAAATTGAACTTCATCTGTCATAGTGATATCCACTTATATGTCCTCTTAGTTGGTCTATGTTCCTTTGAAACTTCCTCCTCCAATATATACAATTTACTGTGTTTCCTACCTTATTGCCTGCAAACCAATTTATACAACTCTCTGCATCTTCATCCAAATGATTAATATCTTTGGCAAAAGGCTGACACCCAGAATGGGTCCCTGGATAATACAACTTGTCACCTCCTGCCAATCAGAGAACACTGATTTTTCATCTCCTTCTTGTGTTAGCCTTCTCATAAGATGATGGTTTGCACCTTGATGGTGGTCAACTCTGTGTTAAGCATCGCCTAGTGTGATCAGGAGCCTCAATCTGGCATGGCAGTGTCTGCCGCAATTGCTGCAGAGGAAGACAGTGGGCTGAGAAGGTGCATGATTCACTGGCCTCTTTCTTTGTGCTCTCTTCTCATCCATCTGGGCTTTTCATTTCTGTCCGCCTTTTCCAATACCCTCCAAACAGCCAGCCTCCAGAGGTCACAACCATCAGCAATTGTCTCCCAGTTGTCAGTGTCAATGTCCACGATCTCCAAATCTCACTTGCAGGTGTCTTTGTAGTGGAGGTATGGATACTCAGGAGGTTGGGATACTGTGGCCAGTTCACCAGGTAGAAGGCCTTTGGGTATATGGCTGTCACCCATCCAATGAACGTGGCCAAGCCAGTGTAGATGTCAGTAGCTTAGCAATGAGTGTATGAAGATGGAATTAGCAAGCTTCAGGGCCTCTGAGTTGGTGACCTTGTCCTGCCAAGAGGTGTCGAGGATACATCAGAGACAGCAAAGGTGGAAACTGTTCAGCCTTTCTCCAGCCTAGCGTATGTTGGCCAGGTCTCAGCACTGTAGAAGAGTGCGCTGAGGATGCAGGCTTAGTAGACTCGCAGTTTGGTGTTCTCAGTCAAGTTGCTGTTGTTTCATATTCTCTTACTCAGCTCGTACATAACAGCTGCAGCTTTTTTGATGCATGTGTTGATTTCACATCAAGTGACAGATTGCTGGTGATTGTGGAACCTGGATATTTGAAGCTATCAACAACCTCCAACATCACATTATCAATGCTGTTGATGGCTGCCCACCTTGAGATGGGCACTGGCTGACTAGTAGGGCATGATAGTCCCTCCCACCATCAGAAGCAGCCTGTAGCACCCATTCACTACACAAATCAAGTTGGGCTTGTCAATCATAACTGCTGACTCTCCTGTTGTGTAAACTCTGCAGTTAAAATGGTGAGTCCTCTCCAAGGTGCAAGCTGGGCAAAATTTATGGAGACCCTGGGCTGCCTAAATGTCAGGCCCCCCTCTCGACACTCCCCCCCATCCCCGCCCCCAGTTGAATCCAAAGGAATGCAAGCACTACCTTTGGGACCAGCTTGGTTGTAGGAGTTGCCGGAAAGATGATATATTTAGACATTAGTCCGCCTTAGAGCTCCACCAGATTTTTTTGTCAGGGTTTACTCTCTTAGCCTTCGACTCTGCAAAGGTA
This sequence comes from Cetorhinus maximus, assembly GCF_964194155.1. Taxonomy (NCBI): domain Eukaryota; kingdom Metazoa; phylum Chordata; class Chondrichthyes; order Lamniformes; family Cetorhinidae; genus Cetorhinus; species Cetorhinus maximus. The sequence goes on along the minus strand of NC_135879.1, from coordinate 66,027,171 downwards.
TCCACAAGGGGGCGCAGTTCTTCACCTATAGGTGGGAGTTTGGTTCAGGAGTGCTGAGGCCTGTTCACATGCCAGTGGGCTTGCCCACATGCTGGTAGGCTGTTCCACATGCTAGTGGGCCTGTTCACATGCTGGTGGGCTTGTCCACATGTCGGTGCGTGCACACTACATGTCTGGGAGCCAAACCCCCTCTGAGTCCCTCTGAAGCTTTAGCCTGGGGCCATGAGGGACCCAGTTTCCATGTGTTGCCACATGGAGGCACAGCTGAGGATTTGCCAATGGAGAGGCTGTGTACTGACAGAGAGAGACTTACACATTTGTCTCTCTTTTTCGCACTACTGCTAGCCAGTTGTAGGCTGAAAATGAGAAGCAAACTAGCACACAAAAGCAGAAAGCATGCTAACTCTCTTCATTACACACTAGGCACATCTCACATCAATCTGTTTCTACTACTTCACAATCAATTACTAACCCATCTCACAAAGTTACCTCACAATCCATATTCTCCCATTTTTGCTAATAATCTCCTGTACAGAGCCCTTTCAAATACTTTAAGGAAATTTATGTAGACGACATCTATAGACACTCCCCTATTCATCTTCTAGTGACCTCACATGCTGGATATAAATTCTACAGTGGCACTAATTAGGCCCGCTGAAGCATGGTAGGACTTTTGTCTATTAAAGCACAGCTGGCTCTGCTTGAACTTCTGGTCTGGTCCAATTTAACTACTCTGATTACACAAGTCCATGGTGGGTGCAATTGGGGGCCTTGAACAGATATAGCCAGAATTTGACAATGTTGCTGCAGGTGTTGAAAGTGAAACAGAGCCAGGAGCATTGCCTTAGAAGGTAAAGCCATGGAAAAGTTTGGCAGAGTAGCCCCAAAGAAATACATGGCACACCTGTAAAATAGCCATGTTATGTGTTGCACCAGTAGAAGTCCTTCTGGATGACTGTGAGCCAGTAGGTTACCTTGTTTGGAATGCTAGGGCACTCTTACAGAGAAGGGCTCTCCATGATAACTGGGTGGAGGTTGTCAAAAAAGTTAATTTAGTCTCCATTGAACCTGGAAAAAATGAATGAGCTGTTAACATAAGAACATAAATAGGAGCAGGAGCAGGGGTGGGGCCCTTGAGCTGACAGCACAATTCAGTAAGATCCTGGTTGAACTTTTACATCAACTCTATTTTCTCACCTAATCCTCATATCCATTGATTCTCTTGGAGCCCAAAAATCTATCGATCTCTGCCTTCAATGTACTGATTGACTGAGCAACCACAATGCTCCGAACAGAATTCCAAAGATTCACAACCCTCTGAGTGGAGGAGTTTCTCCTCATTTCAGTCCTAAATGGCCCACCCTTATCCTGAGGAAATGATGTCTAATTCTAGATTCTCCAGCCAGGTGAAACCACCTCTCAGCATCTACGCTCTCAAACATGCTAAGATTTTTTTTCATTTCATTCAGATCACCTCTCATCCCTGCAAACTCCAGAATATAGGCTCATTCTACTTAATCTCATATCATAGACAAACCTTCTCACCCCAAGAATTCATCTAGTGAACATTCATTGAACCACCTTTAAAGCGAGTATATCCTTCCTCAAGTACAGAGACCACAACTGTACTGGTCTCACCAAAGTGCTGTACAATTGCAGTGATTGTTCCTTACTCTTGCACTCTCACCCCCTTGTAATAAAGGCCTATGATTGGTCGAGAAGCAGGATGCTAATGCCATGGTTAAGTTAAAAAGCCATGGCAAAGCCTCCTGTTGAGAGTTGATCAGTTCAGTGAAAATTCAGCCCTTTGTGTCCTCCTCACAGCTTACTCTCCTGTCTAGCTTTGAACTGCCAGAAAACTTGGAAACATTACACTTGGCTCCTTCATCTAACTCATTAATATAGATTTTGAGTGGCTGAGGCTCCAGCACTGATCCGTGTGGCACCCCACTAGTAACAGCCTGCCAACCTAAAATTGACACCGTTATTCCCACTGTTGTCTGCCCTTTAACCAACCCTCTACATTACTAGATTACCCCAATCACATGAGCCCTTATCTTGTGTGACAACTTAGAAAATGTGAATGCTTTTTGAAAATCCAAATTTACTACATCCACCAGTTTGCCTTTATCTACCTTATTAGTTATATACTCAAAAATCTCTATTGTATTTCCCAAACACCATTTCCCATTCATAAAATCATGCTGACTCAGAAAATCGCAATGTGATTAGGCAAAGCACCCTGTTACCACTTCCTTAATAATGGATTCCCGCATTTTCCCTGGCAACAGATGTTAGGTGAATTGGTCTGCAGCTCTTGGTTTTCCTTTCCCTCCTTTATTAGTGTTAACTTTTACTAACTTCCAATCTGTTGGGACTAGGGGATTTTGGAAGGTCACAACCAATTCATCCACTTTTGTCGAATCCTAGAAAATAGGCCATCAGGTTCAGGGGATTTTGCAGCTCTCAGTCCCATTAATTCCTCTAGTAATTTTTCTTAACTAATATTAATGACTTTAAATTCATTACTTTCATTAAACCCTTTGTTCCGCACAATTTTGGGTATGTTTTATTGTGTGAAGCTAAACAAAAAATATCTTTTTTAACATCTCTGCTATTTCCTTATTCCCCAGTATAGTTTCTCTGTGCCAGCCTCCAAGGGACCCACATTTACTTTTGCTAGTCCTTCCTTTTTTCATACTTGTAGAACCACAATCTGATTTTTAAAAATATTGCTAGCCAGTTAACTCTAATATTCTACCTTCTCCCTCTTTATCAAGTTATGGATCATCTTTTGCTGGTCCCTAAAACTCTCCCAATCCTCAGGCTTACTACTCTTCTTAGCAACATTGTAAGCCTCTTTGTTTAATCTAATGCTATTCTTAACTTCTGAGTTTTTATTTATCAATGGAATTTCTTTAAGTGTTGGTCATATTTCATGAGGGTATTAGTGGGGGTATTGGTGGTGCTCTCCAATGATGGTGGGGGGGGCGGGTAGGGGGTTGCAGTGGTGTTCAGGGGGATGTGGGGATGATTGACAGCATTCAGTAGGGGGATGGAGGGTGAGTGCGGTGACCTATGTGATGATTTGCCATAACCAGTGGTTGAATTGATGGTGAACTTGGGGGTGAAGTCAGTGCTGATTGGTGACGATCAATGATGATAATAGCGAGTAGAAAGATGGGTAGTGCGGTACTGAAGGAGTGCTGTACTGTCCAAGATGCTCTTTCAGGTGAGATATTAAACCAATGAGATGTCTTGACCTCTCAGGTGGATTCATAGGATCCCATGCCATAAAGTTCAAGAAGAGGAGAGCTCTCTCTGGAGTGGTGGTTTTTATCTCAGTCGACATTGCAAAAATAAGGCATTAGTATATAGCTGTTGGGAGGGCCTTGCTGTGCACAGATTAGGGGATGGGATTCCCACACCACAACAGTGAAATACTTAATTGTCTGTAAAAGGCTCTGAGGAAGAGTCATACGGGCTCGAAACGTTAACTGTTTCTCTCTCCACAGATGCTGCCAGACCTGCTGAGCTTTTCCAACGCTTTTTTAAATTTCAATTAACAACACGGCTGATTTAACTCACTCTTGTATCTGACCTGCTCTTCTGATATGCCTAAGCACGTGAGGAATTTGGCAACTATTAAACCCGCCAGATGCATCGACTGCTAAAAGTGATTAATTTACTGTGTGTCCCGAGCAGATCTTCTCTGAAGCAACATAATAGCTGGGATTTTTTTTTTGCGGAGGGAGGGGGGCGCCATTTGTTTTAACAACTGTGAAGTCTGACTGTTTGCATGCGAAAGTCGTGATCAGATAGTCTTAAAGCTGCCAGTAATTAGTAGGCGTGATACAGCTACTGACAGTAAAGTGGCAGCATTGAAAGGATAAACTTTCCTCTGATTATTCTTGTTGGATAGATGGTCTAATGTGTGGTCCATATATCCACTGGGTGAATGAAGACTCTTCTCGGTAAACACGAGTATTCCCATCCTGTGTTCTCATACTTATCAGAGTGTATCACATCTAAAATTAATGCCTAGAGCGCAGTCTAAATCGCAATGCAAAACACCATTCTTATGGAAAGCATGCTGTTTTATATTTATGATAGGACAGCGAGGAACTGTTTAGAGCTTAGGCTACGATGTTTACAGAAGTAGTTAGAATACCAATTAACAGATTAGCACCGTAGTGCGGCGAGGCTGCAAAACACATATCATTAACAGGGAATGATGCTCATATATTTCAAGTAGATGGAAATTTCGGCTTTTAAAAAAAACTGGAAAAGGCTTAAATGGAGTAGACTATCGTTCTAGTATTCGCAAAAATACGTTGTTTGTGTTAAACTCCCAGATTGGAAGTATGTACGATGTTAAACAGGCCTCTTCGCGGTTAGACAATCCTTTACAGTGGGAATGAAACTCAGAGATCAGTGGTAAAGCCAAGCGAAAACGTTTCCACAGCACTTTACATCCCACCACCTACCACAGGGACCATAACAAAACACCAATACTTCATCCAAACATACAGGCCTCCGGGAGCAGGAGAGATTAATTATTGAAATTCACCTCCCTGATTTGTCCCAAATGTTCTTCCTAAACCGCTTGGAAAAAATATGCGATGCTTGGGCCGAATCAAGAGCCTCATTTATAAATGAAAAACAGTTTCTGCAAACAGAAATTCCTGAGGGTCCTGAGGGTGTTATTTTGGATTGATCCCACCCTGAAATCACGCCAACGAATGATATGGGCAGTGCCACCGAGTGACAGCCCCTTCCCCGCCCCCCGTCCCCGGGGTGGGCATGGGTCTGTTCCTGAGCTCACCATCGAGGCCGGGTTTTCGGCAGTCGCTAATAACCAAGTGACCCAAGTGCACAGCTGCCCACTTGCCGGGATTTGAGTGGCATTGCTCCGTGAACGGCAGACAAAAAACAAGCGATCACATCATTGAAAAAGAAATCAAAATGAACCACCATTCCTGCAATACTGCCGGCGAACGGCTCATTAAAAGACTCATTTCACCAACATTGAGTTAGTAAAAGGGAGGGGGGATGGGGACTACTGAAGTGAAAGACAGAAAATGCTAGAAATGAATAGCTGGTCGGTCAGCGTTTGGAACTGTGGCCCGTCAAGATTAAACTACTGGTTTCAGTTTAACTGGGCAATGGTAATTAAATAGAGAGCAAGCGCCCGGTGATACAGTAACCCTTAAAACATCTAGCTCCCGGAGCGAAAATCCCGGAGGCACCAGGAGAGGAGTAAGATCAGACTCTCCAGTTAGGAGACAGATTCGGATTAATGCAAAACACAAAGTAGTTAATAAACGTTTTACTGATGAGAGAAACTGAAATGACTAATCTCATGCCTCGGGAATCGGGATTGGAATCAGCCCAAATCAGGCCACCCAGCAGCAAGTTCACTTTACTGTCACTAGGAGTCACTTCCACTGCACCACTTTTAACTTCAGCGGGGCACTCCATGGTTTAACAGCTCGTCCTTATCGTCCATTTTTAGGGAATTTTCTGTACACGATTTTCACATCCTTTAACCTGATCATTTGGTGAAATGAAAACGACTCAAAAGTTAATGGTGTAGAAATAAACCTTTAAACAGTAACAGCTTGGATTCTGTTTCAATGATTTACCGGTTTGTTTCAAAACACGAGGGCAATATATTCGCTTCCGACCTGAGTGACTTAAATCACCGCATATTATCTAGACTCTAGTTTTCGTTGCACACAACGGTTTATATCAGGGGGTAAAACTCTAACATTAATAAATACTCGGTTATTGAGGTCGGCACGTGGGAATTTTGTTTTTTTTTATAAAAAGTTGCATTAAATAAGGAAACAATGAATGTAAACTTTTTCTCTGCAAAACCATGATGTTGCCGTTTTGAATGGGTCTTCAGGCTTGCACGCTCTGAAAAACACTAGCTGCTCTGGGCCTATTAGGTGAACCGAGTTTATGTTAACCTGGCGCTAGCAGCAGCTCCTGGCTGCATCCGAAATGCACTTTCAGTAAATCTCAACTGAGATCCCGTGGAGGTGGCAGAGAGAGAGAAAGAAAAAAAACCTAGTCCTAGCCGTTTTGAGCGTTGCCCACATGTTTTCATCACGCCCCCATGGTATTGTGGCAATTCGGTCTCCACTCATTAACGAAATGGATCCCGTGCCACAAGTGCAAACATTGCCAGGTCAGGAAGATAAAGGCTCCGAGAGACCGCTTGCCCCCGCTTGCCCCGGTAACTCCGCTGGAAACAGACGGCATTTTGCTTTACCCTGGTTTTGTTTAAGGGAAGGAGGAGCGGGAGTTTGGACTGAAGACCGGGAATTCCCATTTTGCCCCCCAAAAAGTAGGTTACAACAGAGCTCGAATCGAACCGTGGCTAAAAGAAAAATCTCAGAAGTTCAGAACTCATTTCTGAATCACAATCTACACGTCAGGACTAGTGTGTCAGTATCCTTCCGGAGTCAACTGCTGTAACTGCCAATTCTTTGCTTGCAAAATACCTTCCAAGAGGAAGCGAGCGGGGTAGATGAGGAAGCTGTGCTGAAGAGCAGTTCATTGAATTTCAAATTAAGCGTCAAACACTCATTAGTTGGCAGAGTAAGGACGTACAGTGCAGATCGCAGATCGGACTCTGGGTGTGAAATGCCAGTAGAATGAAGGTCCAAAACTGTAAAATGTAGATCAGGCACACCCCATCCTCTGGGACTTAAACGGTTCAAACAAAAGCAAGAGTCAACAGAAAGAGGTTAATTTACTTTTTAAAATAAACACGCCCGTCACTTGTCAGTCAATGTAGAAATCAGACCATTGAGAGAATTCACAGACTGGTAGTTTTCAACACTTAGGGTCGAAAAGGGAGGGGTGGAGCAGGGGCGGGAGGGAGGGGGGGTAATAAATCAATTACCAGCGCGCTCATTAAGCAGCAATAGAAATAAGGGCAATATGTTATATTGTAAAATAATACGTGAAAAGTTGGAGTGGAGAGGGGGGGGTGGGGGGACAGAAGACATTTATCCACTTCAAACCTGGATAAACCAAGCAAATGTTTGTGTGTATGTGTGAAGCTGGATGATGAATTAAATGAACAGGGCGCAGTGTAATAAGAGGTTGGATCTCAATTAGGGGGATTATACTTTAATATTCGTCACGGCCCAGAACAGGTGATTTGTAATCCTGGGGATATTCAGTGATCCTGGTGATATTCGGTAATCCTGGGAATATTCTGTGATCCTGGTGATATTCGGTAATCCTGGTGATATTCGGTGATCCTGGGGATATTCAGTAATCCTGGGGTATTCAGTAATCCTGGGGATATTCAGTAATCCTGGCGATATTCGGTAATCCTGGGATATCCAGTGATCCTGATGATATTCAGTAATCCTGATGATATTCAGTAATCCTGGTGATATTCGGTGATCCTGGGGATATTCAGTAATCCTGGTGATATTCAATAATCCTGGTGATATTCAGTAATCCTGGTGATATTCAATAATCCTGGTGATATTCAGTAATCCTGGGGATATTCGGTAATCCTGGGATATTCAGTAATCATTCAAGTTTCCTGGGAACCTCAGCTCTTCCACATTGCAGCCTGTTTGCTGCATGTTATAGTGAATAAACCGACACTGCCTTTTCCGTCCGGGAGGATAACTCTGTCTCTGCTCCCTTTGCGGGCCTTCCTGAAGCTCGACTCCTCCGGTGTGTTCCTGTATCCATTATTGACGGGTGCCTAACTTCTCCAGAAATTCTGCATGAATCTTACACACATTGCAACATTGTGCCCCAGCAGTGATTCAGCGCGGCATTTAGACAGCCTTAACCTTACAATTCTTACATCGTTTCTTTACCCAGAGCCTTGCGGTGTTTTGAAAATAATCGTTTTCTGAAACTTGGTGTATTTCAAACCCATTGCAATGGTTTATTGCTGTGTTAGAAGCTTGCATGACATTTCATGGCCCTGTGGTCTCTCTCTAGTTTATGGAATTTAGAATAAAACATTTAACCTTTGGTACCTGCCAACCGACCAACATTTTGATCCTTCTATCGCTGTGAGCAGATAAGATCAGATTTCTGCTTTCAAAAACAGAAGCGCCATCCAGTTGCTGCCAGTTTGGTTAACAGGCAAGCACCAACAAATCCGTTTCATCGGAAAGACAGTCAAATAGCTGTTTGAATAACAGATTCTCATCTATAGAGATAGCGCTCCTCGTGCACAACGACTTTTGCTTCTTCCACAACAAAGATGAAAAGCGCGAAGTGGACATTTGGCATCGACAAAGAGAAAATGTTATTCTTAATGGTTGTGGACCCAGAATTAATCAGTTCAAATGCCAGCATAGCAAATATTAAAACTGAATTCAACAACCTGCTCATTTGTGAATTAGCAACAAGTAAAGTCCCCACCTGGAGGCTGGAGTTTCATGAAATCCAACCGGTTCGCTAATGCCCTTTAGAAAGAAACCTCCTCCGCTCCTCGCCCCGGGCCTGGGCGGCCTGGCCTATATGTGACTTCAATGTTCTTGCCTCAAAAAGGCCCCAGGGCAACTATGGATGGACAATAAATACTGCCTTATTGCTGATAAAAAACATGATGTGGGAGCTTTTCATCTTGCACTCATCAGGGCAGATTCACAAGAATACCAAATGTAAAGAGAACAACAATTTATACTGCATGAGAAGACAGTGCTGATTAGTTGGCAAGTGGACTTTGATAGGTGGAGACATTGCTATAGAGAATGCACCAGGGAACAGTTAACTGCTGAGCTTTTGTTGGTTGCCTACCTACCAATCATGTAGTGATTGGTTTTCTTCTTGAACCAATACAGTCCATGAGGTGAAGATGCTCCTACAATGCTATTAGATAGGGAGTTCCAGGATTTTAGCCCGGCAGCAATGAAGGAACAGATCTATATGTCCGAGCCAAGATAGTGTGTGGCTCTGAGAGCAACTTAGACTGACGATGCTTCCATGTACCTTCTGCCTTTAACCTTCTAGGTGGTGATGTATGTTGGCTTGGATGATGCTGGCAAAGATGCCTTGGGTGAGTTGCTGCTTTGCATCCAGTAGATTGTACACACTGAAACCGATGGTGGATGTTTAGGAATCAGGTAGGTTAGTTTGTCCTGGATGGTGTCAGGCTTTTTCAGTATAGTTGCTGCTGCACCCATGTAGTCCACTCCTGACTCATGCCATTTGGTGTTGTCAAGCCTTTGAGGGGTCAGGATGTGAACCACTTCCTACAGAATAGCAGACTTCTGACCTGCTCTAGTAAGCATGACATTTATGTGGTTGCTTCAGTTGAGTTTCGGGTGAATAGTGACCTGCAGGATGTATACTGTGGGGGATTCAGGGATGGTCCATGTAGGTACCAATGACATAGGTAAAACTATGAAAGAGGTTCCACATAGAGAGTATGAGGAGCTAGGCACTAAATTAAAAAGCAGAACATCAAAGGTAATAATCTTAGGATTACTACTTGAGCCACATGCAAATTGGTTTAGGGTAAACAAAATTAGAGGGATGACTGCATGCCTCATAGACTGGTGAGGGAGAAATGGGTTCTGGTTCATGGAGCATTGGCATCAGTGCTGAGAAAGTGAAGGCTGTACATTGGGACAGTTTACACCTGAACCGTGCTGGAACCAGTATTCTAGCAAGCCACATAACTAGGGAAGTAGAGAGGGTTTAAACTAAACAGTGGGGGCAAGGGATCAAATTTGGGAAAATGTGGTAAATCAGAGTAGAGACAAAGCAAGAGAGAAAGGTATCAATGTAGGAAATGATAAACATGAACGCATCACACTGGCAGTGAAATTCATATACCACATTACTCATTTGTGTGATAGGCAGAATGTTTTTTCGGCTTGTCGGCAGCATCCTGGTAGTGGTGAATACCACTCATATTGCTACTGCATAGTAGCAGCGGCGAACAGCTAGCTTCACCTATTGCTCAAATATTTGAGATACCTTGCCCATCCAGGGTAACCTGAAGTAAAATGGGCACTTTTCGGGGTGAAAAGTGATGACCTTAGGCCCGTTCATGAGAACCAGTGTGATGCTAGGCATGTAGGTCATACTTCCCAAAGACTGGTGGATCGTATCAAACAGCATGTCCCAGCCGCTGTTGTTTGCAACAGGCAAGGTTCAGACTGCACCCAACTAGCCCGAGCTTGCAAAACTCAAAACACAGTGTCTAACATTAAATGTGATTCCACGATTGGACAACATTTGCTAAATAATCCTCAGTGTACTAAGAGTTACGCTGACAACCAATTTAAGATTATCAGTCGGGTATGCAGTGTGGCACATTTGCATGTATTGGAAGCTGGCCCTGTTCTTTGCAGACAGAAAGGACATGTACGCAAATTGCACCCATTTCAGCTAAACAAAATAAGTGACAGCCATTCGCTGACTCATTCCTCAGGGCAATGTCTTGACCAATCAGGGTCAAGCTGCCTGGTTCAAATTTCAAACAATGTTTGGCAGTTAACTGTCAGTCATCATTAATTGATGCATTCTGAATGGCAAAGCCTCTAGCAATCAGAGTCCACTTGCCAACCAATCAGCACTCTCTTCTCATACAGTATAAATTGTTGTTTTCCCTCTATATTAGTATTTCTGTGAAGTGTCCTCATGAGTGCAAGACAAAAAGCTTTGACATGTCTCTTGTTTCATCAATACTCAAGTTATCCAATTAGTGTCACTCCCTTGCGCTTTCCCCATCGCCCTGCAAACTTTTCCCTTTCATGTATCTATCCAGTTCCTTTTTAAAAGTTATTGCTGAATCTGCTTTCTCCACCCTTTCAGGCAGACAATAACAACTCACTATGCAGAATATTTTTCCTCATGTAACCACTGATTCTTTTGACAATTAATCCTAAATCTGTGTCCTCGGGTACTGACCTTTCTGCCACCAAATATTGATTCTCCACAATTACCCCATGAAACCCTTCGTGATTTTGACTGCCTCTATCAAATCTCCCTTAACCTTCTATGCTTCAAGGAGAACAAACCTAACTTCTCTGTTGTCTCCACAAAACTGAAGTTACTCATGCCTGGTACCATTTTAGTAAAGCTCTGCACCCACCTAAGGCATGATTTTGTGAGTGTGACCACGTCATGTTCCTTGACTAGTCTGTGGGACAGGTCTCTCAACTTTGGCGCCAGACCCCTGATATTAGTGAGACATTTTTTGTAGTGTAGACTACACTGGGTGTACTTTTGCCACATCTTGATTTGATTTCTAGGTTGCAACCAAGTGATCCCTCTAGTTTCATTCTTGTTTTTCTTTCTACTGGGTTGATACAAGGGAGCTTGCTAGGTCACTTCACAGGGCAGTTAAGGGACAACCATTGGTGCAGGACTGGAATCACATATTGGCCAGAGTGGGAAGCAACAACAGGTTTTCTTCCTCAATGGCTTTGAGTAAGTCAGTTAGGTTTTTATCAACAATCTGACAGTTTCATGGTCATTGTTACTGATACAAGGTGTTTACTCCCAAAGGTAATAAAGATGTTAAAAGTGAATCCTAGAATTCAGATAAATTAAACAGTTTAATAATTAGATTACTATTTACAGTTAGCTCTGTAATTTCCACTCCATCACTTGCATGAGCCATACATTGATGACTTCTGATCTCGAGTTCATTAATCCCACTTGTTGCTGAAATGTAAATGAGGTGATATACATTATTCAAAGTCAGAGATCATCGCCTCATGAAATGATTTTCCTCTCTACCTTTTGGGGTAAAGTGCCAGCAAAGGGAAATGTACGTGTATGTATAACAAGTTTATTAATTAGGAGCTGAGATCAAAGCCTATTCATACAGAATACCAATGAATATTGCTAACCTGTAGAGATCATGATTTCTTATTACATGCTCAAAAAAACCCCAACTGTCTCTTCCTGATCTTGGTCAGTAGAGTCTTTTTGGTCTCATATTTTACTAGCAGGTCTTCATTGGTTGTGTGACTATGACATCATTACCAAGACCAATTTTGTCATCACCTACCACCTATATACATACATTCAGCAGGGGTGACTGGATGTCAGTGAGTTAGATCCTGACTGATATTGTTTCTCCTGTGAGCAGGGACCCAGAAGTAATATATCTTGTGAAAATTAGGTACTCAGTATAGACCAGGAGTTGGTATTGCCTGGACTACATGTCTAGCAGTGTACTGTATAGATCCTTTGAACCATCAGCAAAAATCTCAATAGCTATATTTAAAGTTTTACAGATTCATGACAGTAATCAGGGACATATTCTTCTAAACACATACTAATTAATTTAATTTATGTCTGAGAGGAAAAATGGCCCCACAAGGGGCATCTATATTACAAGTTCCAATTTGAGACCAATACCTATGGATTTTTCCAAGATGCACTGCTGTTGTCAATCACTCTTGCTAAATGACAATGGAGCTCCGCACATATAACATTTATATGCATGTGCAAAGCTATCAGTGTTGGCTTTTTTATTCCACTTAAATTTTCATATTAAGAGACTAAATATTAAGCAATTGGTTATAGGGCAGGCTTTGAATTCATGGACATTTGAAATTACTTTGCAATGGTGAGAAAAACAATAAAATGAATGATATATAACTGTCCCATTACACTCTTAGTTGAAAGTCAAAGAGCTATCAGTTCTTGGCACAATCCGAATTAAAACTGGGAGTAAATTCAGGTGACTGTCAGAAATAATGCAAAGCGAACCTTCCCCATGCTTTTCTTTGAGTTGATCTGTTACTTGCTGATGGAGAATCTTCTTATAGGATGTAACTTCTTTTCTGTTTTTGCTGTATTAATTGAGCTTTCTGTCTTCTTATGTGTATGCTCATCACTACTAGATCAATATTAAAGCTCATTTACCACAGAGTAGTAGAAAAGCAGAAGCACAATCTGCACATTTTTTAATTCATTCATGGAATATAGGCAGTGCTGGGAGGTCCAGCATTTATTGCCTATATCTAATTGCCTTTGAGAAGGTGGTGGCCAGAGGTCTCCTTGAAGTTACACCGACAGTGCTGTCAGGGAGGGAGCTCCAGTGACAATGAAAGTGGCCTATGAGTTGATGGGAATTTGGAGGTGTTCCCGTGCATTTGCAGCCCATTTTCTTCTCTGTGCCAATCAAGCAGGCTGCTTTGTCCTAGCCTCTTGAGTATTGTTGGAGCTGCACTCACCCAGGCAAATGGAAAGTATTCCATCACACTCCTGACTTATGCCTTGTAGATGGTGGACAAGTTTTGGAGAGTCAGGAGGTGAGTTACCCTCTGACTTGGTCTTCTGGCCACAGTATTTATGTGACTGGTACAGTTTTGATTCTGGTCAATGGCGACCCCAAGGATGTTGGTATTAGGTAATTGAATGATGGCAATGCAGTTGAGTGTCAAAGGTGGGTACTTGCAATCTCTTGGTTGGAGATGATCATTGCCTGGCACTTGTGCGGTGTGAATGTCACTTGCCATCCCAAGCGTGAATGTTGTCCGTGTCTTACAGCATGCAGGTGGGGTCTACTTCAGTATTTGAGAAGATCCGAGTGGAACTGAACATTGTAATTATCAACAAACATCCCCACTTCTGGCCTTATGATGGGGAGAAGATCATTTATGAAACATCTGAAAATGGTTGGGCCTAGGACACTATCCTGAGGACCTCCTGCAGGGATTTCCCAGGATTGAGGTGATTGACCTCCAACAACCACAATTAACTTCCTTTGTGCTAGGCATGACTCCAACTAGCAGAGAGCTTTCCCCAACTCCAATTCATTTCATTTTTGCTAGGGCTCCTTGATGTCACGCTCAGTCAAATGCTGCCTTGATGTGAAGGGTAGTTACTCCCACCTCACCTCTAGAATTCAGCTCCTTTGCCCATGTTTGGACCAAGGCTGTAATGAAGCCTGGGCCTGAATTTTACAGCACATGTGCGATCCCCCGGTATGTCCGACATCACATGAAATAGAGCATAATGACCTCAGGAGGGTTTCCCGATATCATCACACCGCATCGCAATATTATGCTGGGCGGATGTGCCGAATGTCGGCAGTTTGCCTGCTGTCAATCAAAGGGCCAACTCAACCAATTAAAGGGGCAATGTACTGCAATTTTCAGAGGCCTGTGTATTTTTACAGTCGGCATATGGGAAAAACAGACAAGCGGGTATCGCACATTTTACACTTTCTACATCCAGGGTGGGATATAAGGCTCAGGAGGAATGGAGGAGTGAGGAGGTAAGCATACGCATGTAATTTGAAAGTCTGAGTGGTTCTATTTCATCAGTGAAGCACCCTGCTCATTTCTTATGTAAGTTAGGAGGCTTAAATCCTTATACAGGCTTTTAAAACTGGTCACACCACAATAAAGGTAGAACCACAGCAAAGCATAAGGTGAAAAATTGGCATTGTTTTTTCAGCTGGAGGCACTTTGTCAGATGAGGAGGAGAGAGCAGAAAGGGAGAGGGACCAGTTGGCTGCAGACATCATCATAGAATCTACCCTCAAGACCAAACAGCACAACCTGAAGGGGTTGCAGGCCAGTAAGATTTGCAAGGGAGAAGGGGCAGGAGGAGGTGCCATTACCCTGCTGGATGAGTCTATAGGGTTAGAGCCAGCTATCTTGAGGTGACCGAGTTGCAGGGCCGAAGAACGATCCACCTCTCAAGAGAGACAGTATCCTCAATTTGTGAGATGATAGGGTCTGAGATAGCTTCCCACTGTGTAGGTGGGCACCCAATGCCAGTGGCGCTGAAAGTGACTGTCATCCTGAATTTTTATGCCTCATATTCCTTCCAGGGTCCTGTTGATGATCTGTGTGGAGTGTCATAATCTGCAGCACACTGCAGCATAAAGCTTTTGACAGACGCATTCTTCAGAAGGGTCAACACCTTTATACATTTCAAGACAGATGAGGACAGTCAGGCAGAGTGTTGCAGAGGATTTGCAGCTATTGCAGGCTTCCCAAGGATTCAGGGAATTATTGATTGCACCCATGTGCCCATCAAGGCACTTGCAGGAGAGCCGGTGGCATTTGTGAATTGCAAGGTCTTCCATTCGTTCAACATCCAGATGGTGTGCGATCAGTTGCAGCAAATCCTCCAGGTTTGTACAAGGGATCCTGGGAGTTGCCATGATTTGTATATTCGCCATCACTCCCAAGTTCCAAGGCTGCCCACTGTTCCTGCATGGTTGAATGGCTGGCTGGTGGGGGATAAAAGATATCCACCGAAAAGGTGGCTGATGACACCAATCAGACATCGAAGAACGCCTGTGGAGGAGAGGTACAACAGAAACCATGCCCCCATGAGGGCCATAATTGAGAGGACAATAGGACTACTGAAAATAAGGTTCCATTGCCTGGATCGGTTTGGAGGATGTCTTCAATATCCTCTGGAAAGCGTGGCACTCGTTGTGGTTGAGCCCTGCACAATCTGGCTCTCTCTCGGGGAGATCAGATGGAGGATGAAGACTGCTATGTGCTTCCACAATCTGCTGAGGAAGGATCTAGTACAGACTCTGATGAGGAACCTGCTCAGGCACAGGATCATGATGATGACCCAGCAACGAGGCAGCTTTTGGGAGCCAGGGAGGCTTTGTTTCAAAGGAGTTTCCAGTAGGCCTCCAGGGTCAACACTTCAAATCATTGAAATGGTGCAGTTACATTATTGCTCGTGAAGCCTTCCTGACAGCCTCTTTCTCTTGTGCCTCCTCCTGAAATAAACTGTCATACCCAATCGCTGTTTAGCTTTGAGTTGAAGGCCTCTTATCTTCCTGGGACAGAAAACAAAACAAGAACATGTGACATGAGGTTACATTTTAATACAGTGATGTCTGACAGCAAGATAAAGCATGAGACAAGTAACAATGATAAAGATCTCACCCATGAAAGCCCTTGTGTGTTTATAGTGATTTTATGAACTGCTTATAAGTGCTACGTCCTGGTGCTACCCTGTCGCCAGCAGTTGCATTGGATGCAGGCTACTGAGCCTAATGCCCCTTTGGCCCAGATGACTTTGATGAATGTCCTCTGGTTGCCGGGGCCTGTGAGGGCCCTGTCTGGGCAGGCAAGCCCAATGCCATGGCTGGACACTCCTTAGTCATCGTGGTTTCCTCAGATGCAACGGTCACTGGCAGTGGGGTGAAAGAGCTGCTATCATCATCAGAAGCATCATGAGAAGAGCCCCTAGATGCATGGAGCTGCAGGTCATCCACCAACATGAGGTTTGCTTGTACCTCCCTGCTCGCCATAGATAGAAGAGCATCTAGCAAGTCAGTAGGTGCATCATCCATCCCTCACATTAGCAATGCCCTGCTGAGGTCACTGCCAGTGTGTGGGCTTGCAGGCCTGAATGCAACCCCAGGAACCCTGACTGAGTTCCTGGAGCTATTGCTCCATGAAAATCACCACTCTCTCTATGCAGGATGCTGTGCATTGAGAGCTGAGGGTCACTGCGGTGCTCATAATCCGTATGGACCCTTCTGTTATATGAGCCATGGTTCCCAAACCCTCAGGAATCTCTGCCAGGTTTTCACTTACATCCCTCTGGGCATCAAGCATTTGCCGCCTAATGGATGAGCTCATCATCTGCCTGGGGCTCAGCATCATCCTGGTCTCCAACACTCCTCTGATTCTCAGAGGCCTGGAAACTCTCTGCCTCTGACAGCTCCTCAAGCGAATGTGATGTGCCTTCCCTAATGTCTGCAACCATCTTTGCTGGAGCTCTCAAACCCACTGAAGTACCTGTATCTGAGGTGCTGCAAGGTGTAGAGCAAGGATGTGACACTAATGCACCATTCCTCCTGTTCCAATGTTAATGTAGGGCCTTCCGAATCATAAGCTGGTTTCGAAGATAATCCCTATGATGGAGGGAACACAAGTGTAACTACCCATGAGCATTTAAGATTTGGTGTTTGTGAATTCTGTTAGATTCTGAAATTGGGCATAACACTAGACAAAGATTTCCAAAAACATAAAGGATTAGTGGATGTCACCTGGCATTCTTTCAGCCATTGCCCTCTGTTTCTGAGACCCTCCCCCAATCTAATGTGTGTCCACTTCATTCTTACCCTCCTCCAAAACCCCTGCCGCTCCGCAACCAGTGGATCTTGCTCCATGCTCACACATCAGCTCCAAAATATCCTCGTCCACCGGGTCAGCACTGCAAGATTCAACACTCTCCCACCAGTTTGGCTTCACTCTAGGGCCTTGTGCTTCCTCTTCTCCTGTGAGGACAATAGCGCATTCATAAGTGGCTATTTCTTGAGCACAAGTCTTCAGCACTGCAGCCAGGATGTTGTTGGAGCCCATAACATTTGCTGTATCCAGTGCACTCAGCTGTTTCTTGATATCATGTGGAATAAATCAAATTGGCTGAAGACTGGTTCCTGCAATGGTGAGGACCTCAGGAGTAGGACAAGATGAACTTTCCACTAAGCTCTTCTGGCTGAAGTTGGTTGCAGACACTTCAACCTTGTCTTTGCACTCACATGTTAGGCTATGCTGGCATTGAGGATGGGGATGCTCATGAAGCCTCTCCTCCCATTAGTTGTTTAATTGTCCATCACATTTATGACTGGATGTGGTAGGACTGCAGAACTTTAATCTTATCGGTTGGTTATGGGACCACTTAGCTCTATCTGTAGCATGCTGTTTTCACTGCTTATCATGCATGTAGTCCTGTATTGTAGCTTCATCAGGTTGGCCTCTCATTTTTAGGTATGCCTGGTACTACTCCTGGCATACTCTTCTACACTCCTCATCAAACCAGGGTTGATCCCCCAGTTTGATGGTAATGGTAGATTGAGAGGTGTGCCAGGCAATGAGGCTACAGATTGTGATGGAATGCAATTCTGCTGGTGTTGATAGTCCACAATGCTTCATGGATATCCAATTTTGATCTGGTAGCTCTGTTCTGAATCTATCACAGTTATCTATCACAGAATCTAGCACAGTAGTAGTGCCATTCAGCATAGAGGGTGGACGATGACCTCAGTGTAAAGATAGGACTTTATCCCCACTAGGACTGTGTGGTGATCACTCCTACTAAGAGTGCAATGGAGAGATGCATCTGCAATGGGTAGATTGGTGAGGATGAGGATTTTACTTTTCCCACGTTTGGTCTCTCACCAAGGCCCAACCTGTCATCTATGTCCTTCGGGACTCAGCCAGCAGTGGTGCTACAAAGTGACTCCTAGTGATGTACATTAAAGTTCCGCACCTGGAGTACATTCTGTGCCCTCACTTGAGTGGTGTTCAACATGGAGGAGTAGGTGGCAAGCAGCAGTAAGTTTCCTTGCCTGTGTGGTTGTTACACCTACCAATACTGTCATTGACAGATGTATCTACAACCGTTACATTCCCATGGGGTCTGAAGTTAATGTTGAGGATGTTCAAGGCCAATCCCTCTTCACTCTATGTCACTGTGTCATCACCTTTGGAAGTTCATCCTGCTGGTGGCTTAGGATATATCCAGGGATAGTGATTATGGAATCTGGGACATTGGCTGAAAGTTATGATTTTTTAGGGTGTTGTTTGACTGGACTGTGGGACAGCTGGGTGTGCTTTTGTCATGCCTGAATCCAATGCCTAGGTTGATGCTTGGTAGTTACTGTAGTTTTATTCTTATCATACTTTTTCATAGCAGTTTTTTAAAACTGGAGTGGCTCATTTAGCCTTTTCAGGAGGTAGTTAAGTGTCAATCTCATTGCTCTGGGTCTGGAGCCACTTATCAGTCAGACTAGGTAAGAATGGAAAATTTCCTTTCTGAGATGGGGTTAGTGAACCAGATGAGTTTTTATGGCAATCAAGTAATTTCATGGTCACCTTTGCTGATACTATCATTTAAATCCGGATTTATTTAATTAATTGAATTTAATTCCCCCAGCTGCCTTGATGAAAGTTGAACTCACATCTCCAGATGTGAGGCCCCTGGATTACTAATAAAATCTAGTAACATAAGTGCAATGCTACTCTACCATCATTGGATTTGCTAAGCAGATTGGAAGTACAGGTACATTTTTTTAAATGGCAAATATTATAACCTGGGGGTACATTGCAACACAATTATGTCATTGCTGCTTTCTGACAATTGTATAGATGGGCTGAAGATTCAAAAATATTGATTTATTGGAATAAGTTTACACTTTGGGGCCATTGAACTTTTTGGTGGAGCTAAGCTACAAATAAAAAATCCATCTGGACATCCAGCTGCTGCCAACATAAACTAGGGTTTTAGTTGGAAAAGTTTAATAATCACTAATTTGCAAGCTGTCAGTGCTCACAAACCCCAGTTCTCTTGCAGTGAAATGGATAGGTCAGTGGATCTTGATCACTTCATGTTATCCAAAGGAGCAATAACAATTGTACAAAAGCTGCAGTTTTTTCGTGTCTCTCACGGGCCTAACTGAGAGCTGCCAATTTTTAGTGATTCCACCATAGTTCTTCTTCATCCATCAATATTCTAGGCTTCACTAACTTCTCCATGACTCAATGAGGAACACATCTGCCTCTGAACCAGAATGTTGTAGGTTCAAAACTGGAGTACAAAATCCAGGCTGCCACTCCAGTGCAGTAATTAGGGAGTGCTGCACTGTTGGAAGAGCCATCTTTCAGATGAGAAGTTCAACTAACGAAATGTCTGTAACCAACATCACCAGAACCAGTGAAGAATAGCTGAAAAAAGAGACAGACTGTGGAAGCTTTTCCGCTTGTCCTCATCAGGACAATTCACAAATTGTAAAAGGAACAGCAATTTAATTGTCCGCTGTGCCCTTTACAATTTGGTATTCTTGTGAGTTGTCCTGATGAGTGCAAGAGGAAAAGTTTCGGCAGCCTGTCTCTTATTTCAGCAATACTCAAGCTATGTACGACCAAAGGAAACAGGTAAGCTGACTATTTATCTCATTGTTATTTGCCAGGTCTTGTGTGCAAGCTGGATGTTTTATTTGCTTGCAACAATCACTCTTTCAAAAAAAAAGTACTTAATTGCTTGTGAAAGGCAATATATAAACGCAAACTTATTTCTTTTGACAACTCTCACGTTCTGTTAGATAGCACATAACCAGAAACGGGGTTTCCATTAACGGACCTTGACCACGCTACAAGATTCCTCGTTTTTCTCCATGTTATTCTGACCAGTACTGCTTTGAAGTATATTGTGTTTGACTAAACTCCAAATAAATCATAATTAGCCTTGTTTTTCCCCCCGATTACTCTTTTCAACAATGATGTCCTAAACTAGTTATATCATTGATTCACTAACCGCTATGTGTACGGCAGGCTATGTTACTACAAGAAGCTATCCAGCATGTGTTAACCCGAACCCTCAAATTCATCTCCCAACCCCAGCTGCCTTCGATTACAGCAACGGTGGGGATCTCTTTTCATTTTTGAAAATAAGCTGTGGTCGCTGCAGTCAGAGCAGTAGTAGGTGGGAGGGTTTATTTTATGGTCAGACACGGCTGGGAAATAAGTCTGTCTTCATTTATAACATGTGTATATTCTCACAACAGCCAGAACATTGGTCTTTGGTCGAGTTCTCCCTTCTCAAGAAGGGTCTATGACCGCGTCTTTCGTGTCAACCTATCAAACAGAGAGCAGTAACTATTCCGAGTAACTCCTCCCATTCCTTTTTAACACTGGAGTTCAGGGAGCCGGTCCCATTAGCTCCTGATCACTCGGCCCATCTCACATCGCGGGAGCGGACAGAGATCGCTCAGGAGCACCAGAATTTGCAATGAGGCGCCCCCTGAACGCGATGATCTGTCTTCTCCTCCTGGCTGCACTGCACTTGGACACGGTCAAGGGGATAGGGATTTATCCTTACGGGCATGCCGAGTTCAGCTACAAGCGCAACAATTGCAAGCCCATACCCAGCGCCCTGGCGCTGTGTCACGGCATCGAGTACCCGGAGATGAGGCTCCCCAACCTTCTTGGGCACGAAACCATGGAGGAGGTGCTGCAGCAGGCCAGCTCCTGGATCCCGCTGGTCCAGAAGCAGTGTCACCCGGACACCAAGAAGTTCCTCTGCTCCCTCTTCGCCCCGGTGTGCATCGATGAAGTGGACGAGCCGATCCAGCCCTGCCGCTCGCTGTGCGAGCAGGTGAAGGAGAGCTGCTCGCCGGTCATGTCAGCCTTCGGCTTCCCCTGGCCCGACATGCTGGAGTGCAATCGCTTCCCGGAGGACAACGACCTGTGCATCCCACCCGCCGACTCCAACGAGCACGTCCCCGTGCCCAAAGAAGGTTAGGCTGAAGTGAATGCTAAAGGGAGAGTGGGAATAGTATCCTTTCACCAAACGCCTAAAATAGTTCACATCGATAGGTTTTACAGACGTTAACGATGTGTAAATGTAATACTGGCGATTTGAAATACTGATTTGCATCTTTTTTGTGTACAATGCTGTTTTTCTCTTATTCGTTCTGTTGCAACACCCTGAGATACATTGATAGTGTCTAACCTCTGTCTATATGAGAGGTGCCAAAGTTAACTTTTTTGATATCCCGATAACTATATAATTCGAAACAGAATACTTATTTGCTGCAAAAACAAGCTAACTCCGGTACTGGTTCCTGTCGCTGCTTGGTGTGTTGCTCCAATCAGTTGTATAATAGTGTTTTATACAGCGGAAGGGAAATTCGCTGTGATGTTGTCTCGGAAGGTTTCGGACCGATCAATACATTTGCTGATCGAATGAACTACAGCATCTCTGTGGGTCTGACCTCTCTGCAATATGTTCTTTTTTTAAAATCTTTTTGAAAGACTTTCATCTGTGTCCTGTGAACGCTGTCTCTGTTTTTTTTAAGTTTAAATGTGTTGCAGATGTTAACACGCGATTCCACTAGTAACGCGGCTTCACCTAACTACCAAAACCAGAGCAGTGACTAGTGTTAGATTGGTGCATTTTTTTTGTGAGCTTACGCGTATGTTTTAAGAAACCCACTGCTTCTGATGGACCAGGCATTTTAAATTAACATCTTGCACCATGACCAAAACTGCTCTTTTCCAAAGCTTGGGTGTTTAAAGGGGGAAAACAAAGCAATTCATTTAAAAGCTATCGGGAATGCAAATTGGGGAGCTTTGCCTGTGACTGTGCCACACAATGTATCACAGTGGGCACTCTGGAGCCAACAGTGCAGCCATTTAAAGGGTGAAGACCTTTTGAGCACTGGGGAGCGAATAGGAGTGCTCCGCTTTTTAATCGTTCCATTTAAAGAACTTCCACGGTCCATGTAATTCGCTATTGTGTTTATTCGCATCCCATCTGGAGCAAACACACAGTTTCCAGTGAGGAACAGTGTCCCCAATACCTCAGCTCTGGAACCCATGCAAAGCGTCTAAGCCTGTCCTTTTATTTCTCTTCAATGCAGGGCGCAATCTTCCCGGTGAGGATAATGCCTTAGAAGCATATTCCGCAGGGAAATGGTAACCGAAGGTATTTAAATACTTCGTAAAATATGGCTCACTTCATAAAAGTTGCAAAACCCGTGGAAAATCTGGAAGCCATAAAGAAGGTGGAAAGTGCAGGCTGTAGTAATTAAAGGTTGTCTGCGCTGGGACCATACCCAGAAGTAAAGTACAAGAAAAATCCTTATTATTCTCCTGCTGAAAAATGTACAGTATGTACAAAAATCATTCCTAAATATACATGCACTCTTTTTTTCAGAACCGAAGATCTGTGACGCATGTAAAGATAGAGAGCAAAACGACAATGACATTGTCGAGAACTACTGTAAAAATGATTTCGGTAAGTTGCAGTCTCGGGCCTCATTTTCCTTTAAAGTTTCACGGTGTGAGCGAGTATTGGCTTGTTTACAAGTGGCGGTGCAGCAATAAATTGTATCCTGTGCGCTTTCTTGCCCCCGCCCGCTGCGTTTTCTTGCTGTTCCAATAACGGGACTGCGCCGCTTCCACATCGCCTTTAAAAAGAAACCCTGTCGTTTCATTGAATCCGACGTCCAGCCGGCGCTGCAATGTTCCTCTCCACAGAAGCGGCTTCTCATTGCCCGGGGGAAAGAACATTGTTCAGCTGCAGGCACTGGCAAAGCTAACTCAGTAAAGTTCAGGCAAAAACCAGGTACAGTTTTCAGCCCGGTAAAAATTGAAATCCTGAATTCGTGACACCGATGAGGAAGGTGGTCTGAAAGAAAATGTGGGGTGGGGGGTGGAACTGGTGAAATGCTCACACTCGAGTGGCTGGCTTGTTTTACAAGCGAGAGCCTGTGTTTTATTGATTCACAGTTCTGATGAAATACATACCAAATGTTACCAGCTGCTGATTAGCTTTCGGGTTTTGAGCTTTCAAACGCTGGCGTTGCTCTTGACGCTGCAGATTGACATACACTGAGCTGATTCCTAAAGGAGAGAGAGAGAGGTGGGATGGAGGAAAAGCGACGTCACCCACCCCCCAACCCCGATACCACTGCCCGCCCTACACACACAATACAACACAGCACTCGCTAACATATAGGTTTATGAAGGCTCGAATTTTACACATGCAGTCACTGACTGAGAACTCTTTTATTCGGTTTCACACGATTGATCCCAATAATGGGAAGGAAGCCACCTGTTCGCCACATTTATCAGTCCCGTCCTCTTGACAGTTCCATTTGGATTCTCCTCGGCAACAATCGCCCTCCCTCCCACCTTCCTGCCCCCTGCACCACCAGACGCGTTAACATGTCATATTTTAATCCTTTCCTAATTAGCTTTGAAGATAAAAGTGAAAGAGATTTCCTACATCAATGGAGACACAAAGATCGTCCCCGAGACAAAAAGCAAGACTATTTACAAGCTGAATGGAGTGACCGAGAAGGATCTAAAGAAAAGTGTATTGTGGCTGAAGGACGGCCTGCAGTGTACCTGCGATGAGATGAACGACATCAATGCCCCCTACTTAGTGATGGGACAAAAGCTCGATGGGAACCTGGTCATAACCTCCGTGAAGAGATGGCAGAGAGGGCAGCGAGAGTTCAAGAGAATTGCTCGTAGCATCCGCAAACTGCAGTGTTAAATAGTGTGGCCCTATTTGCAGAGCGTAACATTAAAAACCCCGCACACCCCCTTCTCTCTGATGCATTCCACGCCGTTTACGCTTTGTTAGCAATTGTTGTGTGACATAAACTATGAAATCACTGTCCTTTGAAACAAACATAAACTGAGAGGCCGCCACTAATGATGGATTTAAAGTTGCGAGAACGATAACCGATTGTAACTTTTTTTTACAAAATCAGCTCCTTTCTGAAGCCTTAACAGGACCATTTCCTTCAAAGTAATCCTATTTATACGGCATAAGAGATCTTCATTTGACGCTCTGGTGCACAAGTGTTGATTTCATTTACATATATACACATATATTCGAAATACCATTTTATTGAACAAGCATCAAAGACGCCAGTTTTACATAGGCTCAAAATGTATGTTCAAAAATCGAATTTTAAATGAAAAAAAATCTTTGGCTTGCTATAAAAATTCGAGAATTTTTTTCAAAACATCCTTTTTATGTTTGGAAGCAATCTTCTCCCGCGAGTCTCTTGAATTGTAGGTAACTTTATCCATAAGCACTTCGATACAGAAATCTGAAATAGACTAGGTTTGAAGTATAGGAAATTCGTTCGATTTCCACTGAACAACCTTCCACTCTCCTGTAGCACTACACTTTACCACCGCTGACAAGGATGCTGGTAGCTGTATTTGCTTTGGGAATTGCCTTTAGTCAAAGTTGCCACATTCAACACAACACGGCCAAGTAATATTTCAAATATTGCATTATTCGAAACCAAAGTAAGTGCTGGGAGGGTTGCAGTTAGTTGAAATATTTTTTATAATCGTATTTAATACACGCTGGTGTAAATTTACCTTTCAAACAAAGGTGCAAAGATTGGTCTGAAACGTTTGGCGTTTTTATGCAAATGCTTCAGATTTTGCATCGAGTATCTTTAAAACATTCTAAGCCATTGGGCAACGTATTTTAAATAAAACATGCGACGTATAATAACGCTTTCTACACCAATAAGCTTAATAAAATATATACATTTGAGAATGAAGTAGTAATCTGTTCGGGGTCAACTAGTAGGACTCCTGTATTTTAAGTAACGTAAGCAACCACGGCTACCTTTTGAATAATATAATTTATAAATCCGATACTCCTGTGTAAAGCTGAGAACTGATGGTGAGCTCTGGGCGCTTCCCTAACTTGTTTGCTTGCATCTCGTTTTATGGCACACATGCCTTCAATTTAATCAGCATTATTGTAAAATACCTTACTGAATTATTATCTGCAAGGGTTGTAAATATTGCTTTGTGACTTTGTAAATAATTCAGATAAACAGTATATTCTTGTACATTGACGTCTTGTTATTCGATTCTCGTGTTTATTAATGTACCCAATATCTGTCGTCTTTCTGAAGTTGTTTGGACGTCCTGTTTAAATCACTTGCATGAAATAAAGACTGGGTATGGACAAGTGACGTTTCGGTTAGTATGGAAAACTATATTAAGAAACGTGCTGAAGTTTATTTTAACCCTAGGAGCGCAGTTTGTTGTTAAGCAACAACTACAGGGTGAGGTGGGGGGAGTCATTAATAGCCACGCATATTATAACATTATAATACAATATTATTTTTTAAAAATACATCATGAATTTTCTATCACTGACAGAAACGTGCTGGGACATTTCTGTGAAGACAGTTGAGAGGGGAAGATAGATCACAATGGTGTCACATTTTAGTATCTACATTAAACGAATAAGCGGTGGAGATTAAAGTATGGAAATGATCAAGTATCTGGAAAAAATAGACCTTGTTTCAAAGTAATGTCCCTGAAGATCAGAGATTTGTGTAGCTACTGTGGGGCTCCATAAATGGAATAATCCATTACTATAAGAAATCACCAGTACTTATGACTGAACCATTCCTACTGATGGATTTTGCGGTGCCTAGTTTTTAAGCGTGCTATGTAAGTACAAGATACGTCATGGAAGTATTATTGTCTGTACAGCAACCAATCCAATCTGCTGAAGAATTTGGGTCAGTTGATTAGGGAGTCAATTGTTTTGACGGTCAGAGAAGCGCATAATTATTGCATGGTTGGTGGCCATTCAATCCTTCATGCCTGTGCCGGCTCTTTGAAAGTGCTAGCCAATTAGTCCAATTCCTCTGCTCTTTCCCTACAGCAATATTTTTCCCTTC
This sequence comes from Cetorhinus maximus, assembly GCF_964194155.1. Lineage (NCBI taxonomy): Eukaryota > Metazoa > Chordata > Chondrichthyes > Lamniformes > Cetorhinidae > Cetorhinus > Cetorhinus maximus. The sequence goes on along the minus strand of NC_135879.1, from coordinate 66,000,977 downwards.
AAGTATTTATCCAATTCCGATTCAAAAGTTCCTATTGAATCTGCTTCTGCCAAACTCTCAGACAGTACATTGGAGATGACAACAACTGGCTGCGTAATAAAAGCCTCATATTGCCTCAATTATTTTAAATTTGTGTCTTCAGATTACAGTCCCATCTGCCACTGGAAACAGTTTCTCCTTATTTGCTCTATGAAACCAGGTTATCCTGTCTCTGCAGAAACATTAAGTCACTTGTGGTACCATTCTAGAAAATCACTTATGTAAGGTGTAGAGTAAGGGGTTAATGGTTTATGTTATTAGACAATTATGTTGATGATGTAAGCATGACATCAGGTCAGATGACCAAGAGACTCTAAAGGAGCAAGATGCAGAACAGTCTGTGTCTAGAGAACAATATACTTACCATGAGGTCTTGGATGTAAATAGTTGTAAATAAACGGCTTTAAGAAAAACTTAATACAGACTATGTCCAAATCATTCATAGTGTAGGAGAATCCTCACCCAGCTTGAAGACAACACAAGTAAAGGACAATGATCCAAACCATAAGACATCCTCTCTAAGACCTTGGCATGCTTCCTAAAATGTGGTGCCCAGCATTGAACACAATTCTCCAGCTGAGGCCTAGCCAAAGTGTTATAAAGGTTTAGCATAACTTGCTTGCTTTTGTACTCTATACCTCTATCATTAAGACCTTGTATGTTTTTTTTCAAACAGCCTTCTCACTTTGCCCTGTCACTTTCAAAAATTTGTGTGCATAAACCCCCGGGGCTCTCAGTTCCTGCACCCTATTTGAAATTGTACCATTCAGTTAATATAGCCTTTCTTCATTCTCCCTACCAAACCGTATCACTTCATAATTCTCCGTGGTAAAGTCAATTGACCAAGCCTACCCATTTTACCAGTCTGTCTCTTACATAGGATTACATTGCATAGGATAAATGGCACAGAATAGGCCATTCAGCCCAACTAATTTGTGCTGGTATTTATGCTCCACGCAAACCTTCTCCAATATTTCCTCATCTAAATCTACCATCATAACCATCTATTCCCTTCTCCCTTAAATGCACGTCTAGCATCTCCTTAAATGCATCTATATTATTCACTTCAACCACTCCCTGTGGTAACAAGTTTCACATTCTTACCACTCTTTGGGTAAAGAAGTTTCTTCTGAATTCCCTGTTGAATTTCTTGGTGTCTATCTTACATTAATAGCCTTAGTTATGCTCTTCCCTAGAGGAATTGTCCTCTCTACAAGAGGAAACATTCTCTCTATGCCCTTCTGAAGTCTGTTACTATCCCCTTTACTATTTACTATATTTCTGAGTTTCATAAATCTGCAAATTTTGAAATGATGCCCTGTAAACACAAGTCCAAGTCATGTATATATTTATATATATATATATATCAAAAAGAGCAGCAGTCCTAATATCTGGGGAACACCACTATATATTTCCTTCTAATCTGAAAAACAATCATTCACCAATAGCTTTACTTTCTGTCCCTTAGTCACTTTCAGATACTCACTGCCATTGTTCCTTTAATTCCATGGGCTTTAATAAGGTGGGCAGATGGAATTGATACAAATCAGCCATGACCCAATTGAAGGAGAAACAGGCTACTTGCACTGAATGGCCTACTCATACTCCTATGTTCCTATTATGTAGGACATACGCTTCAGAAACAGGCCATTTGGCCAAACTAGTCTGGCCTGGTGCTTATACTTGACGAGTCTCCTCCCATTCCATCAGCCTCACCTTAGTTCACCAGTATATCTTTCTTTTCTCTCCTTTCTCACGTGCTTTCCATTTTAAAAAATCTAAGCTTTTTCCTCAGCCAGATCCTGTGACAGAGAGTTTCATATTTTTCCCATTCCCTGAGTAAAGAAATTCCTCCTAATGTCTCTTTAGGATTTATTAGTAACTAACTTGTTTTTATGACCCTTAATTTCGGATTCTTCCACATTCTCTCCATATCTACCCTGACCTCTATCTGGTCATCTCTAAATCTTCTCTTTTCCAAAGAAAAAATGCAACCTTTTCAATATTTCCTGATGGCTGTAATTTTTAATTCTGCTGCCATCCTTGTAAATGATTTTCACACTTTCTCCAGTGCATTCATATCCCTTTTTATAGTATGGGGACCAGAAATATGCACTGTGCTTCAACTGCAGCCTGACCGAAGCCCTATACAAGTTTAACATAACTTCACTACTTTTGAACTGTACACCCCTAGAAATAAACCCCAGTACATTGTCGCCACATTTTTAACTGCTTTGCTGACTTGTGATGCTGCATTTAATTAATTATTCATTTGTATCACAAGATCCCTTAGCTCTTAACCTCCATTCAGTATTCTTTATTTTCCAAGGTTTAGGCAATGTTTCTATTGTTTCTGCCAAAGTATATGACCACACATTTCTATCTGTAAAAGTTCATTGGGATATTGTAATCTCACACATGCCTCCATATGCTTTTTTCAGGATGGTGGATAGATGAACACTTTAATGAGGTGTGACCAGTTACAAATCAACGCTTGGATTAGATTTACAAATAATTTGTGAATAAACAGAGTTTATTGTTTATTTTTTAATCTATTTGCTCAACTGCTTCACACAAAGCTCAAATTTCCTTACCAGCTGTCAGCAGACTGTGACAACCCCCCCTCGCCCCACCCTGTATAATTATTTAACTGAGCTAGAAGCCAAAAGCTTGACCTTTGACACACCCTTTGATCTTCCTGCCTGGTGATTGACCAGCTGAGGTGCTAATCAAACCTCATCCCAACCTCGCTGATATTTCAGTGGGTACATACAGTTTCTCTTTGGCAATCTCGTCAAACAATGGTTTGCACCTAGGCGTCAACTCTGTGTTAAACACCGCCCTAAGTGCGGCTGAGGAGCCCTACATGACTCTAGGATGGCGGTCTCTGCCGTATTTGCTGCAGATGAAGATATTGGGCTGAGAAGATGAACATCTTAACCCACCCACATACATTCTATATAGTTGACATTGATACTCCACTAACCATGCGTCATGCGAGCACTAAATGTAAAATGTAAAGCTGTTGTGTATAAAGTGAAGCTAAAATAAAACTATTAGCAGACGAATGCCTTGGAAGAAACACATTTGTACTCCCATTGCTTTATATTGACTGACACATCACAAGGAAATCGTTCTATCGCGAACCTTGATATTGCGGACACGAAAAAGCAAAATACTGCAGATACTGGGAATCTGAAATAAAACAGTTTAGGCAGCATTTGTGGAGAGATAAAGGCAGGGTCATTGACCTGAAAGGTTAATCTCATCCATTCTCTCTCCGATGCTGACTGTTTCTTGACATTGTATATGTGTCTATTTCATGTATGCGTTTAATTTGAGATACGGACTCCTGTGTCCAAGATTCTCAAACGTCCCTCCAACCAGCAGTGTGATTTCATTACATGAGGAGCCAGCTTCTTGCCGGATTTTTTAATGAAGGACTGCACCGCCCTCATTTTAAATAAGTGCTAACAATAGTGGATGCAATAGTTACTTTGACAGATTGGTCACTGCACGTGTATATCCAATAACAGTGAGGTCATGACGCACGATCCACACGCAAATGCGCGCCTCTAATTGATGATATCATGGCCCGGACCACGGAAAGGACTTTCACCTGGCTCAACAAAGTCGGTGGGCGCTAAGACCCTGGAGAAAACAGGAGTCTAACAAAACGCGGCCCTTTGTGCTGTTGCTGGACACGGGATCAGAAGACCAAAGATCACAATGCAAAGAGATGAACCGTATGCTATCTAACTATACTTCTCCTTAAAAAAAAGTACCAGTATATTCCCACGGGTAAACGAAAGATTTGCTGCACCTATTTGAGGAGGAACTTGAGTGTATAAATCATACACTGGTTTTGTCTGCACTGTTGCCTTCGCTCGGATGGGAATATAACGGTTTCATGCTGACCTTACTCTTAACACGAAGGTGGCAACACAACAGAGGTGTGTGTAATGCCACCTGAGTTTGTATCTCAGCTTGGGCTGACACTCGACCTCTCCCCACATCCTCCACCTCACCGCAGCCAATTCATTTCTTCAAATGGAGCAACAAAATAAGATTTTGAAGTAACCTCCAGACAGCCTGGCTGAGAAGGAGCATCGACAGACTCTCTGGAGTGGTCCTTGGATTAGCTCCTCCTGACCAAAATTGATGTGCAGTGGGATTGGGGAAGAGCTGGAAGGTTTGGGGGCAACAGTATAAACGGGAGAAGTACCCAGTGTTGGCATCTCGTATTCATGCCAGTTTGCTGATATGTTGATAAAATAAGGTTTAAAACCGAAATCTCTACGATATTAAGCACATCGAAATCAGCTCGGAGAATATCTGGAAATGGTTCAGGAAACGGAAATACCATAAATACGTCCCATGTGCACACGTTTCGATTTATGAACTCAATTTACAGACAAGGAGATTTTTTTCGAATTGCTTTTACGAATGAACAAGCAAGGTGTTTTCAATTAGTGAAACGCAGATGGCAACACAAGATAACAAATACTAAAACCTTCAACCATCATATCAAATTTGGTAGTCTCAAAATATACTAATTCAGTGTTCTGTTTTGACTTGCTGACACAGGTTGACAGATGTATTGGAGTACTTCCTAAGTGAGAAGCTAGGGACTGCAGAAAAGCAAAGTGATTTGGGAGTTCAAGTACACAAATCATTAGAAGACAGTAGGCAGGTACAGAAAGCGATCAAAAGGCCTATGGAATGTTGGTCTTTACCTCCGGGGGGCTGAAATGCAAGAGGGAGGAAGTTATGCTGAATTTATACAGATCCTCTTTCCGGCAGCATCTGAAGAACTGTGCTCGGTTTTGGGCACCGCACATCAGGAAAGATATACTGACCCTGGACAGGGTGCAGCACATAAGAACATGAGAAATCGGAGTTGACTAGGCCATTTGACTCCTTTGAGCGTGCTGCACCATTCAATACGATCTTCTGCCTTCTGATTTTCTAACTCCAATCCACCTTCCTGCATGACCCCCATTCCCTTAACTCCACTAGTATCCAAAAATCTATCCACTTCTGTCTTGTACACAATAACTAAGCATCACAGCTCTTCAGGACAGGAAATTCCCAAGATTCACAGCCATTTGAATGAAGTGATTTCTCCTCATCTCAGTTCTAAATGACTGATCCCTTATGTTGTGACCCCATATCCTATATTCCTCAGCACTTTCTCAGCATCTACTCTGGTAAGCCACTTAAGAAGTTTATTTGTTTCAATTATATCACCTCTCATTCCTCTAAACACTAGGGAATATAGTCCTAGTCTACTAAATCTTTCCTCATAGAACAAACCCCTGGCCCACTCCCTGCCCCACCCTAGGAACCAGTCTAGTAAACCTTCATCGCATTCCCACTGGGGCGAGTATGTCCTTCCTTAGGCAAGGAAACCAAAACTGCACACAGTTCCCCAGGTGTGGCCTCACCTAGGCTCTGTATAATCATAGTAAGACTTCTTCACTCATTATTCCAATCCCTTTGTAACAAAAGCTAACATAGCATTTGCCTTCCTTATTGCTTGCTGTAACTCAATGATAATTCCAGTGTAAGGATACCGAGGACTCTCTCAATGCAAATATTTCCCAGGCTCTCACTATGAAAAAAATATCTGCTTTTTAATTTTTCCTACCAAATTTGATAATTTCACGCTTTGCCACATTTAATTCCCCCTTCCATTTCTTGTCCACTCACCTAACCTGTTTATATCCCTCTGCAGCCTCTTTGTGTCCTCATCACTAGCTTTTCCACCTAACTTTGCATCGTCAGCAAACTTTGATATGTTACATTTAGTCCCCTCATCTAAGTCATTAAAATAGATTGAAAAGAGTTGAGGCCCAAATACTGATCCTTGTGGTACCCACCTCCCCAACTGGAAAATGTTACATTTATTCCCACCCTCTACTTTCTGTCCATTAACCAATTGTCAATCCATGTTCATATATTACTCTCAATCCCACGAGTCCTAATTTTGTGTAACAACGTCTTAAGTGGTCCCTAACAATGCTTTTTAAAAATCCAAATATACCACATTCACTGGTTTCCCTTTATTCATCTGACTGGTCACATTCTCAAAAAACTCAAACAGATTTATCAAGCACAATTTCCCTTTCATATATCCTGTTGATTCTGCTTAATTATATTATTATTTCTAAGTGCCCTGTTGCAACATACCAAATAATAAATTTTAGCAATTTGCGTATTACTGAGATTAGACTAACTGGCCGATAGTTCTCCATTTTCTCTCCTCCTTCTTTCTTAAATGAGGCCGGGGGGGGGGGGGTGGTGGGGCCACAGGGAGGGGTTATGTTTGCTACTTTCAAATCCTTGGGAACTTTTCTACAATCTGAGGAATTCTCAAAGATCAACACCAATGCCTCCACTATCTCTTCAGCTACCTTGTTTAAAATCCTAGGATGCGGGTTGTCAGGTCAAAGGATTTGTCGTCTGATTAATTTCTCCAGTACTATTTTGCTGCTTTCACTGATTACTTTAAATTCCCCATTCTTGCTTGGCTCCCCATTACTTCCAGAATGTTTTTTGGGGTCTTTGAATGTGACGACAGATACAAAGTATTTGTTTTATGTCTCTGCCATTTCCTTATTCCACATTATAGAATAGAAACATAGAAATTTACAGCATGGAAGGAGGCCGTTTGGTCCATCGTGTCTACGCTGGCTGACAAGTAGCCATCCAGCCTAATCCCGCATTCCAGCTCTTGGTCCATAGCCTTGCAGGTTACAGCACTTTAAGTTCTTATCAAAGTACTTCCTGATAAAAACATTGTAAAAATGTTTTGAGATTTTCTGCCTCTATCACCCTTTCAGGCACTGAGTTCCAGATCCCCACACCCTCTGGGTGAAAAGATTTCCCCTTGAAGCCCTTCTAAACTTCCTACTTCTCATCCTAAATCTATGCCAAATGGGTATGGACCACTCAACAAAAGGGAATAGGGCTTTCCTATCCATTCTATCTAGGCCCCTTAGCATTTTATACATTTCAAGAAAGGAGGGAGAGAGAAAACAGGTGAATACAGGCCATCTAGCCTGGCATTGGTCACCTGGAAAATGGTGGAATCTATTTTTAAGGAAGTCTGAACAATGTACTTAGAAAATCATAATATGATCAGCCAAAGTCAACATGGTTTTACAAAGGGGGAATTATGTTTAACAAATCTATTAGTTTTTTTTGAGGATGCAACTAGTAGGGTGAACCAGTAGATGTAGTATACTTGGATTTCCAAAATGCCATTCGATAAGGTGCCACACAGAAAGTTAATACACAAGATAAGGGCTCATGGAGTTGGGTGTAACATATTAGCATGGATAGAGGATTGGTTAACAGACACAAAGCAGAGTGTAAGGATAAACAGATAATTTTCAAATTGGCTGGCTGGAAGTAGTGGAGTGCCGCAAGGATCACTGCTGGGACTTCAACTGTCTATAGTAATAACTAAGATGAATAGACCACAAATAATATATCTAAGTTTGCTGACTATATAAAGCGAGGTGGGAATGCAAGCTGTGAGGAGGATACAAAGAGACTTCATATGAAAACCTGTTTACCTTCTCATCAATAGCAAAGGTCAGGAACTCCCAGTCCCGAAAGACTGGGAGACATGCGCAGACTGGGAGCAGGCGTACATGCGCAGTTCAGCATTTTAAGTTCTTTTGGCTGAGGGCATGCCTGTGCAGAAAGGGAAAAATGGTGTGAAAACAGGGATCATGTGACCAGGAGCGGCATGCCATTGAAGACAGCTATCCTAGGCAGGGGAAAGGGAGGGGTCATGGAGAGGTCCCAAAAGAAGAGTCCTAGACAGGGAACAGGGATAGGAAGAGGTCCCAGTTAAGTTAAAAAGAGAGGAGCAGTGAAAGAGGTTCCAAGCAGGAAAAGGGCTGTGATTTGCAGACTTTAAGTGAAGAGGGCTCAGTAGAAGCCATGGCTATCAAAGAGGGCTCACAAGAAGCCCTGAAGATCCACGAAGACAGGAGGAGGTTGGTAACTGTGTGCTTCAGGCAGTTGGAGCGAAGATAACCCATTTGGAGCAGTAGCGTTCTGCTCGGTCCAGCCAAAGAGATGAAGTTGTGGTTTAATGCTTGAGTGCCTACTCGGTAATCTAGGAGAATGGAGTCTCGGGAGACGAGATTGAAACCCTGCAAGATGGGTGGTCTTTGATGTCATCCAAGTTGGAGAAATTTGTGGAGAGAAGTACAAGGCGAGGTCTTCGAAGGTGAAGACGGTAATCCCTCATGAGAGAGACAGGGTATCAGTGAGATTGATTGACTCATAGTGTTTACTGACATCCGTGTGGGTTGTTGAGAAATCTGTAGTCTCTGTCTTGATCACATCTGCCAGTTATTGTGCAGTATGGTGTGTTAGACCACAGCTTGCCTCTTAATTCACATGTACCTCATGGTAACCCTGAATGTTAGAGTATAAGGTAGATATTGTAAGTTGTTTTATCTTTCTGACCTTGTATGGTAAAGATTATTTTTGTTTGTGCAAAACCTGTGGAATCTTGTGGCTTGCTTCTCCAAGAAAGTGTCTTGAATTTCAAACTTTGTCTACTTTAAACAAAACGTTATTGGTCCCTGACTAGATCTTACCAAAACTTTAGGGATATAACAAAGAGATATAGACAGGGTAAGTGAGTGGACAGCAAGGTGGCAGATGACGTATAATACGGGGAAGTGTGAGGTCATTAACTTTGGTAGGAAGAGTAGAAAAGCAGGATATTTTGTAAAAGATGTGAAACTTGTAAATGTTGATATTTAGAGGGACTTGGGTGTACCCGTACAAGGAACACAGAAAGTTAGCATGAAGGTACAACAAGCAATTAGGAAGACAAATGGCATATTGAGCTTTATTACATGGGAATTTGAGTACATGGATAGGGTTTTGGTGAGACCACACTTGGAGCACTGTGAGCAGCTTTAGTCTCCATATCTAAAGAAGAGATGAGAGGCTGAGAAAATTGGGCTTATACTCTCTGGGGTTTAGAAGAATGAAAGATGATCTCATTGAAACCTACAAGATTCTGAAGGGGCTTGACAGTGTAGACACTGAGAGATTGTTTCTCCTGGCTGGGGGATCTAGAACATGGAGCCACAGTCTCATAAGAAGTCAATCATTTAGGATTGAGATGAGACATTTCTTCAATCAAAGGTTGTGAATCTTTGGAATTTTCAACCCCAAGAGTTGTGGAAGCACCATCGTTGAATATATTTAAAGTTGAGAGAGACAGTTTTTTGGTTTCTCAGGGAATCTAGGGATATTGGGATTGGGTGAGAAAGTGGAGTTGCAGAAGATGGTCTGCCATGATTGAACTGAATGGTGGAGCAGGCTCAAGGGGCCATATGGTCTACTCCTGCTCCTATTTTTTATGTTCTTATTCTTGATTAATCCGTGTCTTTCTAAATGAAGATTTACCCTGTCCCTCAGAATTTTTTCAATAATTTCCCCAACATCGAGATTAGCCTAATAGGCCTGTAATTACTTGTTCTATCTCTTTCTCCCTTTTTAAACAATCATATAACATTAGCTGTCCCCCAAACCTCTGACATGTCACCTATAACTAGATTGGAAAATGATGGTCAGAGCCTCTGCTATTTCTTCTCTTGTTTTCCTTAACAGCCTAGGATGTATTTCGTTCAGGCCTAGGCATTTATCTACATTTAAAGATGTCTTAATGCTTCCTCTCTCACTGTTAATTTAACTGAATATTGCATACTGCTTTCTTGATTTCAATGTCTGTATTGTCCCTCTCTTTTGTGAAACCAGATGCAAAGTATTCATTCAGAACCATACTGATATCGGGGGAGGCGATGCATAGTGGTATTGTCGCTAGACTAATAATCCAGAGACCCAGGGTAATGCTCTGGGGACCTGGGCTCCGCCATGACAGATGGTGGAATTTGAATTCAACCATATATAAATAAAAGTCTAATGATGACCATTGTTCATTGTCATAAAAACCCATCTGGTTCACTAATGTCCTTTAGGGAAGGAAATTTGCTGTCCTTACCTGGCCTGGCCTACATGTGACTCCAGACCCACAGCAATGAGGTTGACTCTTAACTGCCCTCTGAACAAGGGCAGTTAGGGATGGATAATAAATGCTTCCTAGCCAGCAATGCCCACATCCCATGAATGAACAAAAAAATATATCCTACACCTCCACACATAAATTACGCTATGGTCCGTAATAGGTCCTACACTTTCTTTAGTTATCCCCTTGCTCGTTATATTTTTATAAACAATTTTGGGGTTTTCCTTGGTTTTACTTGCCAATATTTTTCCATGCTCTCTCTTTGATTTCCTAATTTCTCTTTTAATTTCACCCATACACTTTTTACACTCCATTAGTTTTTCTGCAGTGTTGAGCCCTCAGAATCTGTCAGAAGCTTCCCCTATTTTTCTTTATCTTTTCCTTAAGCCCTTTGAGATCCAATGGGCTCTGAATTTGTTAGTCCCACCCTTCTTCAGTAAGGAAACATATTTGCTCTTAACTCTCACTATCTCTTCCTTGAATGCTGCCCACTGATCTGGCACCGATTTCCTTCAAGTAGCTATTTCCAGTCCATTTCAACTAACTCACGTCTCAGTTTTGCAAAATAGGCTTTTCCTCAACTGGGATTATATTTAAGGCTGGGTCTATTTCCCTGGTCTACTTTTGCTCTTTTCCATAATTATTCTAAATCTGAAACTAAATTATGAGAATTATGAGGCTGAAGTTTCATCTCCTGATGCTCAGCAAGCCCACACTGGGAGGACCAAACGGGGTGACAATTTCACACTTAGCCCCTGATTCCCTCTGCCTGCCATTTTCCCTACATTGGGAAACGCAGTAGGTCGTGACCTGATGCTCATGTAGTGTGATGTCAGTTTCACTATTTTAATGCCTATTCCAAATTCAAATTTCACTTAGGTTGCTGTTTTCATGGAGGCTGGTGGGTGTCTGAACGCTGTGGGAACCACGCCAGGTAAGTCAGTTCGTGAACATCGGGGGAAGCCAGCATTGGAGTCAAGAACCTTTTAATAGGTAAGTTTAAACGTTCTTGCTAACTTCAACTGTCATAATTAGATGCTGTTTGAGAAGTTAAATATGTTATTAATGCAATGATTGATCATAGGGCTTATCCTCAAAAGGTACGAAACCATTAAATTGACTAGTACTGTACAAGGGTTCTTATATATTACAGTATTTTGTCCAGTTGATAAATTCCTCTTCTGGATTCAAAATTATGGAGAATCAGATATTAATGTATGCAGCAGATCCTGTGGTTTGATTTTCACATTGTTCTAACGTCCTGACATCTGCTGAGGCTTTGCAGCACTCTTCCAGTATCCACTATGCGTAGAAACAATGAACCATATAATACCACTGGCATATCTTTGAAACAGTCAAGAAAGAAAGAAAAACAGCCATTCAAAATTTCCTTGGAAAAACTTGCCCCCTTACAGCCTCCCAAGACCGTCAGTCAAACACAGCCATTGACACTCCTATTGAAAAAGCCTTTAGTCTATTTAACATCCCCTAATCTTGTCCAAATAAACAAAAGAACTCTTGCTGCTCTACTGCCACTCCTTAACATCCCGACTGATATCCCTCTGTTCTTGCTCTTTCTGTTGCTGCCGCTCTTTAATCTCCCTGCTGGTCTCAGTCTGTTCTTAATCCCACTGCTCTTTAATCTCCCAACTGGGCTCAGTCTGTTCTTGCTCTTGCTGCTACTACTGCTCTTTTATCTTACTGCTGGTCTCGCCCTCGCTGCTCTGTTGCTGCTCTTTAATCTTCCCAATTATCTCCCTCTGTTCATGCAGTAGTGACAAAGTTCAAGGGGTATGACAGCATTGTGGTTATGTTACTGTTCCAACATGCTCTACCTTTTATTTTCAATAGTCAGTACCTTATTGTTTACCTAACATGATGGTAAAAGATAGTTAATCAGTTAATGGAGAGCTTGAAACTGTAGCCATTCCAGCTGTAAGGAAATCTTAATTTGAACAGCATTCACTTTACTAATTTTAATAAAACAGAAAATAGAACTGTAGTCTAACAAAGTTAACATTAAACTGCAATCTAGCAAAGAGAATTGATTTCCTCACTATCCAAGGGCCCAAACACTCCTTTCAAGTGACAGGGCCCTTAACCGTGTCCGGCCCATCTCCCACGCATCCACCCTCACACCTTCTTCTCCCTCCTAGAAACATGATAGGGTCCCCCTTGTCCTCACTTATCACCCCACCAGCCTCCGCATTCAAAGGATCATCCACCGCCATTTCCGCCTACTCCAGCATGATGCCACCACCAAACACATCTTCCCTTCACCCCACCGGCAGCATTCCGCAGGGATCGTTCCCGCTGGGACACCGTGGTCCACTCCTCCATCACTCCATACACCTCAACCCCCTCCCACGGCACCTTCCCATGCAACCGCAGAAGGGGCAACACCTGCCCCTCTACTTCCCCTCTCCTCACCATCCAAGGGCCCAAACACTCCTTTCAAGTGAAGCAGCATTTCACTTGCACTTCCCTCAATTTAGTCTACTGCATTCGTTGCTCCCAATGCGGTTTCCTCTACATTGGAGAGACCAAACGCAGACTGGGTGACTGCTTTGCAGAACACCTTCGGTCTGTCCGCAAGCATTACCCAGACCTCCCTGTTGCTTGCCATTTCAACACTCCACCCTGCTCTCATGCCCACATGTCCATATTGTTCCAGTGAAGCTCAACGCAAACTGGAGGAACAGCACCTCATCTTCCGACTAGGCACTTTACAGCCTTCCGGACTGAATATTGAGTTCAACAACTTTAGATCATGAACTCTCTCCTCCATCCCCACCCCCATTCCGATTCCCCCCCCCACTTTTTTTCCAATAATTTATATAGATTTTTCTTTTCCCACCTCTTTCCATTATTTTTAAATGTATTTCCATCCATTGTTTTATATCTACCTTTTAGCCTTTTTTGATTCCTTCACCCCACCCCACCCCCACTAGGGCTATTTGTACCTTGCTTGTCCTGCTTTCTACCCTTAATTAACACATTCCTCAGATAATATCACCACCTTGAACACCACTTTGTCCTTTTGTCTGTGACATCTTTTGGTTATCTCCACCTATCACTGGCCCTCTATCCAGATCTACCCACCCCCCCTTAAACCAGCTTATATTTCACCTCTCTTCTATTTTTACTTAGTTCTGTTGAAGGGTCATTCGGACTCGAAACGTTAACTATGCTCCTCTCCGCAGATGCTGCCTGACCTGCTGAGTTTTTCCAGGTATTTTTGTTTTTGTTTTGGATTTCCAGCATCCGCAGTTTTTTGCTTTTATTTTTATTAAGGAGAATTGATTAGTACACATGAATACATCTAGGAGCGATAAGAGATAATAGTACCATTAATCATATATCTCAAGCAACACATCATAACATAGAAAGCTATAGTTATACCATATCATCAATAAATCAGGGAATTAAAAGATTCTCCCATTCTCCCGTTCCCTCTATTCACTATTCTTGTTAAGTATTATTTCTCCCTGGCCCTCAATTGTGTCTTTCCAAAGTGTACATTGCTCTTTCCCTTACTTTTAATTGCTCTGCCTGGTACCAGTGTGTTCCTGATTCCTGAACAATCCTGATTGTTTCAAAGTTGATTCCTTCATGGAGTTAGTGTCAATCCCTTGGTGATTTAAAAGGGTGTCTCACTCTTCTGAGCCACATTAACCATTCATTTAATGCTGTTGTCAAGTCACTGAGCATATCTGAGACCAGTTCTTCAGTGCAAATTCACCAGGCAGGCATTTCTGCAGTTTTGCTGTTTCAAACATTGTTATGATACTTGGCCAGACCTACAAGTTGTTGGTGAGATCTGGTTAGGCACCAATATGTTTTGCTTAAAGTAGACAAAGTTTGAGATTCAAAACACTTGTTAATAGAATAAAGACACAAGGTTCCACGGGTTTTGAACAAACAAAAATAAACTTTACTATATAAGGTCAGAAAGGTAAAGCAAGTTACAATATTTATCTTATTCTCTATTATTCAGGGTATGAGATACTTGTGAATTAATGAAAAAACTGTGGTCTGACAAGCCTCATTAAACAATAAATGACAGATGCGACCAAGAGAGATTCCATGGATTTCTCAACAACCCACCCAGATGTTAGTCAAACTGCGAATCAACCTATCTCAATGAAACCCCGTCTTTCTCACAAGGGTTTCAAAGATCTCATCTTGGAATCCTCTCCAAAAGTCACTTTAACTCGGACGGCATTAACGACAGCCCACCTTCCAGGGTTTCAATCTTGCTTTCTGAGATTCTGTTCCCCTATATTCCCAAGTATAGTCACGCATCAACTCACAAGCACAATTTCAGCTGTTCGTCCACGCCAAGCAGGGTACCTTTGCCCCAGTGGCCTGCAGCACAAGATCACCAACCTTCAGCTGCCTTCTTGGATGTTCAGCAGGTCTTCATAGCCCTCTTAAATTACCAATGCTTCTCCTGAGCCCACTTCGCTTAACTTCTGCTCCCTGCATCTCATTTTCTAACTGGGAGCCTGTTTCTCTGCTCCTCTCTTTTTCTTAACTTGAAGCTGTTTCTGTCCCCTGTCCTTATACCTTAGGGACTTCCTTTTTGGACTCTCCCTTTCTCCCTCCCTTTTTCATCTCTCTGGGACACTTCTTGATTCTGGCACTCTGCACCCAGTCACCTGGTCTGGGTTTTCACACCTTTTTTTCTATATGCAGGTGCGCAGGGCCTGTCATTGGCCTGAAATATGTAAAGATGTCGAACTTCGCATGTGCAGCTCACTCCCAGTCTGTGCATGCGCAGGAGGTCCAAAGGCTGTCGGGACTCGGAGTTCCCGACCTCTGCAGCAGCTATGTATAAGTTTCATAACACATCATAAATCACATTTGCACACACATTCACTCCAATACCCCAATATCATGCCACATGTGCCATCTGATAGAAGCCATTATTGGGTTTTCAACTGATCTTTTCAAAAGGTCAAGCAGGTGTCTGGAGATCTTTGCTCATGACCCTCTGCATGGTCCAGATGTCTCGGGTAAAGTTCATAGGTAAGGACACAAACATCCCCAAGAGAATGCTGTCAACCTAATATTCTTAACTACAGTTTCCTGACTTCCACTTGAATGTACATTGATTGATATCTTTCAGTGAATTGCACCCAGGTAAAGGACGATGTATTTGAATTCAACTAAGAAAGTGAATGTTTTCCACTTTGTGGCATAATTTTCTTGTTTTTATCTTGCATCCTAAGTGGGCATTCATTAATTACCACTCTCTCATTGATGAACCCTGAAGGAACTTTAATGTCCAGTGCAATATTTTCATAATATCTTCAAAACAAGAATCAAACATTCCCACTTGATCTAAGCTATTAACAAATATTGCTTGTTTGTTCTTTATTTTAGAGGACCTTTTACTTTCCCTAAAATAATCTGATATATTATGCCAGAGTCAATTTTATTCAAAATGTTTGCAAATCTAAATTGCGATGTTGGCTGACTGATGGGTTTTCTCAATTTTAATTTTATTTTCCCAAACACTTTCTTCCTTGATACTCAGCAATGAGCAGGACCATCTAGACTGCTTTTAACCAGTTTATTTTAATGGACATTTAATTATCCCCTTAAATTTCAAGTAGATTTTTGGTTCAAGTGCTTGAAATAGCAATGCATAGCAATTTATCTTCATCAATTCCAATCTCAGAAAAGAGGTGATGCCCAGGCTTGGTGATTTTACATGGCATTTTTACATTAGAGGTGGAAATCCTTGCAGTTATTTTGGTGATAACTTCCATATCTGCCCTTCTTGAGCACTTTGTCTTGAAAGTTAATAAATGACCCTGAAAGAAAGAAAGACTTGCATTTATAGCAGTTTTCATCAGACGTTTCAAAACACTTTGCAGCCAATGAAGTACTTTCTGAAGTGTAGTCAATGTTGTAATGTAGGAAATGCGGCTGTCAATACGCGCTCAGCAAACTCCTACAAAGAGCGAAGTGATAATGACTCAGATAATCTGTTTTTGTGATGTTGATTGAGGGATAAATATTGACCAGGACACTGGGGACAACACCCCTGCTCTTCTTCAAAATAGTGCCATGGAATATTTCACTCTGTATGTTCGTAAGTACTTCCACCCAAGCAGGCAGATGGGGCCTCAGTTTAACATCTCATCTGAAAGATAGCACCATGGACAGTGGAATGCTCCCTTAGTACTGCACTGGTGTATCAGCCTTGATTTTTGTGCTCAGAATGGATTCAGTCCAAGATTTTTGGAAGGCAAAGCTTTTAGTCCAAATCAAAGCCATGCTGATAGTTAATCCCAGCGCTTAAATTCTTAAATTCCTAGAATTGACGGATCTCTTACATGCCATCAATATTCAGGTACTGGCCACCAATTTAACAGAATAGAAAACAGAGAATCCATTGTGGTTCTGCTCAAGCGCCCATTAAAAAGGACCAACTTGCTTCCCTGCACATAAAATAGATGGAATGCACTGCCTGCGAGCATGGTGGAGGCAGATTCAATTACAGCTTTCAAAATAGGAATTGGATAAGCACCTGAAGATAATTGTTAGGGGCAAATAGCGGGGGAGTAGGACTGGCTGAATTGTTGTTGCAGAGAGTCAGCAGAGAGTCGATCGGTCAAATGGCCTCCTTTTGTGCTGTAACCATTCTATTATTCTATAAGATATCATCAGGCACAATACTGTCATCTAATGTAAGTTTAAAAAAACTTTCTCAATGGATAAAGAATCAAACAACAATTTACTTTTTGCTCCAAGTGTTTTAAACCTTTCAAAATTTGCACAACGTTTTTCTATCCTTAGGAATTGAAAATAGTTTCATGTCTAGAAGTAGAGACTCTCAAATGATTTAAAATAATAAGTAGAATTTTACTGTAACCAGCATCAATTAATAAGGCCCCTTTATTTGGGACCCTAGCATTTACTGTTCATCTAGTTATCTGATCTTTTCTTTTTTCTACAGTTTACACTGATCTCTGTGGTCCAGCATATACTGTACTTCCCTTGTTTCTCAATAGCAAATTTGATTTGTTTCCCTCAGTTTACCCATAACATCATATGGACCTCCCAATTGGTCTCCCAGCAACCCCTCAACCCCTCCTCCCCCCACAAATTTTATTTTTTTAAGCATTACTTGATCTCCAATTGTGTAGTTAATGCAATGAATGGGGTGGTTATCACTGGTGGCATTGAGATGGACAGCACCTATCTTCTCCACTACATGTGGTAGGAAGGATTCTAAACTTCATTGGAGGTCTAGAGAAACTGTCCATGAGTCTGAGTTGTAGTGTGGACTGGGACCCCAGTGGGGTGTGCAATCTTCATTTGCCGACCTGTCATGAGTTCAATTGGGCTGTGATTGATCATTAAGACACCAGAAAAGGCAGTGGCCCAATCATTGGTTTCAACCAGATCATCAACTCCCTTCATGACAGTTTTGTTCAGCGCCATTTTCATAGATGGTGAACTACAGCTTTTCCCAGCCTGTAAAAACGATGTAGTAACTATGGTTAAAATTTTGTCAGAACACAGCTTTACCTGATGGGGCTTTCTAAAAAAAAACAGTGTGATAATGGTTCTCATTTTATGGCTGAAGTAATGCAACAGCTCAGTTGTCTTGTAGTGGAGAACAACATTTCTACATCCCCTATAGTAGAAAGATGAGGTTGTGATACAAGTCAAATTAGAGCCATCCTGTGATACAAAACCATAGGGTGTGCATTCTGTTCCATGTGGGAATTCCAATATTTTTCTCATGTCCTGGATAACAATATGTGCAAGAAGTGTCATCAGCTATATTAGCTTGAACTCTGCATTTTGAAGCTTGAGCAGCAGCTTGTGGCAGTGTAGTGCATCCACGAGATTGACAGCTTCATGAATAGCATGTTTATAGATGCTGTCACCAGAGCTTCAGGGTGTACAGGGAGAGAGGGAATGCCAGGCACTCAAGAAGGACCAGGTAGGTAGTGCAGGAGTCTCCTGAGTGCATATGACTCTCCATACAGTATTCAGTTCTGAACAATGGTGAGTATAATGGTTCATCTGAGGTGTGCAGCTGGAGCCAAATCCATGGCAGCGCATCTGACTCAGCTGTATGCGATGGTGGGGGGCATGAAAAAGACTGGAAGAGCAATAGTGCTAGGAGATTTGATCATTAGGGGAACAGACAGGCACTTCTTCAGCTGCAGATGCGAATCCAGGATAATGTGTTGCTTCCCTGGATTCAGTATCAAGGATGTCATTGAGTGGCTGCAGAGCACTCTCAGGGGGCAGAGTGAACAGCTAGCAGTTGTGGTCCACATTGGTACCAATTATATAGACAAAGAGGGATGTAGTTAGCGTTTAGGGCACTATGTAGGAAATTGGCAAGCAGGGCCTCAAAGGTAGTAATCTCTGGATTACTTTCAGTACCATGTGGAAGTGAATATAGAAATAGGAGGAAAGAGCAAACGAACGTGTGGCTGGAGAGATGGTGTAGGAGGGAGGGCTTCACATTCCTGGGACATTGGGATCAGTTCTGGGGAGCTGGGAACCAATTAATTGCAGGGCGATTTGCTAGTACTATGGGGAAGGTTTAAATTAACTTTGTAAGGGTGTGGGAGCAGCAGATAATATTAGAGAGGAACACAAAGGTGCACAAAGAATTGGGGGAGACAAATAGCACTAGAGCAGGAAATAGAATAGTATTAGGTGGGGTCAGAGTTACAGGAAATGTAATGAAGTCTAAATTAGGGATATTGTGCCTGTATGTGAATATATGGAGTGTGGTAAATAAGGTTGGTGAGCTACAGGCACAGATAGCTACATGAAAATATGATATAGTGGTGATAATGGAGACTTTTCTCAAAGAAGGGCAGGACATGGGTGCAGGGTGTTCAGCAAAGATAGAGAAGGAATGAAAGGAAAAGGGGTGGCAATATTGATTAAGGATAATATTACAGTGCTGGAGAGAAGAACCCAGAGGACACTGTAATATTATCCTTAATCAATATTGCTACCCCTTCTCCTTTCATTCCTTCTCTATCTTTGCTAAACATCTTGCACCCATGTCCTGCCCTTCTGGTGATTGGTAAAAGAAGCAATGGCAACATGAGGAAAAACTCCTTTATGCAGAGAGTGATTAAGATCTAGAATGCTCTGCCTGCAAGTGTGGTTCAAAAGATAGCTTTCAAAAGAGAAGTTGGTCATTTTCTGAAAATTTGCAGGGCCATGGGGAAAAGACAGGGGAATGTCACTAGATGAAATGCTCTTGCAGAGAGCCAACACAGCCACGACAAGCTGAATGGCCACCTTCTGTGCTATGACCGTTCTATGATTCAACTGCATCATGTGGAATGAGTGAGTTCTTTCTTGATGCAAACGGGAAATCTTTTTAGCCCTGGCCACATTTGGGTCAGTGTCCTGACAAGCTTTTGAATTAGGTATAACCAAATAGTGCCAATGACTGTGCTGAGAGAATCCCATGGAATTTCCTCTAAAGAAGCTTTCTTAGCTTGCAAGTCTGCCTGGTTATTATCATCACCCTGGCTCCTGCCCACTGATGTGTCTTCAGCTTACAAATAGCAATTTTTCCTGGATGCTTAGCAGGAACATCCCAACTCTTTGAGGTTCAGAGTGGAAGGTGAGGGAGTTCCCTTCTTTTATGCAGAAGCTGCATTTTTTCCAGATAGATAAGAATTTTGTGAGGAAATGATAAACAAAATAGCCGTTAGAATAAATGGTGATTTTATCGGTGACAATTTAAAGGCTGTGAACACAGCCTTTTGGGCAGAATACTGCAGTGGACATTTAATAAAGATACTATGGTCACCATGTGGAATCCCGCATACAACACCAGTATGATATTGTTCTTGTCCAGAAAACCAGAATCCATCTACATAAACCCTAGCAGAACCTAACAGTGGTGTGGCTTTAATAGAAACACAAAATACTGTGGATGCTGGAAATACTCAATCACCAAGGTGAAACATCAACTCTCTCTCCACAGATGCTGTCAGGCCTGCTAGATATTTCCAGCGTCATCTATTTTTATATGGTTTTAATAAGTCCATTGGGCAGTGCCTCTTCCACCTTATGGGGGCTCCTTCATACTGCAACATGCCAGGCAATTGGTAATTGTGAGATTGCAAGGTAGTAATATCTTTGCTTCTTAACTCCATAATCTATTTACTTCATTTTACCAATTGATACTCTTTTAACTTGACCCTTTAGTAATAATGCCACTGGTGTATGTGTGGTGAGTAAAATTATTAGATTAAATTCTACTAGATACTCTGTGTTTAACTAACCAGTGAATCCCCTAATATCTGCTTAGCATACTCATCAAACGATCTTTCCGCAGGGGTTAGTGTGCGTGTGAAGTATCTTGCTGGAATACTTTGACCACGTACCTCTTGCATCTACAGCAGACATACATTGTTCTGACATTTCCAAAATGAAAGGTTTAAGGGATCGGGGCTCCACACGGCTGCAGCTGCCTGAGCGCCCTTTTTAAGACTTTCAGAGTCCCAACTCTCAAGAAGACGTCTTTACCAGGCTCACCCTGTAGATGGCAACACAAAGGAGCTGCTATTTCACTGAAACCCTCAATAAGTTCCGCGAAACCACAATGCCGAGAAAAAACCGCGAAGCTGGAGGTTCGATCTCCCACTAATTGTACCTTGGCTGGTTCGGGGCTTTTTCCTCCATGTTCAATTTTGACACGCAGCCCTCATCCAGCTTTCTGCGCAACCCCAGCTTCATTCGCACTTATCTTAAACTCCGCCTCTTTTAAGAGGCTCTAAACATTCCCTTATCCTCCAGTGACTCCGACTGCAACAAGATGTCATCAACATACTGAATCATATCACCAATTTGTAAACATGGCCAGAATGCATCAATGAAACAAAGTGAGCAGATTGTGAAATCCCCGGCAATTGCAAATTTGTACTGTCACTGGGATGCTCCAGAATCCATGTGAGATGTCCACAGTTGAATATCCGGTAACTGTGCCGTAGCCTGGACATCATACCAGGATGATTAGCTACTCACAAAGCGGAGGTATGCCTATCTAACTGGCTGTAGTCAGTCTCCAAGAGCAATCAGGCTTCTTTACAGGACATGTAGATGCATTATTCCAGGAGACAATATCCCCTGATCTAGTGGGAACTTCCCCAGGTGCATGTGCAGCTTCCTTTGGATATGGATACTATCTGACGCGAAGCATCCTCACCGTTAACTGGTTCCACCATATTCGTCACCCACAATCATGCTTATATTTCGCCAAAACTTTGTTGTTTCCAAATTATATCTGCGCAAGATTTATTAGACGTCTGCAATAATTGAGGAACATCATAGAGCCCTACCGCCGTTTACAGTAAAATACGTTTTATTTGTAGAAACGTATCATTGTGAACCAACATGGCTGTTGAAAGGAGTCGAACATTTGGGGATAGTACGGTGTTTGGAGACAGTGAAGTAAATGTGCTTTTGATTGGATACTTTCCAGACGATTCAAATTTCTGTGGAAACAATCAACATGGCAAAAATTTCCCAGGCTCTACATATCTTTCCCATGGCCTTTAGATGCAAAATACTGCAAACTGGGCACTCCAATTTTGGAATTTGTAAGTTATTTCCTTTAATTTTACATTTCTGATGTCAAATACACTATGGCTCAAACTGTAACAATGCCGGAACACACGCTGTTATTAATGAGCAAATCTGCCAGCGATTTATGGCAAGAAAGAGTTACTCCCTGGTTCCCACGAGGGAACACCAGAGAATTTTGGAAGATTACTACCTACCTGCAGCTACTTCTTTTAAGACGGATGCAGGCCATCAGGTCCAGGGGACTTATCAGCCTTTAGACCCGTTAGTTTTCCTCGTACTTTTTCTCTCCTGATCGTGATTGTTTTAAGCTCCTCTCTACCTTTTTGTCCCGTTTCTCTACAGATTTTTATGATGATGCGTTTTGTGACTGCTACTGTGAAGATGAATACAAAATACTTGTTCAAATGTTCTGCCATTTCCTTGTTTCTCCTTATTAATTCCCAGTCTCTCACCCTAAGGGACCAATGCTCACTGGCTACTCTCTTCCTTTTTATATACTTGTAAAAGCTTTTACTGTCTGTCTTTAATATTTCTTGATAATTTTCTCTCAAACTGAACTTGCTTCCTTTTTTTTGTAATCCTCATTTGCTGGTTTCTAAAATTTTCCCAATCTTCTGACCTACCATTAATCTTTCCCGCATTATACCACTTTTCCTTTAGTTTAATACCAATCCTTAACTTGCATAGTTAGCCACAGTGCATCCTTCTGCTGGAGCCTTTCTTTCTCAATGGAATATATTTTTGTTGAGAGTTATGAAATATCTCCTTAAATGTCTGGCACTGCTTCATTATTGTCTTACCTATTTAGTCTTTATCCTATTTACTCTTTATCCTATTTAGGCAACTCTGCCTTCATACCTTTGTTATTGCCTTTTAAGTTTAAGACTTGAGTTTCAGACCCAAGTGTCTCATCCTCAAACTGAATGTGGAATTCTATCATGCTATGATCACTCTTACTTAGAGGATCTTTTACTATGAGGTCATTTATTAATCCTGTCTCATTACATATTACCACATTTAAAATAGCCTGTTCCTTGGTTGGTTCTGGACCATATTGTTCTATGAAACTGTCCTGAATACATTCTATGAACTCATTTTCAGGCTACCTTTGTCAGTTTGATTCATCTGTATGAAAATGATTACAGTGCCTTGCTTACAAGCCCCCATTATTTCTTGATTTTTGCTCCATCCTACCATGTAGCTACTGTCAGGGAGCCTATGAACAACTCCCACAAGTGACTTCTTTCCTTTGCTATTTCTTATCTCCACCCAAACTGATTCTACATTTTGATCCTCTGAACCAAGCTCGTTTCTCACTACTGTACTGATCTCATCCTGGATTAACAGAGCTACCCCACATCCTTTTCCTTTCTTCCTCTCCTTCCAAAATGTCAAATACTCTTGAATTGTGGTCACTTTGCAACCATGTCTCTGTAATGCCTGTCATATCATATTCATTTATTTATATGTGTGTTATGAATTCATCCATCTTGTTACGAATGCTGTGTGCATTCAGATATAGAGCTTTTGAATCTGTCTGTTTACAATTTTTTTAAAATACTGATCTTGTGTGCTGGTGCATGCTTATATTTCTACGCTCTGAACATTCATGTCACATTTTGGTTATCATTACTTGCATTGCTACCCTGGACTATTGGCTTATCCTTTCTCTTTAATTTTACAAAACTCTCCTCATGTGACAGCCCCCTCCCCTGACGATTTAGTTTAAAGCCCTCCCTACAGCCCTAGTTATATGATTTGCCAGGACACTTGTCCCAGTGGGGTTCAGGTGAAGACTATCCTAATGGTACAGCTTCCTCTTTCTCCGGTACTGGTGCCAATGCCCCATGAATCGAAACTCATTTCTCCCACACCAATCTTTGAACCGCGCATTCAACTCTCCGATCTTGTTTACCCTATGCCAATTTGTCTGTGGCTCAGACAGTAATCCAGAGATTATTACCTTTGTAGTTTGCTTTTTAATTTAGTTCCTAGCTACTCATACTCCCTCAGCAGAACCTCTTTCTTAGTCCTACCTATGTCAATGGTACTTGTGTACCACGACAACTGGATCCTTCCCCTCCCACTCCAAGTTCCTCTCCAGCACTGGGGAGTATCCTTAACCCTGGCACCAGGCAGGCAACACAGCCTTTGGGACTCACTCGTAGTTGCAGAGAATAGTGTCTATCCCCCCTAAATGTACTGTAGCCTATTACAACTACATACCTTCTTGCTTCCCCCATTTGTTTGGCCTCCTGCACCACGGTGCTGTGATCAGTTTACTCATCCTCCCTGCTGTTCCTGCTTTTGTCCACACAAACTGCAAGAACCTCGAACCTGTTGGACAACTGCGCCTGAGACTGAGCCTCTCCAATGCTACCTTCTGGAACCCCATACCTGCCTCTCTTACAGTCATACCCTCCTGTCCCTGACCAAATCTGAAGTACCTAGCCTAAGGGGTGTGATTGCTGGCACAAAGTATGCAGGTAATTTCCCCCTCTCTGATGTATCACAATGTCCAAAGCTCGGAATCCAGCTCAGCAACTCAGAACCGAATTTCCTTCAGCTGCAAACACATACTGCAGATGTGGTTGCTATGGATCACACTGGTGTCCACCAGCTCCCACATGCTACAGCTGCAAAACATCTCCTGCCCTGAAATCTTGATTTCGTTTGTATTTAACTAAGTGCTTTCAAATTTAGATTATCATCCAATGATTATCTGTAATTATATTATGGAATTAACTAGTTAACACTATAAATTCAATATACTTATATTTCCCAGTACTGGTTTAAACTCCTGTCCCAGTTTAGTAGGAAAGAAAAACTTAAAAGTCACCAATTCCCTACCTGCACACCTACTTAATGCCTCTGGCCTTCAGCTCTCAGGTCTTACTCTCTCTCTTGGGCCACTTCTTTTTTGTAAAAGGCCAGAATAGCACCTTCTCCCTCACTGCACCAAATTCCCTTACTTACCAGACGCCTGGATTTAAGCACACAGTCTCACTGCATTCAGTCTCCAGCTGCCAACTTTGTGCAACTTACTTTGTGCGTGTGCTAAATCTTTATTTATACTTGTTCAGCTTCCAGTGAGATGAGTCAGCCACTGCTGGCTAGGGAACCATTTCTAACTAGTTACCTAATGAACTACACTGTGGGTGCCATTAGGCAGGGACCTTGTTTATCACTAAGACTTAAAATAAATTACAATTTACTATTACAATTAAGTTAAATATTAAATGCAAACTTGACTACATTTTAGAAAGTGATCAACACTCAAAACTCCCTTACTTAACAATTTCCTGGATTTAAGCACTTAGTCTCGCTGCTCTCCATCTCCAGTTGCCACTTTGTGACTTACTTCAGTTATGCCAGATTACACCATTCTGATGAGTTTAATCAGCAATTCTATCTTTAAAGAACTAAATCAAACTGTTATAAAAACAGAAAATGCTGGAAAAACTCAGCAGGTCTCACAGCATTTGTGGAGAGAGAAAGAGGTTAACATTTCGGGTCTGTATGACCCTTCTTCAGAGCTAAATAAAAATCAAACAGTTGGTGGCTAAATACAAATAGAACTTGAAAAAGCTAATTAAAATATATTTAACATTTAAAAATATTCAGTCTGAGGAAAGATCTCCTAAAATGATAAACAATAGGGATCGGTGAGCGGGGAGGAGCGTTGAAATTAAATGTCATGTATTTTCACCTTTGCCTTTTAGCCCTCAGTTCTGTATTTGAATACAGTTTAAACTAGTGGAACGAAAATCTTTTGTTTCTTGGCTGCAAGGCTCCATTGTAAAATTAACTTTGGCAGTCTCAGCCCCGTTTATATTGTACTGGGCATGGACATATAGTACAAAAGTGCCACTAATTGACAATTTCACTCAAAGCCAAAAGCGTGTGAAATGGAACAAATCACCTCAGGAGAGAGTACTCTTCTGGGGTTGCAGTTAAGACACAATATCCAGGAAATTGCTATGAACAAATGGTAGAAATCATTCATGTGTATGTATCGCAATTTCTCTCCATCATTTTAATGGTGGCATTTGTTTTAAATAGGATAGCATCTACATCAAAATAGTGGAGAGCAAAATATGACATCAATGCATCTGACATTTATTTGATAATAGTAATTTCCATTGTTTTTAATTTTGGAAATAGAGTAAAGCTGTTCATAATACTATACATGCTCAGAGAGTTCTTGTGGTTGAGTGACTCAGGTAAAATTACAGTTCTGCTGCCTAGCACTAAAATTTTTTGAATAAAACAAACTTTCTTCTTTCAAAACATAATGGACAATCTCTCAATTGGACTTCTGTACCTTCTTTTGTTAGAAAATATCCTTCCAATTAGAAAGTTCAAGTTGCAGTGCTTAATGTCACTTTGATAATTGACAAAGATAGCTTCTACACTCACATGTAACTGACTTTAAAGAGGTTTGATTTTATGATAAACTAGGACTTTTAATCATTTGTTTCTGAACACATATTTGATAATTCTAAATAATGTTAGTATGTATCATTTCATGATTTGTATTGGATATCTCTGTGAAGGTTGAGGTAGAGGAAAAACTGGTTGGGATAAAAATGAAGTCACTCAGCCTGGATGGGCTGCATATTGGATTGCTGATGGAAGTAAGGCTTGGGATGGTGGTGGCTATGGCCAATATTTCCCAGTCTTCCTTAGCTATGGAGCAGTGCCAGGAAACTGGAGCATTGCAAATGTTATACCCCTGTTCAAAAAAGGAGAAAGGGATAAATGTGGCAACAATAGACCAGTCAGCCTAACTGCATCAGTGCGAAAATAATCAGAGACAAAGCTAATTGTCACGGAACATTATGGGTTAATAAATGACAGTCTGCACAAATTTGTTAAAGGTAATTCATATTTGACAAACTTATTACATTCTTTGGTGAAGCAACAAAGGAGGTTGTTGCAGGTAATGTGGTTGATATTGTGATTGTTGCAGATGAATCATCTCAGCCCCAAAACATCGCTGCAGGAGTTCCACAGGGTAGTTTCACTGGGTACAACCATTTTCCGCTGCTTCATTGATTACCTTCCCTCCATCATTAGGCCAAGAGTGGGGATGTTCACTGATGATTTCAGTGTCCAGTATCATTCGCACCTTCTCAGATACTGAAGCAATCCATACCACATGCAACAAGACCTGGATAGCATTCAGGCTTGAGCTGATAAGTGTCAAGTAACATTCTTGCCACACGATTGCTAGGCAATGACCATCTCCAACAAGAGAGAATCTAACCACCTCCCCTTGACATTCAATGGCATTACCTTCACTAAATCCCGTACCATCAAAATCCTGGGGGTTACCATAGACAGAAACTTAACTGGACCAGCCATATTAATACTATGGCTACAAGAACAGGTTAGAGGCTGGGAATTCTGCAGCAAGTAATACAGCTCCTACCTCCAATGCCTGTCCACCATCTACAAGGCACAAGAGAGAAGTGCGATGGAATATTCTCCACTTCCCTAGATGAGTGTAGCTCCAACAATGCACATGAAGCTCTATACCATCCAGGAAAAAGCAGCCTGCTCGAATGGCACCCTATCCACCATCTTTAACATTCACTTCCTCCACTGCCGATACACAGTGTCATCAGTGTGTACCATATACAAGATGCACTGCTGCAACTTACCAAGGCTCCTTCGATAGTATCTTCCAAACCCACAACCCCTACCATTTAGAAGGACAAGAACGGCAGATGCGTGAGAACACCACCTCTTGAAAGTTCCCCTCCAAGCCACACACCATCCTGACTTGGAACTATATCACCATTCCTTCATTGTCATTGGATCAAAAATCTGGAACTCCCTTTGCAAAATAAAGTGGGGTGGGACAGCCCACTGCTTTCCACCCATCCCCAACCTGTTCTGCATATTACAAGGGTGGGTAAGTTGTCAGGTCTTAGCCCAATTGAGGACCTCAAATAGCCAATTAACTGCCATTTAAGGTCCTCAATCTGGCTCTGTCACAATTTTTTGGGAAGAACATAGGAGTTAGGAGCAGGAGTAGGCCATTCGGCCCTTTGAGCCTGCTCCACCATTCAATAAGATCATGGCTGATCTGGCTGTGGTGTCAGCTCCACTTTCCTGTCTGTACTCCATAACCTTTGACTAACAAAAATCTATCTAACTCAGCCTTGAATAAATTTAAAGACTCAGCCTCCAATACCTTCTGGGGAAGAGAATTCCACATTTTAATGACCCTCAGAGAAGAAAACTCTCCTCATCTCTGTCTTAAATAGGAGACCTCTTATTCTTAAACTGCATCCCAAGTTCCAGTTTCCCCACAAGAGTAAACATCCTCCCGGTACCCACACTATCCAGTCCCCTAAAGATCTTATACTTTTCAGTAAGATCACCTCTTATTCTTCTAAAGTCCAATTGGTATAGGCCTAACCTGTTCAACCTTTCTTCATAAGATAGGCCCTTCATCCCAGAAATGAGTTGAGTGACCCTTCTCTGAATTGCTTCTAAGGCAATTCTATCTTTTTTTCAAATAAGGAGATCAAAACTGTACATAGATTCCAGTCTGCGCTCACCAAGATCCTGTACAATTGCAGTAAAACTTTCCCACTTATACATTCCATTCCCCTTGTAATTAATGCCAACATTCCATTTGCCTTCCTAATCACTTGCTGTAGCTGCATAATAACTTTGTGATTCATGTATCAGGTCACCCAGATCCCTATGTACCACTGAATTCTGCAATCTCTTTCCATTTAAATAGTATACTGTTTTTCCATTCTTCCTGCCAAAATGGACAAGTTCACATTTACCCACTTTATATTCCATCTGCCAAATTTTTGCCCACTCACTTATCCTGTCTATATCCCTTTGCAGACTCTCTACCTCCTCTTGACAACTTACTTTCCTACCTATCTTGGTGTCATCGGCAAATTTAGCTACCATACATTCAGTCCCTTTATCCAAGTCATTTATATAGATTGTAAATAGCTGAGGTCCCAGCATTGATCCCTGTGGCACTCCACTAGTTGCAGCTTGTCAATCCGAAAAAGACCCATTTATCCCTACTTTCTGCTTCCTGTTAGCTAACCAATCCTTTATCCATGCGGGTATGTTACCCCCTACACCATAATCTCCTTTCTTGTGTAGTAACCTTTGATGTGGCACCTTATCAAATTACTTCTGGAAATCCAAGTACTGGTTCCCCTTTGTCCACATTGAATGTTACATCAAAAAACTCTAATAACTTAGTTAAACACGATTTCCCTTTCACAAATCCATGTTGGCTCTGCCTGAATACATCGTGATTTTCTAAGTATCCTGGTATAACCTTCTTAATAATGGATTCTAGCAATCTCCCTTATGACAGATGTTATGCTAATTAGCCTATAATTTCCTGCTTTCTGATCCCCTCCTTTCTTGAAGGTGTTACATTAGTTATTTTCCAATCCACTGGGACCCTTCCAGAATGTAAGGAATTTTGGAAGATTATAACCAATGCATCTACTATCTGTGCTGCCACTTCTTTTAAGACCCTATGATGCAGGCCATCCTGTCCTGGGAACTTGTCAGCCTTTAGGTCTAATCGTTTTCCTAGCACCTTCTCCCTAGTGATGGTGATTGTTTTAAGTTCATCCCTCCCTATCACCTCTTGATTTTCAATTATCTTCGGGAAGTTTCCTAAGTCTTCTATTGTGAAGACAGAGACAAAATACCTGTTTAACGCCTCTGCCATTTCTTTGTTTTCCATTATCAATTCCCCAGACTCACTCTCCAGAGGACCAACACTAACTTCAGTTATTCTTTTCCTATCCAAATGGTTGTAGAAACTCTTAATATCTTTATTTATATTATTAACTAGCTTTCCCTCATACTCTGCTTTCTGCTTCTTTATTATCTTTTTAGTAATTCTTTGCTGGTTCTCAAAGTCTGTCACTAATTGTTGTAGATTTGTACAGTATTTCTTTCAATTTAATACTACCCTGACTTCCTTATTTAGCCACAAATAATGCATCCTTCTCAAAGAGCCTTTCTTTTTCACTGGGGTAAGGCAGGGGCAAGGCGGGCAGCCAGCAGCTTTCACTGTGCGAGCTGCTGTCATGCAGGAAGAGGGTGGCACCTCCCTTGAGGGGAATCCCTTGTGCCCATCAAGGGAACCTTCCCAAGATTGTACAGCCTCTCTATATCTCCCCAGGGCCTCTCTCCTAGGCCATCCCCGGTGTAATATCTCTCTGGGGCAGCCAGATTTCTTGTTGGCGAGGTCGGGGGGCGGGAGGGCGTAGGTAATCCACCCCTCAAAGTGTTAATAACATCTTCAGAATGTCCTAAAACACTTTGCAGCCACTTGAGGACTTTTGAAATGTTGTCAGCTTGTTCTTTAGGCAAATAAGAGTCACATTCCACACTGCAAAGTCTCCAAACAACAGTGAGATACATGATCAAATAATCTTTTTTTGATTGAAAGTGAACATGGGGAGGTCTCTTCTGATCTTTTTTGAATAGTACCATGGCAGGAGTGGCGGTGCAGACATGATGGACTGAATTCCTCCTCGCATACTGTAGCAATTTTGTGATCTTTTGCATCCATATGAGAGGGCAGATGGGGCCTTGGTTTAACATCTCAAACAAAAACAACACCTCTAACAGTGCAGCACACCCTCAGTACTGCACTGAGCTATCAGCTTACATTATGTGCTCAAGTCGTTGGAATAGGGCTTAAACACATAACCCTGACTCGAGTTAGCATGCTAGAGGACAGCATACAAGTAGGTTCATAATGATAGTAAAAGCTCTTTCTTCATAGATCAAATTTCAGTGCATAACAGTGATAAGAAATTAGTGCACTGAATTACATTATCAATAGCTACATGTTTAAATTGTCATGAATATTAATAACAAATAAATGTTCCAAATCATAATAGGCATAGCAGCATTCTGTCCAACTAAATCCCTTGCCAACATCCACAGATGTAGTGTTGGTGCCTTTCCCAAATGAATAGAGAAATATTTTATTTTCTTTGGCATTGAGCTCTGGGAGGCTGCATTTCTCATAGCTTCCTATGGCCGTTGCCATTTCTACAGATAGAAGCAATTATTTGTAAACTCTAAAAAAACCTTGCCTTTCATTATAATCCTCACTCATATATTTTACCTCACATTATGATGTCAACAGTCATATCTACTTGGTAATCATAAAGATGATATGTAAACTGAATCATCAATTTCTAGGTTAAAAATGATGAATTCCAACATATAAACATAACTAACACAGGGAAAAGACAATAAGGCAGATCATGTAGAATGCTGTGTTCGATAAATCCAGAAACCTTGTAAGGGACATTTGTTGAAAGGCACCAGGTGAATTTTTAATCCCTGGGCTGTCCCAGTGCAGCTTTGTCAACAAGAGTGCAGTACGCAAAGGCCAATTCCAAATACTATATACAGTGCTGGTTAGCAAGCCCTTTGGGATGCTGGAAATACTTAGCAGGTCCAGTGGCATCTGTGAAAAGAGAAATAGAGTTAATGTTTCAGGTCTTTGACCTTTCACCAGAACTGCAACAAGTGTCATCAGCTGGAGGAGGTCAAACTCCAGGTTTTCAAATTTGAACAGCAGCTGGTGTCACCACAATGCATCCACGAGGTGAAGAACTAGGTGGGTAGTATGTTTCTAGAGGGGGTCACTCCGCACTTTAAGAGTGAGCAGGCAGAGTGGGAATTGCTCATCGTCAGACGGACAAGGAGGACTACACAGGTAGTGCAAAAGTTCCCTGAATGAAACTTGCTCGCCAATTCATATTACTGGTGAGGGTTATGATTTTTCCCAGGAGTACAGCCAAAGTCAAGTTCACAGTACCATCGGTGGCTCAGCTATATGGGGTAGGGGGTGGGGTGGTGGTGAGGGAGGGGAACAGGAACGTCAGGGAAGCAACAGTGATAGAGGATTCAGTAGTTAGGGAACTAACAGGTGTTTCTGCCTCCAAAGATGTGACTCCGGGATGGTATGTTGTCCCCCCCTAGCCCCCTAGTGTGTCAAGGGTGTCAGGGAGGCTGCAGAGCACTCTGAGAGTGAACAGCCAGTGGTCGTATCCATGTTTGTACCAATCACATTGGTATAAAGAGCAATGAGATCCAAAGGGAAATTTTAGAGAGCTAGGAAAGAAATTAGTAAGTAGGACCTCAAAGATAATAATCTCTGGATTACTCCTGGTGCCTTTTGCTAGAGAATAAAAATAGGAGAATAGTGTAGATGAATGGGCTGGAAAGATGGCACAGAATTGGGACTGGTGCTGGGGAAAGTAGGATCTGTACAAGCCAGGCAGGCTGCACCTCACAAGGGCTGGGACCAATATCCTTTTGGGGAGGTTTGATAGGGCTTTTAGGAAGAGTTTAAACAAGCTTGCTAGGGAGGAAACTGGAGCAAAGGTTCAAAAGGAGAGAAGCAAAGCTGGAAATGAAAGGCCAGAAAATTAAAAGCTCATGGGATCCAAGGGAAAATAGCAATTTGGATCCAAAATTGGCTCAGTGGGAGGAAACAAAGGGCAATGGTCAACTGTTGTTTTTGTATCTGGAAGTCTGTGGGGTTCCACAGGGCTCAGTACTATGTCTCTTGCTTGTTTTGGTAAATAGCAATGATTTAGACTTAAATATAGGGGGCATGATTAATAAGTTTGCGGATGATATGAAAACTGGCCATATGGTTGATATTGAGGAAGAAAGCTGTAGACTGCAGGAAGGTATCAATTAACTGGTCAGGTGGGCAGAAAATCAAAATGCAATTCAATCTGGAGAAATATGAGGTAATACATTTGGGGAGGATAAACAAGGCAAGGAAATACATAATAAATGCTAAGATTCTGAGAATTTTGAGAATCAGAGGGACCTTGAAGTGCATGTTACAGATCACTGAAGGTGGCTAGATAGGTAGATAAGGTGGTCAAGAAAGCATATTCGATACTTAACTTCCCTGCCTCACCAATAAAGTAATGTTAGAACTGTATAAAACACTAGTTAAATCACAACTAGAGTACTGTGTACAGTCAAATTACAGAAAGGATGTGATCATACTAGAGAGTAAGCAGAACTGATTTTCAAGGTTGTTGCCAGGAATGGAGAATTTTAACAATGAGGAAAGATTGAATAGGCTGGGATTGTTTTATTTGGAACAGAGGAGGCTGAGTGGTGATTTAATAGAGGCGTACAAAATTAAGGGGGGCTCGGATAGGGTGGATAGGAAGGACCTCTTTCCCTGAACAGAGAGGTCAATAACCAGGGCTCGTAGATTTAAAATAATTGGCAGAAGGATTAGAGGGGAGTTGAATAATTTTTTTTTCACCCAGAGCATCACAGAATCATTTATGATACAGAAAAAAGGTATTCGGCTCTTCGAGTTCATGACAACTCCCTGCTGAGTAATCCAGTCAGTCCCTCTCCCCGATCGATCCCCATAGCCCAGCTAATTTATTTCCTTTAAGTGTCCATCCAAATTCCTTTTGAAATCATCAATTGTTTCCAGAGCCACCACCCTCATGGGCAGCAAGTTTCAGGTCATTACAACTCACTGCGTAAAAATGTTCTTCCTCATATTCTCTCTGCATCTCTTGGCCAAATTTTAAAATCTGTGTTCCCTAATCTTTGTACCATCAGCTAATGGAAAGAGTATTTTTTTGTCTACCCAATCTAAGACCGTCATAATCTTGTACTCTTCTATCAAATCTCCCCGCAATCTTCTTTGCTCCAAGAAGAACAACACTAGCCTTTCCAATCCAACCTTGTAATTAAAACCTCTCTGCTGGAACCATTCTGGTAAATCTCCTCTGCACCCTGTGGTAGAGTGTTGGCTACTGTTCGGTAGGTCTGAAGAAGTCTTCATTGTCATATGTAGGTTAACTGGTAAGTCTTTAGTGACTCTTCGAACTATTTATATATATACAGCAAAAGATACAAGCTAGGAGCTGTCTTCATGCTTGCTGATACACAAAGCTCTGTCCAACACTCAACTCACTCTGGGTGTGGGTCATGTGCTCTCTTACATCACTGTGTACTGTACTCATGAGTATATGTGCCAGACCCTTATACTGCACACCCTCTCAAGGACCTTCACATCTTTCCTAAAGTGTGATGACCAGAACTGGATGCAATATCCTAGTTAGGACCTAACCAGAGCTTTATAAAGGTTCAGCATAACTTCCCAGCTTTTGTACTCAAAGCCTCTCTTTATGAAGCCCAAGATCCCACATGTTTGCTAACTTTCTCTCAATAGTACTTCCACCTTCAAAAGTCGACATACATGCACCCCCAGTCCCTCTCTTCCTGAACACTCTTTAGAATTGTGCCATAAAGTCTATATTGCTTCTTATCATCCCTTAGGCCAAAATGCATCACCTCACTTCACTGTATTAAATTCTACTTGTCTGCCCATTCTGCTAGCCTCTCTATGTCCTGTTGTAGACAATTTGCTTCTTGTTTGCCACTTCTCCAAGTTTTCTAAGAAATTTTTTTTATCCAATTGCACACTGGCCTTCCTATTCAATAAGCCTCAATTTTGTTAACCAGCCTTTTATGAAGTACCTTGTCAAACGCTTTCTTAAAATCCATATAAACAACATCCACCACATGCACTTCATCAACCTCCTCTGTTACTTTATCAAAGAATGTAATTAGATTAGTCAGCACGATCTGCCTTTTACAAATCCATGCAGGCTCTCCTTAACTGAAATGTTTCTAAGTGCTTATTGATATTTTCCTGATTATGGATTCCAAAACCTTACCCACCACCGGTGTTAAATTAATTGGCTAGGGCTGTACTTGCACCCTTTCTTGAATAAGGATGTCACATTTGCCACACTCCAATCCTCTGACACCTCCCTTCATATCTAGGGAAGCTTGAAAAATTAAGGCAAGCCCTTCCTCTATATCAACCTCCACTTCCTTTAGCAACCTGGGATGCAAAGCATCTGGACAAGATGACTTATGATGGGTGTCTGGAGCTCACTGCCTGAAAGGCTGATAGTGGCAGAAACCCTCAACACATTTAATACTACTTGGAAATGCACTTGAAGTGCTGTAATCTACAGGACTAGGAAACAAGAGCTGGAAAGTGGGATAAGACTGGATAGCGTTTTTTGGCTCACACTTACACAATGGGCCAAATGGCCTCCTTCCGTGCCATAAATCTTTCATGTTTCTATTTTTCCACGAATCTTATAATATCTGGAACTGAACCAGGATCATCAATCACTGCAGCTGAGGGCAGCTTTTATCTCCATCAAGCTACAGCCTTTCAACTGCAAACAACAACATGCATTCATTGTTACTTCAATATAGAAAAATATCCCAAGGCGCTTTACAGAGAAGCAAAGATAAAGCAAATGCTGAGTAAAAGGAGAGATTTAAGAACGGTGACTAAAAGATCACTTAAAGAGGTACATCTTAGGGAGAAGAAAGAGGTGTAAAGCCTAAGGTATTTAGGGAGAGAATTCCACAGAATCAGATTAGCGGACTGAACGGAGGGTCACCAACTGTGGGGTGGAGGGCAGAGGGAATTGTACAAGAGGGCCAGTTATGGTGTGGTGACTGCCTCAATATGAGAGATCCATGGCAGCTTCCTGGATAGCAAACATTTACGTGCAATTTTTTTTCTTTTTTATTTGTTCATAGGATGGGGGTGTCACTGGCTAGGCCAGCATTTATTAGGGCCACCCCTAATTGTGCTTGAGAACATAGTGGCTTGCTAGGCCATTTCAGAGGGCATTTAAGAGTCAACCAAGAGCATTGGGGGCAGGGTGGGGGGGTGCTGATAGCCAATTAGACTAATGAAAGGTCTATCGAGTCCTATTGTCAGAATCCAACTGGGATTTTCTCGTCAGCCTCGAGGTTCCTACAGCGGCGGGAAACAGTACAGCTGCCTGGGGGCAGCCTTCTAGTGGCAGACTGGGGGGCCAGTGCTCCAAACAGGTTTAGAAGCCCACCATAGGCCACCCTTTAACGGGGTTTCCCCTCCACATTGGTAGCCCAGTTGCAAAGTACTTTTTAAATTTGAAAATAACTTCACTTTGGGGTGCCATGACAGCCTGTTGCTGTTTTCAAGATAGTGTTTCCATTCCAGTTTCAAGAGCCTGCCCGTCATCCTGAATTGGATGGCGAGCCCGCTCCCTAGTCACGAGTTGGCTTATTTGGAGAAAATCACAGGTGAGTGACTGTTTCCCACACAGTGTAGTCTTCTGACTCCCATTTGAGCCTGATGGCAGAGTCCTGAAGCTCAGAGGAAAATCCTGTCCATCTCACATGGTAAAAGTTGATAGCTCTCTCATGCTGAACAATGCCAGAACTAAACTTGTCATAAGCTTCAAGCTGTTGTTCCAGGACCTGGTCTTCTTTTGAAAGAGTTTTGTTAAGATGATAAAAATTAAAATCTACTTGTTTGTAAGCATCTATGTTTTAACACTTAGCTTTTGTGATTGGAATTTAATAAAACTGGATGAAATCTTCAATTGAGTCCCTATCTGCCCTCTCAGATAGACATAATGGATCCCACGATGTTATTTGAAGAACAAGAGAAGTCTCCTGGTATCTTGACCAACATTTACCCCTTGTTTGCAAATTTGCTGTGTGCAAATTAGCTCCCTGCATAAAAATAATACTTCAGAGATTCTGCATTGTTATGAAGTGTTTTTGAATAACTTGAAGATGTGAAAGGCACTATATATCCAAGTTTGTTCGTTCCTTCAAGACTCGGGGTGGGGGTGGGGGTGGGGGCAGGGGCTGGAATAAGAAATGTTCTCTCAGATATAAAACTATCAATTCAGAAAAAAGTTAAAACTAAAACATTTTAAAAGCCTGAGTAACAAATAGCTAACCTCACCAAATTATAATTGGCTTCCATTGCAGGTTCACAATCCTCCATCCTGACTTTCCTCTTTGTGCTCTACCCGGGTGGTGTACTACACTGAAACTCTAAGGAGAAAAACCTGCTCCAAAATCGAACATTAGGATGCAATCACTATCACTTCTGTAATGCTTCTAATTTCATCTTTCTGATTAACCATTGTTTGACTACTTTACCATTGAGAAGGTGAAAATGTCAATTATTATCATTACAATTTGTTGCAGTTTTTTTATTACCTAAGCAGCTATCCAGGTATCTATTTAGTTTGAGCTGGTGGTTAATAACTACTACTAATTTGTTGCTTTTATTATTACTGACTTCTTTTTCTGTTGGCTGTAAGGGTGTATTTGAAACAAGAATTTGGGCAGTGGCTGTCTCAGTCCAATTCCTGTAGTAAAAATTAGCAATGTCAGTCAGGTACATCTAAAATTATTTGGTGCTGGAGGTGGAAAAGCTAGCATGCTTTGCACAAGGGGTGGTCGTCTGTTATTGCAGTTGAGCTCTATTGATAAAATAAAGCTTCCACAACTCTACCTTATGTCCAGCTCTCTTATATCTGACCTGAATTTGCATGATAGTGAGAATGGATGCCTCAAGTTGAAAGTGTACCAACCCCCAGCAGCATTCCAGACCTTGTCAAATACAGAAGAAAGGTTCTAAAAGAAGTGAAAAGTTTCAATGGTGCTCCCTTGCTGTCAAGAAAATAAGGAGACATTTGAAGTGATAAAGGCAGTGCAGAGAGGAACCACAATGCAAAGAGGGACTCCTTTGAAGAAGAAACTTCATCACTCAAAGAGTGGGCAGGATGTGGAACTCGCTCCCACATTTCTGACTTGCACCTTGTAGATGGTGGACAGGCTTTGGGGAGTCAGGAGGTGTTCTCTTATTGTTGACCTTTTCTGCCAATGGGAACAGTTTTCCTCTATCTACACTCTATAGACCCTCATGATTTTGAACACTATCAAATCTCCTCTCAACCTTCTCTAAGGAAAACAAGCCCAACCTCTCCAATCTATCCATGTAACTAAAGTAACTCATTCCTGGAACCATTCTTGTAAATCTTTTCTGCATCCTCTCTAAAGCCTTCACAACCTTCGTAAAGAGCAGGGCCCAGAATCAGTCTCAATACTCCAGTACTGGATGAGCAGAAATTTCCTCCATTTAAACACTGGGAAGACTGAAGCCATTGTTTTCAGTCCCCACTCCAAACTTTGCTCCCTCACTACCACTCCATCTCTCTCCCTGGCAACAGTCTAAGATTAAGTAAGTCTTTTTGCAACTTTAGTGTCACATTTGATCCCAAGGTGAGCTTCCAACCTCATACTTGTGCCATCACTAAGACTGTCTATTTCCACCTCCAAAACATTGCTTGACTTCGCACATTTCAGCTCATCTGCTGCTGAAACCCTCATTCGTGCCTTCATTACCTCTAGGCTCAACTATTCTAATGCATGCCTGGCTGGTCTCCCACCGTCTACCCTCCATTAACTTGAGGCCATCCAAAACTCAGCTGCCCGTGTTTTAACTCACCACGGTTCCCGTTCCCCCTATCATTCTCGCACACAGGGCTAAAATGGCTCCCAGTCAAACAATACCTTGATTTTAAAAATCTTATCCTTGTTTTCAAATTCTTCCTTGGCCTCATCCCTCCCTATCTCTGTAATATCCGCCAACTCCACAACTCTCTGAGATAGCTACACTCCTCTACTTCTGGCCTCTTTGTGCATTCCCAATTGTAATTGCTCCCCCATTGGTGGCCATTCCTTCAGTTGCCTATGCCCCAAGCTTTGGAATTCCCTCCCTGCCTCTCTACCTCACTTTCTTCCTTTAAGACATTTTTTCAAACCTACCTCTTTGGTCATCTAACCTAATATCTACTTATGTAACTCGGTGTTATACTTTGTTTACAATGCTCCTGTGAAGTGCCTTGGGATGTTTCGTTACATTAAAAGGTGTTATGTAAATATAAGTTGTTGCTGCTGCTGCTACTTCTGAACCAGAGTTTTACACAGGTTCATCATAACTTCCTTCCTTGCTTTTGTACACTATGCCTCTATTTCCCAGGACTTGTATGTTTTTCTCAGCCTGCTCTGCCATCTTTGACAATTTCGTAGTACTTAACTCTAATACATCAAAACGAGCATCTGGTCTAGGCGAAGTGCCCCATCAGTTCAACTGACCAATCAAGCTTTGCGATTGTTTTGTTTCTCCTTTAGATATAACATCATCTTTCTGTGGTGACCCAGTATAATTAAGCAGGATGGGAGTAACATGTTCTAAATAGGATTTCAGATTTAAAATTATTCCAGACCTACTTTGCTTAATATCTACACCAATGTATTTAAAAGTCCCACAAGCCTGATGCACAATTTTAGATTTTGCTCCAACCTTATTAAAAACACATTTCTCAAATTCCACAGTAGCACCTCATAAGGAACCATCAACATACATCATGAAGATGCCTGAAAGTTTTAATTTATGATGCCAATAAAACATTGCAGAATCTGATTATAGTTGAACACAACCTATGTACAGCAAAACAGATGTCACCTAAAAATATCAGGCCCTGGAAACATCATTCAGGCCATAGGTGCATTTGTTTAGTTTTCATAGCTTTCCTGCTGCATCTGCTGTCTCTTTGGGTGAGTTCAAAAACATTCCATTGGTTAGAGTCATACCTACCACAAAGGATGATGATTGCGGTTGCTAGAGATCAATCATCCTAGTCCCAGGACATCACTGCAGGAGTTCCTCAGGGTAGCGTCCTAGGCCCAACCATCTTCAGCTGCTTCATCGATGACCTTCCCTCCATCATAAGGTCAGAAGTGGGGATGTTCACTGGCAAGATGTTCACTGGCGATTGCATAATGTTCAGCACCATTCGCAACTCCTCAGATACTGAAGCAATCCGTGTCCATATGCAACAAGACCTGAACAACATTCAGGCTTGGGCTGATAAGTGGCAAGTAACAGTAACACCACACACTGCCAGGCAATGATCATTTCCAACAAGACAAAATCCAACCATCTCCCCTTGACATTAATGTCATTACCATGGCTTATCCTCCGGGATCAATATCCTGGGGGTTACAATTGAGAGGAATGGTCGATGGATATTTTTGAAAATTGAAACCGGTTTTCAGTGGTGTTCCACAGGGCTCAGTGTTGGGGCCCTTGCTGTTTTTTGTCTTTATTAATGATTTAGACTTAAATATGGGAGGCATGATTAGGTAATTTGCAGATGACACAAAAATCGGCCTTGTAGTTGATAGTGAAGAGGATAGCTGTTGACTCCAGAATGATATCAATGGTTTGGTTGAGTGGGCAGAGAAGCAGAAAATGGAATTTGATCATGAAAAGTGTGGGGTAATGCATTTGGGGAGGATAAACAAAGCAAGGGAATACTCAATAAACAGGAAGTTATTGAGAGGGGTTGAGGAAGTGAGAGACCTTGGAATCATGTCCACAGGTCCTTGAAGATGGCATGTCAGGTGGACAAGATGATCAAGAAAGCATATAGAATGCTTTCCTTTATTGGGCGAGGTATTGAATATAAAAGCAGGGATGTAATGATGGAACTGTATAAAACGCTGGTTAGGCCACAGCTGTAATTTTGTGCACAGTTCTGGTCACCACATTATAGGAAGAACATAATTGCTTTGGAGAGAGTGCAGAGGAGATTAACAAGAATGTTGCCAGGACTTGAAAATTGCAGCTCTGAGGAGAGATTGGATAGGCTAGGGTCGTTTTCTTCAAAACTGAGGAGGCTAAGGGGTGACCTAATTGAGTTGTACAAAATTATGAGGGGTCTAGATAGGGTAGATAGGAAAAACTTGTTTCCCCTAGCTATGGGGTCAATTACCAGGGGGCATAAATTTAAGGTGATTGGTAGAAGGATTAGAGGGGTCATGAGGAAAAGCTTTTTCACCCAGAGGGTGGTGGGCATCTGGAATTCACAGCCTAAGTTGGTGGTTGAGGCTGTAATGCCCAACTCATTTAAAAGATACCTGGATCTGCATCTGAAGTGCTGCAGCCTGCAAGGCTATGGAGCAGGTGTTAGAAAGTGGGATTAAAATGAGCGACTTGTTTCTTTTTTCTCTTTTTGGCTGGTGCAGACACGATGGGCTGAATGGCCTCTTTCTGCGCCGTAACTTTTCTATGGTTCTAAGAAACTGAACTGGACTAGCCATATATATATATACTGCTGCTACAAGAGCAGGTCAGAGGCTGGGAATTCTGCAACGAGTAACTCACCTTCTGACTCCCCAAAGCCTGTCCACCATCCACAAGGTACAAGTTAGGAGTGTGATGGAATAGTCTCCACTTTCCTGGATGAGTGCAGCTCCAACAACACTCAAGAAGTTTGACACCGTCCAGGACAAGTAAGCCTGCTTGATTGGCACCTCATCCACCTTCTTAAACATTGACTCCCTCCACCACCGATGCACAGTGGCAGCAGTGTGTACCATCTACATAATGGGGCCCTGCAGCAACTCACCAAGGCTTCTTCGACAGCATCTCCCAAACTGCGACCACTACCACCTAGAAGGACAAGGGCAGCAGATGCATGGGAACACCACCAGTTGCAAGTTCCCCACCCCCAAGCCACTCACCATCCTGACTTGGAATATACATATCACCATTCCTTCACTGTCATGGGGTCAAAATCCCGGAATTCCCTTTCTAACAGCACCTGTACCTACACCACATGAACTGCAGTGGTTCAAGATGGCAGCTCACCACCAACTTCTCAAGAGCAATTAGGCATAGGCAATAAATCTGGCCTAGCCAGTGATACCCACATCCCATGAATGAATAAAAATAAATGGGGCAGTCACATAAGTGGATGACAATTTGGCATAATGTATCTTTCACAGAATCACAGAATTGTTGTAGAGCAGCAGGAGGCCATTCAGCCCGTCATGTCTACACCAGCTCTCTGAATGAATAATTCACCCAGTGCCATTCCTTTGTGTTCTCCCCGTAACCCTGCACATTCTTCCTTTTCAGATAACTGTCTTCTCCCTTTGGAATACCTCAATTGAACCTGCCTCCCCCACACTCTCAGGCAATGTATTCCAGATCCTAACCATTCGCTGTGTGAATAAGTTTTTTCTAATATCACTTTTGCTTCTTTTTCCAATTCCTTTAAATCTGTGCCCTCTTGTTCTCAATCCTTTCACATGTGGGAACATTTTCTCCCTATCAACTATATCCAGACCCGTCATGATTTTGAATACCTCTACCAAATCTTCTCAGCCTTCTCTTCTCCCAGGAAAACAGTCCTAACTTCTCCAATTTATCTTCATGACTGAACTCCTCATCCCTGGAACC
Organism: Cetorhinus maximus; assembly: GCF_964194155.1. NCBI lineage: Eukaryota > Metazoa > Chordata > Chondrichthyes > Lamniformes > Cetorhinidae > Cetorhinus > Cetorhinus maximus. The sequence continues at coordinate 65,959,059 of NC_135879.1, read as the reverse complement.
ATTCTCGCGAATCTTTTTTGCACTCCCCGAAATGCTTCATATTTTCCCTAAAGTACAGTGCCCAGAACTGGATGCAACACACCAGCTGAGGCCGAACTAGTGTCTTATACAAGGTCAACATAACCTCTTTGTTCTTGCACCCTATGCCCCTATTAATAAAGTCTAGGATACTATATACTTTATTAACCACTCGTTCAACCTTTTCTGCCTTCTTCAATGACTTATGCATACATACACTCAGATCCCTCTGTTCCCTTCAGAGTTGTATCCTTTATTTCATATTGTTCTTCAAAATTAATTATTTCACATTTCTCTGCCTTCAACTTCATCTGCAACTTGTCTGCCCATTCCACCAACTTGTCTACATTGATTCGAAGTTTTACACTATCTTCCACACAGTTCATAATGCTTCCAAGTTTCTTAATATCCGTAAATTTTGAAATTGTGCCCTGTACACCAAGGTCCAGCTCATTATTATATATCAGGAAGAGCAAAGGTCCCAACACTGACCACTGGGGAACACCACTACAACCCTTCCTCCAACATGAAAAACATTGATTAGCCACTACTCTCTGTTTTCTGTCACTCAGCCAATTTGGTACTCATGTTGCTACTTTCCCTTTTATTCCATGAGTTATAACTTTGTTCACAAGCCTGCTGTGCAGCACTGTATCAAATGCCTTTTGGAAGTCCATGTACACCACATCAACAGCATTGTCGTCATCAACCCTCTCTGCTATCTCTTCAAAAAACTCCAGCAAGTTAGTTAAACATGGTTTTCCCTTAACAAATCCATGCTGGCTTTTCTTAATTAACCCACATTTGTCATGCGACTATTAATTTTGTCCTGAATTATTGTTTCTCGAAGTTTCCCCATCACCGAGGTTAAACTGACTGCCCAGTAGTTGCTGGGCTTATCTTTACACCTTTTTTTTAACATTTTCAATTCTCCAGTCTTCTGTAACCCACCCCGATCTAGAGAGGACTGGAAAATTATGGCCAGTGTCTCCGCAATTTCCACCCTCATTTTCCTCAGTATCCTTGGATACATCTCATCTGGTCCTGGTGCTTTATCAACTATAGGTATAGACAGCCTATTTAATTTCTCCTTATTAATTTAAATCCTTCTAGTGTATTAATTACCTCCTCTTTCACCATGACCTGGGTAGCATCTTCTTCCTTGGTAAAGACAGATGCAAAGTATTCATTTAATACTCAGCTATTCCCTGACTCCCTGCCTCCACACATAAATCCCTTTTTGGTCTTTAATCAGCCGTACTCCTCCTTTTACCACCCTTTTGCTATTTATATGCCTATAGAAGACTTTAGGATTCCCTTTATTGTTAGCTGCCAACCTCTTTTCATACTCCCCCTTTGCTTCTCTTATTTGCTGCTTCTCTCATTTCCAGCTGCCTCCTGCCCAATCAGTCACAGAAAATTGGGGTTGAGGCCAGTGGAAAATCCAATCATTTGTTTTGCTGTATAATCATACTTTTTTTGTAGATATCTTTTTATTTTTATTTTAGTGTTTGCATTAATCATTATTAAAGTGATGACATGGGAGAAGGGTGAATGAGACCACAATTGTTGTTACAGACGCTGATAGCTTCATTCAACATGTGCGCAAAGTTGCCAGGATAATAACACTGTCTAGTTTCAAATAATTTGCTGCACAATACATTTGCCCTGGAAAACCAAATGTTCTTAAGTGTTTAAGAATTCAAAAAGTACTGTAAATGTTCTTTTACAAAGAGGAAAAAAAAACAACTAAGTCCTGGTAGTTAATGTGATCGAAAAGGAGTTAAAGAATATTGGTACTGGCAAAATAAAAATACACTGTTTAACACACTGCTAAATGGGAGGAACAATTAGGCACTTTCAGAGCATTTAACTGTGGTGTGGTTATGCGGTGAACAGGATTTTGGCTGAGTAAACCACCATTGTTGAAAAGTGAAGCAAGGACGCAGCATTAATTTAGATATGTTTTCAGGACATTGAAAATTTTGGGGGTTGAGAGTTAGACGTATTGCAGCTTGTGTATCCATCTTAGAGATATCCAGTATTCATGTATGCTTTAAGAGATTGAGCAGCTCTAAATGTTTATGCCACTCTCTCCTTTCCTCTCCATCTTTCCCTGAATCTTTGTTATTTTTTCTCTCAATACTCTTTCCCGTGTATCTGTTACTCTTTCTATCCTACTACTCTCTTTTTGTTACTCTCCTGTTTTTTTTCTAATTTTTGTCCTTCTCTATCCTGGTTATTCTCTTTTAGATGATAACAGTGAGCCACTGGAGAAAGCAAGCAGGAGGGTATGAAATAGCCAGACAGAGCCAGCTGTGGAGAGGCCTGGGAGAGGTGCATCATCAGTATGCCTGTTATGAATACATTGTTGGTATTCAGCCTGATCCTGGAGTAAAGATGTGTGGACATATGTGATGCTATCTGCCAGCAAGGCCCGATGTAGCCAGAGCTGAGACTATTAATTTTGAACAGTGGCGATTGAAGGATGAGAAATGGTAATTTATGGGTAAGTTTGTGATTGATTTGTAAATTATCAAATATAATGTGTTTTTAAAACAATTAGGAATATATAGTGTGATGTCTGAGAAACCATCGTAGCAGTTGCAAATTTCCTCATCTTCAAAGTGAATTTTTCACTGTAATACGATTGGACAGAAAATGCTTCTGGCTAAAAATGTTTTTGTAGAATATGACAAGCGAATGTGAAGTAAGCCGTTAAGAAGAAGAAAAAGACTTCACCATTGAGGAGGAAAACAATAAACATAGCCAAGAGGAAATGTGATGGAAGGTGAACAAGAAAACTGTCAGCTGTTCTCAACAGACATTTTACTATTTTATAATTATCTCCAATATCATATATTAAAGATCTTAAGTCTGCCTGTCAATCTTTCCATTATAAATTCCCATGCCCATAGTTATAATGGAAACTGCTTACATAAACTTGTCATGCTATAATTATACTCTTCTGCCAGTGGTGGCAATGTATCTCAGTCATATATTTCCCATGCCCTTAGCCTGCCTGTACTGTAGAGAATTTCAATACTTCAACAAACTTTACTACCAAAATTGCTGTAAGTGTTGCTATTTAACTTTAAATGATAATGTCAAATCAAAGTATTGATGTCATAGTTTGGGATTTCTGACCATGTAACCTTTGTTATAAGCAGTAGTTCTGACCTTGTAACCTAGGTTATAAATACTAGTTTCGAGCTAAACTTGGCTATTGGGATTAAATTTACAGGAATTCACGGAAGTCTGCAGGAAATCCAATGTTATGCTAACAGGTTTTCATAGAGAAAGCTGTGATGGCTCTCACCAATAATAAGTAGTCAGAAATGCTCGAGGAACAATTAGTAGTCATTTTGTTTAGGTCAATCACCTGTCAATGCTCTATCTCTCTCTTTTGAGGCACTCCTTAAAACCTACTTCCTTGACCAAGCCATTAGTCAGCCCTCCTAATACCTCAGTCTCTGGCTCAGTGTCAATTTTTATCTCATTATATTTCTGATGGACCCTGGGATATTTTCCTATCTTAAGAGTGTCATATAAGTGAAAGCAGTTGATGTTGTTCTATATGTTCACCCTGCTATGCAATAAAAAAAATTGATTTATATCAGGCCTCATCTTACCAAAATATTGGAGTCTATTATACAGGATATAATGGCAGAGCATTTAGAAATGCATCATCTAATCAAGCAGAGTCAGCATAGCTTCATGAAGGGGAAATCATGCCTGACAAATTTATTAGAATTCTTTAAGGTGGTAACAAGCAAGATAAATAAAGGGGAGCCAGTAGATGTAATATATTTGGATTTCCAAAAGGCGTTGATAAGGTACCACACATAAGGCTTCTTAATAAGAGCCCATGGTGTTGGGGGTAGTATATTAGCATGAATAGAGGATTGGCTAACTAATAGAAGACAGAGAGTTGGGATAAGGGGGGCATTTTCAGGATGGCAACCTGTAACTAGTGGAGTGCCACAGGGATCGGTGCTGGGGCCACAATTATTTACAATATATATTAATGACTTGGATGAGGGAAATTAATGTACAATCGCCAAGTTTGCGGATGACACAAAAATAGGTGGGAAGGCAAGTGGTGAGGGTGACACAAAGAGTCTACAGAGGGATATAGGCAGGTTAAGTGAGTGGGCAAAAACGTGGCAGTTGGAATATAATGTGGGAAAGTGTGAGGTTATGCACTTTGGCAGGAAGAATAGAGGAGCTGAATATTATTTAAATAGAGAAAGACTGAAGAAAGCTACAGTGCAGAGGGAATTTGGGGATCCTCGTGCATGAATCCGAAAAAGCTAGCATACAAGTTCAGCAGGTAATAGGGAAGGCAAATGGAATGTTGGCCTTTATTTCAAAGGGAATGGAGTATAAAAATAGGTAAGTCTTGCTAAAACTATACAAGGCTAACTATACAAGACCACTCCTAGGATACTGTGAACAGCTTTGGTACCCTTATCTAAGGAAAGATATACTGGCATTGGAGGCAGTCAGAGAAGGTTCACTAGGTTGATCCCGGGGAAGGAGGAATGTTTGAGGATTCTGGGTCTATACTCGATGGAGTTTAGAAGGATGAGGGGGGATCTGATAGAAACTTATACAATACTGAAAGGCCTGGATAGAGTGGACGTGGAGAAGATGTTTCCATTAGTAGGAGAGACTAGGACCCAAGGGCGCAGCCTCAGAGTAAAGGGAAGACCTTTTAGAACAGAGATGAGGAGAAACTTCTTTAGCCAGAGAGTGGTGAATCTATGGAATTCATTGCCACAGAAGGCTGTGGAGGCTAGGTCATTGAGTGTATTTAAGACCGAGATGGATAGGTTCTTGATTGGTAAGGGGATCAAAGGTTACGGGGAGAAGGCGGGAGAATGGGGTTGAGAAACTTATCAGTCATGATTGAATGGTGGAGCAGACTCGATGGGCCGAAAGGCCTAATTTCTGCTCCTATGTCTTATGGTCTTATGGAGGGATTTTCTTATGAGGACAGGTTGAGTCGGTTGGGCCTGTACTCATTGGAGTTTAGAAGAATGAGAGGCGACCTTATTGAAACATCTAAGATTCTTAGGGGGCTTGACAGATGCTGAGAGGTTGTTTCCCCTTGTGGGAGAGTCTAGGACCAGAGAGCATAATCTCACAGTAAGGGGTCGCCCATTTAAAACAGAGATGAGGAGGGATTTCTTCTCTCAGAGGGTAGTCAATCTGTGGAATTCTTTATGCAGAGGGCTGTAGAGGCTGGGTTGTTCAGTATATTCAAGGCTGGGATAGACAGATTTTTAATCAGTAAGGGAATCGAGGGTTATGGGGAAAAGGCAGGAAAGTGGAGTTGAGGATTGTCAGATCAGCCATGATCTCATTGAATGGTGGAGCAGACTCGATGGGCAGAATGGCCTACTTCTGCTCCTACATCATAGGGTCTTATGGTTTACTTCATCCACCCTAGGAGAGATTCAGCAGTACATATGCAAATTTGTAATAATGATATAAACATAGAGACAATGTATGACTTTAAAGTTGAGACTAAATTATGTATGTAAATCCTGGTTCAATTATTCCCCACTCAATAAGACTATTTCACCTAAAGATTGTACTTTACCTTGACTCTCCAATACAACACCACTGTAGTTTAATAGATGAATTGTTAGATTTGATTTGGATGAAGAAAATGTCATAATTAAATGGAGAAACTGTATACTGTCATTGTTAATGAAGGAACTTAAATAGGATATGGGGAGAAAGCGGGAGTAGGCTATTGAGTTGGATGATCAGCCATGATCTTAATGAATGGCGAAGCAGGCTCGAAGGGCCGAATGGCCTACTCCTGCTCCTATTTTCTTTATTTTTATGTTTCTATATACCTTTTCATTGTTCACTCACCCAGTAGCCAACTACGCATGTGAAGTACTCCACACTAAGATATTGACATATGGTATTACTTTAAGGGGGTGCTAAGCGTATGCATACTTTCATAACATTTCAGCATTTATAAGCAACAAAATCCACACAGGATTCTGATGTCATGCCTGAGCAGGTGACTGGGTCCACATCAAGTTTCACCAGAGCAGCACTCAAAATTACAATGACACTGCACTGGTGCTAGTTAGAAAAAGGTTTTCCAAATTAAGCATTCACAGTTTGTTCATGCTAGTATTCTGGATTTGAACTTATTTCCCCCCAACACAGTTAAACAACTACAAATTTCAAATAATAATTGTTTACTGCTAAAAGGTCACTCAAGTTACAAAGAATCGTCAGATGAAATTGGATCATGGAACAGAGCAGATAGAAACATACTGGCCAGGATTTTCTCTTCTGTCCCGCACGCCGACGCGTAAAATGACGCTTGGCAATGTCAGGCGTGCGTCCCAATGTCACCACGCGTCATTCCAATCTTCCGTTCGACGGGCGTGCACCAGAGCTGGCTGTGCGCCCACCGAACTGTCAAAGGCCTGTTAAGGCCACTAATCATTAAATAAATGAATTGTCAGGGCTGTCTGTCCAACCTTAAGGTTGGCGGGCAGGTGAAGAGCCCAGGCGGCCTTCACATTTTTCATGAAATCTCTAACACGGGCGGGATAAGGTTTCGTGAAGGGTTTATTAATTAAATGAAAATTTTTCAAACATTTGATAAACATGTCCCAGCTCACGTGACTGGACATGTCTAAATATTTTTTTTCTGTCTTTAATAAAAGCTTTCATTCCAAATTTAATCTCCCTGAGGCAGCTCCGTGTCTCAGGGAGATTTCTGCGCTCTTTCGCGTGCATGCTCTCCCTCCTTCCCACGCCCGCACAGGTAGAGTTGAGCCGGGTGTGTATCACGCTGGGTGGGCCTTAATTGGCTCGCCCATGTAAAATGGCAGTGCGCAGCTGATCACAGCGGCGGTCGGCTCCACGCCCGCCCGCGCCCGCTTCCAACCGGCCCGCCCAACAGGGAGAAAATTCTCCCCACTGTTTCTAGTGATTGTAGATCCTGAATGAGGGGACATACATATAAGATTAAATATAAGAGATTTAGGAAAGAGAGCAGGATAAATTTTTACACTGAGGGTTGTGAGTGATTGGAACAGAAACCATGACAGCATTTAGGAATAGATTCACTAGGTGTTTGAAGAAAGGTTGAATAAAGGAGTATAGGATGCACATCCCACATAGTCGGAGCTGATCTCAGGCCCAATCACCTGACAGATGGAAGTCACCGTTTCTGTTGAGAGGCGGCGCCTCCTTCGGCATTGCACTGCTGACATATTGAAGTAGTTGCATCGTCGCCTGTAAACCCTGGCAGCAGGATAGTGACGTCTTCTACAGCCCCTTCTGCCTTGGACTGCCTGCTGGCCCTGTGCCCCTTGTGCCTCCACCTGTCCTCCCACAGGCCCCTCCTCTGGAAGCTGCATTGGGACACCTAGCCTCCTCGCCCTTCTGCCCATCTCTTCCTCAGAGGAGGCGCCTCTAGCAGAGACCACAATCCCCATTACCTGGGTAAGGGGAGGCTGTTTAGTGCCTGGAAGGGTCCACACAATCTGAATCCTCTGGGGTCCTTGGAGATAACAAGGAGCCCTGAAATGAAGCCTGGAAATGCTAACAATTAAGCCCCAAACAGAGATGAAGCTGCCAAGTACCAATAAGTCACCAGCAGCAAACTATCTACCAAACTCCTCACTACTCACACTGGCAATGCTGCTGACCCTTTTTATCCCGACCGTGGAAGAGGTTGTTGAAATTGTTGGCTGGCTGCTTGCCCATGCGTTGAGCGCGAAATCGCACGGGCAATGAAAAATCGGTGTCAAATGACTTTTTAATGGAGCTAACTGGCCTCTTAATAGTGGGTGCGGCTCCAGCACCCGCTGCGCTCGCCGAGCGAAATATCGCGCGAGTGCACGATGATGTCGGAGAACACACCCAACGTCATAGTGCACTATTTTACACTCGAGCGGCCGCACGCTGAGCGAAAATTTCTGCCCCAAATCTCCAGGAACCAAGAGTAGCTGATGCAGCAAAGTTCACTTGCATCCGATTCCTGGGCAATAAGCAAGTCTGCAGGATTGTGTCAATTAAAGAGGACATCAAAAAGTTTAACCCCAAGACCCACCATGACGCAGAGGTGTACAAGCTGAGGTGAGTCCAGGCGAGCATTGGCAGCTTGATTGACCATGATTTGGGGGAGGAGAACCGGTTGCAGGATGATGTCTTTTATGAGGCACAGATCCTTTTGCTTAGAGGTAAATCTCAATGAAAAAGCTGAAACTTTGTGCTCATGCTGTTGCAAATTAAGTGTGTCTTTGAGACATGTTGAGGTTTTCTTTCTTCATCTGCAGAGTCCTGTGAAGGCTTCAAGGAGCAGAAGGAATCAACACGAACACAAACCCCAAAGGTTTAGGACACTACTGTAGAGAGTGACACCAGTCCGACGATGTACCCCTCGCAGCCCTTCAAGCGAAGAGGGCATTGGAAGATGCTACTGCGACCAGGGTACATGTGCAGCTCTCATTGTTTATCATTGTCTTTGCTAATTTTGTATTCTCACAGAGCTGCATGAACAATGATGTGCCTAAAAGCACACAGTGCACAGAACTTGTATGCCTGTTCACGTCAAAAATGTCAACAACCTTGTTAACATCTAATTTCTTTTTCCTGATAGAAGGATAAGATTGCCTGAACATATACCAGCCAACACAAGAAGCTGAGAAGTGTGATGTCCCAACATCTAACAACAAAGAGTAATAAAGCTAGTACTTCCAGGGCAGCAATGCAGCTGGAGGACTGCACAGAACCCGTCCAGCGCCGGGAAAAACTACTGACCGTTCACAGCCTGGAGGCAGAGAAGGCAGCCCTCAGCCAGCAGAAGCTGGATGAGTTTTCCGGGACCAATCAAGGCCTCCAGGAAAGGTTGGAATTCGAGCTATCGCAGCTCAACTGCAGGCTCCAGGACCAATTTTGAAGCACCTGCATGCAGAGTAATATGCGTTTAGATAATTGCAGTCCTTATGCAACAGCTATCTTACTCCTGAGGAGTCATTACAAGCTTAACTATTATTCTTGTTTTCTATTGCAGCCCGAGGACCACAGCAATCACGTGTGGGGACACTGCAGCCCATGACTGTGCTTTACACTTCAATAGATGGGAAGGTATGATTTTCAGAATGTTCCAGATAAAAACTGCCGGTTCACACACAAAGCATCCTTAGAAGTGATGGCTATCTCAGGGGGTGGTGTATATATCTTCATTCATGCAGTCTGTATGTGCACTGTAATTTAGTCCGTATTACAGATCTTGCACGCAGAACACAGATGTTCCTTTTTTCCCCCTACAGATTCAATTGCAGGGAGGTCTGAAGCTCAGTGAGCACTGTTATTTTTCCATTTTTTTTTGTTATTGTTTTTTGCTATTTGTTTAACTTTTAACAGTTGCAATGAATCAATGCTTATGTTTTCCCTCTTCCTTCTCCAGCTGCAGCATGTTTCACTCATCGTTTGGAGAAGGGGTTGAGCGAGGATGAGGCCTCAAAGGAGCAAAGCAAGCTGATCAGTTATATAACGAAGAAAATAATGGATCTGAACCGTGACCAAATGTGGCCTGAAATCAATCAGCATTTTGATTCTGTGCATGAGTTAATCTTCTTTTCCAGGAATAAAGTTGTTAACCCTTTACTGAAACCTTTATTCTGAGTTTTTATCTCCTGTGATCAATGAGGAATTTTACACAATAAAATTTGCACAGTTTTTACGCATACTTTTTATTCTGAATATTTTGCCTGACTTGCAAATCTGCAGAATCTCACTTATTAATCTTGGGCATTTCCATCCAAAAAAATACACATTGCAAGGGGGTGTTAATGACATCAGTTGATGCTCACCAGCAATAAATGTGATATATTTATTGCTTATATGCATTTATTTAAGTGTAAAGTACAGCAGATAAACTGCAAAAATAGCCAGTTCAGACCAGTAGTAGCTATATCACCAGTATTACTGGCACCACCATCTGGCTTACTGGTACCATTACCAGTATTAACTGGCAATTTCTATTGGAGCATCAATTCTGAACTGTTCTTATTTCCTCATTCAGAACTGGTTCCAGCTGGTACCCATATTACTGGAACTTCCTTCTGGGAAGCCCTGAGGGTGGGCTGAAGGACGGGGACGAGGATGGTGGGTGTGGAGCCAGGAGTCCTGAGCACAGGTTGAAGTGGGGGGGCAGAGGCAGAAGCCATAAGGAGAGAGGGAGGGCAGCAGCAGGCAGATGAAGCAGGAGCTCTCAAATAATGAGCTTCAGAGTGGTAGGGGCAAGAGCCATGAATAGAGTAGTTTGGAGCCTCTGTTGGAGAATCAGTGACGAGAACTGAAGCAGGCACATGAGTGCTAGAGACCAAGGAGGACTGTCTGGACAGCACAGAACTCCCCTTAGTCTGAGAAGCCCTGAGGTGGGGAAGATAACCTTACCAACCAGATCATGAAGAGTATCTGCCTCACCTGGTTGAGGGGAATTAGCAGTAAGAGCCTTTTCCATTATTAGACTAATAGACCTATAATTTCTTAGTTTATCTCTCCTGTCCTTCTTCACTAATGGAGGACATTGGCAATTTCCCAAAGGTACAATTCCTGAATCTTTTTCTGAAGATCTGGGCTAAAACATTTACCATTTTCTCACCTACTTCTTTTAGTATTCTGGAGTGGAAACCATAAGTTCCTGGAAATTTGTTTATCTTTAGTCTAATTATTTTTTTCTATTACCATTTTTAACTTATATTCTAGTAAATTCATTTGTTATGTTTTTAGTTTTCTTTGTACTTGTGGTATTGTATTCTCAACTTTTACTGTGAAGACCAAAGCAACCTAAGGATTTAGCACCTCTGCCATTTCCTAATTTTCAATTACAGTAGTATCATCTGTGTCTACTTTTAGAGGGCCAACATTACTTTTTAGCAGGGCAATTACTTGCTAAGTGCATCAGTTGTCCCTCTGTGCATATTGACTCGTGGGGACCGATCCCAAAGACTATCCCATCCCTCCACCATGTCCACATACCTGATTCATGACTGTGCATCTGCATCATTGGAGCTTGGGGCCTGAAACACATTTCCTACGTTTTTTGCTCGGGGGAAGAAGGTCTGGAACCTGAGAGTGGGATGAGCTTTGGGAGAGATGGTCAGAAACTCCAGGGCAGATGGAAGGAGAAGTAAGAAGGATGAGGACAGGTGATATAAATTAAACGGTACAATTTCAAAAGAAATGCAAGAACAGAGAGGCCTCTGGGTGTACTAAACCAGTTTTTGAAGGTGGCTTTGAGAAGGCTGCTAAAAGCGAAGACTGGATCCTCGGCTTTCCTAATAGAAGCACAGTAAGTTACGCTAAACTTTTATAAGCACTGCTTAGGCTTCAGCTAAGGTACTGTGGCCAATTCTGGGCACCACACTTTTAGAAGGATGTCAAGGCCTTAGCGAGGGTGTGGAGGATGTTTACAAGAATGGTGCCAGGGAGGACAGACTTCAGTTACATGGAACAAGTAAAGATACTACTAGGGTTGTTTTCATTTAAAAAAAAAGTGACAGTCTATTCTGCATGTCTACCAACATACATTACAAAGCATTTACATGCTATTTGCCAGACTCAACGTTTTCCAATGTTCTCCTTGTCAGCCTCCCATCTCCTGCCCAGTTTCAGTCATGGCTCAGTTGGTAGCACTCTTGCCCTTGAGTCAAAAGGTTGTGGGTGCAAGTCCCACTCTAGGACATTGAGCACAAAAATCAAGGCTGACACTCCAGTGCAGTACTGAGGGAGCATTGCACTGTTGGTGGTGCCAGCTATCAAATGAGACTTAAACTGAGGCCTCATCTGTCCTCTCTAGTGGATGTAAAAGATCCTGCATATTACAAAGAAGATCAAAGGGGTTCTTCCCAGTGACCTGGCCAATATTTATACCTCAATCGAAAAAACAAATGAATTATCTGGTCATTATCACATTGTTGTTTGTGGGAGCTTGCCGTGGGCAAATTGGCTGCTGCATTTTCTAAATTACAACAGTGACTGCAGTTCAAAGGTACTTCATTGGCTGTAAAGTGCTCTGGGACGTTTGGTGGTCATGGAAAACACTAAATCAATGCAAGAACATTGGAAAAAATGTCTTTCTTTCATTGAACTTGAGCTTATTTAGAACTCTGCTCCACATTCCTAACTCACAGTGGCCTGGATTTTCATCCACAAGACGGGTAAGGGGAGTTGGGAAATTCCCAGCTTAGCCCACCCATCTCAGGAGAAAGTGCCTGCCAAGGCGGGATCTTCATTATTGGTGGCCGGATGCGAGCTGGATTTGGGCTAGCTGACCCAGGAAGAAGGGGCTGCCAGGTGCCAAGGTGGGCTGTTTAAAAGGCCCACCTTGCTGCCATGGGACTTTGTTCCAGTGAAAAAAATATACAAAGGCCCTCCATCTCTCACCCCTTACACCACCTTCATCCTTAAAACATTCCCAATATCCCATTCATGCCACATCATGCCCCCCACTTACCCCCTATATCCTGCCATGCCCCCGCACCAAACTCTGTCCTTCCACCTACCCCATGTCCCTTCATTATTAGAATAACTGAACACCTAAGCCCCAGAGGAAACATTGTTTTACAGCTGACTCTTTGATCTCTGTTGTCAATTTAGCAATGTTTATTGATGTAAATAAGTAGTTTCAAGTGTTTGTGGTTTTTGAAACTTCCAAAGGCCTGGATGATTGACACTTTTATTAGCTTGCTGTCTAAACCTTTTTCTCATAGGAGAAAGTGCTTACATTTTTTCAGAGCTTTTTTTGGACATTCCATCTTACACTATGGTGTCAATTGTTGTAGAAAATGTACAGTGGGTCAATGGTCATGGAAGTGCCAGAGCCTGGCATGGGGAATGAAGGTACATAGAGAGTGGGTGGAAGGGCAGAGTTTGGCATGGGGGCTTGAGGGGCCTGAAGGGGTGGGTGGGGGGTATAACCTGGCATAAGGGAAACCTTTTGAACTTACCTTTTAAAAAGTCCCCTCATGCAGACTAGGATTCACAAATCCTCTTAAGGGGCCATGAACCACGACTCTTTCAAAACCTGGCCTGGCTCCATGAAAATTGCAGAGGAGTAGGAGAAGCCTATCTCTGCAATGGAGCTGGCCAGGTCAGGAATGCCGAATGCAGGCTTTTGGCAGCAACCAACCCACACCCTTTCAAGGCACTCCCAAAAATTGCACAGCCCAGGAATGGGGTCAGAAATCCTGGAATCAGGACCCACCCCCCCCCGCCCCCCCCCCACCCCCCATTTTTAAAGGGCCCCCACGTCAACCCAACTCAGTGAAAATCCAGGCCGTTAATTCTCATTCATCCATCATCCATGCTTGTTGACCTACATTGCCTCCTGGTCCAGTGACGCCTCAATTTTAAAGTTCTCCTCCTCATCCTTCCATCTCTCACACTTCCTTTGTGAACATGGCAATATAAACACTGCTGCATTCTCTGAATTCATACTGTTAGCAGCTTGTGGTTTCCAAAATCAGTAATTTGAGATCTATGCTTTCTCTGAACTCAGTAGCATACTGTGAGTAGCACACTCCTAATCTGGGAGTGTGAGCCCTGTCTGTATGCAGAAAGCAATAGTGTTAGCAATGAGCTTTGAAGTCTGTCTGGCAATGTTTGCATCAAATTACACAAAACAGAGATCCTGAATGACTTTATAACAAGCAGGATCAAATTATACACTGCAGAAGAACTGTTGGGTGTAGCCTTCAAGGGGACAAATCTGAAATATAATTCAACACACCAGTGGGAAATAAACACAGCCTATTATTAACTTTTATTATATTTGTAAAAAAAATTACCCTCAAGATTTTTCTTGTATTCCTTTTGAAGCTCTTAGTACAAACTTTATATTTCTTTACTTTTCTTTGTATCTCTCCCAGTCCATTGGGCGTGGATGTATAGCTCAGGCCTGTTAGCATCTGAAAGAGAAAGACAGGTTAATGTTTCAAATGTAGTCCTTCATCAGAAATTTTCAGCAATAGGCCAGATCCAGTTTACATTGCTGAATTGTCAAATTTCACAACTCCACTTTTGACTACGATTTTTGCCCAATAAGTGCATGATATGACAAAGGCAGTGTCTAGGCCGCAGGGTGCAGTCAGTGAGGATCAGGAAACTCTTGACACTCTCAATGAATGATGTGGCAAAACAGTATGGAGTTAAATGCTACTAAATTTAAGGTCATGTGAGTAGACTTCAATAGATATGAGCACATGCCCCTTGACACAAAATTAGACAATTACACACTGACGAGGTCAAAACCTCAGAGATCCTGGATATATTCATTGAAGTCGACTTGAAGAGGAATAGCCAAGTGGGCAGTATGCTAAAAAAGAAACAAGTAAACAGATGTTAATTCTCAGATTCTTCCTTTTCACACTCCCTCTCCACGATGTGCTGTTGATCTACACTGGCTACATTTGTCCTTTGATCGAATACACTGTGCCTTGTGTGGCTTCCTTCGTGCTCAATGATGAGGCTACTCACCTTCCTATGACCTTGCTCTGGCCTCACCATCTAGAATGGAGCTCCTGCCATGATACCCTGCCAGCTCTAGAACTTTCTCCTCCATGGGAGTCAGGATGGTGATGATCGGGACTCTGACACCCTGTTCTTCTGCGGGAACACAGAACAATAATGTTAATGGCCACACTAGAACAAACACAACGTTTAATCACCTTGTGCCCTTGCTGCTGTGTCTGTGGCCAATGGCATCCACGTGGCACTGGGCCATTCTGAAGCCACCATGTGAGGGTCGACAGTGTTAGGCCCACCTCCCCTGACAGAGCTGCAGCCATTCCTTCCCAAGGAGATGGTGCAACCTCCACCCATAACCACTGACATGGTGGGCTCTCCTTCCCCAGCATCGCCACCCTCACACTTATCCATTTGCTGCTCACTAAAGGGAACTGAGATTTGCCACTCACCCTTGCGGAGCGGAGAAGTTCATTGACTCACTTGTAGCACTGTAGCGAGGTTTTCCAGCCAGCTCCATGCCTGCTGATCTCTTCTGGGACCTCTGTCCAGATTTCCTTGGATAGGCAGGGAGGTGTCCTCCTTCTGTCCCTGGGGAAGAGGGCTTCTCACCTTTCTCTAGTAGCCTGATGGTCAAACATGGGGAAGGAAACCTCCTGCTGATTACCACTTACCGCCCTCCCTCAGCTAATGAATCAGTGCTCCGCCATGTTGAACACCACTTGGAGAAAGCACTGAGGGTGGCAATGATGCAGAATGTACTCTGGGTGGAGGACTTCAATGTACATCACCAAGAGTGGCTTGGCAGCACCACTACCAACCGAGCCCTAAATGACATAGCTGCTAGACTGAGTCTGTGGCAGGTGGTGAGGGAACCAATGAGAGGTAAAAACATACTTGACCTCATCCTCACCAACCTGCCTGCTGCAGATGCATCTGTCCATGACACTTCAGGTAGGAGTGACCACCATACAGTCACTGTGGAGGTGAAATCCCACCTTCACACTGAGGATACCTACCACCATGCTAAACGGGATAGATTTCGAATAGATCTAGCAAATCAATACTGGGCATCCATGAGGCGCTGTGGGCCAACAACAGCAACAGAATTGTACTCGAACACAATCTGTAACCTCACAGCCAGGCATATCTCACACTCTACCATTACCATCAAGCCACGGCATCAACCTTGGTTCAATGAAGAGTGCAGGAGGGCATGCCAGGACCAGCACCAGGCATACCTAAAAATGAGATGTCAACCTGGTGAAGCTATAACGCAGGACTACTTGCATGCCAAACAGCATAAGCAGCAAGTGATAGACAGGGCTAAGTGATCCCACAACCAACAGATCAGATCTAAGCTCTGCAATCCTGCCACATCCAGTCATGAATGGTGGTGGACAATTAAACAACTCACTGGAGGAGGAGGCTCCACAAATATCCCCATCCTCAATGGTGGGGAGCCCAGCACATCAGCGCAAAAGATAAGGCTGAAGCATTTGCAACAATCTTCAGCCAGAAGTGCCGAGTGGATGATCCATCTCGGCCTCCTCTGGAAGTCTCCAGCATCACAAATGCCAGTCTTCAGCCAATTTGATTCACTCCATGTGATATCAAGAAACGGCTGAAGGCATTGGAAGCTGCAAAGGCTATAGTCCCTGACAATATTCCGGCAATAGTTCTGAAAACTTGTGCTCCAGAACTTGCTGCGCCCCTAGCCAAGCTATCCCAGTACAGCTACAACAATGGGACCTACCCAGCTATGTGGAAAATTACCCAGGTATGCCCTGTACACAAAAAGCAGGACAAATCCAACCAGGCCAATTACTGCGGCATCAGTCTACTCTCAATAATCAGTAAAGTAATGGAAGAGGTCATCAACAGTGCTATCAAGTGGCACTTGCTTAGCAATAACCAGCTCACTGATGCCTAGTTTGAGTTCCCCAGGCCCACTCAGCTCCTGGCCTGATTACAGCCTTGGTTCAAACATGGACAAAAGAGCTGAATTCCTGAAGTGAGGTGAGAGTGATTGCCCTTGACATCTAGGCCACATTTGACCGAGTGTGGAATCAAGGAGCCCTAGCAAAACTGGAGTCAATGGGAATCAGGGGGAAAACTCTCCATTGGTTGGAGTCATACCTAGCACAAAGAAAGATGGTTGTGGTTGTTGGAGGTCAATTGTCTCAGTTCCAGGGCATCACTGCAGGAGTTCCTCAGGGTAGTGTCCTTGGCTCAATCATCTTCACCTGCTTCATCAATGACCTTCCTTCCATCATAAGGTCAGAAGAGGGGATGTTCGCTGATGGTTGCATGATGTTCAGCACCATTCATGACTCCTCAGATACTGAAGCTGTCCATGTCCAATTGCAGCAAGACATGGACAATATCCAGGCTTGGAGTGACAAGTGGCAAGTAACATTCGTACTACACAAGTGTCAGGCAATGACCATCCCCATCAAGAGAGAATCCAACCATCACCCCTTGACATTCAATGGCATTACCATCACTGAATCCCCACCATCAAAATCCTAGGGGTTACCATTGACTAGAAACTGAACTGGACTAGCCATATAAATACTGTGGTTACAAGAGCAGGTCAGAGGCTAGGAATCACGCAACGAGTAACTCACCTCCTGACTCCCCAAAGCCTATCCACCATCTACAAGGCACAAGTCAGGAGTGTGATGGAATACTCCCCACTTGCCTGGATGAGTGCAGCTCCAATAACACTCAAGAAGCTTGACACTGTCCAGGACAAAGCAGCCTGCTTGATTGGCCCCACATCCACAAATAATCACTCCCCCCACCACTGGCACACAGTAGCAGCAGTGTACAAGATGCACTGCAGGAATTTACCAAGGCTCCCTCGACAGCACCTTCCAAACCCATGACCATTATCATCTAGAAGGACAAGGGCAGCAGATAGATGGGAACACTACCACCTGGAAATTTCTCTCCAAGTCACCCGCCACCCTGACTTGGAAATATATCGCCATTCCTTCACTGTCGCTGGGTCAAAACCCTGGAACTCTCTTCCTAACAGCGCTGTGGGTGTACCTACACCACATGGACTGCAGCGGTTCTAGAAGGCAGATCACCACCGCCTTCTCAAGAGCAATTAGGGATGGGCAATAAATGCTGGCCCAGTCAGCGAAGCTCACACCCCGTAAATGAATTTTTAAAAATACGCAGGGCATGCGAATGGAAAGTTGTCTCAAGTGGTGTTCCAGAAGGCTCGGTGTTGGGACTCTTCCTGTTTGTGTTATATATTAACGATTTGGACGTGAACGTGGGGGGCATGATTGGGAAATTTGCAGATGACAAAAAGATTGGCCGAGTAGTGGATAGTGTAGAGGATAGCCATAAGCTCCAAAACGATATAGATGGGTTGGTGGAGTGGGCGGTAAAGTGGCAGATGGATTTTAACATAGAGAAGTGTGAGGTCATACATTTAGGGAGGTCAAACAGTTACAGGGATTACACAATAAATGTGAATATACTAAGAGGGGTAGATGAAGTGAGAGATCTTGACGTACAAGTACACAGGTCCCTGAAGGCAGCAGTTCAAGGAGACAAGGTTGTAAAGAAGGCATATGGAATGCTCTCCTTCATTGGCAGAGGTATATAATATAAAAGTAAGGATATAATGTTGGAATTGTATAAAACACTGTTGAGGCCACAACTGGAGTATTGTGTGCAGTTCTGGTCACCACATTACAGGAAGGACGTAATAGCTCTGGAGAGAGTGCAGAGGAGGTTTACAAGAATATTGCCAGGGTTAGAAAAGTGTAGCTATGAGGAGAGATTGGATAGGTTGGTTATTTTCCTTAGAACAAAGAAGGCTGAGAGGTGACTTGATTGAGGTGCACAAAATTATGAAGGGAATAGATAGAGTGGACAGGATAAAATTGTTTCCCTTGGTGGAGAATGCTAGAACCAGGGGACATAGATTCATGATAAGTGGCAGATGGTGTAGGGGGGACATGAGGAAGAACTTTTTGTACGCGGAGGGTAGTGGGTGTCTGAAATTTGCTGCCCAAGTTGGTGGTAGAGGCAGAAACTCTAAACTCTTTTAAAAAGTTAAAAACAAAAAGCTTCACCCTCCCTGGCGGCATTCCGTAGGGATCGTTCCCTCCGGGACACCCTGGTCCGCTCCTCCATCACCCCCTACTCCTCAACCCCCACCTATGGCACCTCCCCATGCCCACGCAGAAGATGCAACACCTGTCCCTTCACTTCCTCTCTCCTCACCGTCCAAGGGCCCAAACACTCCTTTCAAGTGAAGCAGCATTTCACTTGCATTTCCCCTAACTTAGTCTACTGCATTCGTTGCTCCCAATGCGGTCTCCTCTACATTGGAGAGACCAAACGCAAACTGGGCGACTGCTTTGCAGAACACCTGCGGTCTGTCCGCAAGAAAGACCCAAACCTCCCTGTCGCTTGCCATTTTAACACTTCACCCTGCTCTCTTGCCCACATGTCTGTCCTTGGCTTGCTGCATTGTTCCAGTGAAGCCCAACGCAAACTGGAGGAACAGCACCTCATCTTCCGATTAGGCACTTTACAGCCTTCCGGGCTGAATATTGAATTCAACAACTTTAGATCTTAAACTCCCCCTTCCCCCATCCCCACCCCGTTTCTTCCCCCTCCCTTTTGTTTTTTTTTCAATAATTTATATAGATTCTTCTTTTCCCACCTATTTCCATTATTTTTAAATCTACAACCAATACCTTGTTCGTCTTTCCACCCCACCCCCACTAGAGCTGTACCTTGAGTATTCTGCCATCCATTCTTAATTAGCACTTTTCTTAGATAATATCACCACCTTCAACACCTCTTTGATCCTTTTGTCTGTGACATCTTTTGATTATCTGCTCCTATCACTGCTTGCTTGTCCCCACAACCACCCCACCCTCAACTTCTCTCTCCCCCCGCCCCCCCCACCTTAAACCAGCTTATATTTCACCTCTCTCCTAACTATACTTCAGTTCTGTTGAAGGGTCATGTTGGACTCGAAACATCAACTCTTTTCTTCTCCACCGATGCTGCCAGACCTGCTGACGTTTTCCAGGTAATTCTGTTTTTCTTTTAAAAAGTACCTAGATCTGTACCTTAAGTGCTGTAAGCTGCACGGCTATGGGCCGGGTGCAGGAAGGTGGGAATGGAAAGGGCAACTGGGTGTCCTTGGGCTGGCATGGACAAGATGGGCCAAATGGCCTCCATCTGTGCTGTAACTTTTCTATGGTTCTATGGTTCTCTGGCATCGTCACTGAACCATGGGCACAACTGGGATCTTGCTTCTGCATGCCCACAAGCAGTTTTCTACTGTGGCTTTCTTGCAAGGATGCTGGGGGGGCTGTGGAGTCAGAGACCCTTGGATTTTGGGGGGGAAGAGGTGGGGTTTGAGGCTCCTGGAAGGGTCAAAGGCTTATGGATGCTGGGGGAAGGGGTTGAAGGCTCTTGGGTACTAGGGTGGGTCGAAGGGTCCTGGATGCTGAGGAGTGGGGATGTTGAATACTCTTGGATGCTGGGGTGGGGGGTGGTGGTCAAAGTCTTTCAGATGTTTTGGTGGAAGTTTTGGTGGTGTTAATGATTCCTGGATGCTCGACGGGTCAATGGCTCCTGGATTCTGGCAGCCCTTGGCCTTTTCAACACGGCTGCAGGGAGGATAGCTAAGGCAAAGATTGTTTGCATCAAGGCTTGTGGCTGCCACCTCAAAGCCCCCCCCCAACCGGCCCCAGTAGTTGCCCACCACACCTAGTGGCCATTGACTAACTGGCCGGTACAAGATCGCTACGGAAACGAAAGTCGAAGCCTCCTGCTTCCTTTCTACTGTTCCGGCTGAGTCCTGTAAAGTTCTAGCCATGGTCACATTGGTTTTCAGAAAGATACTGGCGTCTTTAGGGAGCTCTTGTGGTGCAGTTGGTAGCATCCCTACTTCTGCACCAGAAGCTTCCATTTCAGGACTTGATGGCCGTGGAAGGTGTGTACATAATGTGCATAAAAAGTTCAGTATCAGCCTGTAATTCCTTCAAATACTCCTGATGGCAAGTGGTAAAGATCGGGATAGTTTCTTGGTCAGCCATACTGCAGTACTGTGCCTCGCATAATCATGGACCAACCAATGGAGATCCATGGTCAACAATGCCCTCCTACGACATGGTACCTGAAGGAGGAGGATTCGTATCTTATGGATCTGCCCAAATACTATCCATCTATCTACCTTCGACAACCACCCCCCAAGTCTGCCCACCCACCAATTAGTAGGTGCCCACAATGTGCCAATACTGGCACATGCAGAAGTCAAGGTTATGCAAATTACCTGACCTTCTGAAATCCAACATGGTCAGGTTCTTGAGTCACTGATGGAGTGAAATGGTTGTTTTTCATGTTGATTATTTCAATAGTACATAGTACTGTGATTAAAAAACGTGATTCTATATTACTATATATTTTAAAGGACAGGTCCTGAAACCTGGTGACAATACCAACATTGCATAATTCATAGATTCATAAGAGTCATTTACAACATGGAAGGAGACCATTCAGCCCAACGGGTCAATGCTGCCTCTCTGTGGAGCAAACTAATCAATCCCATTCCTCTGCTCTATCCCCATAGCCCTGCCAAGTTTACTTTCTTCAAGTGCCCATCCAATTTCCCCTTGAAATCATTGATTGTTTCTGCTTCCACCACCCTCGTGGGCAATGAGTTCCAGGTCATTACCACTCACTGTGTAAAAAAGTTCTTCCTCATATTCCACCTGCATCTTTTGCCTAATACCTTAAATCTGTGTCCCCTAATCCTTGTACCATCAGATAATGGAAATAGCTTTGCCTTGTGTACCTGTTGTAAGTACATGTCTATCCAATCTCCCCTCAATCTTCTTTGTTCCAAGAACAACCATAGCCTTTCCAACCTAGGCTTGTAGTTAAATTCCCTCATCCCTGTAATCATTGTGGTAAATCCCCTCTTCACCCTCACGAAGACCTTCACATCCGTCCTAATGAGTTATGCCCGCAACTGGACAAAATACATAACCAGAGCTTCAGAAAAGTTCAGCAAAACTTCCCAGCTTTTGTACCCAATGCCTTTAATTATAAACAGCTTTCTCTTGTTAGGTCTTACATTTGCTTGCTACTCCCATCTGCAGCGTCCCATACACTCGACTGCGAATGCACCTGAACCACTTTTCTCCCAATCTGCTCTACCATCTAGTGCCAGCATCCTTAAGGCGCATGCGCGCCTGGACTTCCAGAAGCTGGGGGGAAGGCAGCGCACGTCGGTGCGCGCGCACGCGCCGTGGCCACCGGGAGACGCGCACGCGCCGTGGCCTCCAGGAGAAGCGCAGGCGACGTGGCCATCGGGAGACGCGCACGCGCAGTGGGTCTGAGAGACGTGTATGCACCGCGGTGACGCACGGACCCCTTCTTTCCCCACCCCCACGCCCCCCCCACCACTCCCAGCCCGCCTGGAGATGGCGGCCGTGGCAGCGCAAGTGGTGGAGCTGGACATTGAGGAGCAGCAGGTAAATGTGGGCCTGGACCTGGCAGTATGGCCCAAGCACCGAGACACTCCTACCTCCTCCAGTACCGGCCCGTTAGTGTCAGTGTCCCGACCCTGGGAGACGAGGCTCCCGCTGAGGTGCCTGGGCTCCCCGGGAAGGCTCCTTGCCCCTGCCGCTTGTCAGGGACACTGACTGAGGTTTAACATTAAAATGGTATCAGTCCCCAAGCCTGGAGTTTGCGCTGGGACGAGGAGGGGAGTGGGGCTGGATGCTTAAGGTCTTTGCTGTGAAGTGTCATTGTCAGACTGCCGGACATCTCTCAGCCCCTCCAGATGGTCACCTTCACGAACAGTAACTTTCACAAGAAAGGGTCATACCGACTGGAGACGTTCACTGGTTTTCCCTCTCCGCAGACGCTGTCAGACCTGCTGAGTTTTTCCAGCATTTTCTGCTTTTGTTTCAGATTTCCAGCATCCGCAGTATTTTGTTTTTAACTTTCGAAATCTGTTTTGTTATTTTAAAAGCTGCCGATGTTATATCCGATTTATAGACCGTGAAAGCAACTGGTTAATTTCAATTTTAATAAGGCAAAAAAAACTATTCAGTTTCGTATCACAAAGTGGAGCCATGTTCAATCATCAGAGATTGTGTCCTTTTTAATAGATTTTTGTCCATTAGTTAAGTTTAGGTGAAAAGTTTTAAGGTTTATTTGAAAATTGTTAACAATGGAAACAGTGACAGTACTCTTTCATATGAATAGTCTTTTTTTTGTTGTTCCTTCCGGAGGGCTTTTTTTTGCATGTCCGTTTGACTCAGGTGGAAGCGTTGTAGCCTCTCAACCCACTCCAGGACTTGACAAGCACTGTCGGCTGACATTTCAGTGCATTACAGAGAGAGTGCTGTACTTTTGGAAGAATTGTCACTACCTGTAAAAAAAAACCCACTCACCTTTGGTACATCTTATCACCTTCACATGCATGCTAAGCATTATATTTTTTTTCCCAGCTGATGCACTTTGAAGTATTTGAGATACAAGTTGCTAGATTATTTTTCTCCATTTTATCTTTTCATATTTGATATGGATTTATAAGTTAGAAAATGAATTTAAAAACTATATTTGACCCACTGCATACTTTAAAAGTATTCTTTGCATTTTTTAATTTGCACTACGGATAGGTAAGAGGTTTAAATCAACATTCTCAGTGACCAAATACAAATATTTCACTGCATTGGTTCTTGACATGACTCTCAGATATCCCAAAATATTGTGGAAATTTAGCAGATTTTTGATTCTTATAATGTCCTAAGCCATAAAAGTGAAAATTGGGGGTTTGGGTTTATTCAGTCTTGAATGTGGCATTTATGTTACATTCTGTGATGCTTCCATTACACTTAATTGACTTTTGTGTTAATTCCAATTATTAAGGCTTGTGTTCCATGGCAGTAGCACCATGATTTTTCAATATTTTAAACAAGAAAAACCTGACAGTATTTTTTCCTTATCGCGTATACCCTCAATCCCATTCAAGTATACAGCTTACCTAACCAGTAACCCCCCCGCCCCCCAACGTGGTTACTATTTCACAATGTCTGAGCAAGTTAGTCCCATTCCCACTGACAGCTTCAAAATGTTAACGTGCTTTCATATATGTTGTGGAAGGTGCATTTTTTGACATCCTTCTTTGTGTAGAACACTCTCAATTTATGCATATGTACATATATTTTTATATATATTATATATGGGGGATACAGAGGTAAAGCAATGGAGATGATTCAAGTTACCAAGAATTTTAAGTTAAGAAAATGGTAAAGTAGGACTCACTGGTTTAAAAAAAGGTTTGAGATGAATTTGTTGCATTTTCAGGATTATATAAAAATGATTAATGAAGTTCAAATAGAAATGTTTGAAATCATATTGCACTTTTCATGACCGCAGGGTGTTTTCAAGTATTTTAACAGCCAATGAAGTACTTCTGACGTCTAGTCATTGTTGAAATGTAGGAAACAGGCAAGTCCAGACCAACTGTCATGGTAAGGAGTCCAAATACTAAGTAAGCAAGTTAAAACTGGGAAGCTCTGTGTTGAAAAGATGCCGGGCTGGATCTCTTACACAGGTGTGGAACAAGAAGCCAATGTCTTCAGGACCAGCAAAAGTAAAATTCATGTTAAAGTTATGAGAAGGGTTGGGGGGGAAGCAGTGCTTGTTAGCGGTTCCACATTCTTAGATGGTACATCTATAAGCACCTTTCCCATTCGTATTTTCATATATAAGTTCACATCTTTCCCTGCTTCAGAGCTTGTTGCCAGCATGCTCGTAATAGTTACTCTGTTTCACAGATTTATTCGAGAAAGTGAGAATACTGTGGTGTAAAAGAGAAAGAAATTGCAATTATATTTCGCAGTGTTTTCATATTTATTTAGTCTTGTTCTCATAAACAGCCGAACAAATGTGAGTTATACAGTTTTTTTTGCTTTAGCTTCTTATTTACACCATATATTGGCTGATCTTGTAAGTTTATTTGATGTATTTAAGAGGCTGACAAAGTAGCAGTTTTATTCTTTGGGTACTTGACAGGGTAGATGCAGGAAGGATGTTCCTGATAGTCGGGGAGTCCAGAACCAGGGGTCACAGTCTGAGGATACAGGGTAGACCATTTAGGACTGAGATGAGGAGAAATTTCTTCACCCTGAGAGTGGTGAGCCAGTGGAATTTGCTGCCACAGAAAGTAGTTGAAGCCAAATCATTGTATGTTTTCAGGAAGGAGTTAGATGTAGCTCTTGGGGCGAAAGGGATCAAAAAATATGGGGAGAAAGCGGGAGCAGGCTATTGAGTTAGATGATCAGCCATAATCATGATGAATGGTGGAGCAGGCTCGAAGGGTTGATTGGCCTACTCCTGCTCCTATTTTCTATGTTTCTATGTACTGATCATTATAAAAGACGATGTGCTCCAAGATAAGATTTGCTGTCCTGTGAAGCTGTGGAAATGGGATTAACTTGCTCGTACATTGTAGAATAGTAACTTCAGGGATAAAGTACTGGTTAGTTAAGCTGTCTGCTTGATTGGGAGTGTGTCTATAGTCCGAATAAGGAAAGAATCCTGGTAGACTTTCCATGCGTATATTTAAACAAGAAGATCTGCTTATCTATACATCATTAGAGTCCAACCACTGGTGAGATTTCATAAAGCCAACAGGAATATTAAACTTCACCTTGGGCATATCTATGATGACCTTAACACATGCTGTATAACTGGGGTAGGAAATCAATAACAGCAAAATTAATTAGCAAGGTGGGTGAGGGAATCTGGTGCTGCTTTTAAACATGTAGGCAAACCTTAGACCTAAAAGTAGGTCTTAAATGACTTGAGTACTTAATGTTGAGAGTGTTGTGACATTCAAGGACACTTCTGCTGTCAAAGGTGTGACAATGTAGCACAGAGCTTCCCAAACTATTTTCCAATGTCATTTTAACATTTGAAGATTGTCATGAGCCCAAACGCCAACAAAAACAAAACTGCAACTGTAATAAAATTCAGTATATAATTATTCAAGTTTGTGGATTTTGACCAACATACAGCAAAATTTCTGTTATCTAGCATGCTCCAGGAATGGGAGGTGCTGGTTGATCAAATATGCCAGTTAACTGAGATATAAGGCGAGTTCTGCTTTTTCATCAGAAAGCTCTTGGGTGGTCTCATGGTGATGCGGGTATTGAGATCTTGCAAGAGGAACATGAGCTCATGAATCTAGTGAGCAGTGCCGAAGGAACATGTTGGTGAAGAACAGTGGGAGACTGAGACCCAGAGTGAGGGCTGGCTGCCGATAACAACTACCCATGAGTTTGACAATTATTAGCAGTTGTGTGAAAGTGGGTCTGACAGGGCACAAGTGTTAGCTCCGATTTCTGAGAGACGAGAAACATCTCCAGTCAAAAAACAGACCGGACCCCAGAATTCCGGTTACTAAAGCAACATGGTTGGTAGAGTGCTGGATAACAGAAATGTTGCTGTGTAATAAATTATAAAAACGAAAATCTGAGTTTTTACTTTTAAAATGTTATTATTTTATGTGCTCATATAGGTTTCAGCCAAAATCTCCATATTCTTTGGACTTATTGAAGCCCCTTCCCCCAGCCCTCCAGATACATTGTAATCATTCTCTCTCTACCATCCCCCCACACGCGCATAACAGCAGCGCTTTCCAAACCTTTCCTCCTCACACAAACACTCAGCAGCCCTCTTCCCAACACCCCCTCCACCTGCACACATGCACTCACTCAGTAGCCTCTCTTCCCAACCTTCCCCCCAACCCCCAACTCACTCAGCCCCTCTTCCCAACCACCCTCCCACCACTGCTCCCCCCCTCTGTACAACAGGCAGTCAGGAGGAGAAACAGCAAAGTTTGAAGCTGTCACTCACCTTCCCAACTCAGTCACTGACTGAGTGGGGTGGCTGAGTTACACTTGCTGGCCTCTGCCTGCACCATGTTGGCACAAAAGCAACCTGGACCCACTTGAACTCGCCGTGGTCTCTGATGTTAAAGGGTGCTTTGGGGTCCTCATCCACCCCTTGGTTTTTGCAACATTGATCCAATGGGTCCACGGATGTCCCACCAAAGCCTCTGAAGTGGACAGTCACCTCTCTACAGTTGCAGTTGCTGTTGCTGCCTCGAAAGAGGGACAGCTCATGACCGCAAATGTGACCTCTGCAACCCTATTGGGAACCCTGGTGTAACAGTTGGAACCTGAAAATGGTAGTCCGTATTTATATAATGTCACATTATGTTTAAGAACTTGTACTCATAGAATCAGTACCTGATTAATAATTTCTTTTTTTAGGTGTTTAATCTAATTTTCTGTCTTATTACTATGATAACATTTGACATTCAGGACTTTGGCTCTGCACACAGTGCCAGTGGAAGTATAAATTCTATTTCTATGGGTATGCATCACCAATTTGGTTATTTTTTTTTGTCTCCTGGTATTCAAAGCCAAAATATAAAATATCACATTTTTAATTGAAAACTTTAAAATGATATATAACCAAAGTACACCCTCAACTACAGTGACAGACATTCAACATCTTGTGAACCTGAACCTTTTTGCTTAGTGACTTCACTGAATATTGCACCAACCTAATCGATTGTTTTTGCCCACAGATGGACCTTTTAAAATTTCCTTCAGATGAAGACCAATGGAGGTAAGCAGTGCCATGATTAGTACATAATTTCCATTCATTTTTATGATGTTGTAAAGGGCCTTTTTATTGTATCGGAGCTCATTTAGTGTAATACACAGCAGTGCAATATTAGGCTAAACCTAGGCATTTCATTGCCTAGTGCGACTTCTGCTGTAAAACTTCAGTGAAAATTTCTAATTGTAAGAATTTTTTTAAAAAGTTGTTCAACAGTTGTGTGAGTAATTCAAACATTTAGCGTGTTCCTTCCCCAACCCTGTATTTCTATTCAAAAATATTGTGATACTCTTATTGATTTGAAAATAATTTTACAAAATGTGCTATCTGATTTTCAGTGCTTATGAAGATGGTCAAAGATGATAATAGTAGATTAGCGTTTCTTTTTGTTTCAGAGCATGACCCTCTTGCCAAGAATATTTATTGGTGCTTTAATGGTTTGTTAGCCAGCTCGGGTGGGGGGGGGTGGGGAACAGTTCTCCTTGCATAGCTATTTCTGTTGGCCTCTCTTGCCTGCTCTCTCACTCTCCTTGTATTTACCTTCCTTGCTATGCCCATTTTCCAACTTTACCTTTTCTTGCTCACCCATCACCTCCCTCATGGGAAACTTTGCATGGAACATCAATATAATCATGAAATTACTACAAGATATGATTGCATTTGGTTTGAATTTGCTAGCTGTATAGTATGGAAAATAAAAACTTAGTTCCAGAATAATTCACTCTTCATCGTGCGCAATAGGGACATCAGGAGGTTATCAGTTTGAGTGCTATAATTGCACATTTATACCTCATTATCTCTAGACTTGACTATCCTAACACATGCGTGCCATCTTCCACCGTCTAAAATGCTGTTGCCCTTAGTCCTAATGCACCAAGTCCCCTTCACCCACTGCTCTGTGTTCACTAATCCACTTTGGCTTCCAGTCCAAAAATAACTCGTAAAGTTCTCATTTTTGTTTTCAAATCCCTTAATAGCCTCGCTATTTCCTATTTCTGAAATTTTGTCTAGCCCCACAATCCTCCACAATATCTGTGCTGCTCCAATTCTGGCTTCATCCACATCCTGGTTTTAATCGCTCCACCATTGGAGACCATGTCTTCAACTGCTGAGGCTCTGAGATTCCTTTCCTAATCCTCTTTTGCCTATCTACCCCTCTTTCTCTCTCTTTTCAACATGTTCCTTAAAACTTACCTTTTTGACCAAGGTTTTGGTCACCTGCCCTAATATCTCTCTGTGGTTTGGTGCCATATTTTGTTTGATAACATTCCTGTGAAGTTCCTTGGAATGTTTTAGTCTTTTAAAGTTGTCATATAAATGCAAGTTGTCGTATCTTGCTGTCAGAAAATGTTGCCAAAGATAAAATAAATTACTATTTGGGCCACACTGAACAAACTTCATAAAAGCTTGTGAAATATGGCACCCAAGGTAGTGCAGTAAGTTAGATGAAGCTAGAAATGGGAAATAGAAATTGTTCTTGTGAGGCTAACAGTGGACGTTATTGAACCAGAATAGAGGAAACTTTCATCTGCATCTAGCCCATACTGTAATTAATGAGAGAGAGCTTGGAAGCTCACTCTTGGTGCCGCAGAAACAAAAAAGTAATAATTCCCAGTAAAAATCCCTTGAGCACTGAGTAAGAAGTTACTGAAATGTAATTGCTGTCAAATAATAACAGTACATGACAAATTCCTTTGTATCCATTTTTAAATTCTTGGGAGTTTTAAGTTTCATTTGAGAAATATTATATCCAGGTGAAACTTGAGGAAAATGTTAGCATTAACCCAGGTATTGTAAATAACCTGTAGGAATTATTTCTGTTTCTTTTGGTGTCAGGTCTCTAGTTGCATACCCTTTGCTTCATATAGTGCCAGACCTCAAGTTTCATTTTCCCTCCTGAAATAATTTTTGCTATGGAAAGCATTACAGTAATGTTGATAGAATGTTTTTGTGACCAGTGGAAAGATATCTTCAAGAAGAATGGGTAAGAGAAGGAGCATTGCGAATAAACATGAATCATTGCACAACAACCATTTTGAGATAAATGTGAACATTTTCCAGATACAGTAGGAAGTTAAATCATTTTTTTGGAAACTGAGGCCTTCACAGAAATATTGAAAATGAATTAGATAGTACAAGTCTTCAGATTAGTATGCTTAAAACATTGTAATTAACAGCTTTTTTTCCTTAAACAATATACACATTTCAACATTAAAATTTTGTTTTACAACCTTCATTTTTGTAGACTACAACATGCCAAGATACATGCAAAACACCGTGGACATGAGGCTATGCATGCAGAAATGGTGCTTATTCTTATTGCCACCCTCGTAATAGCTCAGGTTGTGCTAGTCCAGTGGAAACAACGTCATTGTAGATCATATAATGTGAGTTCTGTTGTTGATATTACAACTTCAAATCTATGAATTGTTGTTACACAAACTTAAACAACCTGTTTCTCTCAAACCAGCAGTTTTGCTGCCCAGACCAGCAGAGACAACTATATTAAATTTAGGAATAAGGCAGATCGTTTCAGCAGAGTAAAGAGTGAGCTTTGCTCTGCATTGTTCTGTGCTGTACCTCATCTAGAATTGATTACTGTTGTCATGTGGTACCCAGCTTTGACATCCTTCACCGTGGTCACAAGAAGTTAACATAAGAACGTAGGACTTAGGAGCAGGAGTAGGCCATTCGGCCCTTCAAGCCTGCTCTACCATTCAATAAGATTGTGATCTCAGCTTCACTTTCCTGTCTGCCCCTTCATAACCCCTGACTCTCTAGTCTATCAAAAATTTATCCAACTCAGCCTTGAATATATTCATTGACTCAGCCTCCACTGCTTTCTAGGGTAGAGAATTCCACAGACTAACTCTGAGAGAAAAAAATTCTCCTTATCCCTATGTTAAAAGGGAGACACCTCTTTTTAAACTGCATCCCCTAATTCTAGTCTCCCACACAAGAGGAACCATCCTCCTGGGTATCCACCCTAAGGATCTGATATGTTTCAGTAAGATCACCTCTCATTCTTTAAACTCCAATGGGGATAGGCCCAACCTTTTCAACCTTTGTTCATAAAGATAAGCCTTTATCCCAGAAATGAGTTGAGTGAGCCTTCTCTGAACTGCTAATGCAATTATATTATTTTTCAAATAAGGAGACCAAAACTGTACTCAGTGCTCCAGATGTGGTCTAACCAAGTCCCTGTGTCCCTGTATAGCTGCAATATAACCTCCCTACTTTTATGTTCCATTCCCCTTGCATTAAATGTCAATGTTCCATCTGCCTTTCTAACCACTTGCTGTACCTGAATACTTACTGAAGTTTTGTGATTCACATGCCAGGACATCTAGATTCCTCTGTACCACCGAGTTCTTCAATCTCTCTCCATTTAAATAGTACACAATTTTTCAATTCTTCCTGCCAGAGTGGACAAGTTCACATTTTCCCATATTAAATACCACCTGTCAAATGTTTGCCCACTTGCCTAACCTATCTAAATCCCCTTGTAGACTCTTTACCTCCTATTGGCTGCTTGCTTTCCTACCTATCTTGATATCATTGGCAAATTTAGCTACCATTCATTTGGCCCCCTCCTCCAAGTCATTAATATAGATTGTAAATAGTTGCGGCCCCTACACTGATCCCAGTGATGTTTGAGTAGCTATAGCTTGCCAACCTGAAAATGACCCATTTATCCCTTGCTGCTTCCTGTTAGCCAATCATTCCCATATCCATGCTAATATGTTACGCCCTATACCATGTGCTCTTATTTTGAGTAGCAAGCTTTGATGTGGCACCTTATCAGATACATTCTGGAAATCCAAGTGGACCACATCTACAGATTCCCCTTTATTCATGTTGTTTGTTACTTCCTCAAAGATCTCTAATAAATTAGTTAAACACAATTTCCCTTTCACAAAACCATGTTGATTCTGCTTGATCCCATTATGATTTTCTAAATGTCCTGCTATAACCTCTTTAGTAATGGATTCTAGCAATTTCCCAATGACAGATGCTAGCCTAATTGGCCTGTAGTTACCTACTTTCTGCCTCCTTTCTTGAATAAAGGTGTTACATTTGCTATTTTTCAATCTACTGGGACCCTTTCAGAATCTAAGGAATTTTGGAAGTTATAACCAATATCTCTACTATCTCTGAAGCTTCTTTTAAGACCCTAGGATCCAGGCCATCCAGTCCTGGGGACTTGTCAGCCTTTAGATCTAATAGTTTTCTGAGAACTTTTGCCCTGGTGATGGTGATAGTTTTAAACTCCTCCCTCCTTTTCATCTCTTGATTTTCAAGTATCTTTGAGAAGTTTTCTATACGGTGAAGATAGACAAACTATCTGCTCAACGCTTCCACCATTTCCTTGATTCCAATACTAATTCTGAGACACGCTCTCTAGAGGACCAACACTCACTTTAGTCACTCTTTTTTAAATTCTTGTAGAAACTTCTGTCTGTTTTATATTTTTAGTCAGCTTTCCCTCATACTCTGCTTTCTCCTTTTTTTTCAGTCTTTCTTTGCTAGTCCTTAAAAGCTGTCCAATCTCCTGGCCTATCACTAATCTTTGCAGAATTTAGTGTTTCTTTCATTTTGATACTCTGCCTAACTTCCTTATTTAGCCACGGATGATGCATCCTTCTCAAAGAGCCTTTCTTTCTCACCAGGATAAATCTTTGCTGAGAGTTGTTAAACGTCTCCTTAAAAGTCTTCCACTACATCTCTACTGTCCTACTAATCTAGTTTCCCAGTTCACTTTAGCCAACTCTGCCTTCACACCCTTGTAATTACCCTTATTTAGGTTTAAAGCACTAGTCTTTGGCCCACACTGCCCTACACGTCACACCTTCAAGCTAATGTGAAATTCATCATCTTATGATTGCTGTCACCTAGAGGCTCCTTTACTATGAGCTTATTGATTAATGCTGTCTTATTGCTCATTACCAGATCTAGAATATCCTGCTCCCTGGTTGACTCTAGAGCATACTGCTCTAAGAAATTGTCCCAAATACATTCATTTTCCAGGCTGCCTTTGCCAATCCGATTCGCCAATCTTAATTGGCCAAGATTAAAGTCACCGGTGATTATTGCAGTACTTTTCTTACATGCCCCATTTATTTCTTCCTGTATACTCTGTTCTACAGTGTGACAACTGTTAGGCGCCCTACAGACCACTCCCACAAGTAACTTGCCTTTCCTAGTTCTTAATTCCATCCAAACTGATTCTACATCTTGCTTTTTCGACCTGTTATCTCTCACTACTGTACCGATAACATCCTTAATTAATAGAACTACCTCACCACCTTTACCTAGATCCTGCCATTTTGAAATGTCAAATGCCTTTCAATATTCAGGTCCAAGCCTTGGTCACCTTTCAACCATGTCTCTGTAATGGCCATCAGATCATACATATTTATTTCCTTCTGTGCTAACTGTTCATTCATCTTGTTACGAATACTGCACACAGTGAGATACAGAGCCTTTACTCCATTGAATTACTATTTTTGCAATCTTTGGCCTCATCTGCTCGTGCATCCTTAAGTTTATATGCTCTTTGCTTTCCTGCCCCACTCTGGTTATCATTAATCAAATTGCTACCCTGCTCTATTACCTTGTTGTTTCCCTTTAATTTACCATATCTCTCCTCACATAACCCCTTTCTTCCACTATTTAGTTTAAATCCCTCTCTACCACCCTAGTTGTACGATTCGCCAGAACATTGGCCCTAGCACAGTTGAGGTGAAAACCGTCCCAAAGGTACAGCTTCCCCTTTCCACAGTACTGGTGCCAGTACCTCATGAGTCAAAAGCCATTTCTCCCACACCAGTTTTTTGAGCAATACATTTAAATGTCTAATCTTATTTACCCTACTTGAATTCACTCTGGTGAAGTGTGGCTCAATAATCCAAAGATTATTACCTTTGTGATTTTGCTGTTTAATTTAGACCCTAGCTGCTCATAATCCCTAAGCAGAACCTCTCTCCTAGTTCTATCTATCTCATTGGTACCCACGTGGACCACAACAACTGGATCCTCCCCCCTCCCACTGCAAATTCCTTTCCAGTTTTGAGCAGATATCTGGAACCCTGGCACTGGGGAGGCAGTGCAGCTTTCTAGACTCAAGCTCTTGGCTACAGAGGATTGCATTTATCCCCTTGACTATATTGTCCCCTACTGCCACCACATTCCTACTTCCCCCTACTTTAATGGCTTCCTGTGCCATGGTCAGTTCACTCATCCACCCAAAATATTCCCAAATATCTAAAGTCTGTATACTCGAGCAATTTTTTTCCTATTTGTTTAGTAAAGGTTCTAACAACTCAGTTTAAATCATAATTATAAAATCATTGGGTATTTTAAGCACATTTTTTACATTCATGATCAATTCATGACTATAATGAGAGGAAAACGGTCACAAGGGGTCACAAACTAGGCTTTGATTTATGACCAAAATTATTAGCTTTGTTTGATTATTCTTCCTGGATTATTAATGGATTTTCAAATGCGCTATGATAATGCACTCTGTACACATACCAGGGTTTGTGTGAAGATTTGAAAATAAACATATGCAAGCAATGTATGCACTGATTTTTGATTTGTCATTTTTTTTATAGTCATATAATTTCTGTGCAAATGAATTTTCACTAAAAAGATGTTTGTTTTATCTTTCTCCCTTTTGCCTGCTTTATAATTTGCAAGTATCTAACAAAACTATGATTTGGGGTAACAAGGAATTTTAATACTGATCCTGTTCAAGTCTCCCTAGAGATAGCAGGTGGCTGCAGACAAGTTACTAAAATGTACCTGCTCCCAAGCTGAATTTGAATATAAAGACCCAGTTCAGATCAAGTCATCTGCTATGTTTTGTTGTTAGTAATGATTTTAATAGGAACAGCCTGTTCATATGTTGGGAATTTTCATTAGGTTTTATGCAGCTGCCATGCAGACAAACCTGTTATCATAATGGTGTGAAGCATAGATCTTAATTTATGTGCAGTTTGGTACTCAGATTTCAGTTGCAGTGTAATGGATCTAAGTTGGCTGCTGCTG
The DNA here is from genome assembly GCF_964194155.1 of Cetorhinus maximus. Lineage (NCBI taxonomy): Eukaryota > Metazoa > Chordata > Chondrichthyes > Lamniformes > Cetorhinidae > Cetorhinus > Cetorhinus maximus. Next base: position 65,924,769 of record NC_135879.1, on the reverse strand, counting down.
TAATGGATAATTTATTTTAGTTGTTGTGATGCAATATCTGCTGTTACAGCATGGCTTTTCACAATCACATGCATTGTCCATTTTTAATACTCCCCTTGTTTTAACAAGTAATTTCAATTAGTTTTTCTAAAAAAAATGGTGCTTTAATTCTTGTTTTGAAATATAGTAATAAAAGGAACAGGCTTGCTTAATGGAGAGGAAATTGGGACAGAATGCCATCTATTTTCAGACCTTTCTGGATAGTAATAATTGCTGCCATTTAACATAAGAATTATTGCAAAGCTGTACGGTAGTAAAATTGAGTGGCCCGTGGCAAACTGTGACCTAGCAGATCGCAGACTTCGCTCTCAGGCACTGTAAATTGTAGAACAAACTTTTGAGTATTCCTTGGTTTTTTAAATTGTAAACTCTTTATATAAAAAAAAAGTTAAAGGGGCCAGAAAAAAATCAGAAACATTAATTTTAAATACATGCGGTGTTTCATAAACCCTGCTACCTAAATTTGTATTATGCTGGTGCAAAATGAGGTAGGGATGGGAGAAGAGAAATCCTATTTTCCTCTGATTAACCCATGGCTTACTGATCATTTAGCACATTAAATATGTATAAATAAAGGTTGATGTAAAGCAATTAAAAATGTGAATCACAGCTGTTAGTTGTCTATGTACTAGCCGTACTGTAAATTCAGTCAACTTTATGAACTTCATTTGCAAGACAAGTCAGACCAAAAATCGGTAGTGATAAATTAAATGTCCTGCTGCCTTCTAATTATTTAGACCCCCACTTTAGGATTTGCTTGAGGTCCAGGTCCTGTTTAGCTCATTTAAGCCTTTTAATGAGAAAAACATTTAGCCTTTGGGCAACAGTCTGATTTGTCAGGAAATTCCATGGGATATGATGTATGGATAAGTAAAATTTGTGCTAATATAATCCAGATGGTAATGGTGCCATTAAACAATAAAGTAGATGATGTGTTTTTCTATATCCAGATGTTGACTGTACCAGCACCAGTACTATTAAGAGTGCATATGCACAACTGTGTCTTGTTTTATCAAATGACTACTGAATTTTGCACAGTCCAGCAGGATAGCATGTCTACAATATATTAATTGTTCTAGAAATGCTTATTGCCAGTTTTTTCTGGATTCTATTGTAAAAGTTGCCGAATTCCATCAAATAGTTGAAATAAATTTGTGATAACCTAATTCGCTTCCAAAGATTATGGAACAAAATAAATTTGGAAATCTCTTCGTTAGGGACTTTAACTATCAATCAACTTCTTGAATCAGAATCTAGATCTTGATCAAAAAAAGGAAAGTCTACATTTAAGTGATTTTAATTTCAGAAGTTGTTTACTTTTTCTTCCAATTAATTTAGTCAGTTTTTAAATAGATCAGTACCTACAGATGTAGTTATGCTACAAGTAACTCCATAAATGACATCAACAGCATTTGACCCACATATAGTTCTGATCTGGGCATAGAATGTGCTAAAATCTATTAAATACTTTTATTGATTCAGAGGAAATGTGAACTCCCTTGCCCCAAAAAGTTCCAGTTTTTCTGGTGTTCGTTAAATCACTTTTTTAGACAGACTGAAGTTCAAAAGTACAAGTGTAACCCTGTGTTAAGATAATATCTGTATTGCTGTAGTATTTGAAATGATTTGTGATTTTTTTTTTTCAACAACAAAGTTTAATTTATTTAGGCAGTAATTCATTGTGAGCGGAGGACCAATTTTTAAAAAGTAGTTCATTAAATTGTGATTAATAATTACATTACACCTGGCTAGCAGTATGTTTATTAGGATTCAGTTAGTGGATCTTCTTTAATTTTATTTTTAAGATTCTTACAAATTCCTGACTAACTTCACCACAAGGTGCAAATTCTGATCATGACGTTATCTTACTATAAGTATAATGGCAGGGTAAAACTGGATCATTAAAAATTTATGTAATTTGTCATGCTATGAAAATAAACTGCATTTACTAACTTTGTTTTATTTAATGATGATATGTAGAAATTGCACTGTCGGCTGATAAATGTTCATAATGAACTTGTGCATTTTCTTTGACAGCTGGTCACCTTGCTCCAGATGTGGATTGTTCCTTTATATTTCACCGTAAAACTTTATTGGTGGCGCTTTCTCTCCACATGGGGGATGTTCTCTGTTATTACCAGCTATGTCATCTTCAGAGCTACCCGTAAACCCCTTTCTGGAAGAACACCACGGTATGTAATCAAAAAGTGAAAATTGGGCCTCTTTTGTCACTCTTCATTTGTTCTGCCTTACTAATTATGGGTTGTGTGACTAAAATAGTTAACAATTTATATTTAACGCTGATGAGTGATTTTGAGTGATAGGCAGATACAGTTTTATTGCACATATAGAGCATTTCTCAATCCCCCATGAAATAATCTGACATCTGTACTGAGTATTCATAAGCTGTTTATTAACACAAATAGCTTCCTTGAAGAATCTTCAATTTTATGTATATATATTTTTAAAATCCTTCTTTACAACAGCTTAAAAAGTAATACAAAAAATACAATCTCTAGTGTTTGCAAGGTACCATGCATGAAATCAACATTTAAGTATGTTAGAATCCAACGTGCAACTCCTGGTTAATCTATTTTTTAATGTAAACATATGCACCCACATTTTCAGAGTTGTATTCACTACCTTATTTTTATAACTTCATGAGAGTATTCACAATTTATACTTACAAAACATATATGGAACAGTCCCAATGTCTAACCTTTGACAGTTTGAACGAAGTTGCATCATTTTGTTGTGGCTAATTTCTGTAAATCAGAACCCTGTGGTTCATTCCTTCAGTCACTTGGTTAATGTATGTGTGCATCACAAGATCTTCTAACATGCATTCACTGAAAGCCTGCCACTAAGATTTGATTTGTAGCACAAAAAAAATCAGCTGTGTACATGTGTGTTTGTATATATTCTGAGATACTGTTCACTGAGTTAGAGGTTGTGTAGTTTGTTAGCAATAGGGATTTTTATGTTGTGTAGGCATGAACATCTAGGTCACTGATTCAGTGACTAAATAAATCATTCTATTTTTTTCCTCCAGCCCTACAACCCTCCAAGAACTTTGTGTTCCTCCAACCTTGGCTTCTTGTGCACCCCCACTTCATTTGACCCGACAGCCTTCTAGATATAGGAACAAAAGAAATAGGAACAAGAGTAGACTCTACGGCTTCTTCTCAGCTATTCACTAACATCATGGCAGATCTTAAACTCATTAAAAGCTATCCTGAAACAATGCCAAATAGCTGGCCATAAGTGGGCACAAGTTGCTCAAGTTAAAGTATAGAGAGTAACCATCCGTCAAGGTCTTGATCAAAAAAAAAATGTTTCAAGTCCTTGTGACTCTTCGTCAGAGCTAAAGAGAAGTAAAAATGTGATGAAATTTATACTGTTTAACGGGGGTGGAACAGGTGAAGCTGCATAGAAGGCCAGCGATGGGTCGGAACAAAGGAGAGATTGGCAAAGATGTCATGAACAAAAGGACAAAGTGGGTGTTAATGGTAGTGGTAAGGGCTAAAGGAGGTGCTGATAGTGGCTTTAAGATAAGAAAGCAGAATATGATGATAGCAGGACAAGAGTAAGCACTCTGGAAAGAACAACATGAACAAGTGACATATGGCACTAGTCGGGGTGGGGTGGGGGGAGGAGACGGCTGGTGGGGAAAAAGGATAGAAAATATGATAAAAGGTGGGGATAAAACAATGAAGAAAAATGAAAGTAAATAAAAATAAATGGATAAAAAATTTTAAAAATGAATATTGTAAAAAAAGGGGTGAGATTGGAGGAGAGAGAGTTCACGGTCTGAAGTTGTTGAACTCAATGTTAAGTCCGGAAGGCTGTAAAGTACCTAATCGGAAGATGAGGTGCTGTTCCTCCAGTTTGTGTTGGGCTTCCCTGGAACATTGCAGCAGGCCAAGGATGGACACTATCACGCTCTTTACCACCTGCCATCAGGTGTACTGGAAGGATTTACAGGCTGATAATGAAATTTTTATGCATGTTATGCACGCACTTTCCAGGGCCATCAAATCCTGAAGTGGGACCTTCCGGTGCAGAGGCAGGGATGCTACCCACTGCACCACAAGATCTCCCTAAGACACCAATATCTTTATGAAAACCAATGTGACCATGGCTAGAACTTTACGGGACCCAGTGGTTCCAGAGCGACCTTGCACCGGCCAGTTAGTCAACAGCCACCAGGTGAGATGGCCAACTACTCTGGCCGGTGAAGGGGGGGGGGGGGAGGGGATTGCTTCGAGATGGCAGCCACAAGCCTTGATGCAAACAATCTTTGCCTTAGCTATCCTCCCTGCAGCCGTGTTGAAAAGGCCGAAGCCTGCCAACATCCAGGAGCCATTGACCCCTCCAGGATCCAGGAATCATTAACCCCACCCCACCTTCCATCAAAGCATCCAAAAGACTTCGACAGCCACCTCCCACCCCAGCATACAGGACCCTTCAACCCACGCTAGTATCCAGGAGCCTTCAACCCCTTCCCCCAGCATCCATAAGCCTTTGACCCTTCCAGGAGCCTCTGACCCCACACCTTCCCCACACAACATCCAAGGGTCTCTGACTCCACAGCCCCCCCAGCACCCTCGCTAGAAAGCCACAGTAGAAAAGTCTCTGAAGAAGAGTCAGAAGGACGCGAAACGTTAACTCTGCTTTTCTCTCCACAGATGCTGTCAGACCTGCTGAGTTTTTTCAGCATTTTCTGTTTTTGTTTCAGTTGAACTAACCTTTTCAACTTGTTTGTCTTTGTCCTTCCAGAATATTAACCCTATTGTCCTCCCATTTGAGCATCTAATTGTTCTTCAGATGAGGCCAGTGACCTGTTTTCAAATACCCTTCCAGGCAACCTATTCAAATATAAGCCATTTTGCTATCCCTTGGTATATCAGAAAATATTGTCCTGTTTCCTCGCTATTTTCTGTTAAGTATCTTGTATAGCGCTGTCTAACCTCTTAGACCATCTCTGATTTTAAATAAGTAAATGAGGAAAAAAAATGTGTGAAAACAAGCTTTAGCAGACACATTAATCCAAAAAGGGAAGTAGGTAGCACTGAAGGTGAACAGGGCAAAAGAGGAGAAGAAAAATTCAGTTGCAGGGAAGAGCAGTACCTCTTCAAGGTGGGCTTCCTGAAAGAGAAGTGACCATGAATTAAACACAAAACAAAAGCAAAATACTGTGGATGCTGGAAAGCTGGAATAAAACAGAGCATGCTGGAACCACTTGGTGGGTAAGGTAGCATCACAGGAGAGTTAATGGCCTAGAACTTCTGGCCTCCGGATTGTTGGAGCCAGGACATACGACCCAAGATGTGCATCGGGACCCCCTGAAGCGCTGACCTCAATTGGAAATGCCTGGGAAGTTTGAACTTCTAATGGGCAATTCCCTTGCTCCTTGGGACCCTCCACAAAAGTCTCTGACTTAGCTAGAGTTGGTGACTTCAGACGGTTCGACATACTTAACTGGATAATTACCCAGGAAATGCTAAACAGAAAAATCCTAATCTAACTCCTGGGTAACTACACAACTGACCTCTAAACAATCACATTGACCCCCAACTCCCCCCTCGACTCAGGACTACCAACCTGACCTCCCGACCACACTAAACCCTGATCACCCGACTGCCGCCCCCACTGCCAAGACCTGACTAGCCCCCACGGCCCGACTACCCCTTGACCAGATTACCCCCGGCCCACCTAACCACCATACCCCCCCCCCGCCACCCTTCCTGCCCCACCACCCCGCCTACCCTACCCACTCAACTCACCCAACCGCCCTACCCCCTCACCCTACTATCTACCCACCCATTCGTGAACATTCACACTGGACAACAACATTACCATATAGCAGCTAATGCAGGAAAAGATGGGCACATTCTATCTCTCTTCCCTCCCCCCGCCCCTGAGGCTACAGTGCTCCGACAGTTCTTGGCTGGAAGCTATGCTCTGCATTTCTAAAGAGGCCAGGCTTGGAAGACCCAGCCAGAAATGTAGAGCAACAGGGAGGGCAAAAGTAAAAGCAGAGTGACAATCAAATGATGGTTGCTGCTCCACAGAAGATTTGGTCCAATATTTCGGGCAAATGATCATTCATCAGAATTGGAGGATGTTGGAGATCAACAGCTTTCGAGGAAATGAAAAACCAGAGAGGGTGATGGGGGGAGCAAGAGAGAGCAGAGGGGAGAAATTTATCATAGAATGAGGGCAGAGGTGATTAAATGGAAGTGATTATGGTACAGGGCAAATTGAGGTGATAATGACATAAGTGTAGAAACAAAAGATGTGTCCAAAGATGTAAATGTTTACAGCAGTATAACAGAGGAGCTAAAAAGCATGGAAAGTCTAGCAAAGTGAATGTTTCCATGGCTGCAAAATGTGGCAGAAGAATGGGCCCTTCAAGAAAAAAGAACACACTAAGAAGACTCCCACTCCAGTTCTCCTCCCCCCCCCCCTCCCCATTATACTCCACTCTAAACAAATAAATACATTTTCATATATCTTTTATACTTCTGATTAGTGTGTAGCTTAATTTTCTGCTTGGAAACTTTACTCTAGATTCACTGCACAGCAAGCATTAATATAGAACCTTTAACATATAAAAGTGCTATAGGGCATTTCACTTGTGTAATAAAATAAAAAAATTGAAACTGGGCCAAAGAGGCATGTATTGGGAGGAGTGAACAAAAACTTGATCAAAGCGGTGAATTTTAAGGATGGTTTAGGGACAGAATTCATGAGTGCAAGGCGCTGACATCTGCAGGCACAGCAGTTAATGAGTGGGATACAAAGGGAGGGGTATCCACAGGCAGAGTTAAAGTTTGAATTGTGGGGTCAGGGTGAAAAAGTTGTAGAGCTTGAGGAGGTTAGAGGTACAGATGGGTGAGAGCATGTTTGGAGGTGACAACTGTTTTGCATTGGTGTGAAATGAAAACTGCTTTACGCCAATGCTGCAAGTGTAATGCAGAAATAATGGCTTTAATTTTGCAGTGGTAATGACACGAAACTGTCAGCATTCTCCATCATTACTCTTCTGACAGCAAGTTCTGGAGAATAACACAAAAATCCAGAAGTTGCTGTCAGTGATTCTACTCTCCTCCAAAGATGCACCGTTGAGGCTTTCCCATTGTGCAGTCCATAAACACTTAGTGAATTGACAAAAATTTCCATTTTTACGCTGCAAGTTTTGCTGTTAATACCCTTCAAGTTACACCTTGTTCAAGGAGGCGTAATTTCATAATTACTGCTAAACAACCTTATTTGCCAGGAAAAGCTAACTTTATATTTGTGAAATATCAGATTTCTCCATTAGGATATATTTTACATATATATTTCTTTTTAAAATTAGCTTTCATCTTAATCCAAGCATAATTCATTAATTTTATTATCTCAAAATTTAAATTAAAACTGAAGGATAATCAATGCTTTTAATTTTCTGATTTGCTGCCTGTGAAAATGCTTTGATGTGATTGGCTGCATCATTCCATGCTGACATCACTGTTACCGGAGATTCCTATGACTTTGCACCAGATTTAACTGCTATCAAAACCAGTGGCATGCAACATTGCTGCTGTCTGCAATATTCAGCCCAATCTAGTTTGGATGTAACATCCTAACAATGAGAAACTCATTTTTAAGATGTTTTAGGAAAACTAGATATTACCTTTTAAAATTCTTTTTCTTCCTTTTGCTTTTTCATTGAATTGAATTTTTTCCCATATATTTAATTGTTAGAGATAGTCAGATTCCATCAACCACACAAATTTAAGAACATAGCCACAGAATCGGAAATCTTGTTTTCCATCAATAGTGATCAATCTAAAATAGGTAAGGAACTGGTGAAGAGATATTTAACAGTGAAGAAAATCATCACACTGTATCTCGTCAAATAGTTGGCCTTATAAATAATCAGGTCATTCTGTGAATAACCAGATTGTGTAATAAAAGCACATGATGGACATCTACTACCAGGTGACAAGCCCTCCAAAACTGCCTTAAGTTTCAATGAGTGATGATGATTATATAATCAATGCTGCTCACTCCAAGCTTTCTTGTTTTCAGATACCCCTATGGCCTCCTTTTGCCCTCCCTAACTGTAATACCTCCTCCAGCCCTGCAACCCACCATGTGGCACCTTGCTCATCTCTGATTTTCATTGCTTCACCATTGATGGCCATGTCATCAGCTGCATAAGCCATAAGCTCTGGAATTCCCTTTGCCTCTCTGCCATTCTCTCCTATAAGACACACCTTAAAACCTACGTCACTGAACCAGCTTTTCGTCATCTGTTCTAGTATCACCTTTGTGGCCTGGTGTCAAGTTTTGTTGTATAATGCTCTAGTGAACTGCCATAATATGTTATTATTTAATTTAAAAGTGTTAGATAACTGCAAGGTGTAATATATTTGACTTGTAATCCCTATCAGTATTTTATTTTGGTTCTGTGTGTGGGAATAGATTCTAAATTTTAAAATTTGAGCATCTACTTACTTCAATCATAGTTCAGTGGCAACACTCTTGCCTCTAAGCCAGGTGCTCAACCCCCACTTTGAGCATGTAATCTAAGCTGACACTTTTAATGCAGTACTGACGGAGTGCTACACTGTCGGCAGGTACCATCTTTCATGTTCAGCCAAGGCACTGTCTGGCCTTTCATGTAAACCTAATAGATTTCATGGTACTATTTGCAGAAGAGCAGGTAAGTTCTGTAAAGGTCCAGGCTAATATTTATCCCTCAACAAGTATCACTAGAGTGTCTTAACAATTATCTCATTGCTGTTTGTGGGACCTTACTGTGCTTAAGTTGTTCACATTTTTCATATTACAGAATCACAGAATTTTCACAGCACAGAAAGAGGCCATGCGACCCATCGCATGTGCACCGGAACTCCAAATGAGCATTATGACCTCATGCCATTGCCCTGCCTTTTCCCTGTACCCCTGCATGTTGTTTCTGTTCAAATAATCATCTAATGCCCTCTTGAATGCCTCGATTGAACCTGCCTCCACCACACTTTCAGGCAGTGCGCTCCAGACCCGAATCACTCATTTTGTGTAAAGGTTTTTTCTCACGTCACATTTGCTTCTTTTGCATATCACTTCAAATCTGTGCTCTCTCGTTTTTGATCCTTTTACAAGCAGGAATAGCTTCTCCCTATCTACTCTGTCCAGCCCCCTTATGATTTTGAACATCTCTATCAAATCTCCTCTTAGCCTTCTCCTCTCTAAGGAGAACAGTCCCAACCTCTCTAATCTATTTTCATAACTGAAGTTTCTCATCCCTGGAACCATTCTTGTAAATCTCTTCTGCACTCTCTCTAATGTGTTCACATCCTTCCTATAATGTGGCACCCAGAACTGTACACAATACTTCAGCTGAGGTCTAACGAGTGTCTCTTATAAATTCAGCATAACCTCCTTGCTTTTGTACTCTATAACCGTACTAATAAAGCCCAGGATACTAAATGCTTTATTAACTGCTCTCTCCACCTGTCCTGCCACCTTCAATGATCTATGCACATATACACCTGGGTCTTTCTGCTCCTGCATCCTCTTCAAAATTTTGCCCCTTATTTTACATTGTCTGTCCATGTTCTTCCTACCAAAATGCATCACCTCACACTTCTTTGCATTGAACTTCATCTGCCACCTATCTGCCCACTCCACCAAATTGTCTATGTCCTTTTGAAGTTCTATACTGTCCTCCTCGCAGTTTACAACATTCCCAAGTTTCGTATCATTCGCAAACTTTGAAATTGTCCCCTGCACACCACGATCTAGATTATTAATATGTATCAGGAAAAGTAAGGACCCCAATACCGACCCCTGGGGAACTCCACTACCTTCCTCCAGCCCGAAAAATATGCATTAACCATTAGTCACTGCTTCCTGTTTTTCAGCCTATTTTGTATCCACGTTGCTACTGTCCCTTGTATTCCATGATCAATAACTTTTCTCTCAAATCTGCTGTGTGGTACCATATCAAATGCCTTTTGAAAGTCCGTGTGCACCATAACAACAGCATCACCCTCATCGACCTTTTCTGTTACCTCCTCAAAAAACTCCAAGTTAGTTAAACACTTTTCCCCCTTTAGAAATCCACGCTTGCTCTTCCTTACCAACCCATATTTTTCCATATGACTATTAGTTCTAACCCAAATAGTTGTTTCTAGAATCTTGCCCACCACTGAAGTTAAACTGACTGGTCTGTAATTGCTGGGCTTATCCTTACAACCTTTTTTGAACAAAGGTGTAATGTTTGCAATTCTCCACTCCTCTGGCACCTCCCCTGAGTCTAGGGAAGACTGAAAAATTATGGCCAGTGCCCCTGCAATTTCTGCACTCACTTCCTTCAATATCCTTGGATGCATCTTGTCCGGTCCTGGTGCCTTGTCATATTTAAGTACCAACAGTCTATTCAACACTTCTTCCTTATCGATTTTGAACCCTTCTAGTGACAGTGTTATCTCGCCTGTCACCATGGCCTGGGTAGCACCTACCTCCTTGGTAAAGATGGATGAAAAGTATTCATTTAACTCTTCAGCCATGGCCCCTCGTCCATGTGTAAATTCCCTTTTAGGTCCCTAATCGGCCCTACTCCTCCGCTTACCCCCTTTTTACTATTTATATGCCTATAGAAGACTTTGGAATTCCCCTTTATGTTGGCTGCCAGTCTTTTCTCATAATCCCCCTTCGCTTCTCTAATGGGCTTTTTCACCTTCCCTCTGAACCTTTTATATTCCTCTTGGTTCTCAATTGTATTTTCTACCGGACACCTGTCATAGGCACACTTTTTTTTTCTTCTTCTTAATTTCTATCTCCTTTTTCATCCAGGGAGCTCTGGATTTGTTTGCCCTACCTTCCCCTTTCGATGGAATGTACCTTGTGCCTGAACCAATTCCTTTTTGAAGGTAGCCCATTGTTCAGCTACAGTTTTTCCTGCCAATCCTTTGTTCCAGTCTATCAGGCCCAGCTCCGTTCTTGCCCCATCGAAGTCGGCTCTTGTCCAATTAATTATTCTTACTCTGGATTGCCTTATCATCTTTTTCTATCACAGAATCACACAGTGCAGAAGAGGCCCTTTGGCCCATCAAGTCTGCACCGACACATGAGAAACACCTGATCTACCTACCTAACTCCATTTACCAACACTTGGCCTGTAGCCTTGAATGTTATGCTGTGCCAAGTGCTCATCCAGGTACTTTTTAAAGGATGTGAGGCAACCCGCCTCCACCACCCTGCCAGGCAGTGCATTCCAGACTGTCACCACCCACTGGGTAAAAAAGTTTTTCCTCACATCCCCCCTAAACCTCTTGCCCCTCACCTTGAACTTATGTCCCCTTGTGACTGACCCTTCAACTAAGGGGAACAGCTGCTCCCTATCCCCCCTGTCCATGCCCTTCATAATCTTGTACACTGCGATCAGGTCACCCCTCAGTCTTCTCTGCTTCAACGAAAACAACCCAAGTCTATCCAACCTTTCTTCATAACTTAAATGTTTCATCCCAGGCAACATCCTGGTGAATCTCCTCTGCACCCCCTCCAATGCAATCACATCCTTCCTATAAAGTGGCGATCAGAACTGCACATAGTACTCCAGCTGTGGCCTCACCAAGGTTCTATACAACTCCAACATGACCTCCCTACTTGTGTAATCTGTGCCTTGATTAATAAAGTCAAGTGTCCCATATGCCTTTTTCACCACCGCATTAACATGCCCCTCCGCCTTCAGAGATCTATGGACACACACGCCAAGGTCCCTTTGTTCCTCAGAACTTCCTAGTGTCATGCCGTTCATTGAATACTTCCTTGTCAAATTACTCCTTCCAAAGTGTATGACCTCACACTTTTCAGGGTTAAATTCCACCTGCCACTTATCTGCTCATTTGACCATCCCATCTATATCTTCCTGTAGCCCAAGACACTCAACCTCACTATTATCCACCCGGCCAATCTTGTGTCATCCGCAAACTTACTAATCCCACCCCCCACATAATCATCTATGTCGTTTATATAAATGACAAATAATGGGGGGCTGAGCACAGATCCCTGTGGTACGCCACTGGACACTGGCTTCCAGTCACTAAAGTATCCTTCTGTCATCACCCTCTGTCTCCTACAACTAAGCCAATTTTGAATCCACCTTATCAAATTACCCTGTATCCCATGTGCATTTGCCTTTATAAGTCTCCCATGTGGGACCTTGTCAAAGGCTTTGCTGAAATCCATTTAAACTGCATCAACTGCACTGCTGGTCACCTCCTCAAAAAATTCAATCAAATTTGTTAGGCATGACCACCCCCTGACAAAGCCATGCTGACTATCCCTAATCAAACCTTGCCTCTCCAAGTGGAGATAGATTCTCTCCTTCAGAATTTTCTCCAATAGTTTCCCTACCACTGATGTGAGACTCACTGGCCTGTAGTTCCCTGGCTTATCTCTACAACCCTTCTTAAATAGCGGAACCATATTAACTGTTCTCCAATCCTCTGGCACCTCCCCCCCCCCGTGGCCAGAGAGGAATTAAAAATTTGGGTCAGAGCCCCTGCGATCTCCTCCCTTGCCTCCCTCAACAGTCTGGGACACAAATCATCCGGACCTGGAGATTTGTCCACTTTTAAGCCTGCCAATACCTTGTCACTCTCTGTATCAATTTGCTCAAGAACCTTGCAGTCTCTTTCCCCGAGATCGATACCTTCACCCTCATTCTCTTGGGTGAAGACGGATGTGAAGTATTCATTCAACACTCTAGCGATGTCCTCTGGCTCCACCCATAGATTGCCTCCTTGTTCCCTTATGGGCCCTACTCTTTCCCTGGTTATCTTCTTCCCATTGATATACTTATAGAATTGGGATTTTCCCTACTTTTACCAGCCAGAGCTTTCTCCTATCCCCTCTTTGCTCTCCTAATTGCTTTCTTAAGCTCCACGCTGCACTTTCTGTACTCCAGTAATGCCTCTGCAGATTTGCTTCCCATGTACTTGCTAAAAGCCTCTCTTTTCCTTCTCATCGTAACCTGAATATCTCTGGTCATCCATGGTTCTCTGAGCTTGTTACTCCTTCCTATCACCCTAGAGGGAACACGTTGAGCCTGCATCCTCCCCATTTCCTTTTTGAACACCCCCCCCACTGCTCCTCTGTAGATTTCCCCACAAGTAGCTGCTCCCAGTCTACCTTGGCCAGATCCTGCCTTATTTTACTAAAATCCACTCTTCCCCAATCCAAAACATTTTTTTGCAACTTGTCTATTTCTTTGTCCATAACAAACTTAAACTGTACCATGTTGTGGTCGCTATCACTAAAATGCTCCCCCACCACCACCTCAGCCACCTGTCCGGCTTCATTCCCCAGAATTAGGTCCAGCACTGCACCGTCCCTTGTTAGACCCTCTACATATTGACCTAAAAAGTTCTCCTGTACACATTTCAAGAAATCCACTCCATCCAAGCCCTCAACACTGTCTATCCCAATTAATGTTGGGAAAGTTGAAATCACCTAATATAATTACCCTGTTGTTATTGCTTTTACACACCTTCGCAAATTGTGCACATATTTGCTCCTCAATTTCCCGCTGACTATCTGGGGGTCTATAATGAACACCTAACAATGTGGCTGCCGCTTTTTTATTCCTAAGCTCTACCCACAAAGCTTCATTCGATGTCCCCTCCAAGATATCATCTCTCCTTACTGCAGTAACTGACTCCTTAACTAATAATGCAATGCCTCCTCCTCTTTTCACCCCCTCCCTTGTCTCGCCTGAAGATTCTATATCCCGGAATGTTGAGCTGCCAATCCTGCCCCTCCCTCAACCAAGTCTCAGTGATGGCTACTATATCACAATTGCACTGTCAATCCTCACCCTTAACTCATCCGTTTTACCTGTAACACTCCTGGCATTAAAGTAGAGGCCATCCAGCCTTGCTTTACTCCCTTGAAACTTAATGCAGCTGCACTCCCTCTGACTTGATTGTTTTACTTTTATCATCCTAAAACGTACAGTACAACAATCACCGTCTCCTAAATGTTCCCTCACTGACACTTGATCTACTTAGCCCACCTCATTTCCAAGAACCAGGTCCAACAGCGTATCTTGTTGGATTGGACAATCATGTCGAAGTAATTTTTGAAACACTCTGACATGTCTTGAATTTGTGAAGGGTGCTATATAAATGCAAGTTTCTTCATTCTTTCTTTAACAGAGTGACAATGTTAGTAATATAGGTTCCTTTAAGAATAATATAGAACTGTCTTCAGAGAAAATTGAGAGCAGGTGATGCTTATTGAACCCTGTATTTAAGAGCTGGGTTTTTCCCCAGTAGTGGTTTGACTTCTGGACAGGCAGAGAATCCAGAAGCAAGGAGTGGAAACTGGATTTGTATTGGACTATGGTCAGACAATGAAAACGGTTGTGGGTCTCAGAATGCCTTCTGCAGTCTAATTTGGTTAATGGCTCATCACCTGTTGAAAACACCTCTGTTTACATGGGTTGTGTTACTCTTGTATCAAGTCATTATGTCTGTTCCATTGGCAGCAAATAGCTAATATACATCCATCACCTTTGCTTTAGATTACAAAGGTTCATAGTAATTGGCTGAAAGTTTGACGACCTCAATGTGCATTTAATCATCACTTGTTGCATACTGTTGTTTTTAACTCATGCACTGTATAAAATGTACATTCGCTGCAGTTCTGTGACCAGACTTTGTAATTGCTTCATTGTTGTAGTCATATTGTGAAAATTCTAATTTTTTATTCATTCATGAGATGTGAGCGTCGCTGGTTAGGCCAGCATTTATTGCTTGTCCCTAATTACCCTTGAGAAGGCGGTGGTGAGCTGCTTTCTTAAACCACTACAGTCCATGTCATGTAGGTACACCCACAGTGCTGTTAGGGAGGGAGTTCCAGGATTTTGACCCAGTGACAATGAAGGAACGGCGATATATTTCATGTCATGATGGTGTATGGCTTGGTGGGGAACTTCCAGATGGTGGTCTTCCCGTGTGTTTGCTGCGCTTGTACTTCTGAATGATAACAGTCGTGGGCTTGGAAGGTGCTGTCCAAGGAGCCTTGGTGGGTGAGTGGATGTTGTGGATGGGGTGCCAATCAAATGGACTGCTTTGTCCTCCAAAGTGTTAAGCACCTTTAATGTTGTTGGAGCTGTGCTCATTCAAGCAAGTGGACAGTATTCCATCACATAACTTGTTCCCTGTAAATGGTGGACAGGATTTGGGGAGCCAGGAGGTGAGTTACTTGCCACATGATTCCTAGCCACTGACCTGCTCTTGTAGCCACAGTATGTATATGGCTAGTCCAGTCCAGTTTCCGGTCATTTGTAACCTCCAGGGTGTTGACAGTGGGTGATTCAGCGGTTGTAATGCCATTGAATGTCATAGGGTGATGGTTAGACTCTCTCTTCTTGGAGATGGTCATTGCCTGGCACTTGTGTGGCGCGAATGTTACTTGCCACTTGTCAGCCCAAGCCTGGATATTGCCCATGTCTTGCTGCATTTGGATATGGACTGATTCTGTATCCGAGGAGTTGTGAATGGTGCTGAACATTGTGCAATCATCAGCAAACATCCCCACTTCTGACCTGATGATGGAAGGAAGGTCATTGATGAAGCAACTGAAAATGGTTGGGCTGAGGACACTACCCTGAGGAACTCCTGCAGTGATGTCCTGGGACTGAGATGATTGACCTTCAACAATCATCTTCCTTTGTGCTAGGTATGACTCAACCAATAGAGAGTTTTCCCCCTGATTCTCATTAACTCCAGTGTTGCTAGGGCTCCTTGATGCCATACTCGGTCAAATGCTGCCTTGATGCCAAGCTCACTCTCACGACATCTCTGGAGATCAGCTCTTTTGTCCATGTTTTAACCAAGGCTGACAGGAGGTCAGGAGCTGAGTGATCCTGGCAGAATCCAAACTAAGCATCAGTGATCAGGTTATTGCTAAGCAAGTGCCACTTGATAGCACTGTTGATGACCCTTTTCATCACTTGATTGATGATTGAGAGTACATTAATGGGGTGGTAATTGGCTGGGTTGGATTTGTCCTGCTTTTTGTATACAGGACATACCTGGGCAATTTTCCACATTGCTGGGTAGATGCCAGTGTTGTAGCTGTACTGGAACAACTTGGCTAGGTGCGCGACAAGTTTTGTAGCACAAATCTTCAGTACTATTGCTGGAATACTTTCAGGGCCCATAGTCTTTGCAGTATTCAGTGCCTTCAGCCGTTTCTTGATATCACGTGGAGTGAATTGAATTGAAATGAGTTTGCACTGATATGCTGAGCTCCTCCATCATTGAGGATGGGGTTATTTATGGAGCCACCTCCTCTAGTGAGTTGTTTAATTGTCCACCACCATTCACGACCCAATATGGCAGGACTGCAGAGCTTAGATCTGATCTGTTGGTTGAGGGATCGCTTACCTCTATCACTTGCTGTTTATGCTGTTTGGCATGCAAGTAGCTTCACCAAGTTGATACCTCATTTTTAGGTATGCATGATGCTGCTCCTGGCATGCCCTCCACTCTTCATCGAACCAGGGTTGATCCCCTGACTTGGTGGTAATGGTAGAGTGGGGGATATGTTAGGACATGAGGTTACAAATTGTGCTGCTGATGCCCACGACACCTCATGGATGCCCAGTCTTGAGTTGCTAGATCTGTTCGACATCTATCCCATTTAGCACAATGGAGGGTATCCTCAATGTGAAGACAGGACTTTGTCTACACAAGGACTGTGCGGTGGTCACTCATACTGATACTTTCATGGACACTTGCACCTGTGACAGGCAGATTGGTGAGGATCAGGCCAAGTGTGTTTTTCCTCTTGTTGGTTCCCTCACCACCTGTTGCAGTCCCAGTCTAGTAGCTATGTCCTTTAGGACTCGGCCAGCTCAGACTGTAGTGGTGCTACCAAGCCACTCTTGGTGATGGACGTTGAAATCCCCCACCCATTCTGCACCCTTGCTACCCTCAGTGCTTCCTCCAAGTGGTGTTCAACATGGAGGAGTACTGAGGGGATGCAGTACGTGGTAATCAGCAGGAGGTTTCCTTGCACATGTTTGAATTGACCTCATGCCGTAAGACTTAATGGGGCCTGGAGTCGATATTGACCCAGAGCAACTCCAGACTATATATCACTGTTGCTCTGCTGGGTTTACCCTGCCAGGGATGATGATGATGGTGGTGTCTGGGACATTATTTGTAGCAAGGAGGACTTTGGAGATGGTCATTGCGTGGCACTTGTGTGGCGTGAATGTTACTTGCCACTTGTCAGCCCAAGCCTGGATATTGCCCATGTCTTGCTGCATTTGGATATGGACTGATTCTGTATCCGAGGAGTTGTGAATGGTGCTGAGCATTGTGCAATCATCAGCAAACGTCCCCACTTTTGACCTGATGATGGAAGGAAGGTAGGATTGACAGGGCTGGTTTTGTCATTTCCAGTGCCTAAGTCGATGCTGTGTGGTCTGTCCGGTTCCATTCCTTCATAGTGGTTGGATACAACTGAGTGGCTAAACCATTTCAGAGGACATTTAAGAGTCAACCACATTGCCTAGGTTTGGAGTCACATGTAGGCCAGACCAGGTAACAACAGTGGTTTTCCTTCTCTAAAGGACATTACAACAATCGACAATGGTTTCGTGGTCATGATTAGACTTTTAATTCCAGGTTTTTGGTAGGATTCGAACCTGGGTCTCCGAATTACTAATCCAGTGACAATACCGCTATGCTATCAACTCACCCTAAATGCTTTAAGGTTTTCCACACATTCAAACTATTGTAGAGTTTGTTTTTTGTTAGTGAAAAATCAAATAGAAATGTCTTATTCATGAACCTTGCCTTTATATTAAATCAACAGGATGGTCTACAAATGGTTCCTTCTCATCTACAAACTAAGCTATGCAGTGGGCATTGTGGGATATTTGGCAGTAATGTTTACAATGTTTGGCTTCAATTTGTTCTTCAGGTATGGAACTTTTTGGATGTTTTATTAACACAATTTAAAATTACTCTTTGTTAGTGAATACAAAATATAGTGGCTAGCATTTACACGTGTTTCAGCCACAGAATGTAGTAAAGCGTTGATTGTTTCATGAGGTTTCTTTTCAGTGAATCAACTTGCTTCAGTTTTTCTTTCAGATCAAATTGCAGCACTATATACTTGCAGCAGATGCTCTTTGATGTCGTTTCTCATTCATTGTCTGGTTTTTGGGTGCAGAACTTATAAATTCTTAATGGAGGCCAACTAGTTATATGCCACCAAACACATGGTTTCTGTAGCTAAGGTTTTGGAATTATTACACGAGCTATAAATCTGTATGGAGCATTAAGTAAACTCATGTCTACACAAATTTAGCATCTATTGACTTTACACTAATATCAGTCAAGGACAGTTTGTGAAAATTGTAGGACAGAGCCAGGAATGAGAAATTGATTTTTTTTGTCTGTTAGTCAGGGATAAAATTTCAGCTTTGGGTACGTTGCTTCTGATGCATCCATCTAAAGAGCAGCATTATCAGTTCAGCAGCAGGTTACAGTCTTATCTATTTCGTTAACTATTGGAGCTGAAAAGTTGATGCCTCAATTTTCTCTTTCATTGAACATAGAATAAAGACAGAAGACTCGATGGATTTTGGCGTAATTTTGCTGTTCTATGGCTTGTATTATGGGGTTATGGGAAGAGATTTTGCTGAGATTTGCTCCGATTATATGGCCTCCACTATTGGAGTAAGTAATGTTTGCACAGCAAGAAAGCTATCTCTTTTTAAAAAAGAACAATTTTTGTATTTTGCTTCATATGCTAAATGCTATTGTTTTGTGACTTCTATTTACAGTTCTATAATTGTGGTAGTATGCCGTCCAGGAATCTCTCTGATGACATTTGTGCTGTGTGTGGTCAGAAAATATATGTGGATATCAGTGAAGAAGGAATTATAGAAGACACGTACCAGCTCTCCTGTAATCATGTGTATCCTTTTTTTGGAATGTGTATCCTTTCAGTCACTATTGCAAGATTTAATTTTATCAGCATTCATCAACAGAAGGGGTCATCGACAGTGCTATCAAGTGGTACTTACTCAGCAATAAGCTGCTCACAGACGCTCAGTTTGGGTTCCGCCAGGATCACTCCGCTCCTGACCTCATTACAGCCTTAGTCCAAACATGGACAAGAAAGCTCAACTCCAGAGGTGAGGTGAGAGTGACTGCCCTTGACATCAAGGCAGCATTTGACTGAGTGTGTCATCAAGGAGCCCTAGAAAAACTGGAGCCAATGGGAATCGGGGAAAACTGTGCTGGTTAGTCATACCTAGCACAAAGAAAGGTGGTTGTGGTTGTTGGAGGTTAATCATCTCAGTCCCAGGACATCACTGTAGGAGTTCCTCAGGGTAGCGTCCTAGGCCCAGCCATTTTCAGCTGCTTCATCAATGACTTTCCTTCCATCATAAGGTCAGAGTGGAGATGTTTTCTGATGATTGCACAATGTTCAGTACCATGCGCAACTCCTCAGATACTGAAGCAATTTATGTCCATATGCAGGAAGACCTGGACAATATTCAGGCTTGGGCTAATAAGTGGCAAGAAACATTCACGTCACACAAGTGCCAGGCAATGACCCATCTCCAACAAGAGACAATCTAGCCATCTCTCCATGACTTTCAATGGCATTACCATTGCTGAGTCCCTCACTTATAAAAATCCTGAGGGTTACCACTGTTCAGAAACTGAACTGGATTAGCCATATAAATACTGTTACAGAACAGAGGCTTGGAATTCTGTGGCACATAGCTCATCACCTGACTCCTCAAAGCCTGTCCACCATCTACAAAGCTCAAATCAGGAATACTGACTTGTATCAGGAATACTCTCCACTTGCCTGGATGAGTGCAACTCCAACACGCAAGAAGCTTGACACCATCCAGGACAAAGTAACCTGCTTGTTTGGCACCCCATCCACAGCCTTAAACATTCACTCCCTCCACCACTGATGCACAGTGGCAGCAGTGTGTGCCATCTACAAGATGTGCTGCAGCACCTCACCTCAGTGCCTTCCACCTTCGACAGCACCTTCCAAACCTGCGACCTCTACCATCTGGAAGGACAAGGGCAGCAGACATATGGGAACACCACCTCTGCAAGTTCCCCTGCAAGTCTCACACCATCCTGACTTGGAACGATATCACCGTTTCTTCACTGTTGCTTGGTCAAAATCCTGGAACTCCCTCCCTACACTGTGGGTGTACCTACACTGTGGGTGTACCTCCACTGCATGGCCTGTTGCGGTTCAAGAAGGCAGCTCACCACCACCTTCTGAAGGGCAATTAGGGATGGGCAATAAATGCTGGCCTGACCAGCAACACCCACACCCTGTGAAAGAATTTTTTTTAAAAAATTCAGTTTAACATTTGGGGGATAAAAAAGTCTTTGTTGTCACTACATTAAAATATCCATGATACAAATGACTGCAGTACTGATTTGTTTCTGATGGTGGTGCTGCTAAACTATCAGAACTCAAATGCTTTCTATTATTATAGTTTATTTTCTTGAGTCCTGTATTTTGAGGTTAGCATTGTGAAATTTGCATTGATTTAGTACACTCAGTAGTTTAACTATATTCATAAATCGAATACATTGGTCCAAGGCCAACTTTTAGTTATTAGGCGACCTAAAGGCGCCATTATACCACAGTTACTGGTCTCCAAGTATGATGAGCCTGTAGATTGTAGTGTGCTGCTTGTAGAATGTGTGGAGAGCTCTGCACAAGCATTGTTAATTTTTTTATATTAGAGTCGGTAGCAGCTTGGGTATTCTTGTAACTAAAAATAAAAACAGGAAATTAAGTTTTACGTTACCAGGCCATTCACATGACAGCCTGAAAGCTTTTAAAGGTAGCTTTAAACCAGGCTGCAATTACAGTACATCTGGTGTGAAGTCCAAATGATTTAAGACTTTTTTGGTTCATTCGTGGGATATGGGCATCGCTGGCAAGGTCAGTATTTACTACCCATTGTTAATTGCTCTTGAAAAAGTGGTGCTGAGTCACTATTGGGTCAGGAGTTCCAGAATTTTGACAGTGAAATTCTGGAATTCCCTACCCAACAGCAACTCATGACCGCCTTCTCAAGAGCAATTAAGGAATGACAACATGTTCAAGTGGTGGTGGGGGGGGGACATGAAGGTGGTGATGTTCCATGTCCCTGCTGCCCTTGTCTTTCTAGGTGATAGGGGTTGTGTGTTTGGGAGGTGCCGTTGAAGGAGCCTTGTTGTTGCAGTGCATCTTGTATATGATACACATTACAGGTATGGTACACCATAGGCGAAGAGAGTGAATGTTAAAGATAGTCGATGGGGTGCCAATCAAGAGGGCTACTTTGTCCTGGATAGCATTGAACTTCTTGATTGTTGTTGGAGCTGCACTCGTCTAGGCAAACAGAGTATTCCATCACACCCCTGACTTGTGCTTTGTAAATGCTACCATTTAAAGGCTTTGGGGAGTTGGAAGCAATGGTCTCTCTAAGCTGTGTAGTTTTGCAGCAACCTGAAAGTTCCCGCACAGGCTGCACACAAGTTGACCCCTTCAAATTATTGTGCATGTGCGAATACCCAAAAAAATTTAAAGGGGCCATGCATTTAAACAAATTGCTGTGCACTCCAAGAAAAAAACTAGAAGGGACATGGGTCAGAAAGTGAGTCACTCCCTGCAGAATACCCAGCCTTTGGCCTGCTCTTGTAACCATATTATTTAAGGGCCTCTCTCCTTGAAATCTGTTATCATAATACCTCTTCAAAACTACTGTCATCATCAGTCTTCTCAACAAACCAATCCATGACTCCACTGACCTTGCAAACTGTTGTCCTGTCAACCTGCCTTTCTATTCCAAAGTTCTTGAATGTATTGTCATTTTCCAAATCCGTGTCCATGTTTGAATCCCTCCAATTAGGCTTCCAGACCCGTCGCAGTAGCAAAACAGCTCTTATCAATGTTACATTGCATCACATGCTAATGTGACAAAAATGAGTTACCCCTTCTTCTCAGCCTGTCTGCAGCCTTTGACGTGGTTGACCACACCATCGTCCACCAGCACCCCTCCACCATTGTCCAGCTGGTTGAAACTGCATTTTCCTGGTTCCATTATTATCTATCTAATAACCAGAGAATCAGCTGCAACGGCCATGCTTCTGCACTGCTAGTCTGGTGTTTCCCAAGGTTCTATCCTTGGCCCTCTACTGTTTCTCATTTACATGCTGCCTTCAGCAACAGAATCTGAAAACAGCGTCAGTTTTCACATATATGCTGACGACACCAGTTCTATCTCTCCACCACTTCTCATGACTCCTCTGCTGTCCCTAAGTTAGCAGACCACTTGTCTGACATCCAGGACTGGATGACCAAAAATTTCCTCCAGTTAAATGTTGTCTTTAGTCCTCTCTACAAACTCAATTCTCCAGTCGCTGACTCCACCCCTCAGGCAACTTTCTGAGGCTGAATCAGACTATTCACAACCTTGTTGTTGTATTTAGTCCCAAGATGAGCTAAGACTGCCTATCCCCACTTCCATTATATCATCTAACTGCACTCCTGCCTTAGCTCATCTGCTGAAACCCTTACCCGTGCCTTTGTGACTTCTAGGTTTGACAATTCCAATCCACTCCTGGTGTGCCCCCCCCCCCCACCCACACCGTACATTTTACCCTGTGTAAACTTGAGGTCATCCAAAACTGCTGCCCATGTCCTTATTTTCACCAAGCCCTATCACTGCTCACTGTCCTATATTAGCTTCTGGTTAAGCAGTGCCTTGATTTTAAAATTTTAATTCATATTTTCAGTTCCCTATATTGCCCTGTCCCTCCATATCTTTGTAATTGCCTACAGACCCACAGCCCTCTGAGTTATCTGCGCACCTCTGGGTTGGGCATCCCTGATTTAATTGTTGCACCATTGGTAGTCGTGCCTTCAGCTGCCAGGCCCGAAACTCTAGAATTTCTTTGCTTAAGCCTCCCCACCTCTCTAACTCTCTTTCGCCCCTGCCCGCCTTTGTCCCTTTCCCTGCTTCATTATCTGAGGAGCTGCCAATGGAACTAAACACTGGGCGCTCAGTTGTGAATATCTCCACTTCTGAACTTATGGTGGAAAGAAGGTCATTGGTGACGCAGTTGAAGATGGTTGGGCTTAGGATACTGCCCTGAGGAACTCCTCAGCCCATAATATCACTGCAGATGAATGGCCTTCAACAACCACAAGCATCTTCCTTTTTTTCTATTTATGACTCCTGCCAGCGTTCCCATTTACTTAATTTTATAAAGCTCCTTAGTGCCACACTCAAACAAATGCTACCTTGATGTCAAGGGCAGTCACCCTCACCTCACCCCTGGAATTCAGCTCTCTTATCCATGTTTGGGCTGAAGCTGTTATGAGATCTGGAGCCGAGTGAGCCTGGCGGACCCCAAGTTGAACATCAGTGAGCAGGTTATTGTTGAGTAAGTGCAGTTGATAGCACTGTCAATTAGACCTTCCATCACCTTAATAATTGAGAATAGACAGATGGGATAGTGCTTGACCAGATTGGAATTGTCCTGCTTTTTGTGGACAGGACATAGTTGGGCAATTTTCCACATTGCCAGGTAGATGCCAATGTTGTAGCTTAACTGAAACAGCTTGGTTGGAACACAACTAGTTCTGGAGCACAAGTCTTCAGAACCACAGCCGGGATGTTATAGGTAATCATAGCCTTTGCTGTGTCCAGTGAGCACAGACATGTTTTCATCATGTGGAAGTGAATTCAGTTGCCTGAATTCTGATGGTGGGGACTTCAAGGAGAGGCTGAAACGCACTCCTGGGTGTGAAGGTGGTTGCAAATGCTTCAACATTGACTTTTGCACTCACGTGATGGGTTCTGCCACCGTTGAGAACGGGGATGTCCGTGGAACCTCCTCTTCCTCCTCCTCCCATTAGTTTAATTGTTCACCAACATTTAAACTGGATGTGCCGGACTGCAGAGTTTTAAACTGTTTTATTGGTTGTGTGATCACTTAGCTCTATTACATGCTGCTTCCAGTGTTAGCATGCATGTAGTCTTGTGTTGTAATTTCCCAAGGTTGGCAGTTTATTTTTAGGTTCACTACGTACTGCTTCTGGCATGGCCTCCTCGTTGAAGCAGGGTTGATCCCCTAGCTTGATAATGGTAGAGTGAGGGATATGTCGGACCATGAGGTTATAGATTGTAGTTGCACGGTTGTCAGCTGCTGGATCCTTTCCGAATCTATCCCATTTTGCACAGTGGTATTGCCACACAACACAATGTCCTCAGTGAGAAGGCGGAACTTGGTCTCTTCCAAGACTGTGCAGTGGCCACTCATAAGGCAAGAAATAGGAGCAGGACTGGACCATATGGTCCAGTGAACCTGCTGCGCCATTCAATATGATCATGGCTGATCTTGGGCTTCAGCTGCACTTGTCCGTCCGCTCCCGCTATCCCTCAATTCCCTGAGACACAAAAAATCTGTCTGTTGTGGCCTTAAATGTATTCAAAGATGGAGCATCTGCAACCCTCTGGCGTAGAGAAGTCTAAAGAGTCACAACCCTTTGAAGTAATTTCTCCTCATCTCATTCCTAAAAGATCATCACCTTATCCTGAGTCTGTACTCCTGTGTTTTAGGTTCACTGACCAGTGGAATCATTCTTCGTGTCTACCCTGCCAAGCCCCTTCAGAATCTTGTATGCTTCAATGAGATCACCTCTCATTTTTCTAAATTCCAGAGAATAGGCCCAATTTACTCAGTATACATTCCCACCAATACTGCCATGAACAAATACACCTGAACGTGTACACCTGTACGTGAGTACGAGATGAAGTAGGCATTTCTCTTACGTTGGTCCTCTTGCCAACTGCCACAGAATCAGTCTGACAGCTGTGTCCTTCAGATCTCAACTAACTCATTGGGTAGTGGTGCTGTTGAGTCATTTTTGATGGGCATTGAAGCCCACCCCCCAACTGAATTTTAATTGATGGGCTGCCATGGTGGGATTTGAGCTCATACCTCTGGACACTAATCCAGGCCTTTGGATTTCTGGTCCAGTAAGATAACCACTATGCTACTGTACTCCACTATTAGAGGTACTCCTGTATCCCTTAACCCAAGATAGATACAGATGAAGGAAGCCATTTGCCCTATCTCAGTCCTCATCATTTTAGAGAGGAAAGGGAAGTTGGAAGTTAGATAGTTTGCAAAAAGACAGCGGCTGGGCGGTGCCGTTTTCAATCGGAGGGGTAGAGTACATAAAGACATGGACTAATTTGCAATGCTATCTAGCATAAGGCCAGGGAAAAAAAGTTTATGGTCAGCAATTTAGTGAGATTGAGATCAGTGGAGCAGGAAATGGGTTTTATAAATGGCCAATTCAGAGAGCTATAGTTATAGGGAGGATAGGGGCCACCTCCTAATTCGCTCTGTCATCAACATCAGTGTAGCTGCAAAGCAGCGATGGTAACAGAAACAATGCCGCAGGAAAATCAACACTGAAGCTCTAGAGGACCCTGATGATAGAACCCTATTCAGCCAGCACCTCACTGGTGACCCAGAGACACAGAGTGTCCACAGCGCCTGGTCTGCCCTCAAGGCTTCCATAATCAGCACCTGCGAAGAGATGCTTGATCTCTTGACCAAGACTGGTTCAGTGAGAACGACCAGGAGATCCAGGAACTGATAAGCCACAAGCACAAGGCATTTCTGAACCTGAAACAGCAACCCAACTGGAGATCAAGAAAGCAGCTCTACGGATGGCTGAAGTGCAGCAAAAAACCCGTGACTTAAAGAACAGATGGTGGGTGCAGAAAGCGCAGGACGTCCAACAGTTAGCCGACGGTCATGACGTGCAAGGCTTTTTTTAGCACACCCAAGGCCCCACTTCACTGTTGGCCAAGAACAGAGAGGTGCTCATCAAGAACAGAGAGGCAGTCAGCACTCACTGGAAGGAGCACTTCGAAGATCATCTGAACAGAGACCCTGTCTTCAACACGAGTGTCCTCGACTCCAGCCCGCAGCATGCTACCTGCCACCACCTCAGCACGACTCCAACCCTGCATGAGGTAGAAGACGCCATTTGACAGCTAAAGAGCAACAAGGCATCAGGGGTAGATGGAATCCGTGTCAAAGCACTAAAGCATGGTGGAGAAGCAATATAGGCATGAATACACGGCCTCATCTCTCTTTTCTGGAAGGAGAGCATGCCAGAAGATCTCAGAGACGCCGTAATCAGGACCATCTTCAAGAAAGTGACCAATCCGACTGCAGTAACTATAGAGGAATCTCCCTATTGTCGGCCACAGGGAAGGTCATCGCGAGAATCCTCCTCAATCGCTTTCTCCCTGTGGCTGAAGAGCTCCTCAGAGTTGCAGTCTGGTTTCCGCTCACTAAGGGGCACAATGGACATGATCTTCACCGCGTGGCAACTGCAAGAGAAATGCAGGGAACAGCACCAACCCTTGTACATGGCCGCCTTTGACCTCACAAAAGCCTTCAACACTGTCAACCGCGAAGGGTAATGGAGCATCCTTCCCTGTTTCAGCTGCCCCCAAAAGTTTGTCACCTTCCTTCGCCTGCTCCACGATGACATACAAGCCATGATCCTGACCAACGGATCCACCACGGTCCCATTCCACGTTCGGACTGGGGCCAAACAAGGCTGTGTCATCGCACCGACATTGTTCTCGATCTTCCTTGTTGTAATGCTGCATCTCACTGTCAGCAAGCTCCCCTATAGAGTGGAGCTAAACTACAGAACAAACGGGAACCTGTTCAACCTCCGCCACCTGCAGGCCAGATCCAAGGTCATCTCATCCTCTGTCATTGAACTGCAGTGTGCAGACGATGCTTGCGTCTGCGCCCACTCGGAGGCTGAGCTCCAAGCCATCGTCAACACCTTCACCAAGGTGTACGAGAGTACGGGCCTTACACTAAACATCCATAAGACAAAGGTCCTCTACCAACCTGCCTTCCCCCCACCGACCTGGTTATCAAAATCCACGACGATGCTATGGACACCATGGACCACTTTCCATACCTTGAGAGCCCATGGTCAACAAGGGCAGACATGGACAATGAGATTCAATACTGCCTTCAGTGCACCAGCGCGACCATAAGCCACCTGAGGAAGAGATTGTTTGAAGACCAGGACCTCCAAACCTGGCACCAAACTCATGGTCTACAAAGCAGTCGTGATATCCGCCCTCCTATATAGCTCAGAGACGTGGACTATGTACAACAGGTACTTCAAAACTCTGGAGAAGTACCACCAGTGTTGCCTCATCAGGATCCATTGGCAGGATACGTGCACTAACGTCAGTGTTCTCACTCAGAACAACATCCCCTGCAAGGAAGCATTGACCACGCTCAATCAGCTCCGCTGGCCGGGCCACATCGCCCACATGCCTGACACGAGACTCCCAAAACAAGCGCTCTACTCGGAGCTTTGGTATGGTAAGCGAGCCCCAGGAGGGCAGAGGAAATGCTTCAAGGACACCCTCAAAGCCTCCTTTAAAAAGTGCAACATCCCCACCGACATCTCGGAATCCCTGGCCCAAGACTGCCTGAAATGGAGGGAAAGCATTGGGGAAGGAGCTGAACACCAAGTCTCGTCGCCAAGGGCTAGCTGAAGCCAAGCCTCGACAGCAAAAGGAACGTGTGGCAGCCGGGCACCTCACCTCCATCTGTCCCACCAGCATTGGATTCTTCAGTCACCTGAGAACTCATTTTTAGTGTGGAAGCAAGCCATCCTCTACCCCAAAGGACAGCCTAAGACAACGAGAAGATAGGAGCTTGCTTAGATCTAGAGTAGGGGTTGAGAGGGGTACACGTACTTGTTGAGGAAGGAGAATGTGACGGAAGCAGCTAAATGCATAATCCCACTTGTAGTGGCAAAGATGTCCATGAACTCCTTCATAATTATAGCTGTTGAAATCTGATAAATGAAGATGATGATGTAGTTGTACAAGCCACATGTCTAAAATTGGTGTATTCTGTAAATTTGCTGTGTAGTATGTTGACCATAGAGAATGACACAATCTTCACAAGAAGCCGGTGAGGGGAATTTGCATCAGAACTTTTTGACCAAGGACACCATTACAAGAAGGGTCCCCAGGTGAACCCCTTGGTGAAAGGGTTCAATTTTAGAGGCATTGACTACTGTTGAACAATGTCCTTGTCCTTTATGCAGAGGTGAGAGTGAAGGGGCCAGTGGAGGAGTGCTCAAGGAGAGAATTGGTCATGGAGCAAATAAACTTTGTTATTTTTCATCTCTGTGATGATCCTCAAGTAGTGGGAGGGCTTGACAAAGGAGAGTGAAGCTTGAGAACTCTTGATGTGGATCAGTCAGGCCTAGTATGGATGACTATAATAGTTGCACCTGAACTGGAATGGGACCAACATCCTTGCAGGGAGGTTTGCTAGTGCTGTTGGGGAGGGTTTAACCTAACCTGGCAGGGGGATGGGATCCTGAGAGAGGTTCAGCAGGGGGAGATGCAAAGCCGAAATTAGAAGAGAGAGCAAGTGAGTCTGGAAGGCAAAGAAATTATAGGCCAGTTAAGGCACAAGGGAGTTTGGCAAGGTTGGATGGTATTTATTTTAATGTAAGGAGTCTGACAAATAAGGCAGATGAGTTGAGGGCACAAATTAACACAGAGACATGGTTGAGAGAGGGGCAGGATTGGCAGCTCAATATTCCAGGATATAGGGTCTTCAGGCGAGAGAGGGAAGGTGGTAAAAGAGGAGGGGGTATCGCAATATTGATCAAGGAATCAATTACAGCAGTAAGGAGGGATGACATCTTAGAAGGCTCCTTGAATAAAGCCATATAGGTAGAACTTAAAAACCAAAAAGGAGCAATCACATTGCTGGGAGTGTACTATAGGCCCCCAAATGGTCAGAGAGAAATAGAAGAGCAGAAATGTAGGCAAATTTCAGAGAAGTGTAAAAATAATAGGGTTGTAATAGTGGGGAATTTCAACTTCCCCAACATTAACTGGGTTAGTCATAGTGTGATAGGTTTAGAGGGAGCAGAATTCTTAAAATGCATCCAGGAGAGCTTTTTAAGCCAGTACATAGAAGGTCCTACAAGAGAGGGGGCGGTCCTTCACTTAATTTTACGGAATGAAGCCGGGCAAGCGGTAGAGGTATCAGCGGGGGAGCATTTTGCAGATAGTGATTATAACAACCTTGAATCTAACGGAGTTATGGAAAAGGACAAGGATGGGCCAGAAATCAGAGTTCCAAATTGGGGGAAGGCTGATTTTAATAAAATCAGATATGATTTGGCCAGAGTGGACTGGGAGCAGCTACTTTTAGGTAAATCTGTGTCAGAGCATTGGGACTCATTCAAGAAGGAAATAGGGAGAATACAGGGCCAACATATTCCAGTAAAAGATAAAGGATGGGACCAACAAATCCAGGGAACCTTGGATGTCAAGGGATATACAGGATTGGATAAAGAGAAAAAGGGAGGCTTATGGCAGATACTGAGGGCTCAAAACAGCGGAAGCCCTAGAGGAGTATAGAATGTGTAGGGGGGGAAACTTAAAAAGGAAATTAGGAGAGCAAAAAAGGGGGCATGAAAAAACATCGGCAGGTAAAATAAAGGAAAATCCAAGTTATTTTACAAGTACACTAAGAGGAAGAGGATAACTAGGGAAAGAATAGGACCCATTAAGGACCATAGTGGTAATTTGTGTGTGGAGCGAGAATACGTAGGTAGAGTTCTAAATGAATACTTTGTGTCGGTGTTTACAAGTGAGAGGGACGACGTGGGTATGGAAATTGGGCAGAAGGACCATGATATAATTAAAGAAATTAGCTTAGAAAGGGAGGTGGTTCTACGTGGCCTGGCAGGCTTAAAAGTAGATAAATCTCCAAGTCTGGATGAAATATATCCCAGGCTGTTGAGTGAGGCAAGGGAGGAGATAGCAGGGGCATTAGCAATAATTTTCAATACCTCTCTGGCCACAGGAGAGGTGCCCGAGGACTGGAGGACAGTCAATGTGGTACCATTATTCAAGAAGGGAGGAAGGGATAAACCAGGGAACTACAGGCCAGTCAGCCTAACCTCAGTGATGGGGAAACTATTGGAAGCAATTTTAAAGTCAGAATTAATGTACACTTGGAGAGGCAGAGATTAATCAAGGACAGTCAGCATGGTTTTGTTAAGGGAAGATCATGTCTGACCAATTTGATTGAACTTTTTGAAGAGGTGACCAGGTATATAGATGAGGGCAATGCATTTGACGTAGTCTACTTGGACTTCAGCAAGGCTTTTGATAAGGTCCCACATGGGAGAATGATAACGAAGGTAAGAGTCCATGGGATCCAAGACAAATTGGATCCAGAATTGGCTGAGGGGCAGGAAGCAGAGGGTGATGGTCGAGGGGTTTTTTTTGTGACTGGATGCCTGTCTCCAGCGGGGTTCCACAGGGATCGGTGTTGGGTCTTTTGCTGTTTGTGGTATATGTAAACAATTTAGACTTGAATGTAAGAGGGTTGATCAGTAAGTTCGTGGATAACACGAAAATTGGTGGGGTGGTAAATAGTGAGGAGGATATAGACAGGCTGGTCAGATGGGCTGATCAGTGGCAAATGGAATTTAACCCGGATAAGTGTGAGGTGATGCACTTGGGCAGGACAAACAAGGCACGGGAACACACGATGAATGGTAGGACCCTGGGAGGCACCGAGGATCAGAGGGACCTTGGTGTGCATGTCCACCGGTCCCTTAAGGTAGCGGGACAGGTAGAAAAGGTGGTTAAGAAGGCATATGGGATACTTGCCTTTATTAGCCGAGGCATAGAATATAAGAGCAGGGAGGTTATGCTGGAACTGTATAAAACGCTAGCTAGGCCACAGATAGAGTATTGCGTGCAGTCCTGGAATCCGCACAATAGGAAGGACGTGATTGCACTAGAGAGAGTGCAGAGGAGATTTACCAGGATGTTGCCTGGGCTGGAGAGTTTTAGTTATGAGGAGAGATT
Organism: Cetorhinus maximus; assembly: GCF_964194155.1. NCBI lineage: Eukaryota > Metazoa > Chordata > Chondrichthyes > Lamniformes > Cetorhinidae > Cetorhinus > Cetorhinus maximus. The sequence goes on along the minus strand of NC_135879.1, from coordinate 65,893,688 downwards.
GGATAGACTGAGGTTATTTTCCCTGGAGCAGAGGAGATTGAGGAGGGACATGATTGAGGTGTATAAAATTGAGGGGTGTAGACAGGAAGGAACTTTTCCCCTTGGTGGAGGGGTCAATAACCATTTTGGAGGGGGCATAGTTTTAAGGTAAGGAGCAGGAGGTTTAGAGGGGATGTGAGGAATTTTTTCACCCAGAGGGTGGTGGGAATCTGGAACTCACTGCCTGAAAGGGTGGTAGAGGCAGAAACCCTCATAACATTTAAGAAGTATTTGGATGTGCACTTGCTATGCCATAGCATACAAGGCTCTGGGCCTAGTGCTGGAAAATGGGATTAGAATAGTTAGGTACTTGTTTGACCGGTGCAGACTAGATGGGCCGAAGGGCCTTTTTTGGTGCTGTAGACCTCTATGACTCCAGCATCATGCATTTAAGTCTGCACCCTTGGTCTTGTGGAAGCAAAAATGAATGTCACGCATGAGAAAACAATCAAAGTTAGTGACAAAATATCTTACTGGGAACAAGAACATTAAAGGTGGAGTTGATGGTTTGTTTGATTGTGGCTGTAGAAGGATCATGGCAAATCAAGAGCCAAAGGCAATTTTGCAACCTGGAAGAGTAATTATGAGTGACTTGTGGGGCAGTTTTTCCAGGGACAGGCACAGAAGGAGGTGCGGTTAGAAGGTGGGAAGAGGATGTAGGCACTGAAAGGATATAAGGATATGGTTGCAGATGACCTTGTCTGATCAAGACAAGGGAGTAGAGTACTGAATTGACTTGGGAACTTCTTTTTGTGGCTTCTGTGATACATTGCATCATGATGCAGCCATACATTACATTTATCAATTGGCACTCTTGGTCACTTAACATTTCCAATTTATACTTGGTTGAAATCTTATATAAACTTTCTGCATTTGCATGTCCTCCTTGTCTCTACACAAAATATTCTGTTTACTTTCTTCTGTCATCTGTAGCAAATTCCTAGTTTAGTTTTAGCGTTCTTTATTAGAAACCTTCAGCCAGAATATTTCACTCTAGCTTTGCCCTTTTAACAAAGTTAGAATCGTAGACTGGTTTAGCACAGAAGCAGGCCATTCAGCCAATCCTGCCCGTGCCGGCTCTCTGCAAGAGCAACTCATTTAGTCCCATACCCCTGCCTTTTCCCCACAGCCCTGCAAAATTTTTCCCTTCAGATAATGATCCAATTTTCTTTTGAAAGCCATAACTGAACCTGCCACACAGAATCGGCGTCCCCTCATTCTCAATACTTCCTGGAACCATTCTTGTGTATCTTTTCTGCACCCTCTCTCATGCCATCATATTGTTCCTTAAGCCTAGTGCCCAGAATCGGATGCAGCATTCCAGTTGAGGCTGAATGAGTATTTTATGCAGGTTTATCATAACTTTCTTACTTTTGGAATCTATGCCCCTATTAGATTAGATTGGAAGATAGCAGATATAACTCCATTATTCATAAAGGGAGGGAGACAGAAAGTGGGAAACTACAGGCCAGTTAGCTTGACATCTATCAGGGAAAATGTTAGAAGCAATTATTAAAGAAGCTATAGCAGGGCACTTGGGTAGGTTCAAGGTAATCAGGTAAACATGGTATTGTGAAAGGGAAATCATGTTTAACCAACTTATTGGTGTTCTTTGAGAAAGTAACATGCTGTGGCTAAAGGGGATGTACTGTACTCAGATTTCCAGAAGGCACTTGATAAAGTGCCACATCAAAGGTTATTGCGGAAAATAAAAGCTCATGGTGTAGGAGGTAACATATTGACATGAATAGAAGATTGGCTGGCTAACAGGAAGTAGAGAGCAGGCATAAATGGGTCTTTTTCAGGTTGGCAAGATGTAACATGTGGCGTGCCACAGGGATTAGTGCTGGGACCTCAACTGTTTACAATTTATATAAATGACTTGGATGATGGATGGGATGGTTGCTAAATTTGCTGATGATGCAAAGATAGGTAGGAAAGTAATTTGTGAAGAGGACATGAGGCTACAAAAAGATATAGATAGGTTAAGTGAGGGCAAAAATCTGGCAAATGGAGTATAATGTGGGAAAATGTGCAATTGTCCAATTTGGCAGGAAGAATAAAAGAGAGGCATATTATCTAAATGGTGAGAGATTGCAGAGCTCTGAGATGCAGAAGGATCTGGGTGTCTTAGCGCATGAAACGCAAAAGGCAGGCATGCAGGTACAGTAAGTAATTAGTAAAGCTGATAGAATGTTATCATTTATTGCAAGGGGAATTGAATACATAAGTAGGGAGGTTATACTTCAGTTATACAGAGCACTAGTGAGACCACATCTGGAGTACTGTGTACATTATTGCTAACCTTATTTAAGGAAGGATGTAAATGCGTTGGAAGCAGTTCAGAGAAGGTTTACCAGACTAATACCTGGAATGGTCTTATGAGGAAAGGTTGGACATGCTAGGCTTGTATCCACTGGAATTTAAAAAAGTAAAAGGCGACTTGATTGAAACATATAAGATCCTGAGGGGACTTGACAGTGGGGTTGTGGAGAGGATGTTTCCTCTTGTGGGAGAATCTAGAACTAGGGGTCATTGTTTAAAAATAAGGGGTCGCCCATTTAAAACTGAGATGAGGCTAAATTTTTTCTGAGGATCGTGAGTGTTCGGAGCTCTTTTCCTGAAAAGGTGGTGGAAGCAGAGTCTTTGAATATTTTTAAGGCAGAGTTGGATAGATTCTTGGTAAGCAAGGGGGTGATGAGTTATTGGGGGTGGGCGGGATGCGATTTGAGGTTACTATCAGGTCAGCCGTGATCTTATTAAATGGCGGAGCAGGCTCGAGAGGCTGCACGGCCTATTCCTGTTCCTTGTTTGTATGTTGGTATTTATAAAGCCCAGGATCCTGCAAGCTTTATTAACTATGCTTTTACCTGCCCAGCCACCTTCGGTGGTTTATGCTCATAGCCTCAGGTTCCTCTGCTCCTGCACCCTCTTTCTCTGCATTAAATTTCATTTGCCACTTGTCTGCCCATTCCACCAGTCTATATCTTCTTGAAAGTTAACACTGCCCTCCTCTCAGTTTGCAATATTTGAGTTTTGTGTCATTCGCAAATTTTGAAATTGTGTCCTGTACATCCAAATCTAGGTCATTAATATATATCAAGCAAAGCAGTGTTGCTAAACCCGACACCTGGAGATCCCCACTATAAACCTTCCTCCAGTCCAAAAAACAATTGTTCACCACTGATCTTTGTTTGCTGTTGCTCAGCAAATTTTGAATCTGCGTTGCTACTGTTCCTTTTATTCCATGAGCTCTAACCTTGCTGATAAGCCTGTTATGTGACGCTTTATCAAATGCCTTTTGGAAGTTCATGTGCACCATATCAGCCACATTATCCTCATCAACCTTCTTTATTATCTCATCAAAAAACTCAAATGAGCTAATCAAACACAAATTACCTTTAACAAATCCATGATGGCTTTCCTTAATTAAAACACATTTGCACAGTGACTGTTAATTTTGTCCCGAATTATCATTTCTAAAAGCATCTCTACCACTGAGGCCATACTGACTGGCTTATAGTTGTTGGGCTTATCCTTACACCCTACTTTGAACAAGGGTGCAACATTTGCAATTCTCCACAACCAGAACAAACAGGTTAAGGTTCATGTATGAACTTCACTGGAATTTTCTACCCTTTGATCCATTCATACATAAAGTACCATAGGTGTTGGCTGATAAATTGACCTTTGAAGCCTTGAAAAATCCCTCCAAAAACAACAACTTGTTGGGTTTATGCTGGGTATAAAAGTGAACCATGGGCATGAGTGGTCACCATCTTTGACGTTCATCACACGAGGCCTATTCTGTGTGGGCGTGTCATAAACTCCCACACATGTTCGCAGCACAGCCTGTATTGCCTGCTTAATCCCTTTCATCCAGTTATAAGGTACCAGTAAGTAAAACATCCATTTGTGTGGTGAAAAATTGAGTCCAACTAATAGCATGTTGTGACTGAAAAGGCGAGTTGACTTGTACACCAAGTATATGCAAAATCTTGATTTCTGGGACCGAAAAATAGTTGTCTTATACCCTGGGTCGACTTTCTCCCACAATCTAGGCACTTGAATATTTCAAGGTAAGTTCCTTCAAAAGGGAAAGGTAGGGCAAACAAACCCAGAGCTCCCTGGATGACAAAGAGGTAGAAATTAAGATAAAGAAGAAAAATTGTGCTCACGACATATGTCGGATAGAAAATACAATTGAGAACCAGGCCAAATACAGAAGGTTCAGAGGGGAGGTGAAAAAGCATGTGAGAGAAGCAAAGAGGGAGTGTGAAAAGAGGCTGCCAGCTAACATAAAAGGAAATACCAAAGTCTCCTATAGGCATATAAATAGTAAAGGGGTGGTAAAAGGAGGAGTAGGGCTGACTAGGGACCAAAATGGGGATTTACACATGGGGGTCAGGGGACATGGCTGAGATATTAAATGTATACTTTAAACTGTTTTTATCAAGGAAGAAGATACTACCTAGGTCATGGTGGAAGAGGAGGAAGTTCAGTCACTAGAAGGGCTTAAAATTGATGATGAGGTGGTATTGGATAGGCTGTCTGAACTTCAAGTTGATAAGGCAGCAGGACCAGATAAGATGCATCCAAGGATACTGAGGGAAGCAAGATTAGAAATTGCAGAAGCGCTGTCTGTAATTTTTCACTCTTCCTTAGACTCAGGGGTGGGGACAGAGGACTAGAGAATTGCAAACATTACACCCTTGTTCAAAAAGTGGGGGGTAAGGATATGCTCAGCAACTGCAGGCCAGTCAGCTTAACTTCAATGGTGGGGAAACTTAGAAACTATAATTCGGAATAGAATTAATAGTCACGTGGACAAATGCAGGCTAATTAAGGAGAGCCAGCATGCATCATGTTTAACTAACTTGCTGGAATTTTTCGAAGAGAGGGTTGATGAGGGCAATGCTGTTGATGTGCTGCACATGGACTTCCAAAGGCATGTGATACAGTGTCACACAACAGACTTGTGAGAAAAGTTACTGCTCGTGGAATGAAAGGAAAGTAGCAGTATGGATACAAAATTGGCTGAGTGACAGAAAACCGAGTAATGGCTAATGGATGTTTTTTGAGCTGGAAGAAGGTTGATGGTGGAGTTCCCCGAGAGGTCAGTATTGGGACCTTGGGACCCTTGCTTTTCCTGATGTATATTAATGATATAGATCTTGGTATACCCGGAACAATTTCAAAATTTGAGGACGATACAAAACTTGGAAGCATTGCAAACTGTGAGGAGGACAGTGTAGAACTTCAAAAAGGACATAAACAAGTTGGTGGAGTGAGCAGATAGTTGGCGGATAAAGTTCAATGAGGAGAAATGTGAGGTAATACATTTTGGTAGGAAGATCGTGGAGAGAGTATAAAATAAAGGTTTCAACTCTAAAAGGGATGTAGGAGCAGAAGGGCCTGGGTGTATATGTGCATAAGTCATTAAAATGGCAGGACAGGTTAAGAGAACAGTTAATAAATCATACAGTATCCTACGCTTTATTAATAGGGGCAGAAAAGAAGACAAAGAGGAGATTTGATAGAAGTATTCAAAATCATGAGGGGCCTGTATAGGGTAGATATGTAGAAACTGTTCCCATTGGTGGAAGGATCAAGACAATTGATAAACAAAAGCGATGCAAGTAAAAACGTTTTCACACAGCAAATGGTTAGAGTCTGAAATGCACTGCCTCGGTGTGGTGAAGGCAGGTTCAATCAAGGCATTGAAAGGGGAATTAGATGATTGTTTCTTTTCAAACAATGTGCAGTGTTATGGGGAGAAGGAAGGAGGATGGCACTATGTAAAAGGTTTAATTCATAGAGTCAGTGCAGACACAATGGGCCGAATGGCCTCCTGCGCTATAACTATTCTGTGATTTGGGCATGTCTATTTCACTTGGAACCAAGATTGGAAAATTATGGCCAGTGCCTCTGCAAGTTCCATCTTTACTTCCCCCAGTATCCTTAGATGCATCTATCTGGTCCTCGTGACTTATCAGCTTTAAGTACAGAGCCTGTTTCATACTTCCTCTTTATCAATTTTTAGTCCAACTGTCTCAACTATTTCCTCTTTCACTATAGCTTGGGCAGCATCATTTTACCTGGTAAAGATGGCTGCAAAGTACTCATTTAGACCTCAGCCATGCCCCCTGCCTCCATGCATAAATCCTCTTTTTGGTCCCTAATTGGCCTCATACCTCACCTTTTACTATTTATATGCTTGTGGAAGACTTTTCTATTCATTTTTACATTAATTGCTAGTCTCTTATATTCTCTTTGTTTCTCTTATTTGTTTTTCACTTCTCCTCTGAACCTTCTAAATTGAACCTGATTCTCCATTGTACAGTCCACCTGACACCTGTCCATTGCACATTTTTTCTGCTTCCATCTTACTCTCTATCACTTACTCCCTATCACATCCATGGAGCTCCGGATTCATTTGCCCAACCTTTTCTCCCCATGGGAATGTACCTTGACTGCACCCAAACCATCTCCTAAGGTATCCCATTGTCTTGCAATTTTGCCTGCCAGCCTTTGATTCCAATTTATCTGGGCCAGACCCATTCTCACCCTATTAAAATTGGCCCTCCCCCAATTAAGTATTCCTATACTGGATTGCTCCTTATCATTTTCCATAGTCAACCTAAACCTCATGATACAATGAATACTGTCGCCTAAACGTTCACCTAGTGACACTTGGTCCACTTGACCCACCTCATTCCCAAGAACTAGCTGTGGCAATGCCTCCTTCTTCTTTGGACTAGAAACAAACTAATATAGAAAATTCTCCTGAACATGCTACAGAAACTTATGCTCCTCTCAACATTTTACAATATTCCTGTCCCAGTCTATGTTCGGATAAAGTCTCCTTTTAAAACTGCTCTATAGTTCTTGTAACTCTCTGTTATTTCCTTGTAAATTTGTCCCCCTATATCTTTTGCACTAATTAGCGGCCCAGCAATGCAATGGTACCTCTACTGTTTCATAGCTTTAACCAGATATATTATGCCTTTGACCCTTCTGTGACATTCTCTTCCTCTAGTTTTGTAATGTATTCCTTCATCATTACTGCTACCACTGCTGGTTACTTTCTCTTCGTATCGTTCCTTAGCATGGGATATTTAGTACAGTCTTGCCTTTCTTTCAACCAGGTCTCTGTTATTGCCACAACATATTTTCATGTGGCTATCTGTGCCTGCAGCTCACCAACCTTATTTTCCACACTCCGCACATTCACATGCATACACTGTAGCCCTAACTTAGACCTTATTGCGCAGCTTCTTGCTCTGACCAGACCTAATACCTTACCTACTCCAGTTCTATCTGTCTCTCCTAATTCTCTGTGCACCTTGGTTTTCCTCTAATATTACTTCCTGGTTTCCACACCTCTGCCAAGTTAGTTTAAACCCTCCCCAAAACACGAGTAAATCAGCCAACAAGGAAATTAATCCCAGCTCTGTTTGGGTGCAGCCCATCCATCCTGAACAGGTTCCATGTCCCAGGGATCTAAAGTCCTTCTTTCTGCATCATCAGTTCAGCCATGCATTCATCTGTGCTATTCTCTGATTTATCATAAGGTCATAAGATATAATAGGTGCAGGAGGAGGCCATTTGGCTCATTTAGTCTGCTCTGCCATTCAATAAGATCATGCTCAGATTATGGCCTTAACTCCACTTTCCTGTCTGTCCCCCATAACCCTCAACTCCCCTGTAGATCAAACACCTTTTCAACTCAGCCTTGAATATATTCAATGATCCATACTCCTCTGTTCTCTGTGGAAGAGAATTCCAAAGATGAACAATCCTCTGAGAGAAGAAATTCCTCCTCATCTCCATCTTAAATGGGAGACCCTTTATTTTTAAACTCTGCCCCCTAGTTCTAGACTCCCTCCCTACCCTGTCAACCCCCTCAGAATTTTGCATGTTTCTATAAGATCACTTCTCATTGTTCTAAACTCCAATGACTTTGGCCGTGCCTACTCAACCCTTCTTCATAAGGCAACCTCTTCATCCCAGGAATCAATCTGATAAACCTTCTCTGAATTGCTTCCAATGCAAGTATATCCCTTCTTAAGTAAGGTGACCAAAACTGTACACAGTACTCCAGGTGCAGTCTCACCAATGCCCTATACAATTGTAGCTATGCTTCCTTACTTTTGTACTCCTCCATCATTGCAATAAAGGCCAACATTAATTTGCCTTCCTAATTACTTGCTGCAGCTGCAAGCTAACTCTTTGTGATTCATGTATGAGGACACCCACATCCCTCTATACGGCAGCATTCTGCAGTCTTTCTATTTTAAATAATCTGCTTTTCTATTCTTCCTACCAAAGTTGACAACCTCACAATTTCCTACATTATACTCCAGCTACAAAAATGTTGTCCACTCACTTAATCTATCTACATCCCCTTGCAGTCTCTTTAAATCCTCCTCACAACTTGCTTTCCTCTCTCTTTCTTTGTATCATCAGCAAATTTGGTTCCAGTACAGTTGGCCTCTTCATCCAAGCTATTCATATAGATTGTAAACAGTTGAGGCCCCAGCACTGATCCCTGCGCCGCTCCACTAGTTACAATTTCCAATGTAAAGATGACCCATTTGTGCTTCCTCTTGTTTCCTGTTAGTTAGCCAGTCCTCGATCCACTAATATATTACCGCCAACATCATATGCTCTTGTGTTGCAATCTTTTATGTGGCACCTCATCGAATGCCTTTTGAAAATCTAAATACACTACATCTACTGTTCCCCTTTACCCACCCTGCCTATTGTATCCTCAGAGATTTCTATACTCACCAGCATGTGGCACTGGGAGTAAACCAGTGATTACTACCTGTGAGGTCCTGCTTGCTGGTTTCCTTCCTAGCTCCCTAAACTCTACCTGCAAGTGAAATCCCTCTTTCTGCCTATATTGTTGGTACTATTATGGATCATGACAAATGGCTATTTGCCCTCCTCCCTCAGAGTGCTCTGTAGCTGCTCAGTGACATTCTTGACCCTGGCACCAGGGAGGCAACATACTATCCTGGATTCATATCTGGGACTGCAGAAATACCTGTCTATTCCCCTAATTATTAAAAGCCGTCACTATTGCTTTTCCAATCTCCTTCATGCCTCCCCATGCAACTCAGCCAGCTGTATTGCTATGGCCTTGGCTCTGGCTGCACTCCCCATCACTCTCACCAGTATTCAGAACTGGAGAATGAGATGCACTGAGGGGACTCCAGCACTACCTGCTTGATCCTTCTTGACTGCCTGGTTAATCACCCATTCCCTCTTTACCTGAATGCCCTTAAGCCTGTGCAGTGACCACATTTATAAACATGCTTTCCACAAAGCTGTCAACCTCACACATGCTGCACTGCCGCCAGCTGCTGCTCACGCTCCAAAACCCAGAGCTCAAGCTGCTGCAGTTGATCACGCTTCCACGCGTGGTTATCCAGGACATGAGAAGGTTCTGGAGTTTTCACATGGAACAGGATGTGCATTCGATGAGTTCAAGGAAGTTAGCTTCCTTTACCTGTAAAGTACCTGACATTTAGAGCAACACCATTCCTTTTTGAACAATTTACTTTCTGAATGGGCTTAATTCATTTCAATTTTGTGAATCAAGCCTTTGTTTCCATTCAGGTTTCTTGTCGATGCAACAGTCTCCAATTTGAATTGAGTATTTCTGGCATTTTTAAAAATTCTTTCATGGCATTGGTGTCACTGGCAAGGCCAGCATTCACTAAGTACCTTAACATAGACTTTCTTCTATGTTGTGCCTCCAGAACTGAACTGCTTAAAGATTGACGCCAGTAATGCTCTTTTTACATGAATACACATCAGAAACTGTTTGCATTGATGCAAAAGTAGCAATGTAATACCACAATCACATTCATATTTACATAGATTTATGTATGTTTCTTATGAAGGCACACTTGAAAATAGAGTCTCTTCTTCCTCCTCCAAATTAATTACAAACAATTTTGATGTCTGAATAAGAGTAACTGGTGTCTGTCTTTAGTTCTTGATGAACAAATGAATCTATTGAGGTAACTATGCCTGTTAATGAATTAATTTGTAGAGAACTTGAAAGTTAGCTGTGTAGACTGAATCTATTCATTCACTTTTGAGCAGAGAAACCATAAGATGTGTGTTATGTTGCAATACATGTGTCTGGAGGAATAAGTGATGTAAGTCATGCAGGTCAATTTAAAAGGTGCTTTTTTTTTTTGCAAGAACCAGAATAGATAACATAGTTGTTAACGAACACCATTTTCAGTTTTGCATTTACCATTTTCAGTTCACCATCTTTGCTGTATCCATGTTACCCTTTATTTTATTGCCTCCCAGCAGCATGCTACATAGAGAAATTGTAGAGTTTTGCTCATAACTATTTCGACTGAAATTTCTTATATATCTGATCAGAGGAGAATTACGAGCAAACTCAACCAAAACCATGTTAAGTTCTTATCCCAAAGAAGAAAAGTCATCTTCTGGAAGGTAGCTGAGAACCTGAAAAATTCACCAAATCTGACAGTGAGTGACAGTAAATCTTGGGCTTCAAACTTGCGGGATCAGCAATCAAGCTCTTGTGCTATTGTGTCATTTAACTATGTTGGTATCCAATGATAAGCCGTTGAAATATTTCTTGTTTTGCAATGATTGATTAGGTAATTTACTTTATAGCACATTTGGAGGGTAAAGCATTGTACATTTCCATATCATTCATTATTGTGTTTTTTAAATCTTACCCACAAATCACCTTCCACTGTCAAAATTTCAGAAAATGCTTTCATTTACAGCTTGCTATGCTGTGTGTGTGTAGAACAGTGTGATATGTCACCAGTTAACTGTTTGTGCACCAGTTACACACCCAAAACTTTAGTTACTTTTGATAACAGAATTTTGTAATGCCATATTATATGTGCATATGAACCGTTCACATCATTAGCATCTTGTATTTACACATTAGAAATGTGCTTTGCTGTGCTCATCTATGTTGGTAATTAAATAGTGAATCAGCACAAACTGGAATGGCTAGCTGACATTTACTTTATTTCCATTTAACAGAATATCCTTAACTTAACACATTCAGATTTCATGAATTCTGCATTCGTGGTTGGTGCATTGTAGGTAAAAAGCAGACATGCCCATACTGTAACGAGAAGGTGGACCTTAAAAGAATGCTGAGTAATCCGTATCCTTTAAAATTTAGTTTGAAAAGCTTCAGATGAAACAAGTTGAATAAGAGTTACTTGGAAGCACTTAATAACTTTTAAGTACTTGCACAATTTACTTATTTGTCATTCTAAGTAATGGTTTTGATTTTAGTGAGCCTGCTCAAAAGAAGTTTCCAGATCCAGTTGTGCATGTGCACATGTTTGCCACAAAATTGTACCAATGTGCTATAGAACATCACAGCGATATTGCAACTTCTGATTGGTATTAGCTTCCACTTGCAGCACACCTAGAAGTTTTAGACATATTCCGTTTTAAAAGTGAGTATGGAAGGTGCCTTAAGTATGTATGTTTGCTGTCTCCTCTTCCTGCCCCCTCCCCTCCCCCCAGCCAACTCATATACTATTATTTAGGAACAATTTTGTCCACTTGATAAAACATCATATCAGCTGCGATAGGCAGGAATACTATGTGGATCTGTCTCTGTTCTCTGATGAGATGCTTTGCAATACTAACTGATTTTAGATCTGTAATCTGCTCACAGCATGCACATCAGACTTCAATACGTCAGAGGCAAGTTAATTATTAAGCACTTTTCAACTTCCTAATTACTTGTCATGACAATTGTATAATTACAGGTGATATTTTACACACACACACCTGTAGTTTTATAACAGGCTCCATATTGGAGCACAACGGTCTAACCTGCAGTGAATTCTGGACCAATACATTGGATACAAAATCTTAATAGCGTGTGAAAGATTAATCTGTGTTTTCTCTTTCAGATGCTGATGGATATGTAAATTTCCACAATTAGTACTTTTTTTAAAAAAAATTCACTCCCTGTAAAGCACATGTGTGCAGTTAAATCCTGATAACAGTACTAGTTTGCTAAGCTATATTTTGTTTGTATTATAATTGTATTTGAGTCAAAAAATATTTTTAATTTAAAGATTAAAAACAGCCAGTTTAAATTTTTTGAGCTGCAGTATATTTACATATTAATTCAACATGTCCAAATGAGATTAAACTTAAAATACTCAGCAGGAAGATCCTAGATATGACTCTTAATATATGGCTAGTTAGTCCTCTGTCACTAGATGTAGGGGCATAAAAGAAAGCATCCAGCATTCCTGTGTCTATTCACTACCCAGTAGACAATGTCAACTGAGCTTCCCTCATCCACCATTTTGGTGACTACCGCAAATGCAAAAAAGGATCAAATTTCTAAAACTCGACCTCCTTTTATTGAAGTCATTTGGGTGTCCCTCCCTCTCTCCGCATAATCACATATTGCAACCTTAATGATTCCTTCAAGCTTCTTTTTATTGAACAGATCTTTTGTTCTTTGCATTAGCTTCCATTAGTCTCTCCAGCATGTTTGTATGCATGTCTATTTGGTTCTGTTCTTTCCTATATGTAAGAGAAAAATACATTGCAAGTATTGCCGTGGTGATACTACTAGCAAGTTCATTAAGGTACAAAATTTAAAATTAGTTGCTTGCTTTTTTGACCCTTAATTCACTTACTCTTTATTGACTAACCACTGTGCTTTTCTGTACTGTCAAAGCAGTATTTTGCAATTATTGAGTTTGAATAGTCAGAAATTGGAACCCCATATGTTTGTCTTCCTTTTTTCAACTGCAAATTTAATGTTCTGCTTTTCTCTTATATACTTGATGCTAGCTGCTTCTCCTTAAAGTTGTATTTTTGCTAACCACCGGATGTGTGACTGTTCCTGGTGCGTTCAGAAAATGTTTTGTATTTCTTTCCCATCTTGGCCAGTTTATGGTTATTGATTTAAGTATGTATGTAATCTTCCCCACAGCTACTAGCAATTTTTTTAAAGCGATGTTTCCCACTAATTTCTATACTGTTGTAAAAAAGTGTTTTCCCTAAGTCCCTGCCAGCACTAAATTATTATCATAGTGAATATTTTTAGCAGCTGACAAACATGTATGCACATTGCTCAATTTCCCGAGTATCCCTAAGTATCCTAGAATCATATGAACTGACCGCACAGGGTGAGGCTACTTGGCCCATTGTAACCATATTGGGTTTTTGAAAGAGAAGTGTGCATGTGCAAAAGAGCGCACTCTCGATTTTGGGATTCCCCCACCCGCACAGGGAGAGCATAGCGCTTCCGTGCGGACGTCACACTGGGCGGGCCTTAATTGGCCCTCCCAGGTAAAATGGCGCCATGCCTCCGTTCGGGGGTGCCGATCGGAAGCGCGCCTGTACACGCCTGCCCATCAACTTCGCCCCTCCCCCCACCCTGACGGGGGGAAAATTCAGCCCCTCTTGGTTTGAAAACTTCCAGGAGGTTAACTTTTCACCTTCTCTGTTCCAAGGAGGACAGTTCTAACTTTTCCAACCTCTCTTCATTACTGAAATCCCTCATCCCTGGTAACATCCTGGTAAACCTCCCATGTATCCTTTTTAAGGCATACACACTATCCCTGGAAAGTACATTCTTATTATGCATTTTTGCAGGATGATCCATAAACATTTAAGTGTTAGCATTAACTCAAGCTGTACCAATTTTAATTAGATCATCAGCAGTGCAGTAGAATGCTGATTGTTTTGATATTGTACTCACAAGAACACCTATACCCATTTAAACATTACACCCTTATAAATATCTTAAGTACAAGACTGGGTAACCATTCAAGAGTTCATTGGTCTAGTGCAGGTAATATTTTTGATTTGTCAACATTTCATGTATTTAAAACTTGAATATCAGGCGTTATATTAATTATAGCAATAAAAGCAAGACTGGTTGGTGTAATAGAGGTGATTGCCAATTTTCCTTTGAATTATGGTATATATTAGCAATTCCAAAAGATGTGCATTTAAAAAGGTGCTGAAGTTTCTAAACAGTAAACAATGAATAAATGTTATTTTCTTGTTAAGTGTACAGAATACTTTCTTTAACTTCTTCACAGGTGGGAACGCACACATGTTTTATATGGCCAACTATTAGATTGGTTGCGCTACCTAGTTGCATGGCAGCCTGTAATTATCGGTCTTGTACAGGGTATTAACTACATATTGGGTCTAGAATAAGACCCTAGTACTTTTTTGGAAATGCACAATATAAATGAAAAGAACCTGTTTAAATTCTGTATATTCTGTACTTTATTGTACAAAAGTTTACTCTGAATTTGTTAGCTAGCCTTACATAGCTGCAACATGTTTTGTTGGTACATTAATTACTTATTATTGTGATTATACTGTCACTTAACTAATGTGCAATATTTTAAAAAATGAAATAAAGCTAGATTTTGTAAAAGGAGCCTCAGGCTGCTTCACAAAAGAAGAATGAAGTCCCCAACAACAGCAACGTTGAAACAAATTAAACGAAATGTTTACCATGCTATATTCTTATGATTCATTGTTGATTGTAGCTTATAATGTTGATTTGGAAATTGTGAATATCACTTCAAAGAAAATTTGATGATGAGATGTAGATACATCATTCTTTTTTAAACAAGATATTAAGTTCATCATTCTGGTAATGTCCACACTAAATTAGGGCAATGTTGTGAAAAATTATTCTGGTGTAATCAGTTGTTTATGAATCTACACAATTCTAATTCATGCCCCCAAATTGATTTTTCTTTCTACCACTTAATGTTGAGCACCAATGGTGCATTTATTTACAGTGGGTTGTATTTTTTCTTGATCTATATTTATTCTCTAAATGGTTCATTTAGCTTTTCAACTGGTAATAAATGCCATATGACTTGTTCTGTTACAGTGCAGATATTCCTTTTTGTTTAATTTTGAAGGTATTAAACTTGTAATTTTGGTATTTAGACTTGTGAATTTTATTCACCTGAAACAATTTTTCCCCATCTTAATGCAGTATATAAATAATAACTTTGGCTAATCTGGCTTGGAGCCTAAACATTACCATCTCTGTTTCTGATATGTTATAGAACCCTTCTAAAAACATTTTTTGCAATATTTGCATCTTTTTTGTTAATTTAAAAGTTTTGTCTAAACCATGAATGATGATATCACAGGATACTGGCCAGAATAATTATTGCAGCTGAGTTGAGACACAATAAGTGAATCAATGGCCTGAACATTCGGCTTGGTGAGCCGGGGCGGAGCCCGCTTGCTGAGGCGTTAAATGACGCACAGTGACGTTGGGTGGGCGTCCCGACGTCACTACACGTCATTTAGATTTTCAGTTCCTTAAGATTGGTGGGCAGGCGAAGAGCCCAGGCGGCCTTCGCATTTATCATGGAACCTCATCCACGGGCGGGATGAGGTTTCATGAAGGGTTTATAAATTGAATTAAAATTTTTATCAAAATTCATTAACATGCCCCAGCTCCGCATGAGGGGACATGTCTTAAAATTTTTCCTTTTCTTTATTAAAATTTTGGGAACTTAAACTAATCTCCCTGAGGCAGCTCTGTACCTCAGGGAGATTTCTGCGCTCTTTCATGCACATGAAAGAGCGCAGGCCCTGACTCAGGGAATCCCCCCACCCGCAAATGGAGCGTTCAGTGCTTCCAGGTGCACGTCACACTGGGCGGGCCTTAATTGACCCGCCCACATAAAATGGTGACATGGACCCGATCGGGGGCACCGATCAAGTCCGCGCCCACACAACCCCCCCAACAGGGGGGAAAATTCTCCCCAATAAGTTTGAGTTGTGACTAAAGGATGACATCATGCAGTAAACCTGAAGAATTTCTGTTTTTTTAATGTCTTTTGATGGGCAAGATATGAATTGAAGCTTGGTTTTGCGCATACATGGAAAGAAAACTTCCTTTTGTTTCTGTTGCTGCGGGTAGTCGGTACTCAAAACTTGCCTGATTTATCCACAATTTGATAGAGTTGGTTGATTTCCTTTGGTGACCCTGACTTAATTTACAAAAGAATTAGATCAAGTTTGTTTACCTGGGCCATTATTTCTTTGAAATGTAAGCATATGCAAGCTTGGATAATGAAGGAAGTAGATAAATTTATTGGCACTCATGAATGAGGCAACAAGGTATCTGGGGAGCAAGATAATTATCTCAAGACTAACATCTTGGAAGACTTATCTTGATATCAAAATATTGTCACAGCTACTCATCGTTCAGTTCAATATCTTCAGTTCTCTTTGATCTTTTTGCTCCGGAATTGATATTTAGGACTCTGTGCAGGGAGCAGAGTACCATCTCTTACACATACAGACTTCATATTTCCTAAAAGCTTTGCAGATTATTGAACTGTACAAGAAATGTTCCAATCAAGACACTTCAACTTTCTGATTGATTTTATCTTTGGTTTGTAAGTATTTGTACCATCAGTATCGTACTTCTGTGTAATTATCTTCTAAATAAATCTTATATTTATTCTGAATGTAGCGTCTGACAGTGCGGTATTTGCCACCATTCAGAGAATGGAGGAGAACATCGTGGGTATTCGGTATTGTACCATATTAAAAAGGCAATCGCTAGCCTTGTGATGTGCGGATCCTTCAATGACATGGATAAATATGCAGGTTTTAGGTTATGGGAGACTTGGTGGCAATTTTAACTTTTATCGCCAAGCAAAAAGCAGGTAAGTGTCCGTTTTATATGTTGCCCGATTGAAGTCAGTGGAGCAAACCAATCTCAAGGTTAGATACAGGTCTAAAGCTCCTGATTTTAGAGTTTCCCTTGGTGGTTAAAAAGTTATTTGGCATTTGTAGTGGGCAGATCTTGTATACCTTAGCTCATTACAAAATGATGATACAGTCTTGAAAGGTATTCCTAAAATAGACCCTGTTTCCCGTGGTCAACTTGGTTTCTGCTCTAGGGGCTTAGAAGACATTCTTAACATTTTAAGACCTAGCAATTGCTAATGTTATGCTGCAGTTTGCCTAAAAGTAAGGCATCAATGCATTGAAATCCAAATGAAGTTCCTTAAAAAATGCTTTTGGGAAACCTGACAGCTAATTGCAAAATAAAATCCAGACATTACATCTCACTAGTGTGCATCACTGTGCAGGATGAGAATAACGGTGGTGGCTATCATGGTTTTAGAACGTTAATGCAAATCACTGTAGGTAGCTGGTGAGACAAACTGTTTGTATATCATAAAAGCATATATAGTTTCTATATCATGCTTGTTTCATTTTTCATATCTTCCTTCAAAGTTCAGAACAGCTGTCTTTTGGTTATATTCAGCCAAGAGCTTTTAAGTCTGCCACAGATTAATGCCTCTAAGTGAGTTAAATACCCATTTTTAATTCCCAAGATTTAAGAAATCGCAATTGTTGTGAATTGTATAATTTAAGGTACCATGTGAGAGGCTAGGCTTCAGGGCAAGCTTGAATTCTAAACTCTCAATTTCCAAAATGGCCAAAATTTACCCCAGAAGATTCTCTTGGATTTGTACAGCCTTAGAGAGTTTTTTTTTCTTTATTCTTTCATGGGATGTGGGCATTGCTGGCAAGGCCAGCATTTGTTGCCCATCCCTAATTGCCTTCAATTGATTGGCTTGCTAGGCCATTTCAGAGAGCAGTTAAGAGTCAACCACATTGCTGTGGGTCTGAAGTCGCATATAGGCCAGACCAGGTGAGGATGGCAGATTTCCTTCCCCAAAGGGCATTAGCGAGTGGGTTTTTACAACAACGATAGTTTCAGAGTCACCATTACTAAGACTAGCTTTCAATTCCAGATTTAATAAAATGTAGCTGCAGAATTGGGCCATTCAGCCCAATCTAGTCTGCTCTGCCATTCAATGCGATCATGGCTGATCTGATAATCCTCAGCTCCATTTTCCAGCCTTTTTTCCCCTTAACCCTTGATTCCCTTACTGATTAAAAATCTGTCTATTTCAGCCTTGAGTATACTTAACGACCCAGCCTCTACAGCCCTCTGCAGTAAAGAATTCCACAGATCGACTACACTCAGAGAAGAAATTCCTCCTCGTCCCTGTCTTAAGTGGGCGACCCCTTACTCTGAGATTATGCCCTCTGGTCCTAGATTCTCCCACAAGGGGAGACAAAACCTCTCAGCATCTACCCTGCTGAGCCGCCTAAGAATTTTATATGTTTCAGTAAGGTCGTGTCTCATTCTTCTAAGCTCCAATGAATACAGGCTCAACCTACTCAACCTCTCCTCATAAAATCTCTGCATCCCTGGGATCAACCTAGTGAACCTTCTCTGGACTGCATCCTATGTCAGTATATCTTCCCTTAGATAAGGGGACCAAAACTGTTCACAGTATTCTAGGTCTGGTCTAACTAGTGCCTTGTATAATTTTAGCACGACTTCCCTATTTTTATACTCCATTCCCTTTGAAATAAAGGCCAACATTCCATTTGCCTTCCCTATTATCTGTCTACTTGTATGTTAGTTTTTTGGGATTCATGCATGAGGACTCTCAAATCCATCTGTGCTGTAGCTTTCTGCAGTCTTTCTCCATTTAAATAATATTCAGCTCCTCTATTCTTCCTGCCAAAATGCATAACCTCACATTTTCCCACATTATATTCCATCTGCCAAGGTTTTGTCCACTCACTTAACCTGTCTATATCCCTCTGTAGACTCTCGCCACTTGCTTTCACACCTATTTTTGCGTCATCTGCAAACTTGGCAATAGTACAGTCACTTCTGTCATCTAAGTCATTGATATATATTGTAAATAATTGTGGCCCCGGCACTGATCCCTGTGGCATTCCACTAGCTAAAGGTTGTCATTCTGAAAATGCCCCCCTTATCCCAACTCTGTCTTCTATTAGTTAGTCAATCCTCTATCCATGTTAATATACTGCCCCCAACACCATGGGCTCTTATTAAGTAGCCTATGTGCAGTACCATATCGAATGCCTTTTGGAAATCTAAATATATTACATCTACTTGTTCCCCTTTACCTACCCTGTTTGTTACCACCTCAAAGAATTCTAATAAATTTCTAGGGCATGATTTCCCCTTCATGAAGCCATGCTGACTCTATGATTATATTATGTATTTTTAAATGCTCTGCTATTAAGTCCTTTATAATAGACTCTAACTAACATTTTCCCAATGACAGATGTTAAGCTAACTGGCCTATAGTTACGTGGGGTTTTTTTGTCTCCCTCCCTTTCTGAATAAGGGTGTTACTTTAGCAGTTTTCCAATTTTCTGGGACTTTTCCCAAATCTAAGGATTCTTGGAATATTACTACCAATGCACCCACTATTTGTGTTGTTACTCCCTTTAATATCCTAGGATGCAACCCATCAGGTCCGGGAGACTTATCGGTCTTTAGCCCTATTAGTTTACCTAGTACTTTTTCTGTAGTGATAGTTTTTATTTCCTCTACACCGCCCCCCCCCCCCCCCCCCCAGCCCCTGTTTTGTGACCCTTGATTATTTAGTATTTTTGGAATGCTATTAATGCCTTCTACTACAAAGACTGATGCAAAGTTTTAATTCAACTCCTCTGTCATTTCTTGGTTCTCCATTATTATTTCCCCAGCCTCATTTTCTAAAGGACCTTTGTTCATTTTAGCCTCTCTCTTCCTTTTTATATATTTAAAGAAGCTCTTACTGTCAGTTTTTATATTACTTGCTGGTTTGCCCTCAAAGTTTATTTTCTCCCTCTTTATTATTTTTTGGTCATCTTTTGTTGGTTTTTTAAACTTTCCTAATCCTCTGGTTTACCACTAATCTTTGCCACATTGTATGTTTTTTCTTTCAATTTGATACTATCCTTAACTTCCTTTGTTAATCATGGTTGGTTCATCCCCTTCCTAGAATCCTTCTTCCTCACTGGGATATACCTTTGTTGTGAGTCATGAACTATTTTCTTAAACGTCTGCCATTGTTCATCAACCGTCTTTTCTGCTAAACTCCTTTCCCAGTCGACTCCAGTCAACTCTGCCCTCATTCCTTCATAATTACCCTTATTTAAGTTTAGCACAGTTGTTTGCGACCCATGTTTCTCTCACTCAAGCTGAATAATAAATTCTGCCATGTTATGGTCACTGTTTCCTAGGGGATCTTTTACTCTGAGATCATTTAATAAACCTGCCTCATTACACATTACCAGATCCAAAATAGCCTGATCCCTGGTTGAATTCACAACATATTGTTCTAGGAAACTGTCCTGAATACACTATGAATTCTTGCTCGTGGTTATCTCTGCCAATTTGACTTTACCAATCTATATGTTGATTAAAGTCACCCATGATTAGTGTACTGCCTTTTTTACATGCCCTCATTATCTCCTGATTTATTCTTTGTTCTACAGTATAGCTACTGTTAGGGGACCTATAGACTACTCCCACCAGTGTCGTCTTCCCCTTGTTTTTTCTTATATGGATTCCGACCCAAAATCATTTCTTGCTATGGGACTTATTCCACCTCGTACTAACAAAGCTACCCCACCACCCTTTCCTTCCTGTCAGTCCTTTCGAAAAGTCATATACCCCTGAATATTTAGTCCCCAGCTTTGATCTCCTAGTAACCATGTCTCTGTAATGGCTATAAGATCATACCCATTAACCTCTAACTGTGCTGTTAATTCATTTATTTTGTTCCGAATATAATGTACATTTAAATAAAGAGTCATTAATTTGGCTTTTTACCATTTTTTCCCCCTTTGACCCTATTTGCTGTTTTTTTATGTTTATACACTCTGTCCCTTCCTATCACACTCTGGGTATCAATGCCTAAATAGCTGCCTTGCAATGCTGCTATATCCTTTGGCTTTGTTAGCCTACATATCCCCTCTCCAGAGCACTCTCCCCATTTAGTTTAAAGTTCCCTCTATAGCCCTACTTATTTGATTTACCTGGACACTGGTCCCAGCACCGTTCAAGTGAAGTCACCGGAATAGCTCCCTTCTACCCCAGTACTGGTGCCAGTGCTGCATGAACTGAAACCCATTCCTCCCACACCAATCTATGAGCCACGCATTTAACTCGACTTTATTTACCCTATGCCAGTTTGCCCATGGCTCAGGCAGTAATCCTGAGATTATTACTTTGGAGGTTCTGCTTTTTAATTTAGCTCCTAACTGTTTAAATTTTTTCAGCAGAACCTCCTTTCTAGTCCTATCAATGTCACTGGTACCAACATGGACAATGACAACTGGATCCCTCCCCTCCCACTCCAAGTTCCTCTCTAGCCCTGAGGAGATGTCCTTAACCCTGGCACCAGGCAGGCAACACAGCCTTTGGGACTCATGCTCATGGCTGCAGAGAACACTATCCCCTTAATTAAACTATCCCCTACCACTGCTGTGTCCCTATTTCCTCCCCTCACCTGAATGGCTCCCTGTACCATGGTGCTGTGGTCAGTTCGCTCATCCTTCCCGCAGTCCCTGCTCTCGTTCACACAACTTGCAAGAACCTCGTAACTGTTGGACAATTGCAGGGGCTGAGGCTCCTCGAACACTACGCCCTGGGTCCCCATACCTGCTTCACTTGCGGCTACACCCTCCTGTCCCTGATCACTGACCAAATTTGAATTACCTAATCTGAGGCGTGTGACCGCCGCCTGGAGCAAAGTATCCAGGTAACAATCCCCTTCCCTGATGTGGGGCAATGTCTGCAGCTTGGACTCCAGCTCCTTAACTCGGATCCAAAGTTCCTCAAGCATCAAACACTATAGATGTGTTCGCTCTGGATCACCTTGGTGTCCAGCAGCTCCCTCAAGCTGTAGCAGCAACACATCACCTGCCCTGCCATCGCTATCGTATTTTATTCAATTACTTAATTACACTAGTATCCCTGCCCTTTACATTTTATTGTAATTTTTTTGCACACCAGTATCAATCTTATACATTAGCTATTTTTTAAGAAAAAGAAAAAAATTTTTAAAAAAAGACACCTAAACACAAATTAACGACCTTACTTTTATTTTAAAGACTAGAAATACTCACCAATCAGCTGCTCTCCACTCTTTTTAATGGTCTCTCGCCCCTCTCTCCGCACTCTTTAATGGTCTCTCACTCTTCTCACACTCTCGCTGTTAGTGGTCCCGCTGCTCCTCTCTCACTCTCGCAGTTAATGGCCCCACTGCTCCTCTCGCTCTCTCGCAGTTAATGGCCCCACTGCTCCTCTCGCTCTCTCGCTGTTAATGGCCCCGCTGCTCCCCTCTCACTCTCACTGTTAATGGCCCCGCTGCTCCTCTCACCCTCTCACTGTTAATGGCCCCGCTGCTCCTTTTGCGCTCTCAAAAGAAACATGCATTACAATAGTCCCAAACTCAGAACCTGATCACCGTGGAGACCTGGACCTTCACAATCCCGGAGCTCCGGCTTCACATCTGGATCTGGATCAGGAATCCAGTTTCGGGAGACTCCGGGAGCGGGAGCTTTAGCAAGAGGGTGGGCCAGGGACAGGGAGAAGCCGCAAGCCGGGGTTTGAGGCCTCCTCCCCTGGGTGTTTAATAAGTCTCTCCACTCGCTCCGCCACCTCCATTACCCTCCTACACTCGGCCGCTTCTCTCTCCCTCCCTGCAGCTCCAGCACCCACACACTGGGCATTAATTGAATTTAAATTTCACCACCTGCATTAGCCTAGGCCTCTGGATTACTAGTCCAGTGATATTACCACTGCGCCACCATCTCCCCCTTATTGAATGTTCCTATTGTAAGCGGAAGTTAATTGTTCTCAATTGCTTGTTCCCTTTCCTTTCCAGTCTTTTGTTACCAGTGTCCGGCACAAAG
This sequence comes from Cetorhinus maximus, assembly GCF_964194155.1. Classification (NCBI taxonomy): domain Eukaryota; kingdom Metazoa; phylum Chordata; class Chondrichthyes; order Lamniformes; family Cetorhinidae; genus Cetorhinus; species Cetorhinus maximus. The sequence continues at coordinate 65,870,837 of NC_135879.1, read as the reverse complement.
GAATGCATGCTTGCCACAACTCAGGTGAATGCTTCATGAAGACATTGTCAGATTTTCAAGGGATTCAAACCCGATACCAATTAGTTATAGTAAACCCTTTATTAGCACACAGCAGAGATCAAGATACTACATGTTTAGGCAGTAATTAACATTTCCAAATAGTATCACATGCTGTATTGCTGCATGTGTTGTCTACTTCTTTACCAAAGTAGATGTTAGGCTCCACCGAGTATTAATTTCCCATCTACACAAGCTAAGGTATCGTCTGCCTGACTACTCTGTCACTATCAAAATCTCTCTCTTATGCTAAGAAGTGCTCTTCATCTGATTCAATAAGACCAATCGTTTTTGCCCACATCAACTCAAACTTTGGTTTACCCAGCAAGTTTATACAACTTGAGCCCAATTTTATATAGGTCTTTGCTAACATTTTATAAATACATCCTGTATTTCCTTTCCTATGTCTGGACTGTGCATTCTTCAGGCATCCATTACCATTTAAGTTACATTTGACATGCCCTTCTAAACTTTGTGACCATTCACAAACCACAGTTCATTCTTGCATTTATTACTGCTAAATACTTCTATTAAAAGTAATAGAGAAGAGAAAGCTTATTCCAACTCCCCACAACATGCTCAGTTGAGGAGGAAAGGTGCAATTTTTTTAGCTAGCTCCAGCAAATACATAGATCACAATTACACATGAAGGCATTTCAAAGGCACTGTTAGTAAATGCCAAGTTTCAAGTTATCCCTGCTGATAGGTTCTGATGAAAGGTCATCGACCTGAAAGATAATCGTTTCTCTTAACAGGTCCTGCTTGACCAGCTGCGTATATCCAGCATTTTCTGGTTTTCGTTCTGATTTCCAGCATCTTCAGTATCTTGCTTTTATTCCAATTATCCATGCTCATGTGAACCATACAAATCTGAGGCAAATGACCTCAGCAGTTAATCTTTTCAACAATCTAAACTTTGCATCAACAGGAATGAGAGCAGTTTGATTGGCTGTATATTTTCTACTTCAGTCTGAATCCATGTGGTTCATCAGTTGTGTAAGGATAATAATTCAAAGGCTGATCATGCTCTAACATTGCCCCTCAGCAAAAAATGGGAAAATGTTCTATTCTCAACAATTAACATTCTTCATGCTAATTAATTTTCTTTTGTTAAATATATCTGCAGAGTACTGTCCAAAGGAACACTTAGATATTATCAACTATAATAGCATAGATTTAATAGCAGAAATAGACTATTTTATTGAAGTCATAGCAACTGGAACAGTTCTCTTTTCAGTCAGGGTCTGCCTCAAAAAATACAAACTTTAATCGCAGATTCCATCACAGTTGCTCCTCCACCTTAGACCCGTAGCAAATGCTTTCTTGTGGATGTGCAGTATTATTGGGAATGTTATGCATATTCTGTCCAAGGTAATGAATCAAGAAAGGCAATTTATCTCTGTCAGCTCCCTTGTTTTTTATGAAAAAAAATTCCATTTGTTTTGTTCTTCCTCCTGAAACATGGTACAATGTGTCAACCGTGCACATTGTATTTAGCTATTTGAGAAAAATGCTGTTCTTATTAGTTTACAACACTGGGGTTATTTTTCTTCAATCTTGAATATTTGACATGACATCTAACCAGTAGTGTGTTATTAATTAGTGGCGTAAGCTTGGAAAAAAATTAAGGGTGAATGGGTCAAGCTTTTAAGAATCTGAGAGACCTTGATGGAGAAGGTGTTGGGGTTGCGGGGTGGGTTTGGGCAATCCTGCCTGGTAAATTGAATTGTAAAAATGTGTTTCTCTGCTTTGGGCAAAATGGTAAAAGCTGTGGGAGAGGCTGTGTCGCAAGCCAAATCTTTTTACAGGCATTAAAAGTAGCATATTTCACCTTGCAGGATTTCCACTTTATGCACAAACTCTGTCCCTGCACTGAGCTTGATGAGTAATCCTGTGGCCTGGTCTGCTTAAGTAGGATTCATAAAGGGAAGTAATTGCTGATACATTTTCTTGAAAATTATTTTTTTACATTAGAAATTTCCTGCTTTTGTTATATGTTTTGTTGTATGTGTTTGTTGTAAAAGCTGGGGAGTGCCATATTTTTATTTATTTGCAATCTTTTGGCAGTGCTCCCATTGTCATGGGTGCTGCCTCTATTGAAGTAGCATCATACGAACGTAGGAAAGACAGGCATTCCAATGGGGCTAAAATAATGGTGCATGATATTGTCACAAGGCTATGCCTCTTTAATTAAAAAAAAATGATTTTTCAATATATAACTGACTGGAAATTTTGCAATTTGAAATGAGACAACAAATTACTTAAAAATGCAAGGCCACCTTCCAAGGTGAAAAGGCAAACATGACACCCTCAGGGCAGTTTGAAGCGAGAGACATTTCCTATAATTCAAAGATCATCATAATTCATCATTGTCAAAGGAGGAGATGTTAAAATGCAAAGTGTGGGATATCGAAACAATGGCTGCCACAGACAGACCCATCCAAAATCCCTTGGAAATACACAACGGGTGAAGTATAACAGGTTAGACTGCAGCCACTGCAGAGATTGCAAGTGACAAAGGTAGCGTCAAGAAAATTTTCAGCAGAGAAAACAGGCTGGAAAGCTGTGCTCCCTCCCTCCCTCCCTCTTGGAAAAAATGTCACCTGGTTCGAGAAGTCAATTATCAGAAACCTGCCAGCGAACCAAAATCTCGTAATAATCACAACATCATCTGCATCTAACTGCATCCAAGAAACCAGCTAACCTAAATGGGCCACAACATTTAAAATTTATGCCTCAAGGAAAATCAAAGGATGCTTAACCATATATTCTTTTAACTTTTTTATTGAACTCTAACTTCCCTTATTTCTGATACCTGTGTGCGCGTGTGTGTGTGACATTTCTTTTTCTCGGGTTTAGTGGTTAATAAATTTGCTCCTCTTTTAACTCAAGATGACTTTGTTTGGCCCATTATTGCTCAATGCATAAATAGTTAAATACATTCTGATTAGGAAAAGCCATATCCTCGTGAAAAAGAAATTTAAACCTTTATTGTAACCAACCGAGGAGGTTGAGTAGAGGGACCCAGTTCACTCCTCACCTGATTGTAACAAAATTGGGGGCTCGTGTCTGGAATTTGATCCCAGAGACTGATGATGGGATTAGACTAGGGAAGTAAATTCTTCCTTCAAAATAATTTTAAAACTTCAAAAGGTTTTCTTGGGTCACTAATACTAAAGTACCTAGATGTCCACATTCGATATCAATGTTTTCATCGAACAGGATGAGGAAACTGCCCTTGGAAAAATTAAAAGGTGTAGCTAGGCACTTAGAGGTGGAGTTCCACTCAAAAGCCAGAAAATGGAAATTTTACAACAAGCGGTGAAACATCCAAAGGTGGAAATTGAGGACACAAACAGATAAATTAGCGGCAGAAAAATTAAGATTGGAGCAGCGGAAATTGGAACTGGAATTTGAGGAAAGGGAAAAAGAGATGCAGGAGCAAGAAAGTGTAGCCAGGTAAGAGTTATTGGAACTTAAAAAGACCAAGGCTAGGCCACTAGAAGTGAAACAGGTCAGCATAGAATCCGTGGAAGTTGTGACAGCTAAGTAACAGCCATTTGAATTTGAAAAGGCTGAAGCCAGGCCAGCAGGAGTAAAAGAGGTCCATGAAGGGCCTGTAAAGGTTAAAAAGGATGAAGGAAGAGAGCCGATGATCTGTTTAGCAGACACCTTCATTGGGGATTTAAATGGAGGTCAGGGAAGTTCCCAAATAGACCAAGAGAGGGTGATGCCCCACTCAGTTGAAGAACCACAAGGGACTAAAGCAGGAGCTGAACATTAGAAGATCTTGTCATAATTACCACATCATCTGCATTTGACCACATCCAAGAAATGAGCTAACCTAAATCAGTCGCAATGTTTAAAATCTATGCCTCAAGGAAAATCATAGGATACTTAACTAGGGAGGCAGTGGCATACTGGTATTGTCACTGGGCTAGTGTTAAAAGAGACCCAAGGTAATGCTCTGGGGACCTGGGTTCGAATTACACCAATGCAAATGGTGAAATTTAAATTCAATTTTTTTTTTAAAAATCCTAAATTAAAAGTCTGGCAAGGCAGGCATTTATTGCCCACCCCTAATTGCCCTTGGGGAGGCGGTGGTGAGCTGCCTCCTTGTACCACTGCAGTCCATGTAGTGTAGGTACACCCACAGTACCGTTTGGGAGGGGGGTTCTGGGATTTTGACCCAGCGACAGTGAAGGAAAGGTAATATATTTCCAAGTCAGCATGGTGAGTGGCTTGGAGGGTACCTTCCAGGTGGTGGTGTTCCTATGCACCTGCTGCCCTTGTCCTTCTAGATGGTAGTGGTCGTGGGTTTGGAAGGTGCTGTCTAAGGAGCCTTAGTGAGTTCCTGCAGTGCGACTTGTAGATGGCACACATTGCTGCCACGGTACATCAGTGGTGGAGGGAGTGAATGTTTGTGGATAGGGTGCCAATCAAGTGGGCTGCTTTGTCCTGGATGGTGTCAAGCTTCTTGAGTGTTGCACTCATCCAGGCAAGTGGGAGTATTCCATTACACTCCTGACCTGTGCCTTGTAGATGGTGGACAGGCTTTGGGGCGTCAGGAGTTACTCACTGCAGGATTCCTAGCCTCTGACCTACTCTTGTAGCCACAGTATTTATATGGCTAGTCCAGTTCAGTTTCTGGTGGGGGATTCAGTGATGGTAATGCCATTTAATGTCAAGGGGCGATGGTTATATTCTGTCCTGTTGGAGGTGGTCATTGCCTGGCACTTGAGTGGCGTGAATTTCTGCAGTGATTTCCTGGAGCTGAGATGATTGACCTCCAACAACTACAAATATCTTCCTTTGTGCTAGGTATGACTTCAACCAGCGGAATGTTTTCCCCCTGATTCCCATTGACTCCAGTGTTGCTAGGGCTCCTTGATGTCACACTCAGTCAAATGTTACCTTGATGTCAAGGGCAGTCACTCTCATCTCACCTCTAGAGTTCAGCTCTTTTGACCATGTTTGAACTAAGGCTGTAATGAGGTCAGGAGGTGAGTGACCCTGGCAAAACCCAAACTGAGCATCAGTGAGCAAGTTATTGCTAAGCAAGTGCCGCTTGACAGCACTGTTGATGACACCTTCCATCACTTTACTGATAATCGAGAGTAGACTGATGGGGTGGTAGTTGGCCGGGTTGGATTTGTCCTGCTTATTGTGCACAGGACATACCTGGGCAATTGTCCACATAGCCGGGTAGATGCCAGTGTTGTAGCTGTACTGGAACAGCTTGGCTAGGGGCGCGGCAAGTTCTGGAGCACAAGCCTTCAGTGCTATTGCTGGAATATTGTCAGGGCCAATAGCCTTTGCAGTATCCAGTGCCTTCAGCCATTTCTTGATATCACATGGAGTGAATCGAATTGGCTGAAAACTGACATCTGTGATGCTGGAGACCTCTGGAGGAGGCCAAGGTGGATCATCCACTCGGCACTTTTGGCTGAAGGTTGTTGCAAATGCTTCAGCCTTTTCTTTTGCACTGATGTGCTGGGCTCCCCCATCATTGAGGATGGGGATATTTGTGGAGCCTCCTCCTCCAGTGAGTTGTTTAATTGTCCACCACCATTCACGACTGGATGTGGCAGGACTGCAGAACTTAGATCTGATCCATTGGTCGTTGAATTGCTTAGCTCTGTCAATCGCATGCTACTTACACTATTTGGCACGCAAGTAGTCCTGTGTTGTAGCTACACCAGGTTGACACCTCATTTTTAGGTATGCCTGGTGCTGATCCTGGCCTGCCCTCCTGCACTCTTCTTTGAACCAGGGTTGATCACCTGGCTTGGTGGTAATGGCAGAGTGGGGGATATGACTGACCATGAGGTTACAGATTGTGGTTGAGTACAGTTCTGCTGCTAATGGCCCACTGTGCTTCATGGTTGCTTGATCTTGAGTTGCTAGATCTGTTCAAAGTCTATCCCACTTAGCATGGCGGTAGTGCTACACAACACGATGATGGGTATCCTCAACGTGGAGACAGGACTTTGTCTCCACAAGAACTGTGCGGTAGTCACTCCTGTGCTGTGGTCATGGACAGATGCATCTGCAGGCAGATTGGTGAGGATGAGGTCAAATATGTTTTTTCTTCTTGTTTGTTCCCTCACCACCTGCCACAGACCCAGTCTATTTTCTCTAGGACTTGGCTAGCTCAGTCTGTGGTGGTGCTACCGAACTAGTCTTGGTGATAGACATTGAAGTCCCCCACCCAGAGTATGTTCTGTGCCTTTAACATCCTCAGTGCTTCTTCCAAGTCATGTTTAACATGGACGAGTACTGATTCATCAGCTGAGGGGAACGGTACATAGTAATCAGCAGGAGGTTTCCTTCTCCATGTGACTTCACGGAGTCCAGAGTTGATGTTGAGGACTCCCAGGGCAAGTCCCTCCCAAATGCGTACCACTGTGCCGTCACCTCTGCTGGTGGAACAGGACATACCCAGGGATGGTCATGGTGGTGTCTGGGACATTATCTGGAAACCAAGATTCCATGACTATGACTATGTCAGTCTGTTGCTTGACTAGCCTGTGAGACAGCTCTCCCAATTTTGGCACAAGCCCCCAGATGTTAGACTTCGCAGGATCAACAGGGTTGAGTTTGCCATTGTCATTTCTGGTCTCTAGGTCAATGTCAGGTGGTCCATCAGGTTTCATTCCTTATTGACATGTTTACAACTGAGTGGCTTGCTGGGCCATTTCAGAGGGCATTTAAGAGTCAAACACATCGCTGTAGATCTGGAGTCACATGTAGACCAGACCAGGTAAGTGATGGTTTCATGGTCATCATTAGACTTTAAATTCCAGATTTTTATTGAATTCAAATTCCAACATCTGTGGTGGGATTTGAACCCAAGGTCCGCAGAGCATTACCCTGAGTATCTTGATTATTAGTGGCAATACCACTACGCCACCGCCACTCTCTTTCCCCCCTTCTTTATGTACATCCGTTCAATTTGATTGCTCATCTATGTTTTTTGTCTCTTCATGGTTAATCATGCTTCCTTATTTGTCATTTGCATTTTTGGTGTGTGCCCTCTGGCCAAGTCTAGATCTAGTTTTTTTTACACTTAACCCCTTTGATAATTCAAACCTTGAAATCTAATGGTCTGCAGTTTACTTAAATTATTCACACACACACACAAACATAAGCCTGCTTCAAAGTATCCCACAGTAATATCAGGAAAAATAACATAGTTCCTTTACATATATTAAAATTCATTTTCAAGTCTAACAGCTAAATTATATTTGCCCCATTTCAAGCCACTTTCCTTTAAATCCCTTTAAATTTGAGTCAGGTTTTGCATCTGTTCTATGAACCCATTCACCTAGTTGCCAATAAAAGGTCAAAACGTTTGCTATTTGTTCAGTAAAGATGACATTCAAAATTGGACACAGCCAGTTTGCTGCAGGCTAACTCGGTCCTTACTGTGTGCCATGCTTGTTGCATGTTTTGATGATTTCTCAAACGCTAGTCCTGTGTGTTCCCCCAGTCCACGAAGTACTGCCATTTGTGGAACAGCAAAAACCGTTGATACTATCAATTAATTACTTGACAAAAGAGCAGAATAAACACTTCAGAAATAATTAATGTGCTCTGAAGCTCTTTGAAATGTTTTGAGGATGTGAAAGATGCTAAATAACTGGAAGGGTGTTCATTTGCTACCTATCTGGCTTATTTGCTCTTGGAGGAAGCTACTCTTCTCCCTACTGTGCTCTCTGCCCAGGATTCTATTGGTTGTGGATTTGGCAAGAAATGTGTATTGCTTATAGTTCTACAGGTGAAGCTGAATTTTAGTTGCATGTAAACATGGGACCAAATAAGTCCTTATTAACTTGGTATGCAAGCCATGAATCACTTTTATTTTACAATGGTGTAAATGACCAAGATAAAATATTGTCATTGTTTTCAGCATTTTGAACAGTTTAAAACATTAATTTAAATTTATAAGCAATAACATCTAAATTAAAGTTTTCTTGCATCACCGATGTTTAATTGACGCTTTGATGAAACTCAGACGTTACAGTTGGAACATTTCAGTCAGTCAGGTCCAGATCATGGCAAATATCCATCTGTTCCAAGATACAGGTCAGTGGAGATTTAATGCTGTGGTAAACGTCTCTGTTCTCTGTTCCAGCAACAGGCACTTCAACAAAGACATTTACTTAACGTTTTAAGTTTGTAAAATAGTAGCTGAATGGTATTGCAAATGTATTACTGAGACCTGTATCTTTTTCAATATTAGTAACTTGTAAAGGGTGAACAGACTGGGGATCTGTTCTGTTCAGAAGAGAAGGCTGAGGGGTCACCTGACAGAGGTCATTAAAATTCTGAGCAGTTTTGATAACGTAGACAGAGACAGTGTATATATACTTAAGTGGAAGAGCAAGAGCACATCAATACAAAATACAACAGTTAAGAATAGGGAATTCAGCAGAAACTTCTTTACCCAGAGAGCAATGCGAATGTAGAACTCACTGCCAGGGAATAGTCGAGGTGAATAGTGTAGATGCTTTCAAGGGGAGGCTAGATAAGCATATGAGGGAGTAGGGAAATAGATGGTTAAGTAGATAGTTAGATGAGGATAGTGGTGATGATCTTGGTCGAGACCAGTCACTTTTAAAAAAGAAGAAATCCAAAATCCCAATTATTTACTGAAAGAATGAAGCCACAAGATTCCATGGTTTAAACAATAAAATTTTTACTATACAAGAGTCAACAAGGCATACACTAAATACTATCTTCACTAACGTCCATACGCTAAAACCCAAAACCAACATAAATTAAACATGAATTAACAGGCAAATTGTGGTTGATTATAAACTATACATTACACGTTAAATGCCAGATACAACTAAAACAGATCATACAAATTAGCTCAGCTGTCCACTCAGCCTATATGTCATCAATCTCAGTCACCAAGTCCTTTAAAACTTTGTCTTCTGCATGAAGAATTTCAGCTCCTCTTCTCTTAGGATTTAACATGATCCTTAGCTGACAGCGGATGCGGCCAGCTCAAGTTCCATGCGTACAGTCTTCAAAAAAAAGGCACACATCTGCAGACCCTTCTCGGTCTGACCTATCAATGTTACCTTCAAGTAACAGAAACAGCTGCAGCAACTATATCTCTGCTTATTCTTAGCTTTTGGATCTACCCTCTCTTCTTCAGCCTGCCTGTACTGCACCAATGGCTTCATATCTACTACTGAGCTCTGACGTCTCTGTCTTCTTTTTAACATGGCAAATAACCGTGCAATTAAGATACTGATCAACAGAGATTTGATGGTGTGGTAAATGTCCCCGTTCTGCATTCCACTGGCAGACGCTTCAACAAACATTTTTGGTTTTGGTTTCCAATCTCAGTTTCAGTCTTGGCTTCCTTAACAACTGGGTAGGTGCAGTTTCCCTTTTCAGTTCCCCCTTTTAGTGGGGTCTGCCTCAAAAATTACAAGCTTTGACCACAGATTCCATCACACTTTCCACCTGTTGTGAAAAAGAAAGCTTTACTATAGTAAAGGTTTCTTTATAACAGTCTTGAAATATGGCAAGTTCTTATCATTCTAAACATTTTACCAAAAAGCTCATTACATACTGTGCAGATAACCTTTTCACATTTCACAATTACACATTGTATTTACAAAATTGTAAGGGCTTAATCAAAACAAAAGCAAGTAAATATAATAATTAGGATTTTTAGGTTTACAATTAGGATTGTACAATTAGGATCAGCAGATTTAAACATCATAGGATTATTATAACTCAGAGCCTGACATCTCTCCTTGATTTAGCAACAAGAAAGTCCACCTCTGAACTCTTGTCAGAGCATCAGCAATTACATTGCTATTTCCAGAAACATGCTCAGTTTTTAGTTTGAAGGGCTGCAGCACCAAACTCCAACACAACAACCAGAGATTCTTCATGTGGAACATTTCCAAAACCACCAGTGGATCATGATCAGTGTAAACTAATATCTCTCCTTGATTATTTGAAACATAAACTTTGAATTGTTGAGCCAAGACAAAACTTAATGTTTCCATCTCAATTATGGAGTATTTTCATTGATGTTTTTATATATATATATATATATATATATATATATATATATGACGTTTTCTTGAGAAATAACTGACTGGCTGCTCTATACCAGTATAATCATCTCGTAGCAACCCTGTTCCTATGCCTACACCAGTTACATCAATAGCTATTTTGAATAGTTTATTGAAACTTGGAGCAGCCAAAACAAGTTAATTTATTAATATGGTGTCTAACCTCTCAAAGGTGATTTGACAATACTCTGTCCAGCTAACTTTTACATTTTTCTTCAAGTTCGTTAATAGAGTGGCTACCGTGTTGAAATTCAGGACAAACATCTTGCAGAATCCACACATTCTGAAGAACCATAGCATTTCCCATTTTGATTTAGCAACAGGAAAGTCTATAATTGCTTGAACTTTAGCTTCACTGGGCAACGCTCGACTTTGCCCACAACATGTCCCAAGTAGTGACCTTGGCCTGGGCAAACTCACTCTTCTCCAAATTTATCCTAAGTCACCTTTTTTCAGTCTATCAACAAGTACAATTAAGGTGTTCCACATGTTCTTCCCAAGTGTTACTATAGACCAATAGATCAATGATCAACACAACACAGTTGTGTAATCTGGAAATTACTTCATTTGTCAATCTTTGGAAGGTATCTGGCGCATTCTTCATTCCAAATGGCATAACCTTACATTGGTTACACACCATCCGGGGTCATGAACAAAGAGATTTATTTGGCTTGATCTGTTGGTGGAACTTGCCAATAACCTTTTAGCAAATCAATCTCACTGACAAAGTCCAAATTTACCACTCTATCAATGCAATCCTCAAAATGAGGAATTAAGTAAGAATTTCTTTTGTTACAGCATTAACTTTCCTGTAATCAATGCAGAATCTTAGTAATCCATCAAGTTTTGGTGCCAGTATGACTGGAGAATCCAGCTACTTTGACTTGATTCAGTGATATCATTGTCCATCATAAATTTAATTTCTTCTCTGACTTGAGCCAATTTTCCAGGATTGAGTCTGCAAGGGTTTTGTTTGATGGGTGCAGCATTTTCCATATCAACATCATACATAGCTGAGGAAGTTCACCATGGTTTATTCATGCACATTGACATTTTTTTAAGCAGCTTGGCTATGACATTCTGCAATGTCACTGGAAGTTGGTGTAATATTCTATCCAATTTTTTTAACACCCCCATACTGGCTGATTTCATTACTGGGGGTTTGATCTGAGAACTTTCAATCTCTGACTCATCACTTGAACCCTGAAGTGTATTCATGTCACCATTTTCCTTCTTTACTATGTGAAGTACATTCGCTGGTTGACTAGCTTCCCTGTCATAATACTTTTTCAGCATATTTATGTGGCACACCCTTTGAGGTTTCCTTCTGTCAGGGGTACTAATTACATAGCTTGCCTCATTAACTATGAAGAGCATACTGATAGACTTCAAGAGGACATAAACAGGCTGGTGGCAAATTAAATTTAATGCAGGCAATTGTGCAATGATACATTTTGGAATGAAGAACTCGGAGAGGCAATACAAAATAAAGGATACAATTCTAAAGAGGGTGCAGAAACAGAGGGACCTGGGGGTTACATGTGCACAAATCATTAAAGGTGGCAGGGCAGGTTGAGAAAGCACTTAATAAGACATACAGGATCCTGGGTTTTATAAATAGAGGCATAGAGTTCAAAAGCAAGGAAGTTATGGTGAACCTTTATAGAACACTGGTTCAGCATCACCTCAAGTATTGTGTCCAATTCCTTAGCTAGGACTTTCGGTAGGAGGGTGCAGAACTCTTCTCGTTAGAGAAGGTTGAGAGGAGGCTTGATAGAGGCGTTCAAAAGCATGAGGTGTCTGGACAGAGTAGATAGGGAGAAACTGTTCCCATTGGCTGAAGGATTGAGAACCAGAGGGCACAGATTTATGATGAATGACAAATGTACCAACAAAAGGAGAAAATGTTATGCAGCAGGTGGCTAGGATCTGGAAGGCACTGCCTAAAAGTGTGGTGGAGGCAGGTTCAACTGTGGATTTGAGAAGGGAATTGGATAATTACCTACGATCATACAAAGCCTGTTCCGCCATTCAATAAGATCATGGCTGATCTGATTGTGTTTTGAATTCCACATTCCCATCTAACCCCGATAACCTTTGACTCCCTTGCATAACAGGAATCTATCTACTCCCCCTTAAAAATATTCAATGACCCCACCTCCACCGCCTTCGGAGGCAGAGAATTCCAAGTTGCACAACCCTCTGAGAGAAAAACATTCTCCTCATCTCTGTCCTAAAAGGACAACCCCTAATTTTAAAACAGTGCCCCCTAGTTCTGGACTCACTTACCAGAGAAAACATCCCCTCCCACGTCCACCTTGTCTAGGCTGTTCAGGATCTTATATACTTCAATCAAGTCACTCCCCAATCTTCTAAGCTCCAGTGGAAACAAGCCCAGTCTGTCTAACCTTTCCTCATAAGCCAACCCGCTCATTCCAGATATCAATCTAGTAAACCTCCACTGAACCACCTCCAACGCATTTACATCCTTCCTTAAATAAGGAGACCAAAACTGCACACATTATTTGAGATGTGGTCTCGCCAGTGCCCTGTATAACTGAAGCATAACATCCTTACTTTTATGTTCAATTCCTCTGGTAGTAAAGGATAACATTCCATTAGCCTTCTTAATTACTTATTGTACCTGCATAACTTTTTGTGACTCATACACTAGAACGCCTAGATCTCCCCGCACCTCGAAATTCTGCAGCCGTTCTATGTTTAAGTAATATTCTGCTTTTTTATTCATCCTGCCAAAATGAATAACTTCACATTTTGCTACATTATGCTCTATTTGCCAGATTTTTGTCCGCTCACTCAACCTATCTATATTTGTCTGTAACCTCCTTATGTCCTCCTCACAACATACTTTCCTATCTACCTTTGTGTCATCTGCAAATTTAGCTACCATGCCTTCACTCCCCTCATCTAAGTCATTGATATAAATTGTAAAAAGTTGAAGTCCCAGCACAGACCCCTGTGGGACTCCACTCATCACATCCTGCCAGTCAGAAAAAGACCCATTTATGCATACTCTCTGTTTTCTGCCAGCCAGCCAATCTTCTATTCATGTTAATATGTTACCCCCTACACCATGAGCTTTTATTTTCCACAATAACCTTATCAAATATCTTCTGGAAATCCAAATACAGCACATCTACAGGCTCCCCTTTATCCACAGCACATGTTACTCCTTCAAAGAACTTCAATAAATTAGTCAAACATGATTTCTCTTTCACAAAACCATGTTGACTCTTCCCAATTACCTTCAGTTTATCTACGTGCCCAGCTATAACCTCCTTAATGATTAATTTTAACACCTTCCCCACGACAGATGTCAAGCTAACTGGCCTATAGTTTCCTGTTTTCTGCCTCCCTCCCTTCTTGAATAGAGGGGTCATCTTAGCTACTTTCCAGTCTGATGGAACCTTTCCTGAATCAAGCAAATTTTGGAAAATTAACAAAATGTATCTACTACCTCATTAGTCACTTCTTTTAAGACCCTAGGAGGTAGTCCATCAGGACCCGGAGACTTCATCAGCCCACAACTCCACCAGTTTGTTCAGTGCTGCTTCCGTAGTGATTGTAATTTCACCAAGTTCCCCTCTCCCTTCCACCTCCTGGTTTACAGCTATTACTGGAATGCTTTTTGTATCCTCTAAAGTGAAGACAGAGCAAAATATTTGTGCATTTCACCCACCATTTCCTTCTTATCTACTATTAACTACTCATTATCACTCTCAAGAGGACCAACACTCACTTTACTTACTCTTTTCCTCTTTAAACACTTGTAGAAACTCTTGCTGTCCATTTTTACTTTTCTAGCTAACTTCCTCTGATACTCTAATTTCTTCCTCCTGATTAACCTTTTAGTCATTCTCTGCCATTCTTTATATTCTGACTAATCATCCGACCTGCCACTCATCTTTGCACAGTTGTACGCTCTTTCCTCAAATTTGATGCATTTCTTAACTTCTTTAGTTAACCACAGATGGTGGGTCCTCCCCTTATTTTTTTTCTTTATAGTAGACATTATACTTATTCTGAGTATTCTGAAATATCCCCTTAAATGTCTGCCACTGCTTCCCTATTGATCTATCCCCTAGCCTAGTATCCCAGTTCACTTCAGCTAGCTCAGCTTTCACGCCCACATAGGTGCTCCTTTTTAAGTTTAAAATACTAGTCTTAGACCCACTCTTCTCCCTTTCAAGCTGGATGTAAAATTCAGGTTGCTGCCACCTAAGGGTGCCTTCACTCTGAGATCATTAATTACAATACATTACAATACCAAGTCTAATATAACCTACTCTCTGGTTGGTTCCAAAATGTGCTGCTCTAAAACACTATCTAGAAAGCATTCTATGAGCTCATCATCCAGACGACTACTGCCAGTCTGATTTTTCCAGTTTAAATGTAGATTAAAATCACCCATTATTATTGCTGTCCCTTTATTAAAGCATTCAATATCTCTTCTTGTATACTTTGTCCTACATTGTGGTTACTGTTAGGGGGCCTGTAGACCACTCCCACTAGTGACTTCTTTCCCCTGCTATTCCTCATCTCCACCCAAACCGTTTCTACATCCTGATCTCCTGAACCAAAGTCATCTCTAACTATTGCACCAATGCCATCCTTGATCAACAGTGCTACCGCTTGCGTTCCACACTGGGCGGGCCTTAATTGTCCCGCCTGCGTGAAATCACGGTGTGGAGCCGATCGCGGGTGGCAGTCGGCATCCGGACCGCCTCTGCCCGCCCCCGCTGAGCACCCCCACCAAGGGCAAAATCCTGTCCCTGGTCTTGACTATTGTTGTATTCTTCGGTTTTATCTTTCTGTCCCTTCCTGCTATTCAATGACTCTCATTTCCCATATTACTATTATGGTCTCCTTTGAATCTATCCCTTGATTTGCCACATCTACCCAAGCTTGATCCCTCACCCCCCTTGTTTAGTTTAAAGCCCTCTCTACTTCCCTAGTTATGCACTTTGCAAGAACACACATCCCAGTACAGGTCAGGTGTAGACCTGTACAGCTCCCATTTTCTCCAGCACTGGTGCCAGTGCCCCACGAACTGGAACCCACTTCTCCCACACTGGTCTTTGAGCCATGCATTCATCTCTTTAATCTTATCTGTCCTATGCCAATTTGCAGGTGGCTCAGCTAATGACCCGGAGATTATAACCTTTGAGGATCTGCTTCATAATCTACTACCTAGTTTCTCATTGTGACTATGCAGGACCTCCTTCCTTGTCCTGCCTATATTATTGGTGCCTGCATGGTCTATGACGACTGGATCCTCCCCCTTCCACTGCAAGTTCGTCTCCAGTCCTGAGCAGATATCCCAAATTCTGGCACCGGGCAGGCAACACAGCCTTCTGGATTCTCCCTCTTTGTTGCAGAGGACGGTGTCAATCTCCCTCACTAAACTGTCCCCTACTCCCACAACATTCCTCTTTGCTCTCCCCGCTTGAATGGCTTCCTGTACCATGGTGCCGTGGCCAATCCACCTTGCAGACCTCGCTTTCATGCACACAGGTTGTAAGCACCTCAAAACCTGTTTGACAATTGCAAAGTCTGAGGCTCCTCAGCTGCTGTCTGCTCAGTCCCATTATCTGCCTCATTCACAGCCACATTCTCCGATCCCTCATTGCTAACCAAAACAGACAACCCTATTCTAAGAGGCATGACTGTCTTCTGGAACAAGGTGTCCAGGTATTTCTATCCCTCCCTTATGTTGTGCAGTGTCTGCAATTCAGCTTCCAGATCAATAGTCCTGATCCGGAATTCCTCTAGCTGCTTATAATTTCTGCAGACGTGTTTGTCATGGATCGCCTTGGTGTCCAAAAGCTCCCATATTCCACAGCTGCAACATAACACCTATCCTGCCATTATGTTATTATGTTATTTAGTTAACAATTTAATTGCTCGCTTAATTAACTTAGAATAATTCCTAAATATGCCACACCTCTTTCTTCCGTGCACTGAATTCCCACGTGAACCTAATTCGCTACTCACTCAGTCTCTGTCTCACTCCAGCGTAGTCGCCTGTCTCCTAGTGCCTCCTTTACTGGATGGAAAATATTTCCACAGGGAAAAGGCGGGTGAGTGGGATGAGCTCTTGCAGAGTCCCAACACGCAGATAATATGCCAAATGGCCTCCTCCTGCACTGTAATCATTCCATGATTCTATAACAAAGTTTTGACAAACAAAATCTCTTTTTAACCTAAAGGTCACTAAACTGCGCCTTCAGTGATTCACTCATTAAAGGTAACAGGACTTTATTTCTAAGTTTAAAAATTTGAGTTTCAGCTATCTTATCCACTTGGTTTTTCATTACTTGTTAGGAAACCTGGAGATGTTCCTTTGCTACTGCAAAGTCTTTTCAGTCTTTCTCTAAATGTGGACACATAGGCTAGAATTTTCATGTTGGTGTACGGGGGTGGGTCCTGCACGCTGACATGTAAAATGACGCACGGTGACATCGGGCATGTGTCCTCCCGACGTCACCCCGCATCATTTGCATCTTCAGGTCGGCGGGGGCACAGCCGAGTCGGCTGCGCGCCCGCTGACCTGTCAAGGGCCTAATGAGGCCATTAAGAAACCAATTCAGCTTATTAATGGACCTTAAGGTTGGCGGACGGGCCGAGATCCCAGGCGTGCTTGTGAAAAAACATGAAACTGCTTCATAAGGGTTTTAAAATTTTAATGAAAGGTTTAAGTAAAAGTTATGGGCATGTCCCAACTCATGTGACAGTGTCACATGAGGGGAAATGGCAGGGAAAATTTTTAAACTCCATTATTAAAAGTTTTGAAACTGAGCCGATTTCCCTGAGGCAGCACTTAGACTCAAGGAGATCTGTGCGCTAATTCACGAGGATGCGCGAAAGAGCGCACTCCTGGCTGAGGGAATCCCCGCCCGCACAGGGAGCGCATAGCGCTTCCTGGTGATTGTCACATTGGGCAGGCCTTAATTGGCTCGCCCACATTAAATGATGGCGCACCCCTGACCGGGAGCCTGCCCGCTCCCGCTCGTGGGGGGGGAAATCTTTGCCCTAGTTACCACACAATCTGGGAACAATCCAGGATGTTCCTCCTGCAAAAGCTCAGTTTCTCTTTTCTTCACAATCTCTATCAAAACTCTTAGTGTGCTAATATTCTCAAGCCTGCTGAATAATTACCGTGTATAAAATTTACCACTTTAACAGGTAAACTAGGAACAATTCCCACAGTAATAACTCCATTTACTAGGTCACTTCAGAAATTAATTTCATAGAAGGGAACAGGTTCATAACTTCCATGATAACCCCCATCAGTACTTTCTCTTTCATCAAATTATCTGGAAGACAAATCGTATCATCAGCCACCATCAATGACTGAACTGCCCCAGTATTTTTCAAAATATTAATTTGTTTCCTTTTTTTGGAGGCATAAGGGAATATTTTTCCATTAGAAATAAAGCCTCTATAACCTCCAGTAACCTGACTCATTTCAATAGCACCCAAGGAAGAATCTGCTTGACTATCTTGAGTTAAAACCACCACTCTAGTAGGTTCTGGGGTAACACTTGGCAATTGAACTATTGCTACTTTTATATCACCTGTTTCCTTTACTTGTGCAATCTTTTCTAAAGACTCCGTAAACATCCCTGTTGCCACTGATATAACTTTCAGCTTCCAACAATTTGCTTTACATGCCCCATCTTATGGCAGTGAAAACATACTGATTTTATTACATCAATTTTATCCTCTAAACTATCATTTTTCTTGACTGGAACAGCTTCTGGCTTCTCCCTAAAGCTAGAATCCAAACTTTATATTCCTCTAATTTCTCTGTAGTTTTACAAATAGATATCTACTGTCCCTATCTGCCTATGTGAAATATCATCCCCATCTGCCTGAACTACAGTTTCCCTTAGTTCAGAAACCTTATGGTCTTCTAGGTGTGACCTAATAGCTACTGGGATGCTGTTTCTAAAATCTTCCATTATTATGACTTCCCTCATGTTCTCAAAAGTCTCCTCTACTGCATTGACTGAAACCACCGGTCAAACAAAATTTCTTTCTCCCGAGCAAATTCTACAAATGTTTGATTCTGTCTTTTCTTTAAAGTACATTAGTTTATTTTTTGTGCATCAGAGTCAAGCTCAAAAGTACTTAAGTTATAATATTCCATAATCGGAAGACTATTCATCCGAAAGACTTGAATAATCGTTCAATGCTTTCCCTACTAAGGCACTTTGCAAAAGAATGTTCCACTTGGCCAAGCTAGTTTTGTAGCAATTTTCAAGGACACAAAGTATCTTTCAACTCCTTCCCCACTAAATTTGGGCACGAGGTGAATATTCCTAACTAAATCAACACCCAGAGATGAATTCAAATCATCGTCCAATCTGGCAATTATTCCGTCCACGTAAATGTAATCTTTCTCTATCTAATTCAAAGTTTCTTACCTTTTTTCCTCTTTGAAACTCTGATTTAAGTTCTCACATCTCTCTTTTGCTTTTTTCTCTGTATTGAGTTCAAGGTTTTTCATTTCTTTCTTTTTCTTTTTCATTTTCCTTCTTTTTGAGTTTGAGATGTTTCATTAGCAACCAAATCCTAGAAAACTCAATCTGCAATTTATCTGGGTCAGACTTTTCCTCTTCCAGTTTCAAATGCTGTGCTGTTGCCTCAATTATTTCTGCTTTATCAGCCCCTGCTTTTAACTCTATCTTCAGCTTTTCTGCTAATGCCTAACCTTTGTTAGTTGTTGCAAATCACTCAGGGATAAATGTTCCTTCTCCAGAAAAGTCTTAGAAATTGACAAAGCATTTCTCCTTTTCAATAGGTACAGCAAAATTCATCACGAAACCCTATGAGCCTAAACTTTAGCAAATCCCAGCACCTGTACCTATCTTGTTTTCAAAATCCTATGATGAGCCCCCTTCTTGATCTTGATCGAGATCAGTAACTTTTCTTTTAAGAAAGAAATCTGAAATCCCAGTTATTTACTGGAAGAATGAAGCCACAAGATTCCACAGTTTAAACAAAGAATTTTCACTACACAAGAGTCAAACAAAGAAAACACTAAATAGTATCTTAGCTAACCGCTATACACAAAAACTCAGAATCAGCATAAGTTAAACATGAATTACCAGCCAAATTGTGGTCAATTATAAACTATACATTACACATTAAGTAGCAGATACAACTAAGACAGACCTTATGAATTGGCTTGGCAGTCTACTCAGCTTATGTGTCATCAATCTCAGTTATCAAGTCCTTCAAAACTCTGTCGTCATCAGAAAGAATTTCAGCTTTAACTTGATCCTCAGCCGACATGGCGCACAACCAATTTGAGTTCCCTGGGCACAGTCTTCACCAAAAATGGGACACATCTATAAAACCTTCTCAGCTCAGTCTGGATGGTGTAGATCCACCAATGTTATCTTCAAGTAACAGAAATAGCTGCAACAACTATATCTTTGCTTACTCTCAACTTCTGGGCCTGTTCTCTGTCATCTTCAGCCTGCCTGTACTACACCACTGGACTCATCAGCTACTGAGTTCTGATGGCTCGGTCTCATTTTATATAGATTCAACCAGAAGTTTTGATTTCCAATTTCAGTTTTAGCCTTAGTTTCTTTTCTCAGTTTCCCCTTTCAGTTAGGGTCTGTCAAAAAGACAAGCCTTAACCAAAGATTCCATCACAATGGATACAAGGAGGCTTGAGTGGATCATAAACACTGGCATGGACTGGTTGGACCAAATAGCATGTTTCTGTGCTGTATATTCTATGTAATATTATTCTGTGCCATTGCTTCAGTAAATTTTCTGTTGGTTACATTGATGGACAAGTCACTGTCACATGTAGAGTACAGGAGGACTGTGGTGAATATGAGCAATGAGAATTGCAGCAGTTCAAGAAAAAGGTACCACACCCCCTGCCCCACCAAACCACTCTCTCAGCAACCAGGGATGGGCAATATATACCTCATCAGTGCTGCCCGCATCATGCAAGAAAACAGATATGTAAGAAAGAAATTGCAATTCTGGCCTTGCCATGGTTTTTAAACTTTTGCCTTTTTTAAGGTAAGTGGTAAATTAACTTTATCAGTTAATGTTCAGAAAGATCTGCTATCTGGTATTGTTTCACGCCAAGCTATAGCAAAGAAATGAATATACAGCAAAACTTCAGTTTTTATGTTTGCCAGCTTTAACTATTGCCAATTGACTCAACACTGCCAATACAGCGAAAAAATATCACTCTTTACTGCTTTCTGGAAGTTAATTCGAAAGTTAAAGAAGTTGGAAGAAAAAGAGCAAAAAAAAACACAGCCTTAATTCTTTTTGATTTGCATTAGACTATGTAGGTCTGCACTTTCCTTGGCATCACATTCTGACTGATATTTGAATTATTTCCAAATCCTTCCACATCTACGTTTTTAATCACAGATAATTTTTGAAATATAACCAAGGTATGTGGAGAAACCTGCAAACTGTCTGGCCAGAATTTACAACTGGTGCCCTGTGTTCCAAACAAGCAGCACATGATTAATGTTAGAGAGTCCCTGAGACTTGAATAAGTTTAGAACAATCTGGATAGCTGAGAATCCATATTGCAACAGATATATACTAATTTATATTTATATTCAGAAACCTCTTCTGTAATGATAGGCAATAAATACTCTCGTAGTAGTATTGTTAACTCAATGCTTCTGGTCTCTCAGAATACCCAGCTTGACTCCAGCATGTGAAAAAGTCAGAGGTCATTTTAACTTTACGTTGTAGCAGAGAATAGGTAATAGCAGATTGGTCATGCATTATGCACCTCCTCTGATTTACTTTTCCTTTGATTTCGATGGCAATTGGTGTATTATGGGCCACTGGCCTGATACTGCTGTTTTCTCCCACTGTCAAAAGTTAAAATGAGTGTTCAGATCTGTGTGCTGATTCCTCTATTGCTAAAATTGCCTCTTTGTCAACAAGTGAATGAAATTCTGGAAATCTTGACAACTCAGTTGAATCTGTTCACTGGATGAGGAAGGTCATTCAACCTATTTTGATTCATCCATTTAACCTCCCATTTCGACATTAAAATGTTTCTTAAATGATGACAGGGTTATCACCTCTACTACTTCATATGGGAAGTCCTGGCAGGCTTCTGAAAAAACATGAAACCTCATCCATGGGCGGGATGAGGTCTCATGAAGGATTTAAAAATTTCAGACTATTTTAAAATAAAAGTTATGGACATGTTCCAACTCATGTGACAGTGTCACATGAGGGGACATGGCAGCGAATATTTTTTTCTCATCTTTATTTACTGTTTCAAACCTGAGCCCATCTCCCTGAGGCAGCACATGCGCGCAAAAGAGTGCACTCCCGGCTCAGGGAATCCTCCCCCTGCCCCCCCATCCCGCACAGGGAGTGCATTGCACTTCCTGGAGGATGTCACGCTGGGCAGGCCTTAATTGGCCTGCCCACGTAAAGTGGCGGCGCACCCCCAAGTGGGAGCGCCAATCGGGAACCCGCCCGTGCCCGCTCCCGCACATCCACCCCCGCCCCCCCCCACCCACAACAGGGGGAAAATGTTGCCTTATGAGATTTTAGGTTCTACCTTAATCCCATGTGTATGCCCCAATCTTTATTTCACTTTCTATAAAATAATTAAAAAGTAGAGGATAATCAGTGGTTTTTACTTCTTTTTTTGCTGCTCGTGAGAATTCTTCAATGTATTTGTTGTTTAGCCTGCTTAATGTCATCACCCTTATTGGATACTGGAGATTCCCCTTGACATGATGCCAGAATGAAATTAACATTAGGAAAGGTGAAATCCACACCACAGAGATAGCTCGGTCTTTATGGGCAGCTTTCCTCGAGGTCAGCAGTGAGCACCATCACTTTGCCACAGGCCATAAAATCTGTGCCATCATTATCCTGTGTTAGTCATGTAACATATTGCATCAATACATTTGCTACAGTACGTTGACGGGCAAATCACTGTTCTATTTCGGCTGCAGCATGAGAAATGAGCAATTCAAGAAGAAGATGGCTCACTGCCACTTTTTCAAAGCAATTAGTGATGGGCAATAAATGCCCCTTCAATGACATTCACACCCCAAGAACAAAAGTTAAAAAAAATCCTGGGCTTAGCATGAGAAATGCTACAAAAGCTTTTTATTTCCTTTTGAAGATTTTTGTTGCTTTTAAGTAATATTTTAACTTTGTACCTGTCTGTATTCTAATGGACCTATGCTTCTCTTGCGCTGTTCTGTTACCAAGCGTCAAAGAAGTGAATACGTGTTAAAACGATTGGCAATGGTCTCAACACTGCTGATACAACAAAAAAGAATCATCCTTTACAACAGTCTGGAAATTAATTTTAATGGTATAGAGGCTGGGGGAGATTGAATGCAAAATAAAACAAAGCCTTAATTCTTTTTGATTTGCAGTGGACTATGTAGGTCTGCACTTTCCTTGGCATCACATTCTGACTGATATTTGAATGATTTCCAAATTCTTCCACATCTACGTTTTTAATCACAGATATTTTATGAGCATTGCTCACTTTTTAGCTCTGTTTTGGTGGAATCTCAGAAACTGCAGCTGTGCATGAGTTGATGTGGAATTCAAGAGTCTAATTTGGTAAAACATAATCTGAACAAAATAAAATCACTGGAATTTCTGCTTTCTGAGTTATATATTCTGGTTTAAAGGAAGCTTGCCCAGTCTTTGCAAGAGTTTAAACAACTCATCAGAATGTTCTTGCATGAATCTGGAATATGTTATGTTGCAATGAAAATGTGAAAAATAAACCTGGCAGGCAACTTTACTTGTCCCACCACAAAAATTACAATGTGCTATTTAAGCAAAATGTTTTAAGAAACCACAGGGAAACAGCTCTTCTATATTGGCTTGTGTTTAAAGGTGTTTGGTTAGGTCTAATCTTTGATAATTTTTGAAATATAACCAAGGTATGTGGAGAAACCTGCAAACTGTCTGGCCAGAATTTACAACTGGTGCCCTGTGTTCCAAACAAACAGCACATGATTAATGTTAGAGATTCTCTGAGACTTGAATAAGTTTAGAACAATCTGGATAGCTGAGAATCCATATTGCTACAGATATATCTAACATAATTTACATCAGTGTTCAAAAATGAAAATATCTTCTGTAATGCTATGAAATCTGTTTATGTACAATTACTCTTGAGGTTGTGGCGGTGAACACAATGCATCTGCCAAAAAGTTATCAGTTTTCAAGTCTCTATTCTGAACTCTCTTGGATGCTAAAACTTGCCTCATTGTCAACACATGAATGAAATTCTGGAAAACTTCACAACTTGTGTGAATCTATTCACAAGTTTGTAAAAACATTACATGAGGAAGATCATTCAGCCTATTTTGATTCATCCATCTAAAAAGAGCCTAAAGTCCTTTCATTTCAGCAATTGTTTTTTAAATGATTCCAGTGTCTTTACCTCCACTATGTGTGGAAGTCCATTCCACGGCCCTTTTTAATGACAAAAAGATCACTGAATTCACAGAATGGTTACAGCACAGAATCACTGTGTGAAGATGAACTTCCTGGTTTCTTAAATTTATCTTTTGCGAGCTTGAACTTATGTCTGCTTGTACTGTTCTCATAATTTAATGTTCTAAATTTACCTCTTCTATTTTCTTATAGATGTCTCTTACAAACACCATTTTCACAGGCCAAAAAAATAACTTTTTCTAGTCTTTCCCTCATAACTTAAGAGATCAACTTGGTGGTCCTTCTTTGAACTGCTTCCAATGTTCGAGTGTCTCTTTTTCTCTTGTTGCCCAGATCTGGGACAAGGTGAGATCTAACTAGATCACTGTATAGTTGCTTCTCCTAAATCATCTCTGTTTACATATTTGGGCACTAATGGTTTACTTTGCACTCTTATAATAAATAAACATTTGCCTTCTTGTTATAAATTCTTCTGCTCAGCCATTGTTCCATATATTGTGATCCTGTTATCCTTCACTGACTCTCACATTTGCTTCCCTTAGTCTTCATCCACTTTGACTGATTAAGCCCCTAATGAACAAATGCAGTGGAGATCATTACTTTTGTTTATTTTAAATGCTTTGGACCAGATTTCTGGTTGGTTGCCTTGGAGGATTCTTCACACTTAGTAGCTTGTTGCAATGTTTAATTTGATCCTGCCTATCACTCCCTTAATCATTGACCTACATTAGCTTCCGGTCAAGCAATATCTTGATTTTGAAAATTTTAAAACCCCTCCACAGCCTTCCTCTCTGTGGTCTTCTGCAGCCCTACAACCCTCCAAAACATCTGCCCATCTAATTATGGCCACTCACTCACTCCAATTTTAATTGTTCCATCATTGATGGCCATGGCTTCAGTTGCCTAAGCTCTGGGATTCCTTCCCTAAACTTCTCTGTCTCTCTATCTTGCCTTCCTCCTTTTAGGCATTTCTCAAAACCTACCTTTTTAACCAAGCTTTTGGTAATCTGATCTAATATCTGCTTATGTCGGTCAGTGTCATATTTTGTTTTATAATTCCCCTGTGAAGCACCTTGGAAAGTTTCATTACATTAAAGGCGCTATATAAATATGCAGTTACCTGCCGTAGATTAATTCAATGTTCTCTGCAATGTGCACTTTGATTCAATCATTGTCAGACAGGCAAGCAGGCTGCAGAACTCAATGCTGCTGTGATTGAACAATGTGACTGAGGGACATGCAAATGATGTGAGGATGTTGATGTGGTAGAATACATAAAGTGGAGCTGCAGTTAGCTTTTTGAAGATCCTGTAAGTTCCTACAATTGTAATTATAGTTCTCCATGGCTGGTAAAAGACTTCGTGCCATACTTAGTGAGTTAGTTACTTTTTTCCAGTTTTGTATTTTCCCTTCTGGAAGTGATGAAAATTCATTAATTCAGAAGGAAGGGACCAAGGTCAAGGCTAAAACTTTAAGGCAGAAACATTCCCCAAAATAAGATTAAGAAAATAAAAGGTGCAAATAGTCAATGGCCTCCAGATCTCAGTGATGCTAATGTTGCAGGAAGCTGGTAAGGATTTGCCAGTCAACCAGTGAGTGCTGGTATGTGGGTCACGTACAGAGGTCCAATTTGCAGTGTTTTGTGGCAAAGGCTGTAATGTGGGTTTAAATTGGACAACCTTTTCAAAGAGCTGGCACCAGTGTGATGGGCCAAGTGGTTTCCAGTTGTGCCATAAGATTCACTAATTCAGAATACATGTAGCTCAATGCAGTAATTTCACCAGGTTGGCACCTCATTTGCAGGTGCGCCTGCTGCTGCTCCTGGCATGCTTGTCTGCATTCTTCATTGGACCAGGGTTGGTTCCCTGGCTTGATGATAGTGGTAGAGTGAGGAATATGCTAAACCATGAGATTATAGATTGTGGTGCAATACAATTCTGCTGCTGCTGATGGCCCAAAGTGTCTCATCATGTCCAGTATTGAGCTGTTTGATCTGTTCTGTATGTATCTCACCTAGCACAGTGGCAGTGCCCCAAAATGAAGTGTGGAGGACTGTGCAGTGTTCATTCATCAATGCTGGCATGGATAAATGCATCTGTGACAGGTAGGTTAGTGAAGGCATGTATATTCTGTGTCCTTGCTACCCCCAATGCTTCCTCATGGAGGATTACACATTCATCAGATGAGGTAGGGTGATAGGTGGTAATTGTTAGGAGGTTTCTTTGCCCAGGATTGACCTAAGGTCCAAAGTCAACGTTGGTAACTCCAGTGGCCACTGTTCCCTCCACTCACCCCACCCCGCCCTGCCCCACCCCCACCACACACAAACCCCTTCCATCTGTATGTTCTGAGCCACTGCCTCTAGTGGGCCTGACAACAGATTGCATTTATATAGTGCCTTAATGCAATAAACCACCCCCAAGATGCTTCACATGAGTGCTATCAAACAAAATTTGACATTGGACCACATAAATAGGTTTTAGGATAGATGACTAAATGCTTCGTCAAACTGGTAGGTTTTAAGGAATATAAGGGGAGAGGTAGGGAGGTGAAAAGCTTCAGGAAGAAAATCCCAGAGTTTAGAGCCTTTGCCAGCGTAAGGCACAGTTGTCTGTGGTAAAAGCAATTAAAATTGACAAGAGGTCAGAAATGGAGGGGCAAGGAGACTTCTGAATCTGTAGGAGATAACAGAGATTTTACTTTTATTCTTTCACAGGATATGGCCATCACTGACCAGGACACCATTTATTGCCCATCCCTAGTTGCCCTTGAGAAGATGGTGGGTAGTTGCTTCTTGAACCGCTACAGTCCATGTGATGTAGGTACATCCACAGTGCTGTTAGGGAGGATTTTGACCCAGTGACAGTGAAGGAACGATGATATATTTCCAAGTCAGGTTAGTGAGTGACTTGGAGGGGAACCTCCAGGCAGTGGCATTCCCATGTGTCTGCTGCCCTTGTCCTTCTAGATGGTAGTGGTCATGGGTTTTGAAGGTGCTGTCTAAGGAGTCTTTGTGAGTTCCCTGCAGTTCATGTTGTCGATGGTACACACTGCTGCTACTGTGCGTCAGTGGTGGAGGGAGTGAATGTTTGTGGACGGGGTGCCAGTCAAGTGGGCAGTATTGGATTTTTGACGACCAGGTGAAAAAGGATATAACGTGTCTCCTCTTTTCCCACTCCTCATCTGACTGCAACAGTTTTTTTTTGGAAACAGTATGCTTGCCAATTCAGTGAGTGTTTAACTGTTTGGGGAGAATTTCCCCATGTCGGGCGGGCCAAGTGGGAGCGGGTGTGGGCAGGCGTGGTCCCGATCGCCGCCCGCGATAGGGTCCGCGCTGCCATTTTATGTGGGCGGGCTTTAGCGTATTTCTCGACTCCTGAGGATAGCGGGAGTGGGCGGGCGGCGGCAACAACTCTGATTGCAATAACAGCATTGAATCCTTCATGGCATGTATCCCTCGCTAGGTGGGCCAGCAGATATTGGCCATGCCTAGTTGACCCTGAGAGGGTTGTGCTGAGATAGGTTCTGCACCCGCAGCATGCGTGACCCTGACACCTAGAGTATAGAATCGGGGGCAAACTCAAGGATCTGCACTTAGACATAGTGCTGGAACTGGGAAGCATGTCAAAGTCAGGGTGCTAACATGCTGGGAAGGGAGCTTCCAGGTGGCAGGGCACCAATGCAGCTGCTGATCTTTGCGTTCCACGTGCTTGTGCTTCCTTGCTTTGCAAGTTTAGATCTTGTGCTGCCAAATGTGAAGGAGGCAGCATTTGGGTAAGGGTGGGTGTCAGCCCTGACTTCTTTGTGTGAGTGTGTGGCAGCTGCAGGGTGATGAAGAACTGGAGACCTGCAATGTCCCACTCTGGCTGGGGTGGCAGGAATGCGATAGGAATCCAGGTAGAGGCTGGACTAATCAATGCTCTTCTCTCCGTTTCAGGAGAAGATTGTACACAATTCCACATAGTGGATGTGGACTGGCGGAGGCCAGGCACAGTTGGCCATCTGGACTCCATTTGAACAGCAGGCCATGGATCTGGAAATGCGCCATGTGCCCAGGTTCACCAGTGCTGGTGAGGCTGGGGTGCCATGGAGAGGCGAGACTGCCGAGCACTGAGGTCACCATGTCCTAGCAGCCATGGCACTGCTGAATGCTCCGTGATTGAAGTTTGCAACATTGGTTGACCATTGATTATGGAAGGATGAGCGCATAATGATCCGGGGGACAGGGATGCACATTGACATTGTCTCCACTTGAACTAATCAAATATCCTTGTTTTTCCTTTCAGCATCACTGGAGCAGGGCCGGGTGGAGGAGGCAGAGGGGCCCCCTCTCATACCTGAGGGTCTAGAACAAATGGACTCACCAGCGTCACACCATCTCTGCCAGGCAGGCACCTGCACAGATACTAGCATCTGGATAGGAATTAGATCATCGGCTAGTGACACAGGGCACAGCGGCGAGGGCACTTCACACTTGCTTGAGGTGTGGGCAGAGACAGAAAGTGCCCAGGGCGCCGGCAGTTGGAAGACTGTAGGGGATCAGATACATGCTCGGTCGGTGGCTGATGATGTGCCTCTGGAGTCGTCTGTGAAGCAGCAGACGCTGGAAGTGCAGCAGGGTATGCGGGAGGATCTGGCGGAGATACATGAGGCAATGTGTGGCATGGTGCCCGTGCTGGAGGAGTCCACACAGAGCATCACCAATGCAATGAGCCTCATGGCTGAGCGCCATGCTTCGTCCATGGGGAGAGTGGCGACTCTCGTGGAGAGGGTCCTCCAGAAGACCAATCAGGGCCTCCTAGGGTTGCGCTTGGACCTGCAAGCCCTCACAGCAGCATTGACCTCAGCTGGTCATTGCCTGTGCAGGAGATGGTTTGGGCACCAAGTATCCCAGCTCGGTGCCCATCCATCTACGGTGAGCAGGGAGGTCCGAAGCGACCTCACGTCAGCACAGCAGCTGTCTGTTATCTCTGCGGGCTCACCTTAGGGAGCTCTGGATGAGGGCAGCCGCTCCTCCGCCCCTCTGCCAGTGACCGTGGCATCCAATGTGGCTGCGGCGCCTAGGGAGAAGCCAGCTGTGGAACTGGCCGCTCCCTCCCAGGTGGGGCCATCTAAGGCTTCACGGGCCAGAGGACAGCCGCCAAGGTCATCGAGGCCAACAGGACAGCACAGTGAGCAGGCTCCCTCAGATGCCAGTGCCAGCGAGGGGACAGCACCTAGACATAGCACCCTTAAGCATAAATTTAAGGCACATTAGGCACACCACGGGTTTCTTACTGGTGCTTTTATGTTGCCCCACTATTAGTTCATTAAGACTTGGTGTGATGTGCAACACCTTTTTTTTGGTTTCTGAACTTCATTTTGTTATATCATTAAATTTTGACATGTAAGCATGGCTTAAGGTAATTCCTTACTTCTGCAGGTGGACAGGAACCCGTGATATTATGAGTGAGTTGTTTGACATTGAGCTTTATTGACAAGGGCCTTAGTTAATGTTATTATCCAGGCAGATTTTGCACTCAGGTATTGAGCATAGAGCCTGCAGCCCTGGCGTGTGTTGAAGATCCATCTGTGGTGGGCTAGCTGAAGGGTCTTTGATTTAAAGCCTCCCAGGTGTCCCTGCCCCCTTGGAGTATGCCCAAGTCAGCGTCTATCCCCTCAGCGTTCTCCTGCGAGTGCTCAACCTCGGACTCACTGCTGAAAACATCGTGTGCATCCGGAGCAACTGCGTCCACATCTTCCTTGACCACTCTGTCCCCCCTTTCCAGCGCCAGATTGTGGAGAGTGCAGCATGCAACCACCATCACTGACACACGATCTGGGGGATATTGGAGTGTGCCCCCTGAACGGTCCAGGCATCGGAAGCACATCTTGAGAAGACCAATCGTTCTCTCCACCACAGCCCTTGTGGAGATGTGGTTCCTATTGTACCACTGTTCAGCCTCTGTTCTTGGATGGCGGAGAGGTGTCATGAGGCACCTTCTGAGGGGATAGCCCTTGACACCCAGCAGCCAACCATCCAGCCGGGCTGGAGCACTGAAGAGCCCCGGCATCTGGGAGTGTCTGAGGATGTAGGCATCATGGGAGCTGCCTGGGTACCTTGCACAGACTTGCAGAATCTGCATCCTGTGATCACACACTATCTGCACGTTCATGGAGTGGAAGCCCTTCCTGTTGACGAAGGCACCGGGCTCACCTGCTGGCGCCTTGATGGCCACATGTGTACAGTCTATTGCACCTTGGACACGGGGGAAGCTGGCAATCACTGTGAAGCCTCTGGCTCGTTCTGTCTGGTTGGCCTCGTCCCAGCGGTAGCGGGTGAAAGTCAATGCATGCCTGAACAGAGCATCTGTCACCTGCTTGAGACAAGTGTGGACAGCTGACTGAGAGACTCCGCAAAGATCACTTACCGACCCCTGGAAAGAGCCAGAGGCATAGGAGTTGAGAGCAGCCATGACCTTCAGTGCCTCTGGCATGGGGTGTCCACCCACACAGTTTGAGGAGATCTCAGCGCCTATCACCTGACAGATGGAGGTGACTGACTGCCTTGAGAGACGGAGCCTCCTTCGGCACTGCACCTCAGACATATTGAGGTAGCTGCTTCGCCGCCTGTAAACCCTGGCAGCAGGATAGTGGTATCTTCTGCGGCCCCTTCCACCTTGGATTTCTTGTTGGCCCTGCTCCCCTTGTGCCTGCGTCTCTCCTCCCAAAGGTGGCTCCCCTGGAGGCTGAATGTGGACTCCTGGCCTCCTCCCCCTTCTGGCCCTCCCTTCCTCCTCAGAGGAGGTACCTCCAGTGGAGAGCACAACTCCCATTCCCAGGCTAAGGGAAGGCTTCCTGAAACCTCCAGGTCCCAGGAATGATCTTTACTGTAAAGCCCTGACCTGAAGGCTGTCATTCCTGTCCAAGCAGCTGCTATGAGTTTTGAAGTATTCCTGCTCACACAGGCAAGTGTCAGTAAGTTTCACAATTAAATATCTGACAGATACCACTCGCAACCCCCCTCACCCCTCTT
Source organism: Cetorhinus maximus (assembly GCF_964194155.1). Classification (NCBI taxonomy): domain Eukaryota; kingdom Metazoa; phylum Chordata; class Chondrichthyes; order Lamniformes; family Cetorhinidae; genus Cetorhinus; species Cetorhinus maximus. The sequence continues at coordinate 65,840,183 of NC_135879.1, read as the reverse complement.
ATCCCGCCCGTGGATGAGGTTTATACAAATGTCTCCTAACCGCCTGCCCGTTGCGCCTGTGCAACGTCCTGAAGATCACACAGGCCCTGAACAATTGTAGTCAATTGCTGCCTCAAGGGCCTTAACTAGCTGATTAATTAATAGCGGGCATGCATCCAAGAATATTGCACGCCCAGCCACCTAGATATCGCGATGGCGTGTGGTGAAGTGGGGATGCCCGCCCGACGTCACAGTGCGTCATTTTACGTGTCAGCGCATGGGGCCCGCCCCCACATGCCAGCAAGAAAATTCTGGCCTTTTAAGTGCTGTGATTGTGAAACACACATACAGTTTCCCTTGTAAGTTTTTAAAATGGAAAGAGAATAGTATTTATTGTACTTAACAGAACAATCTGGGTAAAAATAATAAAAATGCTCTGACTGTCACAAACACGGGGCAAAGTTTTGCCCTTGTAGGGCGGGCTCGGTCGGGGTGGGCGGGGCCAGTCGGGAAACCAACCACCGCCCGCGATTGGGCCGGACTGCAATTTCAGGCTGGTGGGCCATGTAAGGCCTGCCCAGCGTGACACACGAGTGGCAGCGCTCAGCGCTGCCTGTGCAGGGAGAGGGGAGGAGGGCAAGCGGGGCAAGAGTGAACTTCACGCATGCGCGCGAGAGCGCACTTGAAAATCTCCCTGAGGCACAGAACTGCCTCAGGGAGAGGAAGACTTTTTAAAAACAAATATTTGAAAGATGTTATAAAACATGTCCCCTCATGTGACTCTGTTATAAATGAAATTTGAAAAAATTTATTTCATCTTTAATTGAGGTTAGAAACCTCATCCCACCTATGGGTGAGGTTTCCAAAAAAGTGTCAAGGCCGCTTGACCTTTTCGCCTGCCCGCCAACCGTAAGGTTGGATGGGCAGCGAAAAGTTTGTTTCAATTACATTGTTAATGGCCTTAATAGGCCTTTTAATTGTCAGTGGGCCCGTTGCCGATTCCCACATGCACCCGCCGACCGAAATATCACATGACTGCGTGTTGACGTCAGGACGCTCGCCCGATATCAACGTGTGTCTTTTTACGCCCGCCCACTGAGGTAAAAACTCTACCCATGAATTCAAGAGCTCGCTTACACAAAGGCCTGAATTTTCAGCTTGGCGGGCGGGCGTGATCAGCTGGGAAACTGACCGCTGACCATGATTGGCCCCCCGACCGTGATTGCACACTGGCTGCCTAATTAACAGCCAGCCAGCGTGAAACGCACGCTGAAAAACTCAGCGCTGCCAGGGTGGGAGCAGGAAGAGGGCGGGCGATGATGTCAATGTGGGCGCGGGCCAGCGCGGACAGAAAGTTCCCTGAAGGCAGAAAGCTGCCTCAGGGAGCTGAGGACCTGAAAAAGCAAAAATAAAGGTTTCAAAAACTGAAATAAAATGTCCATGCATCATATCAATCAGCTGAAAAATTAGCTAATGAAAATGCTGTCCGCAGAAATTTATTTATAATTTATTTCATCACGGAAATCTCATCCCATGCATGGATGAGGTTTGATGAAAAATGCAAAGGCCGCCTGATTGATTCGCCCATCCGCCAACTGTAAGGTTGGACGGACGACAAAAAATCACAGTCAATTTTGCCACAAAAGGGGTTAATTGCCCTCTTAATTGTCAGCGGGCGCACTTTTGGCATTTGCACGCACCCACTGACTGAAATATCACGCAAGCGTGGGATGACATTGGGACATCATCTTGCGCTATTTTACACTCGAGCAGGCCGGGCACGTGCCCACCTTTGACACATAAAATTCAGCCCAAAGAAAGTTACAGTGGGGAGGATAGATTAAGTTGTTTTTAAAAGTCCAAAACGTCAGTGGTATGTGGATCCTGTAGATTGATGACTTAAATGGTTTCAGACTGGCCTTTATGATATTTCTGGATTCTACATCGAGGCGACTTACAGGTGTTGACAGATAATTTATATCTTTTCAGTTGATTCTTAAAACACTGCCTGTGACATGTGAATTATCAAAAAGCAGGCAGGGCTCAAACTGACGAGATAAGTTGGGGGATCGAGTGGGGGGGCGGTAGGTGAAAAGAAAGAGAGAGAGAGAGGAAGAGAGAGAGAGAGAAAGAGAGAATTCAGGGTCCTGCTTCTTTTGTTGCTTGGCCTGTTGAAAAGCAGCTTCTTAAAAACACAAAAGAGGGTTAGTCGGCTCATCACATTATCCCCTCTCACCAACTTACCAGTTACCCAAACATGGTCATAGCAAGTAGATTCCTGGTCCATGGTTTAGATGTGATTAAATTATGGCTAGAAATGTTCCTTTCCCATTCAGATTCCACTTTCCAAATTGATGTGTCTAATAGCAAGTTCCACACCCAGTTGAATACACAGGTTATCTGGATGTTTTGTGAATGGGTCAAGAGATGGGCTGTTCATTTTCCTCTAAGGTTATTATCTCTGATGAGTTCTCTGGACAGGCTAGCTCCATTACAATGGCTTTGTTATTTGCAGGGTACAGCTATGTTAATGTTCAGCCATCTTAAAAGCTGCTGTTTTAAGTCACTGAAATGCTATTGTTATCCTTTTAAAGCTTAATCAGTGGTTTCAGCCCAATAAATAAATAGTCATTTTTGATATAAAGCATGGCTATATAACAGATTGTGCTAATAGATTCATTCAATAGAAATCCAAGGACCTTCTGTCATTATACAAATTGCTGGCAGACCACATGGGATCATAAAATGGCAAAGCACAGAAAGAGGCCCATTCAGCTCTATTGTGTCAGTATCAGTTAGAAATACAACATTACACAGAAGTTGACCATGTGGCCCTTTGTCTCTGTGCCAGCTGAAAAAGAGCTGTACGGCCTAATCCAACTTTTCCAGCTCTTGGAACATAACCTTGTAGATTAAAGCGCCTGAAGTGCACATCCAAGAATTTTTTTTTTAAATGTGATGAGGTTTTCTGCCTTTACTATCCTTTCAGGCAGTGAGTTCCAGACCCCAAAGCTGAAAACATTTCTCAATTCCCCTCTAATTTTTCTGCCAATTGCTTTTAATTTATGTCCCCTGGATATTGAGCTCTCTGCTAAGGGAAATGTGTCCTTCCTATCGACTTGATCTTAGGTACCTCAATTTTGTACACCTTAAATAAGCCTCCTCTCAGCTTCCTCAGTACCAAAAAAATCCAGCTATCCAATTTTTCCTCTTAGATAAAAATCTCCATTTCTGGCAACATCAGCATAAATTTTCTCTGTGCCCCTCTGGTGTAAGCACATTCTTCCTGTAATGTGATGATCAGAATTGTATGCAGTAGTCTAGCTATGGTCTAGCTGTTATTTTATACACTTCTAGCACAAACTCTTGTGTTCTATACCTTGACTGGTCAAGGCAAGTATTCCATATGCTTGCTTAACTACTTATCTACCTGTCCTGTCACCTTTAGGGATCTGTGGACATAAACAAAGTCCCTTTGTTCATCCACTTCTCAGTATTCTACCATTTATTGTATACTCCCTTGTCTTATTTACCCGCCCCCAAATGTATTACTTCACACTATTCTAAATTGAATCCCATTTGCCATTTTTCTGCCCACCTGATCAGTTCATTGATAACTTATTGCAGTCTTCATCTTATTTCCTAACTATCAACCTTACAACTAATTTTTGTATTATCTGCAAATTTCTTTATTGTACTTCCTACATTTAAGTCCAAACTATTGATAAAACCATGAAAAGCAAGAAGTACTGAACGCTGTGGAACCCCACTAGAAACAACCTTCCAGTCACAAAATGCCAATTGACCATTACCCTCTGCTTCCTGTTACTGTGCCAATTTTGGATCCAACTTGCCAATTGCCCTTGGATCCCATGGGACCTTACTTTTCTGGCCAGTCAATCATGTGGGACTTTGTCAAAAGCCTCACTAAAATTCATGTAGATGACATGAAATGCGTCACCCTCATCAACCCTTCTTGATACCTCCTGAAAAAATTAAATCAAGTTAGTTAGACACTATCTTCCCTCAACAACTCCATGCTGACTACCCTTAATTAATCCATGCCTTTCTAAGTGCTGATTTATACTTTCCCTCAGAATTTTTTCCAAATATTTGCTCACCACAGAGGTTAGACTGCTTGGCCTGTAATTACTCAGTTTATCCTTCTTCCTGTACAATGTGAGCATTCCTTCAGTGCCACGCCTGCAGCAAGAGAAGATTGGAAAATGCTGGTGCAAGCCTGTGCTATTTCCTCCCTTGCTTCTCTTAAATGGGATACGTTTATCTGGGCCTATTGATTTATCCACTTTCAAAGATGGTAAACCGATAATATTTCTTCTCATACTATGGTTTATACCAAACAATATTTCACATTCCTCCTTAACTACAGTGACTGCTTCAGCCCCCTTTTTTGTGAAGCAATGTAAAGTATTAAGAACCATGCCCACGTCTTCTGCCTCATGTACACATTACATATTTGGTCTCTCATTGGCCCTACTATTTCCTTATTCTCTTACTAATTTACTAGTTATCCACTTGCTCTCTAAGTATTAGTAAAACACCTTTCATTCTTTTTATTTGCCAATATTTTTATTGCCTCTCTTTGCTTTCCTAATTTCCCTTTTTAATTTTACCCCTACACTTTCTATATTCCTCTTCACTTTCTGCTGTGTTGAGCTCTCTGTATCTGACAAGCTTTCTTGTTTTGCCTTATCCTGCTCTGCATGTATTCTGACATCTGGGGGTGGAGGTGAAGTTTAGATTTGGAAGTCCCACACTTTTTATGAGAACATACATGTTTTGAACCTTCTTTATTTCCTTGAATGCTTCCCACTGCTCTAACAGTGACTTACCTTCAAGTAGTTGTTTCCAGCTCAATTTTGCCAAATCACATCTCAGCTCAGTAAAACTGGACTTTCGCCAATTTGAAACTTGGGAGATCTATCTTTGTCTTTTCCCATAGGTATGCTAAATATTATTGAACTATTATCACTAGCACCATAATGGTCTTTGACATATGCCTTTCCCACCTTCTCAGCTTCATTTCCTAAATCTAAATCCACAACTTGCTACTCACTGGCAAAAAATAATCTCCTGAATGTATTTTAAGAATTTTGTGCCCACTGAATTTGGCCCAGTTAATATTAGGGTAGTTGAAATGCACTTCTCAGCAATTTGCCTACATATTTGTTCTTCTATCATCCTCTGACTAGGAACCTATAGTGTACTGCCAGCAGTGTGATTGACCCTTTTTTGCTGTAAGCTCTATCCACTTTAATTCCACTTGCTGTTCCTCCCCCAAAGCCCAACAAATATTTTCTTTTCAAATATTTGTCCAATTCCTTTTTGAAAGTTACTTTTGATTCTGCTTCCAGCACACTTTCAGACAGTCCATTCCAGATCACTACAACTTATTACATAAAGAATGCCTTCCTCATATCACTTCTGGTTCTTTTGCCAATCAACTTAAATCTGTGTCCTCTGGTTACCAAACTTTCTGCCACTGGAAACAATATCTCCTTATTCACTCTCAAATATGAAATGGAAAACAAGTGCAAATATTCAATGGCTTCCAGGTCTCTGCTAATGTATCAGTAAGTTAGTAAGGATTTTGCCAGTCAATAAACCATTTGGCCAGTTCTTTGAAAGAGCCGCTCAAATTAGTCCCACACCTCAGCCTTTTCCCCATAACCCTAAAAATTCATCCTCTTCAAGTACATGCCCCCACACATGCACCCATTGGTTTATAGACTCTCAAGTCCTTGATAGCTGCTCCCTGATATGTTAGCACCAACTGAAATCCAGGGGCCATTGAGAATCTGCACTTCCTGTTTTCCATTTCCTATTTTAATGAACTTTTCAGCCTTAAGATTGTTGCCTTGATCTTAGACTCTTCATTCTGAATTAAAGAATTTTTGTCTCGAAACAATGTGCTTTTCCAGGCCCTATTTCTGGTTTCTTCTCCAGTTGGGACTCCAGAGGCTGGGCGTGAACTATTGAGTGTGTGTGCACAATCCCGCACAGTATGCACACGTGCAGGTGTACTGATGTGCCTTACAAGTAATCACTCCAGTTTATATAACTTTTTGACAGATGAGTACTGCATGTGAAACTGCATCACATAATAGCAGGCCAAATTATCAATTTAGTATAATCACAAAGTGTTCTGGTTATCCGACATTGTTGTCATGGCGATTCATTTTTGTTGTATCATTATTCAAGTCATTGCAGGTGATGTAAAACTGTCAAAAACAGGAGTGGCTTTTGCCATGAACTCAAGTCTCCTGCACCTTGTGCCATTCTGTTGCTTTGATTTTTAAAAACGATGCACATAAATTGCTTCAATTATCGGCAAATTCATGCAGTATGCAAGCAATGAATGGTGTTCTGTAAAGTGGGGCCAAAATAAAACATTTGCTTCAATAAAAAAATGATATTTTTCTCTCTATTTAATAGATATAGAGTGGTTGAGTTAGGAAAAATTATTAATATTTTCCCCAATGGTTTGAAGAAAATAGCCTCTGAGTCACGAACCACCAGTTAAAAAATGTAGCGCAAATGATTACATAATTATAGACAGTGGTGAATGAGTAAAAGGATCTAATTTAATTGAGGAAATTATATAATCTTCATAAGCTATTTGAATGTTGCTTTTGTGCTTCAATCCAAATAACAAATTAAGCTTTTATTGCTCATACTAAGCTATGCAGAATTCTCCACAATTCTGCCATTCACAACACAAATATTTGTGGTGGAAGGGATTTTTTTTATAAAAAAAGAAATTGACATCACTGTCTAATAATTTAAAATTGGTTTCCTGGCTAACAGCAGCCATTGGAATCAGTGGACAATACTCTTGTTCGGGTGTAACAATAGCCAACAAACCTGCTTAAAATTTCTATATTGCACTTCATATATCTATATTGTGTACACCAAAGATGTCTAAAAGGAATCTCCCTATGGACAACTAATAGCCAACCAAATATACATAACAGGATGGTCCATATCTGTCCTGATTGACTAATTGCTGGTTTAAACAGATTGAAATTTATTCTTATTTATGGCTTAGGACCATTATTAGAATGTCCAACAGAGCAGTGTTGTAAACTGCATCTCACTTTTAATGGAAAGGAAGGGCTGTACAATCACAAAGACCTTGGGTACATGTTGGAATATATCCTGTTTTTTTGCTTAATTTAGAGTAATGTGCAACAAGGTTAAATAGATGTGTATTGTAAATTTAATGTGTTGGCTTTTTTTGAGATTTCTTACTGTAGAACATTTTACCAAGATGTTAACTACAAGTACAGTACTGTATTTAAGGTGGAAATGCACATAATTCATATTTACTTGCAGGTTACATTTCTACAGTGCTATTATGGTTAACTATGCAAGCAAATGGTAACACAAAACGTGTATAACACAAGGGGCAGAATTTTATGTATGACATGTGGGTGGCGGGCCCCGCACGTCAGCGCTTAAAATATCGCGCGCTGACATCAGGCGAGCGTCCCGACGTCACTGCGCGCCATCGCAATATCTAGCTGGGTGGGCACTCGATGAAGCGCGACGCGCGCCCACCATTAATTAAAGGCCTTGTTAAGGCCCTTAACTCGGCAATCGACGCCGATTTTGAGGCGCCCAAGCAATGTTCGGCTCAGCGCATGGGCACAACGGGCAGGCAGGTAAGTGACTTTTTAACAAAACTCATCCACGGGCGCGATATGTGGGCTCAGAGGGTTTGTTAATGATTTATCTGAAGTATTTATTGCAGAAAGTGTTTTAAACTTGCCTGTGTGATCGGTAGCAGTTCAAATCGATTTCCAACAGCTTTCTCTGTACTTTGAAGCTTCAGCTCAGCAGTCTGCAGACAGTAATCTTTATCGGGCCTGCAGTTTTCCGGAGGCCTCCATTTAGCCTGGGTATGGGTTCTGACATCTCCACTGGAGGCAGCTCCTCCGAGGAGGAAAGGAGGGATAGAATAAGGAGGAGGTCAGGAGTGGACAATCAGCCTCCAGGGGAGCCACCTTTGGGAGGCCAGGTGCAGGCACAAGGGGTGCAGAGCCAAGAGGTATTCCAAGGTGGAAGGCTTCACAGAAGATGCCACTATCCTGCTGCCAGGGTATACAGGCGGTGAAGCAGCTACCTCAATATGACGGAGGTGCAGTACCGAAGGAGGCTCAGACTCTCAAGGGAGACAGTCAACTATATCTGTCAGATGATTGGCTCTGAGATCTCCCCTAACTGTGTGGGTGGATACCCCATGCCAGCGGCTCTGAAGGTCACAGTTGCCCTCCACTTCTATGCACCTGGCTCCTTCCAGGGCTCGGTGGGTGATCTTTGCGGTGTCTCCCAATCAGCTGTCCACACTTGTATCAAACAGGTTACAGACGCTCTGTTCAGGCATGCATTGACCTTCATCCACTTCCGCTGCGACCAGGCAAGCCAGACACAGTGAGCCAGAGGCTTCGCAGCCATTGCTGGCTTCCCCCGTGTCCAGGGTGCAATAGACTGTACACATGTGGCCATCAAGGCACCAGCAGGTGAGCCCAGTGCCTTCGTCAACAGGAAGGGCTTCCACTCCATGAACGTGCAGATAGTGTGTGATCACAGGATGCAGATTCTGCAAGTTTGTGCAAGGTACCCAGGCAACTCCACGACGCCTACATCCTCAGACACTCCCAGGTACCAGGGCTCTTCAGTGCTCCGGCTCGGCTGGATGGATTGTTGGTGGGTGACAAGGTCTATCCCCTCAGAAGGTGGCTTATGACGCCTCTCCGCCATCCAAGAACAGAAGCTGAGGAGCGCTACACTAGGAGCCACGGCACCACAAGGGCTGTGGTGGAGAGAGCCATCAGTCATCTCAAGATGAGCTTTCATTGCCTGGACCGCTCAGGGGGTGCACTCCAGTACCCCCCCAGATCGGGTCTCTGTGATAGTGGTAGAATGCTGCGCTCTGCACAATCTTACACTGGAAAGGGGGGGATGCAGTTGACGATGAAGACCTTGACGCAGTGGATGCGGCTGCACATAATGAATCCAGCAGTGGTTCAGAGGATGAGGAAGCACAGGACAATGATGAGGGGCAGCACGCCGACCCACTACTACACCAAGGAGGCAGGGACATCCGGGACACTTTAATCCAACAAACCTTTAGCTAGCTCCACACACATGGATCTGCAGGACCAGCATTGCCTGGCGCTTCCACACGTGGTACTTAGGTGCCACATCTTCCACCTCATCAGCTGCAACTAAGGGCTTAGTACAGAAACATCAATGTCCTCTCAAACACTCATGATATATCTGTGAAACATACGAATGCATCACAAAGGAAACACCCTCAACAATGGTCAGAAATGTGGACTTTATTGCCACCAAAATATAGCACAAATGTTGCTCAGATGCTGATAATAAAACATTCCTGTATCTAGGGCCAACACAAAATCACCGTGACAAACCCGTGGAGTGCCTAACATGCCTTATGCTTACGTTTGCAGGTGCTACGTCTTGGTGCCGCCCCATCGCTCGGAGTGGCTTGTGAGGCAGCCTGCTGACTCTGCTGTCCTGTTGGTGTCGATGACCTTGGCGGGCGTCCTCTGGCCCGAGGAGCCTGTGCTGGCCCTGCCTGGGAGGGAGTGGCCAGTTCCAGAACTGGCACCTCCCCAGTTGTCGCAGCCTCTATGGATGCAACGGTCACTGGCAGAGGGGCAGAGTAGCTGGAGTGCCCTGAGAGGAGCTCGCAGCGACGACAGGCAGCTGCTGCGCCGACGTGCGGTCACATTGGACCTCCCTGCTCACCACAGATGGATGGGCACCGAGCTGGGACAGTTGGTGCCCAGAACATCTCCCACATTGTGAATGACCACCTGTGGCCATTAGCGCTGTGAGGGCTTGCAGGTCAGAGCGTAACCCAATCAGAAGATTCTCAATCGCTGGAAGCCCCTCTCCATGAGAGTCACCAATTTCTCAATGGAGGAAGCCTGAAGCTCTGTCCTGAGGTTCATGCCATCACTGACACTCTGCCTGGATTCCTCCGCCACAGAGACCAAATGGAGCACACACTTATGCAACCCTGCCGGATGCTCCCGCGCATCCAGCCGCTTGTCCTGCAACATCATAATCCCCACCGGTGTGGTAGTCGCTGTGCTGGTGCCTGGCTCGCTGATAGGATGTGATGCAAGTTGCAAGTGATGCCCCTCAGGTGTGGAGGGGGGGCTCTGGACTTGTTCCTGGTGGCCATGCGGTGGTGATGCTGAAATTAACAACAAGGACAGTGCATCAGTTAGCGTTCAGTCAGTAACACCTTTCATCCCTTTCCTCCCCCAGCCTCATAATGTGCTCAACCTTTAAGAACCTAAGGAGACGAACATTGGTGAGGTGGTAAATAGTCAAGAGGAGGCCCAAACGTTACATGTGCATACAGACTGGCTGGTCAGATGGCCTAAGGAATGCCACATGAAATGTTATGTGGATAAGTGTGAGGTTAAGCACTTGGGCAAGACAAGCAAGGTACGGGAATACATGAGTAATGGTAGGACAGTGGGAAGTCACGACGATTATAGGGATCTTGCTGGGCAGACCCGTTAAGGTAGCAGAACAGGAACATAAGGCGTTTAACAAGGTCAAAGCCAGACTTGCCTTTATTAGCCGAGGAATAGAATGTAGGAAAAGGGAGGTCATGTTGCAAGTGCAGAAAACGCTGTCAAGGCCACAGCTACTCTTCTGCGTTCAGTTGTGACCTGTGCTCCATAGGTGGGATGGCATTGGAGTGGGGAGAGTGCAGAGGTTCCTGACCTGGATGCATGCTGGCCTGGAGAGTTGGAGTTATGAGGAAACATTGCATACACTTGCGACATTTGCGGTGGAGCACAGGAGATTGACAGGTCACATTATTGAGGGCCATAGAACGGGTGGACAGAAGGCAACATTTCCCCTTGGCACAGGGATGACTAACGTGGTGGCATTTATTTAAGTTGAGTGCCATGAGGTTGACAGGTGAGGTGCTGAGGACCTTTTGGACAGAGTAATGTGGGACGCACTGGCTGAAAGGGTGGTGGACGTACAAACCCTCCTAAGATGCAATAAGTCTCTGGATGTGCAGCAGCGATGCCATGGCATGTTAGGCCATGGGGATAGTGGTCACAAATGGGATAAGGCGACTTTGGAAGGTGCTAGAGATGCGCATCCTCAAGGGGCTGAGGGACCTTTGTGTATGACCCACACATCTGACTGTATCAGTCTATGAATGAGCAGTATTGCTGCATTAATGATTGCTGCAACCATCAGTACTTTGGATGGTGGGGAGACAGAGTGGATGGGACTGTGGCCCTCAAATACCTGGCCGCTGCACCCCAGCCTCGCCGACACCTGCCGACCTGGCCGCTTGCCTCCTCCCCAGCTCCATGGCCTGCTCCTCATAGGTGGTTACGTGCTGCAGCACGGTGTGCCCACCACCAGTCCGCAAATGCTCCCGGCCATTATGCCTTGTTTTTGCCTGCAGAACAGAGAAGAGCATTTATTGGGGCTGATTGCTCCTGTACTCTGCACACGCACACCGCACCCCAACCACAGTGGCCCATCTGAGGCCTCCAGTGGCTCCTGTCCACACTACTGGTGATCAGTCCCCAGAAGATAGAACCGCTGCTCCCAACCCCCTCCCCCAACAGACACCTTGGACGCATTCGGTGTCCATCACTTTGAATAACACACGGGCCTTAGCGCCCATGGCAAGGAGGCGCAACTAAGTGTGGCGCCGAGAACAGCAGATGGCTTTTGGCCAGGACACCTTGAGGCTCCTCTTCCACCATCTCATCACCATCAATAAGACATGTGTTGGAGTTCTGAGTATGGTGTCTAGCTGCCTTCCCTGCAGGTTGCCCCCAGACTACTCAAATGCGACAAACACCAACATATTCTGCGGGGAGAACCCGTCTTCCCCTCAACCACTAAGGCTGATGGAAGCATGGTCACTATCTGTTTGCCCACCCAGCGTGCGCCAAATGCCCAATGCAGTAACAACACTAAGATGTGGGGGTGGGGCCTCAAAGGCTAAGGCTACCTGCTGGGTCAAATGGCCAAGGCCGACATGGTACTCACCCAGTGCGCAGCAAATCATTGAAGCGCTTGCGGCACTAGGTTCCAGTGCGCCACACAGCATCATGAGAACTAACAGCCTCCGCCACCTCCTGCCACACCTGCCTGGTCACGTGGGGGACCCTCCTCCTCCCATCCTCCGGAAACAAGACATCCCGACGATGTGACACCTCTTTGAGGAGGGCAGCAAGGCAGGCATCAGAGAACCGAGGGGCACAATGGCCTACCCTGCAGCCTGCCCTCCCTCCTCCTCTGCCCTGACCTCCTCTGGAGCCCGGTTGCTGGCCATGGTGAACAGCCTAAAGGAGGCTGCCTGGTCTTTCTTTATACAGACTGCCGGTTCCCCGTTGGAACTGGCGGTCTGTACACGCCTGCCGCACATTTGAATTTCCCGCTGTACACGGGAGTCTGCAACATGCTGGGTGGGCCTTAATTGGCCTGCCCGCGCAAAATGGCGGTGCAGCCCCTTTTGCCGGCGGAGATAGGCTACACGCCCGCCGGCGATTGGGTCAGGCCCGCCCGCCCGACAAACATAAAATTCTGCCCAAGGGGTGGCTGGAAGACAATTGGGGAGCTGCAGCTTGAGTGCTTTTTCTTTAGTCTGTTGAACGCTGCCTTGCCAGAGAACCATTTGTATTGAATAATTAAAATTGGATTATTATTTTTCTTTTGAAGTATGAAGTAAATTTTACATCTTGCCTTTTTAAGAAATAAAGTCCATTTTCCAGCGTAAGATGAGAAACATAATGGGCTAGATTTTACAGTATTCGGCTGGGTGAAGGGAGGCAGATCAGCAAGTGAGTGGTCCTCTCGCTCCCATACCGCTATCTCAGTTCAGCGCATCAGGCATCAGGCAGCTGATTGGCGGGGCGGGAAGGCAGGCGATTAGCGGGGTGGGGGACTCCACATCCAATCGAAGGCCTATGCCGGGATTGTGCCATGAACAAAAAGTCAGCAATGCTTACCTATTTAAATGCCCCTACCCTCTCAGCCTCTCCTTATTCCTTAAGTCAGGCTCAAAACAGTGAACAAATGAAGCCAAACAACATAGAAATGCTGCCACCTTCAGCAGCAGACTCTGCTGCTACATGCTGTAGGAAGGCCTCTTCATACCTGGCATAAAGCGCTCCCGAATGTCCGAACCCCTGAGAAATGGAATGGACAGCGAAAGAATTGGTCTTTAACAAGCTCAATAGCTTCTTAATGGGCATTTAAAAAATTAAGACGGGCTTTGATTTCCATGCCCGTTCACCTTCTGTAATGCTGGAGACCGGCGTGATGGTGGTGGATTGATGACCCAGCATCATTATGCCGCATTTTACATCCAGCCAGCGGGCCTGCCTAATTTATGGTTATAAAATGCAGCCCCAAGGCTTCAGGTTGCTGGTAACAGCAAGCACACACAAATATTGGTGGAGGTAATGAGGGAAGTAATGTGCATATTGGGAGGTTTAAGGTCTGGGCACAGTTGGAGGGTCTGATTGATTGATTGTGGGTGAAGCAAGACAGTTATATCTGTGGGAGTTCCTGCATTAGAGGGATCTTGTTGAGTACCGGAGTGTTGGGAATGTGGAAGTGGTCAGAGAGTGTGCTGGGATGTGGTGGTGGTGCGAGTTTGTTCTTAGACTGTGGAAGCACTGGGATATGATAGGAACAGGGGTAGACCATTCGGCCCCTCGAACCCTCTATACTATTCAGTTAAATCGTGGCTGATCTGTATTTTAACTATATTTCACGACCTTGGTTCCGTTCAGTAGCCCTTAATACCCTTGCCTAACAAAAACCTCTCACTCTTTATTTTGAAATTTTAAAATGACTTAGACTTAACCTCTTTTTGTGAGAGAGTGTTTCAAGTTTCCATGGCACTATGTGAAAATGTGCTTTCTGTTATCGCCTAAATGGCCTACATTTAAATTTAAGGATATACCCCTTGTTCTGGACCTTCCTACCAGATGAAATTATTCCTATCAATTCTGCTGTCATGAACACAGAACTTTAGAAGATGGCTTTGTTTTAAAATGTCTCCTTTAACTCAAGATGTAACAGAGTTCTGAAAATGGCAGGGCGAGGTCATGATAAACACCCCAGCTCGGAAACAAGCCCATGCGATCTGGTTGCCAGGTGGGTCGGGGTGGTGAAGGTGAGAAACTCAAACAGAGACCCATGAAATGGCAAGTGACAGTCTTAACATTGTTTTGCAGTGTCTCATAGAAAAAGGGCAGCTGATTTTTGAGAGGCAGAGACACAAAGAAGATAGTGCTGTAGAGAAGCAGAATTCTGGTGAAAGTTTATTTTCTGTTCAAAAGGAAGGAAAATGAACAGACAGGGTCCTCGGGAATTTAAGGAACAGGAAGTCAGCGAGGTGGGCCTTACCGGTGAAAATCGAATCTGGAAAACTCAAGCTGAGTGGAATGATTTTCAGAAGTGCACTGGATGCTTCGACCTAACATGGTGGGGAGAAGTGAGCCTGCTGGAGAGCCGGTAATTACTGAGTTCCTTTAATGCTACATGTCTGGCATAAGTGCGGAGAACAGTGGAAGGGTTTCAGAATGTGTGTCCCATTTGCGTTAGGTAGTTAATGCAAAAATATCTTTTCTTTATTTGGTACTTTGGATGCCTGTTAAGTATTGTCTGATCCATGTTGATTCTAGTTTGTTTGTTACAGTAAAAAGTCTTAAAACGTGAAATCTTATCCTTCGCATCTTTCCATCAGTTGCTGGGAAATTCATCTCTTATGGCAGGGGATAGTGGGTAATGATTGGAAGAGGGAATTCAAATCAGTTTTCCACTTCCTAACTCAGGTTCATTGAACAACTCTGAGCCATTTGAGAGGGGTGGGAATATTTCTAAAAGTGGAAAGGAGCTAAAGGGAATGACTGGAGGTGTCAGCTGAGGCACTCACCTCTGAGTCAGAAGGTTGCACATTCAATTTCCACTCCAAAGGTTTGAGTGCTAAGTCTACACTGAGGGAATGCTGCACTTTGGAGGTGTTATCTTTTGAATGAGGCATTAAATGAGGCCTCATCCACCCTCTCAGGTGGCTATAATAGATCCTAAGGCACCCTTTGACAAAGAGCAGGCCAGTTCTCCTGCTGTCTTGGCCAACATTTATACCTCAGCAAACATTAGTAAAACAGATTATCTGGTCATGTAACTCATTTTTATTTGTGGTTCCTTGCTATGTGCACATTGGCTTCCAAGTTTCCTACATTGCAACAGTGGCTACACTTCAAAAGTACTTAATTGGTTACAAAGCACTTTGGGACTTCCTGAGGTCATGAGAGGCAAGTTTCTTTCAAAGAAATCTTCAAGGTTCTGTACTTAGTTGTGTTTCATCTAACCTTTAAACTCGAAAACATGCCAGAAAAGACTGTTTGCATCTTTCTGTTGTCAGCTGATGGTTCTCGAATTAATGGGAAATAAGTGATTTTTGTCTCATATCCTTTTCTTATATTTCTTGCTATTTCCTGCATAACCTTTTAGTTTGGCCTGCCACAAGTATTAAATATGTGAAGAATTACTCTATAACTATTAATTAATACTCCAACATTTCCTCCTGTGAAGTGAACTAGAAAACAGTCCATAGAGATGCACACAAATTAGAACCATAGAGATTTAACATATCAATTATACTACCATTTCTCTTTGTCCATCACTACTGTTATGTGATAATTTAAAAAGTTATAACCATTCCAAAACCATGGAGTTTTGTTGTAAGAAAGAAAGCTCCAATACCATAGTTTGGTTAGTCACTGGAGATTTTTACCTTGAACCTAATTTGTAACTTTAATCTTGATATGTTTATTTGTTTGGGGGTTATTGAGAGTGACAAACACATTGAATTTGAATCAATGTCCTCTGCCAATCTTAGTGTTGGAGGGATCCAAAAAATGGAGTACTTGCTAAAAACAGCGACAATGGCAATTTGATGCGAGTGGGGATTCAGTGCAGAGTGGGCAGGAGGTGCTAAATATTTCAAATTAAATGGCACCAATAGGTAAAATGAGATGAAGTGAAAGTCACCATAGGACCATAGGCTGCTCTTTCATTGGAAAGAGAGAGAGATGACTGTTGATGAGTTTAACCTGAGGGTCACCACACCTCGGGCGAGGGGTAAGGTTGAGAAGGTGGGACCTTCATGGATGACCTCAGCCAGTATGGGAATTGAGCCCATGCTATTAGCATCACTCTGCATCACAAACCAGACATCCAAGCTAACCAACCCCATCATATTATCTCAGGGGTTTCAAATAGCACAAGCTTGATGAAACCAGCAGAGAGCATAGCAAAACAACCAGTGAAACACTAAAGAACTGGCGTTACAACAATAAGGAGGGTCGAACCCAAGAGATTACAGTTCAGTGTTTGGGCTGAGTGTTTAGTTTATTGGTTAGTGTTTTTATTGGTTGATACATTTAGTCATTCGTGTTTTGGCATTAACAAAACAGTCAAATAACCTTGAAGCTAAACAAACGATGTTAAAGAACTGAAACAAAAACAGAAAATGCTGGAAAAACTCAGCAGGTCTAACAGCATCTGTGGGGAGAAAGACAGAGTTCATGTTTCAAGTCTGTATGACTTCTTCAGAGCTAAAGAGAAGTAAAAATGTGATGAAATTTATATTGTTTAAGGGGGGGTGGAGCAGGTGAAGCTGGATAGAAGCCAGCGATAGGTGGAGACAAAGGAGAGATTGGCAAAGATGTCATGAACAAAAGGACAAAGGGATGTTAATGGTAGTGGTACTGGATAAAGGAGGTGCTGATGGTAGCATTAAGGTCAGAAAGGTAATAACAGGACAAGGGTAAGCACTCTGGAAAGAGAAACATGAGCAAGTGACAGATGGCCCTAGTGGGGGTAGGGTGGTGGAGAAAAGATCGAAAATATGATAACTGGTGGGGATAAAACAATTAATAAAAATGAAAATAAATAAAAATAAGTGGATAAAAAATAAAAATAAAAAAATAGAAATGAATATTGAAAAAAGGGGTGAGGGTGGAGGAGAGAGTTCATGGTCTAAATTGTTGAACTCAATATTAAGTCCGAAAGGCTGTAAAGTGCCTAGTCAGAAGATGAGGTGCTGTTCCTCCAGTTTGCATTGGGCTTCCCTGGAACATTGCAGCAGGCCAAGGGCGGACTTGTGGGCATGAGAGCAGGATAGTGTGGTGAAATGGCAAGCGACAGGGAGGTCTGGGTCATGCCTGCCACAAAGCAATCACCCAGTCTGTGATAAGTTTCCCCAATGTAGAGGAGACCACATTGGGAGCAGCGGATGCAGTAGACCAAATTGAAGGAGGTGCAAGTGAAGCGCTGCTTCACCTGAAAGGAGTGCCTAGGCCCTTGGACGATGAGAAGGGAGGAAGTAAAGGGGCAGGTATTGTACCTTCTGCGATTACATGGGATAGTGCCGTGGGAGGGACAATAAGATGTTGGGGCTGATGGAGGATTGGACGATCCCTATGGAATACCGACGGTGGGAGATAAAGGGAAGATGTGTTTGGCGGAAATGGCGGAGGATGATCCTTTGAATGAGGAGGCTGGTGGCGTGAAAAATGAGGAGAAGGGGGACCCTATCATGGTTCTGAGAGGGAGGGAAAGGTGTGAGGGCAGAGGCATGGGAGATGGGTCGAACATGGTTGAGGGACCTGTCAACCACAGTGGGTGGGAAAGCTCAGTTAAGGAAGAAGGAAGACATGTCAGAAGCACAGTTTTGGAGAGTGACATCATCAGAACAGATGCGACGGAGGCGAAGGAACTGACAGAATGGGATGGAGTCCTTACAGGAAGCGGGGTGTGAGGAGCTGTAGTCGAGGTAGCTGTGGGAGTCAGTGGGCTTGTGATGAATATTGGTGAACAGTCTATCACTAGAAATTGAGACAGAGGTCAAGGAAGGGAAGGGAAGTGTTGGAGATGGACCATGTGAAGGTGATAGAGGGGTGGAAGTTAGAAGCAAAATTGATACATTTTTCCAGGTCCTGACGAGAGCATGAAGGGGTACCAAAACAGTCATCGATGTACTGAAGAAAGAGTTGTGGGAGGGGGCCGGAGTAGGACTGGAACAAGAAATGTTCCACATACCCCATAAAGAGACAGGCATATCTGGGGCCCATGTGGGTACCCACACTCACACCTTTTATTTGGAGGAAGTGAGACAAGTTTAAGGAGATATTGTTCAGTAAGAGAACAAGTTCAGCCAGACAGAGGAGAGTGATGCTGGATGGGGATTGTTTGGGCCTCTGTTCAAGGAAGAAGCAGAGATCCCTCAAACCATCCTGGTGGGGGATGGAACCTCATTCCCCCTCCCACGGCACCTTCCCATGCAATTGCAGAAGGTTCAACACCTGTCCCTTTTCCTCCTCCCTCCTCATCGTCCAAGGGCCCAAACACTCCTTTCAGGTGAAGCAGCGCTCCACTTGCACCTCCTTCAAATTGATCTACTGCATTCACTGCTCCCAATGCGGTCTCCTCTACATCGGAGAGACCAAATGCAGACTGAGTGACCACTTTGTGGAACATCTTCGGCCTGTCCGCAAGAGTTCAACAACTTCAGACCATGAACTCTCTCCCCTGTCCTCACCCCTTTTTTATCCTTTTTTTCAATATTCTTGTTTATTTTTATTTTTTATCCGCTTATTTTTATTTATTTTCATTTTTATTCATTTATTCAATGTTTTATCCCCACCTTTTGTCCTATTTTCGATCTTTTTTCCTCACCACTGTCCCTTCTCCCCCACCCCATCCCCGCAAGGGCCATCTGTCACTAGTTCATGTTGTGCTTTTCAGAGTACTTATCCTTGTCCTGCTATTATCACATTCTGCTTTCTTACCTTAATGCCACTATCAGCACCTCCTTTAGCACTTACCACTACCATTAACACTCCCTTTGTCCTTTTGTTCATTATATCTTTGCAAAAACCTCCTTTGCTTCCACCTATCGTTGGCTTCTATCCAGTTTTACCTGCTCCACCCCCCTTAAACAGTATAAATTTCATCACATTTTTACTTCTCTTTAGCTCTGAAGAAGAGTCATATGGATTTGAAACGTTAACTGTGTCTTTCTCTCCACAGATGCTGTCAGACCTGCTGAGTTTTTCCAGCGTTTTCTGTTTTTGTTTCAGATTTCCAGCATCCGCAGTATCTTGCTTTTATCTTAATGTTAAAGAACTACATGGCAGGACAGCTGGAGCCTCTCACACGCATATCCTGTGCCATGGGGGAACTCCAGAACATTTTGTGTGTCCTGGCAAACTACATATACAGGAAGTGTCGACAATTGCTCAAGCTCAGAGTTTCTGAACTTGAGGGACAGCTGTATTTGGGAAACTGAGCTTCAGGAGGTGGTTACCCTTCCACTATAGAGAGTTCAGGGGAGGGAAAAAAAATGGGTGACCAGTAAAGGAAAAGGCAGGTAGTGTATGAGTACCCTGGAGAGTATAGCACTCACAGGTTGGTACTCAGGTCGGAATTTTCTGTGGAGGCCCTAGAACCTGCCACCAGAACTGGAAGTAGGTGCCACATGACCTTTCAACTTGATCCCCAGATGGAGCGCAATCTCCCACCAGCTGGCCAATTAACTGCCGGCAGGTTCAGGGTGCTTGGTGGGGACAGGGGTGGTCAGAGCTGACCGGTCCTGGAATGAAGTCAAGAAATGAGGTGGCTGCCATGGTGTTAGCTGAAGCAACTGGAGTTTCAGGTGCTATTTTTAAAGGGCTGCCAGCACTCTGGGAATATTGCTAAAACCTATACAGGAGATTCGGTCTGCTCTGAAGTCTCTGCCTGCCCCATGAGGCCCCAGCCCTCAATCCAACCCTGCCAGTGTGAGAAGACCTATTGATCAGCGAAGCAGGAATCCTGAAGGCCAGGGGAACGTGGCACTGGTAGATATGAAATAAACAAGATTCCAGGTGGCTACACTGCCCAGTTATGACTCTCTGCAGGTTCTCCTCTAGGCTACCCGGGAAAGATGAGAGGTCCTCTTCCCCAGGAACTGACGTCAGGGACCTCCCAAGCCTAGAACAAGGTCGCAGAAGAGGTCAACAGTCGTAAGGCTGTCCGAAGCACCTGGCTACAGGGCTGCAAATGAATGAATGACCTTATCCCTTCCACCAAGGCGAGTACCCAACACTTCAGTTCCCTTAGGGGTTTACAAATGGCAGTGTGTGTGTGAGGGTGTGGTTGTCAGAGGGGAACAGCCCACCCTGTCAACGGCAATGGGATCAGGCTGTAGCAGCTCCTGTATAGCTCCATCTTGGTCAACGGACACTCATCTGTCAGTGGCGACCCTTGAAATGTCACTCCAGAGAGGCCAAATGTCAGACACATTTGAGTGCCACCAAAATGAACAGCTAGGCTGCCGTCTGCCTAGGCTTGGTGCATGTCTTTCTCAGACAACTAACATTGCTCTCCTGTGTTCCTGCAGGAAAACAGCACCCACGATGCAAAATGAAGGACCCTGACTGGCAGCAGGGTTCCTTTTCTTACTATTCTCATGCCTATGGAAGAGGCGGCTCTGGAATTGGCAGGGCATGGCATGACGGCCACTTCATTGGGGATGGTGAGACAGGAGTGCTTGCACAAGAGGGTAAGTATCCTCATGAAAGGGCAAGCATGTGCTTCTGTGTTCTTTACTGAACATACATGGATCTGAACATCAAACAATTTTGGAGATGTGTTTGGAAGGACATAACCCTTTGATATATCTGCATATTCACATAGGTGAGTCACGAGAACAGAGAGCTGCCTCTGAGGGACAGTTGTCCACCTTTAAGGAAGAGGAAAAGAGCTGAGAGGATGTACCATCACATCATCCCCCTCCCCCCACCCCCGCCACTTCCATCCTCAACAAGCACAGATACTGTCACCTCAGTGGGTATCCTGCTTGCAGTAAGATTCAGAGTCACAAACTTGTGAGATCACCACACATACACCTGCTGAGGCTGTGACAGCTGAAAATGCTGACAGTCAAAGGATTGTGGGAGGCCAGGTACATGCTGACATTACTCTGCTGTCAGCAGTAAGGCAATGTACAGGGTGAGGTGCATGAAGATTTGGCAGGCATTCCAGAGGATATGCATGCCCTGGCTCAGACAGTGAAGGAGCTCATCCAAACCATGAGTGCTGCCACTTCCCTCTCATCTGCATGCAGGGCCTCCTCCATCAGGAGATTGGCGACGCTCCTGAACAGCCAGATCCAACAGACTGCTCAGTGGATGCCGGAGATGCACGAGGCCTGCATGCCATTGCTGTGTCCCCGAGCTCAGGGGAGCAGTGGCAAGGCAAGAGGAGGAAGAGGCACATGGAGTTCCCACCAAGTCCTTGTCCTTCTCATTCTAGCAAGAGCATACAACCGTACCTTAAAAGGAAGAGGAGTGGCTGCCTTCTGCTCCTGGGGGCACTTCTCGATGCTCCAAGTGTGGACAGCTGCTCCTCAGCCTCGCTGCCAGTAGCCCAGTGCCTCAAGTTTCCGTGACGACAGAGGAGGTTCCTGCACCTGTGCACAAGGCACTCAGGATTCTGGGACCCTCCAGGCCTCGGGCAACCAGAGCACGACCACCAAGGCCATCATAGGCCATGGGGCATCAAGATCGTCAGCCTGCCCCTACTGCAGCTGGCAGTGAAGGGAGAGCACCACACAGGAGAACTCGAACTAAGAAAATCCCCTAGTGCACTTGGGCTTCACAGGTGAACAGATTGTTAAGGAGTTACTGCTTTTATCTGCTAATGTTTGTCGTAAAGGTGTACAGGGTTATATCTTCTTCCAATATAGATGGCCCTCTGGAAGTACAGGAGTACCCTGACTCGGCTGAAGGACTGTTTAGGATAACCAGAGCGTGTGTGGTCAATGCATTGCCTATGGCAAAAAACAAGGTGTCACTGAGTGCAGGACCCTGGGTTTTAACTGAAGGAAACTGCAACAGTGAACCTTCATTTGACTGGGTGGATGAGGTAGGAAGGATAATCTGAAATGTATATGTCTGAGCATCTCCCGAGCCTCTTGAGTGCCTATGTCATTGCACCCTCCTTGCAGTCCCTGGCATCATTCAGGCTGCAGTGGCTAGTCATCAGCTTCCTTATCATCCTCTTCGTCTCAGGAGGCATCATGTCCCTAGTCCGTCTCACTCCCATTTCAATCTATCCAAGTGCCAGTCGCCACATGGCACTCTGGCAGCATGTTCCCAAAGCCCTGGCACCTGGGAACCCCCTCCTCGCAACAAAATGTAATGGCTGGTTGCTCTACCCTTCCATTCAAGGCACGCTGCCTCATCTGACAGCTGCCAAATGAAGCTTTGAACTGACCTGCCGCCCCTGTATACGTGCCAGGTCTCTGACACCCCATTGTCCTAAAGCATTTTGTGTAAAACTGAAGCAGTCCCCTAAAAATGTCAACATACTGAGATTTTAAGTGCCTTAATTGGCTTTTCGTAGGATCTGCACAGCCTTTTGTCTCACTATGCCTTCTGGCCCTCGTAAAATACGGAACAGACCTGATGACCCCCATGTTGTATTATGGCGCACCCCGTACCCCTACCTCCCTCCCCACCCCACCCCAGGCCATCCTCAAAGGACCCAGAAAACCCCAGCCTGAGGTTTGAATACCAGTGAGCATGATGACACCTCGGGTAAAGTGGAAAACTCAGTTGCACAGGGCCTGCAAGAAAGTGAAGCTCTCCAGAGACATCAGCACAAAAACCTTGACTGGCACTCTTTTGCGGTACTGAGGGAGTACTGTATTGTTGGAGGTGCCTCCTTTCAGATGAATCAATAAATCAAGGCCTGGACTTTGCGCTCACGTGGATGTAAACTATCCTACGGCACTATTTCAAAGAAGAGCAGCAGAGTTAACCCTTAAATCCTGGCAAATATTTACCCCTCAATCAACATCACTGAAATATTATTTGGTCATTAACAGATCAAGTAACGTTGGTGCCACACAAGCACCAGGCAATGTCCATCTCCAACAAGAGAGAATCTAACCATCTCTCCTTGACATTCAATGGCATTACCATTGCTGAAATGCCCTATATCAACAACTTGGGGTTACCATTGACCAGAAACTGAACTGGACTAGCCATATAAATACTGTGGCTAAAAGAGCAGTTCAGAGTCTGCAAAATCTGCAGCAAATAACTCGCCTCCTGACTTCCCAAAGCCTGTCCACCATCTACAAAACACAAGTTAGGAGTGTGATGGAATATTGTCCACTTGCCTGGATGAGTGCAGCTCTAACAACACTCAAGAAGCTTGACTCCAGACAAAGCAGCCCATTCAAGAAACACGTCACCATCCAGCACAAAGCAGCCCACTTGATTGGCACCCCATCCACAAATATTCACTCCCTCCACCACCGACGCACAGTGGCAGCAATGTGTACAATCTGCAAGATGCACTGCAGCAACTCCCCAAAACTCTTTCAACGGTACCTTCCAAACCCACAACTTCTACCACCTCGAAGGACAAGGGCAACAGTTACATGGGAACACCACCACCTGCAAGTTCCCCTCCAAGCCACACACCATCCTGACTTGGAAATATATCACCGTTCCTTCACTGTCGCTGGGTCAAAATCCTGGAACTCTCTTCTTAGTAGCACTGTGGGTGTACCTACACCATGTCGACTGCAGAGGTTCAAGGCAGCAGCTCATCACCATCTTCTCAAGGGCAGTTAGGGATGGGCAACAAGTCCAATCAAATAAATGAAATTAAAACAAATCAGATCAAATGAAATAAAATATTCCAGTCCAATCCAATACAACCTAGTCAAATCAATTAAATTTCATTCAATTAAATATATTACTTTACATCAAATCAAGGCTAATCAAATCGAATCAAATAAAATGAAAATGAATCAAATCAAGGCAAGTCTAAGCAACAAATGAAATCAAATCAAATCAACAAAATTAAATGAAAACAGTCCAGAGATTATAACCTTTGAGATTCTGCTTTTCATTCATGTCGTCCATGTAGGTACCGACGACATAGGTAGAACCAGGAAAGATGTTCTGCATAGAGAATATGAGGAGCTAGGAACTAAATTAGAAAGCAGAGCCTCAAAGGTTATAATCTCTTGTTTTTTAATTCGTTCATGGGATGTGAGCATCGCTGGCTAGGCCAACATTTATTGCCCATCCCTAATTGCCCATGTTCAGAGGGTATTTAAGAGTCAACTACATTGCTGTGGGTCTGGAATCACACGTAGGCCAGACCAGGTAAGCACAGCAGATTTCCTTCCCTAAAGGACATTAGGATCATTACCTGAGCCACGTGCAAATTGACATAGGATTAAAAAATTAGAGAGATGAATACGTGGCTCAAAGACTGGTGTGGGAGAAGTGGGTACCACTTGGTGGGGTACTGGCACCAGTACTGGGGAAAGCAGGGGCTGTACCTTTGGGACAGTCTACACCTGAACTGTGCTGGGACCAGTGTTCTTACACACCGCATAACTTGGGAAGTAGAGAAGGTTTTAAACTAAATAGTGGGGGCAAGGGATCAATTATAGGCAGATGTAGTATATCAAAGGGTAGAGACAAGGGAAAATAGGAAGGCATTAACATGGGAAATGATAAACAGACCACGACAGGAAGGGATAGAGAGTACAAATCTAAGAGTAAATCAACAGATAAGGCTAGGAATTACAAAAATAATAAAAGGACAAAATGTAAGGCTCTGTATCTGAATGCATGTAGCATTCCAAACAAAACAGATGAACTGATAATGTAAATTGAGATTAATAAGCACAATCTAATAGCCATTACAGAGACATGAATGTAGGATGGCATAAATTGGGACCTGAATATTGAAGGGTGTGTGACTTGTAAAAAGGATAGAGAGTTAGGAAAAAGTGGAGGAATGGTTCTGTTAATTAAAGATGACATTAGCACAATAGGGAGGGATGACCTAAGTTCAGGAAACCAGGATATAGAAGTGGTTTGGGTAGAGATGAGGAATGACAAAGGCAAGAAGACACTTGTGGGAGTGGTGTACAGGACCCTTAACAGTAATCACATAGTAGGACAAGGTATCAAAGAAGAAATAGCGGAAGCTTGTCAGAAAGGTATGGCGATTATAATGGGGGATTTTAATCTAGATATAGACTGGAATAATCAGATGGGCAAAGGTAGCATAGATGACAAATTCATAGAATGTTTTTGGGATAATTTCTTAGATCAGCACATTCTGGAGCCAACCAAGGAGCAGGTTATACTAGAACAAAAACAAAAATACCTGGAAAAACTCGGCAGGTCTGACAGCATCTGCGGAGAGGGATACTGTTGATGTTTCGAGTCCGTATGACCCTTCATCAGAACTAAGACATATAGAAATGAGATGAGCAATGAAGGTGAACAGGGCAAAAGAGATAGGCGGAAATCCTGTCGGAGAGAAGAGCAATACTTCTTCAATCTCTTTTGCCCTGTTCACCTTCATTGCTCATCTCATTTCTATATGTCTTAGTTCTGATGAAAGGTCATACGGACTCAAAACGTCAACTGTATCCCTCTCCGCAGATGCTGTCAGACCTGCTGAGATTTTCCAGGTATTTTTGTTTTTGTTCTAGATTTCCAGCATCCGCAGTATTTTGCAGGTTATACTAGACCTGGTATTTTGCAATGAGTTAGGATTAATTAATGATCTCATACTGAAGCATCCCTAGGTAACAGTGATCATAATATGACTGAATTTTACATTCAGTTTGAGGGAGAGAAGAGTAGATCTACGACAAGTATTTTAAGCTTAAATAAGGGCAATTATGAAGGCATGAAAGCAGAGCTGGTGAACGTGAGCTGGCAATTTAGGTTAAGTGATAGGTCAATAGAGATGCAGTGGCAGTTATTTAAAGAGATATTTCAGAATACACAGAATAGATACATTCCAACAAGAATGAAAAATTCAAAGGGGAGGATTCCCCCATCTGTGGTTAACTAAAAAAGTTAAAGATATTATCAAACTTAAAGAAAAAGCATATAATTGACTAAAGATGGGTGGCAGGTCAGAAGATTGGACAGAATATAAAAACAGCAAAGAATTTCTAAAAGATTAATAATCACAGAATCACACAGTGCAGAAGAGGCCCTTTGGCCTATCGAGTCTGCACCAACACATGAGAAACACCTGACCTACCTACCTAACCCCATTTACCAGCACTTGGCCCATAGCCTTGAATGTTATGATGTGCCAAGTGCTCATCCAGGTACTTTTTAAAGGATGTGAGGCAACCCGCCTCCACCACTCTCCCAGGCAATGCATTCCAGACTGTCACCACCCTCTGGGTAAAAAAGTTTTCTTCACATCCCCCCCTTAACCTCCTGCCCCTCACCTTGAACTTATGTTCTCTTGTGACTGACCCTTCAACTAAGGGGAACAGCTGCTCCCTATCCACCCTGTCCATGCCCCTCATAATCTTGTACACCTCGATCAGGTCGCCCCTCAGTCTTCTCTGCTCCAACGAAAACAACGCAAATCTATCCAAGCTCTTCATAACTTAAATGTTTCATCCCAGGCAACATCCTGGTGAATCCCCTCTGCACCCACTCCAGTGCAATCACATCCTTCCTATAATGTGGTGACCAGAACTGCACACAGTACTCCAGCTGTGGCCTCACCAAGGTTCTATACAACTCCAACATGACCTCCCTACTTTTGTAATCTATGCCTTGATTGATAAAGGCAAGTGTCCCATATGCTTTTTTCACCACCCTACTAACATGCTCCTCCACCTTCAGAGATCTGTGGACACACACGCCAAGGTCACTTTGTTCCTCAGAACTTCCTAGTGTCATGCCATTCATTGAATACTTCCTTGTCAAATTACTCCTTCCAAAGTGTATCACATCACACTTTTCAGGGTTAAATTCCATCTGCCACTTATCTGCCCATTTGACCATCCCATCTATATCTTCCTGTAGCCCAAGACACTCAACCTCACTGCTAACCACCCGGCAAATCTTTGTGTCATCCGCAAACTTACTAATCCTACCCCCCACATAGTCATCTATGCCGTTTATATAAATGACAAATAATAGGGGACCCAGCACAGATCCCTGTGGTACGCCACTGGACACTGGCTTC
Source organism: Cetorhinus maximus (assembly GCF_964194155.1). Lineage (NCBI taxonomy): Eukaryota > Metazoa > Chordata > Chondrichthyes > Lamniformes > Cetorhinidae > Cetorhinus > Cetorhinus maximus. The sequence continues at coordinate 65,813,048 of NC_135879.1, read as the reverse complement.
CAGTCACTAAAGCATCCTTCTGTCATCACCCTCTGCCTCCTACAATTAAGCCAATTTTGAATCCACCTTATCAAATTACCCTGTATCCCATGTGCATTTGTCTTCTTTATAAGTCTCCCATGTGGGACCTTGTCAAAGGCTTTGCTGAAATCCATATAAACTACATCAACTACACTGCCCTCATCTACACACCTGGTCACCTCCTCAAAAAACTCAATCAAATTTGTTAGGCATGACCTCCCTCTGACAAAGCCATGCTGACTCCAAGTGGAGATATATTCTCTCCTTCAGAATTTTCTCCAATAGTTTCCCTACCACCGATGTGAGACTCACTGGCCTGTAGTTCCCTGGCTTATCTCTACAACCCTTCTTAAATAGCGGATGCACATTAGCTGTTTTCCAGTCCTCTGGCACCTCCCCCGTGGCCAGAGAGGGATTAAAAATTTGGGTCAGAGCCCCTGCGATCTCCTCCCTTGCCTCCCTCAGCAGTCTGGGACACAAAGCATCCGGATCTGGAGATTTGTCCACTTTTAAGCCTGCCAATACCTTGTCACTCTCTGTATCAATTTGTTTAAGAACCTTGCAGTTTCTTTCCCCGAGTTCGATACCTTCATCTTCATTCTCTTGGGTGAAGACGGATGTGAAGTATTCATTCAACACTCTAGCGATGTCCTCTGGCTCCATCCATAGATTGCCCCCTTGTTCTCTTATGGGCCCTACTTTTTCCCTGGTTATCCTCTTCCCATTGATATACTTATAGAATATCTTGGGATTTTCCCTACTTTTACCAGCCAGAGCTTTCTCCTATCCCCTCTTTGCTCTCCTAATTGCTTTCTTAAGCTCCACCCTGCACTTTCTGTACTCCAGTAATGCCTCCGCTGATTTGCTTCCCTTGTACCTGCTAAAAGCCTCTCTTTTCCTTCTCATCATGACCTGAATATCTCTGGTCATCCATGGTTCTCTGGGCTTGTTACTCCTTCCTATCACCCTAGAGGGAACATGTTGAGCCTGTACCCTCCCCATTTCCTTTTTGAACACCCCCCACTGCTCCTCTGTAGATTTCCTCACAAGTAGCTGCTCCCAGTCTACCTTGGCCAGATCCTGCCTTATTTTACTAAAATCCACTCTTCCCCAATCCAAAACATTATTTTTACAACTTGTCGATTTCTTTGTCCATAACAAATTTAAACTGTACCATGTTGTGGTCGCTATCTCTAAAATGCTCATCCACCACCACCTCAGCCACCTGTCCGGCTTCATTCCCCAAAATTAGGTCCAGCACTGCGCCATCCCTTGTTGGACCCTCTACACATTGACCTAAAGGACAGAATTTTTCCCTTGATGGGTGGGCGGGCCTCGGCGGCGGGCGTGCAGCCAATTGCCACTGCCAAAACGGGCCCTGCCGCAATTTTAAGTGGGCGGGCCAATTAAAGCCCACCCGACAGGAAGTGCTATGTGCTTCCTGGGCAGGGTGGGGGGGGGATTCCCCAACTGTCAGGGTGCGCTCTTTCACGCATGCGCACGAAAGAGTGCACATCTCCCTGAGGCAAAGTGCTGCCTCAGGGAGATCGCTAAAAGACTGGCAAATATAAAAAATCGAACAATAAAAAATTAATTAACATGTCCCCCTCATGTGAAAATGTCACACGAGATGGGACATGTTAATGAAATAAACAAAAACTTTATTAAATGCTTTTAAAACCGCTATCAAACCTCATCCCGCCACTGGATGAGGTTTGTAAAAAAATCACCTACCCTCCTGCCCGTTGGGCCCATGTGCCAAGACGAAGTTCGCACGGGCCCCTCAAAATCGTCGACGATTGGTAAGTTAAGGGCCTTAACAAGGCTTTTATTTAATAGCGGGTGCATAGCGTGCCCGCCGACCGAAATATCATGATGCCACATACTGACGTCAGGACGCTCACGCGACGTCAGCATGCAACATTTTAAGCACTGGTGTGCGGGCTCCGCCACCCGCACGTCAGCCAGAAGATTCTGCCTAAAAAGTTCTCCTGAACACATTTCAAAAAATCCACTCCATCCAAGCCCTTAACACTATGTCTATCCCAATTAATGTTGGGAAAGTTGAAATCACCTAATATAATTACCCTATTGTTATTGCTTTTACACACCTCCGCAAATTGTGCACATATTTGCTCCTCAATTTCCCGCTGACTCTCTGGGGGTCTATAATAAACACCTAACAATGTGCCCCTTTTTTATTCCTAAGATCTACCCACAAAGCTTCATTCAATGCCCCCTCTCCTTACTGCAGTAACTGACTCCTTAACTAATAATGCAATGTCTCCTCCTTTTACCCCCACCCCTGTCTCGCCTGAAGATTCTATATCCCGGAATATTGAGCTGCCAATCCTGCCCCTCCCTCAACCACATCTCAGTGATGGCTACCATATCACAATTCCACGTGTCAATCCTCACCCTTAACTCATCCGTTTTACCTGTGACACTCCTGGCATTAAAGTAGAGGCCATCCAGCCTTGCCTTACTCCCTTGAAACTTAATGCAGCTGTACTCCCTCTGACTTGATTATTTTACTGTATTATGATGCTTCCCTATTCTGCTAACATTCTGTGTCCCCTCCCCTGTCTAATTAGTTTAAATTCCTCCCAACAGCACTAGCAAACCCGCCTGCAAGGATGTTTGTCCTGCTCTGGCTCAGCTGTAGACTGTCCCGCTTGTACAGGTCCCACGTTCTCCAGAAACGGTCCCAGTGATCCAGGAATCTAAAACCCTCCCTCCTGCACCAACTCTTAAGACACGTATTCACCTGTGCTATTCTCCTATTCCTGAGCTCACTAGCACGTGGCACTGGGAGTAATCCAGTGATTACAGCCCGAGAGGTCTTGCTTTTCAGTCTACTGCCTAACTCTCTGAATTCTTGATGCAAGACCTCATCCCTCTTTCTACCTATGTCATTGGTACCAACATGTACCATGTCCAGTAATCCAGTGATTACAGCCCGAGAGGTCTTGCTTTTCAGTCTACTGCCTAACTCTCTGAATTCTTGATGCAAGACCTCATCCCTCTTTCTACCTATGTCATTGGTACCAACATGTACCATGTCCTCTGCCTTATCACCCTCCCCCTTCAGGATGCCCTGCAGCTGTTCAGTGACAACCCAGACTCTGGCACCAGGGAGGCAACACACCATCCTGGAGTCACATTGACAGCCACAGTAGTGCCTAACTGTTCCCCTGACTATAGAATCCCCTATTACTATTGCTCTTCCTCCCCACCTGTACAGACAGGCTGCTTGTGGCTCTGTCTGCACTCCCTGGAGGAACCAGCACCTTCATCAGCCTCCAAAATGGAATACCGATTTGCAAGCGGGACCCCAGGGGACTCCTGAACTACTTGCCTGTTTCTCTTGGACTGCCTGGTGGTCACCCATTCCCTTCCTTCCTCAAGTCCGTTCAGCTGCAATGTGACCACCTCTCTAAACATACTATCCACGATGCTCTCAGACTCGCGGATGCTCCACAGTGTCCCCAGCTGCCGTTCCAGCTCTGAAACCCGAGCTTCCAGGAGCTGCAGCTGGACATACTTCCTGCGCACATGCTGGTCCCGGGCACTGGAAATGTCCCCGGCTTCCCACATGGAGCACGAGGAGCACACCACGGCTTTGAGCTCTCCTGCCATGACTTATCCCTTTAAATTAAACCTTTTAAATCAATTACTCTAGGGCCCTTCTTTCCTGATCTTCATTACTATAGAATATACAAACTATAAACCAGAAACAGACCTTACCTGACCTTACCCACTACTTACCAGTCATTCCTTTCCCTTGTAGCCTTTACTTCTGCAGCAGGGCAAGGCCACTCTCTGAAGATTTAAGAAGTTGGATATCAAGAAAATATTGCAAAAAGCACCTCTTCCCCTCTGTACCAAATTCCCACTGTGCACCAAATTGCCAATACCCACACTCACTCTGGCTGTATCTCATTCAGGATGAGCTCTCTCCCCTGTTCGTGTGCAGGAGGAAAAAATTATAGTATAAGATAAAGCTAACTAGAAATGTAAAGACATAATAAGAGTTTCTATAGATATTTTAAAAAGAAAAGAATTAACAAAGTGAGCATTAGTCCTATAGAAGATTGGAAGGGAGGGAGTAACCCAAGAAAATTACAATGATCAGGGAAGAGGTACTTAGAAAATTGTTGGAACTGCGGGTTGGCAAGCCCCCGGGTCCTGAAGGATTTCATCCTAGGGTCTTAAAAGAAGTGGCTAGTGAGATAGTTGATGCGTTGGTTTTAATTTTCCAAAATTCACTAGATTTTGGGAAGGTTCCACCAGATTGGATAATAGCTAATTTAACTTCTTTATTCAAAAAGGGAGGGAGACAGAAAGCAGAAAACTATAAGCCAGTTAGTTAATCATCTGTCATAGGGAAAATGTTAGATACAATTATTAAAGATGTTATAACAGGGCACTTAGATAAATTCAAGGTGGGGGATATGCCGGGCCATGAGGTTACAGATTGTGTTCGAGTACAATTCTTCTGCTTCTGCTGATAGCCCACAGGGCCTCATAGATGCCCAGTCTTGAGTTGCTACACCTGTTCGAAATCTATCCCATTTAGCATGGTGGTAGTGCCACACAACATGAAGAAGGGTATCCTCAATGGAAGGCCACGACGATTGTGCCGCGGTCACTCCTACTGATACTGTCATGGATAGATGCATCTGCAGTAGGCAAGTTGAGATCAAGTATGTTTTTCCCTCTTGTTGGTCCTCTCACCTCCTGCTGCAGACCCAGTCTAGCAGCTATGTCCTTTAAGACTCGGCCAGCTCAGTCAGTAGTGGTGCTGCTGAGCCACTCTTGGTGATGGACATTGAAGTCCCCCACCCAGAGTACATTTTGCACCCTTGCCACCCTCAGTGCTTCCTCCAAGTGGTGTTCAGCATGGAAGAGCACTGATTCATCAGCTGAGGGAGAGTGGTACCTGGTAATCAACAGGAGGTTTCCTTTGCCCATGTTTGACCAGATGCTATGAGACTTCATGGGGTATGGGGTCGATGTTGAGGGCTCCTAGGACAACAGATTCCTGACTGTATACCGCTGTACTGCCACCTCTGCTGGGTCTGTCCTGCCGCTGGGACAGGACATACCCAGGGATGGTGATGGTGGTATCTGGGACATTATCTGTAAGGTATGATTGCATGAGGATGTCTATGTCAGGCTGTTGCTTGTCTAGTCTGTGAGACAGCTCTCCCAATTTTAGCACTAGTAGCCTCCAGATGTTAGTAAGGAGGACTTTGCAGGGTCGACAGGGCTGCGATTGATGTTGTGATTTCTGGCGCCTTGGTCAATGCCGGGTCTTCCGTCTAGTTTCAGACCTTTTTTGTGACTTTGTAGCGGCTTGTTACAAACTGAGTGGCTTGCTAGGCCATTTCAAAGGGCAGTAAAGAACCACATTGCTGTGGGCCTGGAGTCATGTGTAGGCCAGACCCGGTAAGGACGACAAATTTCCTTCCCTAAAGGGACATTAGTAAACCAGATGGGTTTTTACAACAATCAACAATGGTTTGGTGGCCTTCATTAGACTAATTCCAGATTTTTATTGAATTTAAATTCCACCGTCTGCCATGGTGGGATTTGAACCCAGGTCCCCAGCGCATTACCCTGGGTCTCTGGATTACTAGTCCGGTGTCTAGTCCAGATGTAAATACATTGGCAGTAGTTCAGAGAAAGTTTACTAGATTGACACTTGGAATGGGCAGATTGTTTTATGAGGAAAGGTTGGACAGGCTCAGCCTGTATCCACTGGATTTCAGAAGAATAAGAGGCGACTTGATTGAAACACATAAGATCCTGCGGGGACTTGACAGGGTGGATGTGGAAAGGATGTTTGCTCTTGTGGGAGAATCTAGAACTAGGGGCCACTATTTAAAAATAAGGATCGAGCACTTAAGACAGAGATGAGGAAAAACGTTTTCTCTCAGAGGGTTGTGAGACTTTGGAATTCTGTTCCTCAAAAGATGGTTGAGGCAGAGCCTTTGAATATCTTTAAGGCAAAGGTAGATAGATTCTTGATAAGAAAGGGGTTGAAAGGTTATCGGGGGTAGGCAGGAATGTGAAATTGAAGTTAAAATTAGATCAGCCATAATATTGAATGGCGGAGCAGACTCAAGTGGCCTACTCCTGCTCTTAATTCATTTGTTCCTACTTCGTATGTAAATTAAGGAATTCAAATCACATTGAATATAATCTGTCAGTCCAGTGCAAACCCAATCCAATCCAAATACATCAAATCAATATTAAATCAAATCACTTCAGGTTAAGTTAAATTAAATCAAATACAATATGATGCAATCAAATCAAATTGACTAAGTTAATCAAAGCAAATCAAATGAAAAATGAAATGAAATCCAATCCAATTCAAAGAAACAAATCAAATCCATTCATATCAAGTCAATCAAATTAAATTGAAGCAAATCAAATCAAATCTGATCCAGTCTAATTCAAATCAATCCAATTCAAATCAAATCAATTAAAATCCATCCCAATTCCAATCCAATCAAATCAAATCCAATCAATATATAAAAATCAAATCAAGTTAAAATAATGAAATTAAAACAATGCAATCCACTGGTCATAGTCAAGTCAAGGCCATGGAGTATAACCATCTATTCAAGGCACTGATCATTGGACATTTGAGCTCTCCACAAGTAACCTCTCTAACAACTTGTTTACTTAACATTTTCAGCTTTGTGAAGTGGTAGGTGAATGGTTCTTCACACATATCTGTGAGGCCTGTATCTTTTAAGAATTAATAATGGATATTACTGGCCCAGATTTTGCAGTGGTAATGATGGCAAAACTGTCAGCATTGTTACCTTTACAACTGTGAAACTGTCAGCAACTACTGGAATAAAAACAGAAAATGCTGGAAAAACTCAAAGTTTGGCGGCATCTGTGGGCACAGAAAGAGTTAAAGTTTCGAGTCCATATGACTCTTCTTCAGAGCTGAAGAGAGGTAAAAATGTGATGGATTTTATACTGTTGAAGAGAGGGGGTGGAGCAGATGAAGCAAAATAGAAGGTTGGGATAGGTGGGAGCCCAGGCGAGATTTCACAAAAATGTCATGGGCACAGGACAAAGGGAGTGTTAATAGTAGTGTTAAAGACAAAAGCAAGTGCTAATAGTGACAGAAAGGTAAGATAGAAGAATGTATTAATAGCAGAACAAGAATCAGCATTCTGTGAAAGCAAAACATAAGAACAAGTTATGGATGGCCCATGGGGGGAGGGGGTTGGGAAAAAATAAGATTAAAAAAAGATCGAAATGGAGGACAGATTTCATGATCTGAAGTTGTTGAACTCAATGTTAAGTCCACAAGGCTGAAAAGTGCCTCATCGGAAGATAAGGTGCTGTTCTTCCAGTTTGTGTTGGGCTTCACTGGGACATTGCAGCAGGCCAAGGCTGAAAATGTGGGCATCAGAGCAAGATGGTGTGTTGATATGGCTATTGACAGGAAGGTCGGGCTCATGCTTGCGGACTGAACGAAGGTGTCTGCGTTTAGTCTCCCCAGTGCAGAAGAGCATTGTGAGCAGCGAATATAGTAGACTAAAACTGCTTCACCTGAAAGGAGTGTTTGGGGCCTTCAACGGTGAGCAGGGAGGAGGTAAAGGGCCAGAGGTTGCACCTTTTACGATTGCATGGGAAGATGCCATGGGAAGGGGGTGAGGTGTTGGGGGTGATGGAGGTGTGGACTGGGGCACCATGCAGGGAATGGTCCCTATGCAATTATGTCGGTGGGGGGGGTGGTGGCGGTGAGGGGACCATGTGTTTGGTGGTGACATCATGCTGGAGTTGGTGAAAATGGCGGAGGATGGTCCTTTGAATGCGGAGGTTGGTGGGGTGAAAAGTGAAGACTCTGGGAGGGAGGGGAAAGAGTGAGGGTGGAGGTGCGGGAGATAGGTCGAACACGGTTAAGGGCCCTGTCAAACACAGTCAGGGGGAATCCCTGGGTTAAGGAAAAAGGAAGACATGTCAGAAGTGCCGTTTTGGAAAGTAGCATCATTGGAACAAGTGCAACAGAGGCGAAGGAGCTAGGAGAATGGGATTGAGCCCTTACAGGAAGCAGGGTGTGAGAAGCCATAGTTGAGGTAGCTGTGGGAATCCGTGGGCTTGTGATGAATATTGGTAGACAGTCTATCACCAGAAATGGAGATAGGGAGGTCAAGGAAAAGAAGGGACGTGTCGAAGATGGACCATGTGAAGGTGATAGAGGGATGGAAATTGTAAGCAAAATCAATAAATTTACTGGAGGAACTGCCGGAGTCTGCACAAGTGCAGTTAAATGAAGAAAGCTGAAAGTTGGTGTCAATGATTCCCTGCTCCTCCAGAGGATGTGCTGTTGAAGAGTCCAAAGATAGAAAGCTTAGAAATCATTTGATTTGAAGTGAACTCCCACTTTTATGCTATTAGCCTCACTGTAAAAAACCTTGAAAGGTTGCACATTGTTGAATGAAGTGTAGCTGGGTTTATAATGGGGTACTAAGTCATCATTAGTGCTCAACAACCTCGCTAGCCCTGAAAAAACAATTCTTTATTTATGGAATGCAAAATTTCTCCATTATGCTTAAAAAAATTCTTTAGGTTTTTAAAATAAAACATATTTTAAAAATTTTGACCTGGACCAGATCCCCAATATTTTGGTGCGATCCTGTTAGGATCCTTTTGTTTAAGCTAGGCAGAATTTAAGATTTAAGGCACATATTAAGAGAATAAAGCCCCAAGATTCCATGGGTTTTAAACAAACAAACATAAACTTTACTATACAAGGTCAGAAAGATAAAATACCTTACAATATCTATCTTATACTCTAACATTCAGGGTTAATATGAGGTACAAGTGAATTAACAGGCAAACTGTGGTTGAACGCACCACTCTGCACAATAAATGTCAGATGCAACCAAGACAGATTCCACAGATTTCTCAACAACACCCCCAGACATCAATAAACACTGTGAATCAACTAATCTCATTACAACTGTCTCTCTCATGAGAGATTCCCGTCTCCACCTTCAAAGATCTCGCCTTGGAATTGTCTCCAAATGTCACTCCAACTCAGACGGCCTCAACAACTGCCAGGCTCACAACTGCCTTGCCTCCCAAGACCATGTTCCCCTGGACTCCTGAGTCTGCACTCAAGCACTAACTCACAAGCACAACCTCAGCTCTCCAACAGCCCACAGCACGGAATCAATAACCTTCTGCAGCCTTCTTAAATCTTCAGGGCTTCTCCTGAGCCTGCTTTGATCACTAGGGCTTCTTCAGAGCCCTCACCACTTAAAGTCTTCCCACCCTGAGCCCTTTTTTCTACTTAAACCCTCTTTCTCTGCACCTCATTCTTCTTAACTGGGACCCTTCCCTGTCGCCTCTCCCTGTCCCTTGCCTGGGATTTTTAAAAATGGTGCTCCGCTCCCAGTCACCTGATCGAGGTTTTTGTACCATTTCTTTCTTTTCTTTTTACGCAGGCATCAGAATGTCAGGATGGCCAAGCCCTTTACTTTCAGACTTGCACATGCGCTGGCCACTTCTGCCCCGTACATGCGCAAAACTCCCGAGGCCTGTCAGGACTTCTAGCTCCTGGCCCCTGCTCCACAAGAAGGTAAGTGTGGATTTCTTGTCATGATGGGTTGCATCTTCCGGTCAGCGAGGCCCACTCGCCAACGCATAAAATGACACGGGGCGACATTGGACAGGCATCCCAACATCACCCCAGCATCATTTACATTCTCAGGTCGGCGGGTACGCAGCCGACTCAGCTGCACGCCCGCTGACCTGTCAACGGCCTATTAAGGCCATTAAAAAAATAATTGAAATCATTAATGGACCTGTCCGTCCAACCTTAATGTTGGCGGGCAGGCCAAGAGCCCTGGTGGGCTTCTGAAAAAACATGAAACCTCATCCATGGGCGGGGTGAGGTTTCATAAAGGATTTAAAATTTCAGAATATTTTCAAATAAAAGTTATGGACATGTCCCAACTCATGTGACAGTGTCACATGAGGGGACATGGCAGCGAATATTTTTTTCTCATCTTTATTTACTGTTTCAAACCTGAGCCCATCTCCCTGAGGCAGCACATGCGCGCAAAAGAGTGCACTCCCGGCTCAGGGAATCCTCCCCCTGCCACCCCCCCAGCCCGCACAGGGAGTGCATTGCACTTCCTGGAGGATGTCACGCTGGGCAGGCCTTAATTGGCCTGCCCACGTAAAGTGGCGGCGCACCCCCAAGTGGGAGCGCCAATCGGGAACCCGCCCGTGCCCGCTCCCGCACATCCACCCCCGCCCCCCCCCACCCACAACAGGGGGAAAATGCTGCCTTATGAGATTTTAGGTTCTACCTTAATCCCATGTGTATGCCCCAATCTTTATTTCACTTTCTATAAAAGAATTAAAAAGTGGTGGATAATCAGTGGTCTTTACTTCTTTGTTTGCTGCTCGTGAGAACTCTTCAATGTATTTGTTGTTTAGCCTGCTTAATGTCATCACCCTTACTGGATACTGGAGATTCCCCTTGACATGATTCCAGAATGAAATTAACATTAGGAAAGATGAAATCCACACCACAGAGATAGCTCGGTCTTTATGGGCAGCTTTCCTCGAGGTCAGCAGTGAGCACCATCATTTTGCCACAGGCCATAAAATCCGTGCCATCATTATCCTGTGTTAGTCATGTAACATATTGCATCAGTACATTTGCTACAGTACATTGATGGGCAAATCACTGTTCTATTTTGGCTGCAGCATGAGAAATGAGCAATTCAAGAAGAAGATGGCTCACTGCCACTTTTTCAAAGCAATTAGTGATGGGCAATAAATTCAACGACATTCACACCCCAAGAACAAAAGTTAAAAAAATCCTGGGCTTAGCATCAGAAATGTTACAAAAGTTTTTTATTTCCTTTTGAAGATTTTTGTTGCTTTTAAGTAATATTTTAACTTTGTACCAGTCTGTGTTCTAATGGATGTATGCTCTCTTGTGCTGTTCTGTTACCAAGCATCAAAGAAGTGAATACGTGTTAAAACTTTTGTTTTTATGTTTGGCAGCTTAGACGATTGGCAATGGTCTCAACACTGCTGATACAGCAAAAAAGAGTCATCCTTTACAGCAGTCTGGAAATTAATTTTAAAGGCATAGAAGTTGGGGGAGATGGAATACAAAATAAAACAAAGCCTTAATTCTTTTTGATTTGCAGTGGACTATGTAGGTCTGCACTTTCCTTGGCATCACATTCTGACTGATATTTGAATGATTTCCAAATTCTTCCACATCTACGTTTTTAATCACAGATATTTTATGAGCATTGCTCACTTTTTAGCTCTGTTTTGGTGGAATCTCAGAAACTGCAGCTGTGCATGAGTTGATGTGGAATTCAAGAGTCTAATTTGGTAAAACATAATCTGAACAAAATAAAATCACTGGAATTTCTGCTTTCTGAGTTATATATTCTGGTTTAAAGGAAGCTTGCCCAGTCTTTACAAGAATTTAAACAACTCATCAGAATGTTCTTGCATGAATCTGGAATATGTTATGTTGCAATGAAAATGTGAAAAATAAACCTGGCAGGCATCTTTACTTGTCCCACCACAAAAATTACAATGTGCCATTTAAGCAAAATGTTTTAAGAAACCACAGGGAAACAGTTCTTCTATATTGGCTTGTGTTTAAAGGTGTTTGGTTAGGTCTAATCTTTGATAATTTTTGAAATATAACCAAGGTATGTGGAGAAACCTGCAAACTGTCTGGCCAGAATTTACAACTGGTGCCCTGTGTTCCAAACAAGCAGCACATGATTGATGTTAGAGAGTCTCTGAGACTTGAATAAGTTTAGAACAATCTGGATAGCTGAGAATCCATATTGCAACAGATATATACTAATTTATATTTATATTCAGAAACCTCTTCTGTAATGATAGGCAATAAATACTCTCGTAGTAGTATTGTTAACTCAATGCATCTGGTTACTCAGGAGACCCAGCTTGACTCCGGCATGTGAAAAAGCCAGAGGTCATTTTAACTTTACGTTGTAGCAGAGAATAGGTAATAGCAGATTGGTCATGCTTTATGCACCTCCTCTGATTTACTTTTCCTTTGACTTCGATGGCAATTGGTGTATTATGGGCCACTGGCCTGATACTGCTGTTTTCCCCCACTGTCAAAAGTTAAAATCAGTGTTCAGATCTGTATGCTGATTCCTCTATTGCTAAGATTGCCTCTTTGTCAACAAATGAATGAAATTCTGGAAATCTTGACAACTCAGTTGAATCTGTTCGCTGGATGATAAGATTGAGCAAGGTCATTCAACCTATTTTGATTCATCCATCTAACCTCCCATTTCAACATTAAATTGTTTTTTAAATGATGACAGGGTTATCACCTCTACTACTTCATGTGGGAAGTCCGTTCCATGTATTGATTATTCACTGTGTAAAGGAGAACATCTGATTTCTATCTTATATTAACCTTTATTGAACTTCAGCCTGAGCCCGCTTGTTCTATTCTCATAACTTGAGTAATATTCTCAATTTACATCTTCTATTTCCTGAGCTATCTTATAGTGTCCTTTTTCAAATGTGATCTTTCCAGACTGAAAAGGAGTAGTTTCTTTAGTTTTTCCCTCATACTGAAACTTAGACCTCAGTAGGGCTCAGGCTCATGGCTCTTAGCACTTCGTCCAATGTTTTAATGTGCCCTTATGTCCCATGGTGCCCAGAACAGGCATAATACTCAGGGTGCAATCTAACCAGATGGCTTTACAGATTGTTTCTCCCAAAATCTTCTCAGTTTACACATTTGACATCATTGTTCTTTGCACTCTTTGATCAAATAAACCTTTGCTCTATTCTTGTAGTTTCTTCTGCTCAGCCTTCATTCCTTTCATTGTAACCGTATGAATATTCACAGACTTTCACATTATTTTCTCTGGGTCTTAAGCCTGTTTTGACTGATTATACCTCGAATGGAAGAGGTTGAAGTGAGGATGAGTACGACACATGAAAGTACACTTTTAAAAGCAAGTGAAGTTATTTATTTAGTGTTAAGTCTCCAATGTGTGTTCTGGTTTTCCAGCATTATTGTTGCATCCAGATTAATTTTTGTTGTATCAGCATTAATATCATTGTCATATGGGTGTGCATGCTATTGGGGGTCAGTTAAGCCAATTGGCTCAATGTCTAGAGTTTGCTGCATACTGACACCAATGGCATGGGTTTAATCCCTGTACCAACTATCATCATTCATGGAGGCCTGCATCTTGCCTTGCCCCATGCTTGATGTGCAGTGGGGCCCCTCAGGTTATAAAACCACTTGTCAAGCTCTAACAGAGATGTCTGTGGTCCCTTTTGGACCATGGCTAATTACCATTAATGCTATTCTAATTATCCAAAATTACAAAAAAACAGCAAAAATGTTGCAATTTGTTCATGCATTCTGCATTGGAGCCAGTCTTTGCCTTGAAATCATTTTTAAAGCAGCAAACAAAGTGCAGCTGACAAACTGAGTGAAGACTTGAGTTTGGTGAGAGGGGAGTTGGGAGAAGGAGTTGTTCATTTCCTCTTTCTGTCATTCTCACCCCATAGAAGTTGGTTCTTGCTCTACTACGGGGAAAGGAGCTAGCTGCTTGGTGAGTATCTGGCAAGTGGGTGAGTTCTATTCTATCCCTAAGGTTTAAAATAGTACATAATTTGATGGTAAAGTTAATGAAATATATAAGAAAGCAACTTAAATAAATGATATAATTAAGTAATTATTTAAAACACTTTAAGGATGGTAGGTGATGTGTCAAGGCTGCAGCACATGGAACCTCCTGGATAATATTGTGATCCAGGGCAAACATGTCTCAGTAAGTGTTTGCAGACTGAGGAACTTCGGCTCAGAGTCAGTGAGCTGGAGGCTGAGCTGCAGACTCTGCGACACATCAGGAGGGAGGAAAGGTACCCGGATGCTTTATACCAGGAAGCAGTCACACCACTTGGGATAGGGTCTTCTGATTTGGTCAGAGGCCAGCAACGGGAGGGCGTGACTGTGAGTGAGGCAGGTAAAGGGAGCCAGAGGGTAAGAGTGTGAGCCTCTGCAATTCTCCAACAGGCTTGAGGTTATCGCAGCTTGTTTGGATAAGAGTGGGGACTGCAGGGTGGATGAGCAAACTGACCATGGCACCGTGGTACAGGAGGCCATTCAAGTGGGGGGAGCAAAAAGGAATGTATTGGTAGTAGGGGACAGTATAGTGAGGGGGATTGACACTGTTCTCTGTAGCAAAGAGCAAGAGCCTTGACGGCTTTGTTGCCTGCCCAGTGCCATGGTTCAGGACATCTGCTCAGGGCTGGAGAGGAACTTGCAGTGGGAGGGGGAGGATCCAGTGGCCGTGGCCCATGTAGGTAGCAACGACATAGGCAGGATGAGGAAGGAGGCTCTGCATAGTCAGTATGATGAGCTAGTTACCAAATTGACAAGCAGAACATCAAAGATGATCATTTCTATATTATTACCTGAGCCATGTACAAATTGGCATAGGACAAATAAGATTAGAGAAAAGAATGCATGGCTCAAAGATTGGTGTGGGAGAAGTGGGTTCTTGTTTGTGGGGCACTGGCACCAGTATTGGGGAAAGTGGGATCTGTACCATTAGGATGGTCTACACCTGAACAGTGCTGGGGCTGGTGTCCTTGTGAGCTGCCTAACTGGGGAAGTAGAGAGGATTTTAAACTGGAGAGTGGGGGCAAAGGATCTATTTGGGAAGATGTAGTAAACCAAAGAGTGGAGACAAGGCAAGAGAGACAGGGATTAATATAGGAAATGATAAACAGGCTGTGACAGGAAGAGACAGCGAGTACAATTCTAAGAGTAAATCAGCAGATTTACTCTTGGTGCTGCAAAAATAATGAAAGGACAAAGCTAAAGGCTCTGTATCTAAATGCACTTAGCATTCAAAACAAAACAGATGAATTGATAGTGCAAATAGAAATAAATAAGTACGATCTGATAGCCATTACAGAGACATGGCTACAGGATGACATAGATTGGGACCTGAATATTGAAGGGTACGTGACATTTTGGAAGGACAGGAAGTTAGGAAAAGATGGAGGGGTTGTTCTGTTAATTAATTATGATATTAGCACATAAGAGAGGGATGACCTAAGTTCAGGAAACCAGGATGTAGAAACAGTTTGGATTGAGATGAGAAAGGCAAGAAGTCACTTGTGGGAGTGGTGTATAGGCCTCTGAATTGTAACCACACAATAGGACAGAGTATGAAAGAAGAGATAATGGGATCATGCCAGAAGAGTACAGCAATAATCATGGGGGATTTTAATCTACATGTAGACTGGAAAAATCAGATGGGCAAAGGCGTAGATGAGTGGTTCATAGAATGTTTTCGGGATAGCTCCTTAGATCAGCACATTCTGGAGCCAACCAGGGAGCAGGTTATAGAAATGAGTGCATCCAAGATGAGTATTTTAAACTTAGAAAGGGCAATTATAAGGGCATAAAAGCAGAGCTAGGTAAAGTAAGCTGGCAAATGAGGTTAAGGGATATGTCAATAGGGGTTCAGTGGCAGACATTTAAAGGGATATTTCCGAATACACAGAAGATATACATCCGAATGAGAAAGAAACATTCCAAGGAGAGGGCCCACCATCCATTGTTAACTAAAAAAGTTAAAGACAGTATGCAACTTAAAGAAAAAGCATATAATTATGCAAAGATGAGTGGCAGGTCAAAAGATTGGAAAGGATATAAAGAACAGCAAAGAATGATAAAAAGGTTAATAAGGAGGGAAAAATTTGAGTATGAGTGAAAGCCAGCTAGTAATATAAAGATGGGTAGCAAGAGTTTCTATAGATATTCAAATAAGAAAGTTAACAAAGTAAGCACTGGTCCTATAGGGAGTGCGTCTGGGGAATTGATAATGGAAAGTAGGGAGATAGCGAATGAATTAAACAGGTATTTTGCTTTGATCTTTACTATAGAGGACACAAGTAACATCCCAGAAATACTCAGGAAAAACTCAGGAAAATTACAATCACCAGGGAAGTGGTATTGAGCAAATTGTTGGGGCTGTGGGCTGACAAATCATCAAGTCCAGATGGACTTCACTCTAAGTTCTTGAAAAAAGTGGCTAATGAGAGAGTTGATGCACTGCTTTTAATTTTCCAAAATTCCCTAGATTCGGGGAAGGCTCCATTAGATTGGAAAATAGTAAATATAACTCCTTTATTCAAAAACGGAGGGAGACAGAAAGCAGGAAACTATAGGCCAGTTAGCTTAACGTTTGTCATAGGGAAAATGTTAGAAGCTATTATTAAAGGTGTTATAGCAGAGCACTTAGAAAAAATCAAGGCAACCAGGCAGAGTCAACATGGTTTTGTAAAAGGGAAATCATGTTTAACTAATTTATTGGAATTCTTTGAATGGGTCACATGTGCTGTGGATAAAGGGGAACCGGTGGATGAGCTCTACTTAGATTTCCAGAAGGCATTTAATAAAATGCCACATCAAAGGATATTGCAGAAAGTAGAAGCTCATGATGTAGGGGGTAACATCTTGGCATAGATAGAAGATTGGCTAGCTAACAGGAAGCAGAGAGTTGGCATAAATGGTTCTTCTTCTGGTTTGCAGGATGTGATGAGTAGTGTGCCACAGGGATCAGTGCTGGGGCCTCAACCTTTTACAATTTATATAAATGGCTTAAATGAAGGGACCGAAGGAATGGTGGCTAAATTTGCTGACGACACAAAGATAGGTAAGAAGTTAAATTGTGAAGAGGACGTAAGGAGGCTACAAAGTGACATAGATTAAGTCAGTGGGCAAAGATCTGGCAAATGGAGTGTAATGTGGGCAAATGTGAAATTGTTCATTTTGGCAGGAAGAATAAAAAAGAAGCTTTATTTCTAAATGGTGAGAGATTGCAGAGTTTTGAGATTCAGAGCGATCTGGGTATCCTAGTGCATGAATCACAAAAGGTTAATATGTAGGTACAGCAGGTAATAGAATGTTATCATTTATTGTGAGGGGAATTGATTACAAGAATAGGGAGGTTATGCTTCAGTTGTGCAAAGCATTGGTGAGACCACATCTGGAGCATTGTGTGCACTTATTTCACTCCTTATTTAAAGAAAGATGTAAATGCATTAGAAGCAGTTCAGAGAATGTTTACTAGACTAATACCAGGAATGGGCGGGTTGATTTATGAGGAAAGGCTGGACAAGTTAGGCTTGTATCCACTGGACTTTAGAAGAGTAAGAGGTGACTTGATTGAAACCTTTAAGATCCTGAAGGTCTTGACAGGGTGGATGTGGAGAGGATGTTTCCTCTTGTGGGGGAATCTAGAACTAGGGGTCACTGTTTAAAAATAAGGAGTCACTCATTTAAGACAGAAATGAGGAGAATTTTTTTCTCTCAGAGGGTTGTGAGTCATTGGAACTCTCTTCCTCAAAAGGTGGTGGAAGCAGAGTCTTTGAATGTTTTTAAGGCAGAGCTAGATGGGTTCTCAATTAGCAATGGGGTGAAAGGTTATTGGGGGTAGGCAAGAATGTGGGGTTGAGGTTACAATCAGATCAGCCATGATCTTATTGAATGGTGGAGCAGGCTCGAGGGGTCAAGTGGCCTAATCCTGCTCCTAATTCATATGCTTGTATGTAAAAGTAAAAATAGTTTAAATGAATTGCTTCAATTTATCAGCAAATTCACAGAGTGTAAAGGTGTTAAATGATGCCATGTGAAGTGGAATCAGAAGAAAGTACACTTCTGCTTAGAGCTTATCACCCAGTCAGTGGTGAAGAGATGGCACTTGGTGCTAATGTGGGAAAAGCTGCCCACCAAGATTTAGCATGCTCTGTGTTGATTTCTCCATTTATGTCAATTTCATTCTGGTATTATCTATAGGGAATACTGATGTCCTGGAACAGTGAAGTTATTAAGTAGGTTGAGCAGGCAATCGGATTGAAGAATTCTCGCAGACAGCAAACCAGGAGGTAAAAGGTGTTTAGTATGATTCACTTTTTAATCATTAACAGAGAGTGAAATAATGACTGGGATGCACACATAGGATTAAAGTAGAAGCTGAAATATCATAAACAAACTTCAAAAAATATTTAATTTTTACTACTTGAACAATCCATGGAAATTTTATCTTGGAATGGAGACCTCTCGTAAAAAAAAAGATTTTCAGAGCCAGAGAAATTGTTTAGCAATAATTATGCCTTTGTACATCATTTACAAACTCAATTACACCTCATGTACCAAGGCTTAACTTTTACAATGGTTTTTATAGCGAAATTGTGAATAAGATGTTGAAGTTCACATCGTATCACTGGTTCTGTGTTGACTGCATCTGCAATTGTGCACCCTGCTAAGGAGCAGGCTGCCACTAAAAGCAACTTCCAGGTTTCCACTTTGAATTGCACTAGAAGATGCTGACAGTTCTGCAAATATATGACGATGAGCACTGACAGTTCTGCCATCATTATAACCACAAATTCCAGAAATCTTTAAAGAAATTCACGCAGATCTTCAACAAGATGACCTAAAAAACGTCTTGTAGATGGGCACCAATGAGGGTCTGAAGGGCGCTATTAATCTGTAAGTTAAGCAGGCAGATACACCACCCACCAGCCTATTCAGGAGGTCTTTAATCTCCTGAGTATTAATAACATGAACTTAATGGTTATGTGTGCCCAACAGGCACAAGCACATCATGAACACCCTGTGGCCTTTACTAATTGCCTAGTCGACATTTTTAAACAAACTCAGCCTACACTAGCCCTGGTTCACCCTCAATAAAATGAGAAGTATAAACTCATGTTCCTTGGCCAGCTGCAGTCATCTGTTAAGATTGCACTTGGCTTTTCTGTGTCCAAACTTCAAATTGGACCAGGATTATAAGGGGAGTTGTTCAGGAGTGGGATAATGTACAGGTTCTTATTCCGCAGCTAAAGACTGATTTAAAACACCCGATCTTGGAAGCCCCACCAATATCCAAGGGCCGGGAGAGGGGGGTGCATGAGGTGCAAAGCACCAGGGCCCATGCCCTCAGCGGGGCCCCGGCTCAACTCGCAGCTTTTGATTTTGCCTTTACAGGCAGCGCCTCTCCTCTCCATCTCAAGTGCCCACCTCAACTTCAATGTACTCGCACACAAGTGCATGGTGGGACCCCCATTCCCAGACAAAGTTTCAGTACTTGAGATCTGATTGACCTGGAGTGAGAGCCTGGGCCTGTGCGGCCATTTGTTTTGACAGGGTGCATTCTGGGTGAAGTAATCCACCCTTGGCCACGCTCTCAGCCTCCCTTGCAGGCACCAGCCCACTAAAGTACTACATGAATCGCCCTCATATCAAGATGGCGGAGCAGGCCGGAGAGGCCAGGGGGAGAAGCAGTTGCAGCAACAGCAATGCCCGGGGCAGCTGGAGTGTTAGAGCAGAGAGGAGACATATCACCTTCACGGCCGTCCCAGTCTCTTCCTCAGTGATATTAATCTCCAAACCTCCCAGGCCCAGGGGGAGTGAGTGAGAGTGAGTAAGAATGAGAGAGAGAGAGAAAACCCTGAGACTGGGAGTGAGCCAGACACACACACACACACACACACACACGTGGTTGGTGTGGACAAACATGCGTACATGCGCACGCACGCACACACACTCCTCCGGGGACATATAGTGAAAGATTATAGGTTACCAAGAAGGGTTCTACCCCTTCTATATGTTTAGAGACAGAGAGCAACTGATCAGCAGGGAGGTAGTCAGGTGGGGCTTGAGCTGAAATTGGGCAAGTTGGCAGCACAAATGGCCACAGCAGTCTGATTGGTTGCATCCCTCTTGTTTATCAGTGTATTTCATGCTACAGCATCTGCACAAGTCCTAGAAAAACCCTTATACCACCCTGTCATATTAAGGGACAAGGGTGCCAAAGAACAGACAATAGCGTGGTTCTTACATGACGGTCTTGGCAGGCCTGTAGCCTCTGTCATCTTAGAGGGGACCAGCAACAAACTATGCTAATAGACAAAGGCTTGGCCATGACCATCATGCATATTCCATACCTCAAGAACCCTTGTGCAGCTGGAGTAGAGCTTGAAGGATTTGATGGTTGTACTGCCACAACTGCTTTCACCGGTAACCTTCCAGGCTTACCATGGATGGATTGACCTGTATGACCCCCTTAATGGTGCCCATGAACACCTCACACTGCAGAGTAATATTTGGCACTGATCTGTTATGTCAATACAGAGTTACAAAGGAGTCCTCTCCCCGTTCAACGGATCCTTTTACCCACCTCCAATATTCTCCCTCCACTTGGACCCCTCCCTCTGGATTCTTACCTTCTCTTGATCTTTTCATTGAGAACTGTCGGCGTGACATTAGTCGTCTCAATTTCTCTGCTCCTCTCACCCATTCTAATCTGTCTCTCTCTGAACTTACTGCACTCCGTTCTCTCAGGTCCAACCCCAACATTATCATCAAACCTGCTGACAAGGGTGGTACTGTTGTTGTCTGGCGCATTGACCTCTACCTCGCGGAGGCTGAGCGTCAACTCGCAGACGTTTCCTCCTACCTCTCCCTGGACCATGACCCCACCACAGAACATCAAGCCATTGTTTCCAGGACTGTCACTGACCTCATCTCCTCTGGAGATCTTCCTCCCACAGCTTCCAACTTGATAGTCGCCCAACCTCGGACGGCCCGCTTCTACCTCCTACCCAAAATCCACAAACGGAACTGTCCTGGCAGACCGATCGTGTCAGCCTGTTCCTGCCCCACGGAACTCATTTCTCATTATCTTGACTCCCTTCTCTCTCCCCTTGTCCAGTCCCTTCCCACCTACATCCATGATTCCTCTGACACCTTACGTCACATCAACAATTTCCAGTTCGCTGGCCCCAACCGCTTCCTCTTCACCATGGATGTCCAATCCCTCTACACCTCCATCCCCCACCAGGATGGTCTGAGGACCCTTAGCTTCTTCCTTGAACAGAGGCCCCAACAATCCCCATCCACCACTACTCTCCTCCGTCTGGCTGAACTTGTTCTCACACTGAACAATTTCTCCTTTAACTCCTCTCATTTCCTCCAAATAAAAGGTGTGGCTATGGGTACCCGCATGGGCCCCAGCTATGCCTGTCTCTTTATGGGGTATGTGGAACATTCCTTGTTCCAGTCCTACTCCGGCCCCCTCCCACAACTCTTTCTCCGGTACATCGATGATTACTTCGGTGCTGCTTCATGCTCTCGTCGGGACCTGGAAAAATTTATTAATTTTGCTTCCAATCTCCACCCCTCCATCATCTTCACATGGTCCATCTCTGACACTTCTCTTCCCTTCCTTGACCTCTCTGTCTCAATTTCTGATGATAGACTGTCCACCAATATCCATTACAAGCCTACTGACTCCCACAGCTACCTCGACTACAGCTCCTCACACCCCGCTTCCTGTAAAGACTCCATCCCATTCTCTCAGTTCCTTCGCCTCCGTCGCATCTGTTCTGATGACGCTACCTTCAAAAACAGCTCCTCTGACATGTCCTCCTTCTTCCTTAACCGAGGTTTTCCATCCACGGTCGTTGACAGGGCCCTCAACCGTGTCCGGCCCATATCCCGCGCATCCTCCCTCACGCCTTCTCCTCCTTCCCAGAAACATGATAGGGTCCCCCTTGTCCTCACTTATCACCCCACCAGCCTCCGCATTCAAAGGATCATCCTCCGCCATTTCCGCCAACTCCAGCATGATGCCACCACCAAACACATCTTCCCTTCACCCCCCTTGACGGCATTCCGTAGGGATCGTTCCCTCCGGGACACCCTGATCCACTCCTCCATCACCCCCTACTCCTCAACCCCCACTTATGGCACCTCCCCATGCCCACGCAGAAGATGCAACACCTGCCCCTTCACTTCCTCTCTCCTCACCATCCAAGGGCCCAAACACTCCTTTCAAGTGAAGCAGCATTTCACTTGCATTTCCCCTAACTTAGTCTACTGCATTCGTTGCTCCCAATGCGGTCTCCTCTACATTGGAGAGACCAAATGCAAACTGGGCGACCGTTTTGCGGAACACCTGCGGTCTGTCCGCAAGAAAGACCCAAACCTTCCTGTCGCTTGCCATTTTAACACTCCACCCTGTTCTCTTGCCCACATGTCTGTCCTTGGCTTGCTGCATTGTTCCAGTGAAGCCCAACGCAAACTGGAGGAACAGCACCTCATCTTCCGACTAGGCACTTTACAGCCCTCTGGGCTGAATATTGAATTCAACAACTTTAGATCTTAAACTCCCCCTCCCCCCATCCCCACCCCGTTTCTTTCCCCCCCCCCCCCGCTTTTTTTTCAATAATTTATATAGATTCTTCTTTCCCCACCTATTTCCATTATTTTTAAATCTAAAACTAAAACCTCTAGTCTTTCCACCCCACCCCCACTAGAGCTGTACTTTGAATATCCTGTCTTCCATTCTTAATTAGCACTTTTCTCAGACAAAGACCACCACCTTCAACACCTCTTTGACCCTTTTGTCTGTGACATCTTTTGATTATCTGCTCATCTCCACAATCATCACACCACACCCTCAATGTGTCTCTTCCCCCCCCCCCACCCACCTTAAACCAATTTATATTTCTCCTTTCTTCTAACTATGCTCCAGTTCTGCCGAAGGGCCATGAAGGCTCGAAACGTTAACTGATTTCTTCTCCGCCGATGCTGCCAGACTTGCTGAGTTTTTCCAG
This sequence comes from Cetorhinus maximus, assembly GCF_964194155.1. Taxonomy (NCBI): domain Eukaryota; kingdom Metazoa; phylum Chordata; class Chondrichthyes; order Lamniformes; family Cetorhinidae; genus Cetorhinus; species Cetorhinus maximus. The sequence continues at coordinate 65,790,305 of NC_135879.1, read as the reverse complement.
GTAATTCTGTTTTTGTTTTGGATTTCCAGCATCCGCAGTAGCTTTTAGCTTTTTGTTTTTATCAGAGTTACAAATGACTATTTTCATGGCTGAAAGACCCAAACCTCCCTGTCGCTTGCCATTTTAACACTCCACCCTGTTCTCTTGCCCACATGTCTGTCCTTGGCTTGCTGCACTGTTCCAGTGAAGCCCAACGCTAACTAGATGAACAGCACCTCATCTTCCGACTAGGCACTTTACAGCCTTCCGGGCTGAATATTGAATTCAACAACTTTGGATCTTAAACTCCCCCTCCCCCCATCCCCACCCCGTTTCTCCCCCCCCCCTTTTTTTTTCAATAATTTATATAGATTCTTCTTTCCCCACCTATTTCCATTATTTTTAAATCTAAAACTAAAACCTTGTTAGTCTTTTCCACCCCACCCCCACTAGAGCTGTACTTTGAGTATCCTGTCTTCCATTCTTAATTAGCACTTCTCTTAGACAAATATCACCACCTTCAACACCTCTTTGATCCTTTTGTCTGTGACATCTTTTGATTATCTGCTCCTATCACTGCTTATCTCCACAATCACCACACCCTCAACTTCTCTCTCCAACCCCACCCCCCCCACCTTAAACCAGCTTATATTTCACCCCTCTCCTAACTATGCTTCAGTTCTGCCGAAGGGCCGTGAAGGCTCGAAACGTTAACTGATTTCTTCTCCACCGATGCTGCCAGACCTGCTGAGTTTTTCCAGGTAATTCTGTTTTTGTTTTGGATTTCCAGCATCCGCAGTAGCTTTTAGCTTTTTGTTTTTATATCTATGTTCATGGCTTCCTGTGGTTCTACTGATAGCAGGATTTTTTAAATATTCTTTCACGGGATGTGGGCTTTGCTGGCTGGGCAAGCATTTATTGCCCATCCCAATGGGCAATTGCCTTTGAGAAGGTGGTGGTGAGCTGCCTTCTTGAACTGCTATAGTCCATGTGGTGTAGGTGCACCCAGAGTGTTGTTAGGAAGGGAATTCCAGGATTTTGACCCAGCTACATTGAAGGAACGGTGATATTTTTCCAAGTCAGGATGATGAGTGACTTGGAGGGGAACATCCAGGTGGTGGTGTTCCCATCTATCTGCTGCCCTTGTCCTGCTAGGTGGCAGTGGGCATGGTTATGTAAGGTGCTGTCGAAGGAACCTTGGTGAATTCCTGCAGTGCATTTTGTAGATGGTACACACTACTGCTACTGTACATTGGTGGTGGAGGGAGTGAATGCTTGTGGATGTGGTGCCAATCAAGCAGGCTGTTTTGTCCTGGATAGTGTCAAGCTCCTTGAGTGTTGTGGGAGCTGCACTCTTCCAGGCAAGTGGGGAATATTACATCACACTCCTGACTTGTGCCTTGTGGATGTTGGACAGGCCTTGGGGAGTCAGGAAGTGAGTTACTCATCGCACGATTCCTAGCCTCTGACCTGCTCTTGTAGCCATAGTATTTATATGACTAGTACAGTTCAGTTTCTGGTCAATGGTAACCCCTAGGATGTTGATAGTGGGGGATTCAGTGATGGTAATGCCATTGAACATAAAGGGGCAATGCTTTGATTCTCTCTTGTTGGAGATGGTCATTGCCTGACACTTGTGTGGTGCGAATGCTACTTGCCACTTATCAGCCCAAGCCTGGATATTGTCCAGGTCTTGCTGCATTTGGACATGGACTGCCTCAGTATCTGAGAAGTCATGAATGGTGCTGAGCATTGTGCAATCATCAGCGAACATCCCCACTTCTGACCTTATGATGGAAGGAAGGTCATTGATGAAGCAGCTGAAGATGGTTGGGCCTAGGGCATTACCCTGAGAAACTCCTGCAGTGATGTCCTGGAGCTGAGTTGACTGACCTCCATCAACCACAACCATCTTCCTTTGTGCTAGGTATGACTCCAACCAGTGGGGAGTTTGCCCTCTGATTTCCATTGACTCCAGTTTTGCTAGAGCTCCTTGATGCCAAACTTGGTCAAATGCTGCCTTGATGTCAAGGGCAGTCACTCTCACCTCACCTTGGAAGGTCAGCTCTTTTGTCCATGTTTGAACCAAGGCTGTAATGAGGTCAGGAGCTGAGTGAACCTGGCGGAACCCAAATTGGGCGCCAGTGAGCAGGTTATTGCTAAGCAAGTGCCACTTGATAGCACTGTTGATGACCCCTTCCATTATTTTACTGATTATCGAGAGTAGACTGATGGGGCCATAATTGGCCGGGTTGGATTTGTCCTGCTTTTTGTGAACAGGACATACCTGGGCAATTTTCCACATCGTCGGGTAGTTGCCAGTGTTGTAGCTGTACTGGAACAGCTTGGCTAGGGGCGCGGCAAGCTCTGGAGCACAAGTCTTCAGTACTATTGTTGGAATATTGTCAGGGCCCGTAGCCTTTGCAGTATCCAGTGCCTTCAGCCGTTTCTTGATATCACGTGGAGTGAATCAAATTGGCAGATGACTGTCATTTGCAATGTTGTGGACCTCCGGTGGTGGCTGAGATGGATCATCCACTCGGCACTTCTGGCTGAAGATTGTAGAAAGTGCTTCAGCCTTATCTTTTGCACTGGTGCACTGGGCTCCTCCATCATTGAGGATGGGGATATTTGTGGAGCCTCCTCCTCCAGTGTGTTGTTTAATTGTTCATCGCCATTCACGACTGGATGTGGCAGGACTGCAGAGCTTAGATCTGAGCCATTGGCTGTGGGATTGCTTAGCCCTGTCTGTCACTTGCTGCTTATGCTGTTTGGCACGCAGGTAAGCCTGTGCTATAGCTTCATCAGGTTGACACCTCATTTTTAGGTATGCCGGGTGCTGCTCCTGGCATGCCCTCCTGCACTCTTCATTGAACCAAGGTTGATGCTGTAGCTTGATGGTAATGGTAGAGTGGGGCTTATGCCTGGCCATGAGGTTACAGATTGTGTTTGAGTACAATTCAGCTGCTGCTGATAGCCCACAGTGCTTCATGGATGCCTAGTCTTGAGCTGCTCGATCAATTTGAAATCTATCCTCTTTAGCATGGTGGTAGTGCCACACAACATGATGGAGGGTATCCTCAATGTGAAGGCAGGACTTAGTCTCCACAACGGACTGTGAGGTGGTCACTCTTACCGATACTGTCATGGACAGATGCATCTGCAGCAGGCAGGTTGGTGAGGATGAGGCCAAGTATGTTTTTCCCTCTTGGTTCCCTCACAACCTGCCGCAGACCCAGTCTAGCAGCTATGTCATATAGAACTCGGCCAGCTCAATCAGTAGTGGTGCTACCAAGCTATTCTTAGCGATGGACATTGAAGTCCCCTACCTAGAGTACATTCTGCACCCTTGCCGCCCTCAGTGCTCCCTCCAAGTAGTGTTCAACATGGGGGAGCACTGATTCATCAGCTGTGGATGGGCACTACGTGGTAATCAGCAGGAGGTTTCCTTGCCCATGTTTGACCTGATGCCATGAGACTTCATGAGGTCTGGAGTCGATGTTGAGGACTCCCAGGGCAACTCCCTCCAGATTGTATACCACTGTGTCATCACCTCTGCTGGCTCTGTCCTGCTGGTGGACAGGACATACCCAAGGATGGTGATGGTGGAGTCTGGGACATTATCTGTAAGGTATGATACCATGAGGATGACTATGTCAGGCTGTTGCTTGACTAGTCTGTGAGACAGCTCTCCCAATTTTGGTACTAGCCCCCAGATATTAGTAAGGAGGACTTTGCAGGGTCAACAGGGCTGAGATTGCTGTTGTAATTTCTGGTGCCTAGGTCAATGCCATGTGGTTGTCTGGTTTCATTCCTTTTTCGTGACTTTGTAGTGGTTTGATACAACCGAGTGGCTTGCCAGGCCATTTTAGAGAGCATTTAAGAGTTAACCACATTGCTGTGGGTCTGGAGTATAAAGTAGGGCAGACCAGGTAAGGATGGCAGATTTCCTTCCCTAAAGGGCATTTGTGAACCAGATGGGTCTTTACAACAATTGACAATGGTTTCATGGTCATCATTAGACTTTCCATTCCAGATTTTTATTGAATTCAAATTCCACCATCTGCCGTGGTGGGATTCGAACCCGGGTCCCCAGAGCATTACCCTGGGTCTCTGGGTTACTAGTCCAGCGACAATACCACCACGCGATGAGAAGCGTATAATGGAAATATTGGTACATGTGATTAAATTCGCCTTTACTTTTGAGGGTCGGAGTTATACTTGGACTTCTCTACATCAAAGGCTCCACAGTGATCCTTTCTCAGAAGAGAATGGCTAAGGTTCTAAAAGATTTTTCTAGCCCCAAATGCTTACTGCAGTACAGTATGTTAATGACCTGTCACATGTTACACCTACAGAAGACGAACATATACAATTACAAGATGAACTCCTACAGACACTGTGCCATGCTGGCCTGAAGACTACCCAAAAAAGGCACAGTTATTGAAAGAACAGGTACTGGGAGTGAGGGCCACCTGGTCATATTCATTCTCTGGTGTCAACATGGTTCATTTCTACTCCTCTATACTCAGCTGCTGGTGACACGAGCCCGCAGCTCACAGGCAAAGACTCCCCTGAGCCGTTCCTGGTGTTACTGTGTTTAAACTCTCCTTCGTATGATCCCTTGCCCTCTGTAGATAAATATTGCAATTATTTGTAACCCCAGAAAAAACCTTTCTAGGAGGCTTGATTCGGCATCAGGACAGAAGCCTGACAAATATTAAGTTTACATTATCCAGAGTTTGCCACTGCCTGTCTCCAAGACAGCACTCTGGTCATTTCTGGGTCTGGCAGGGTACAAACGAAACTTCATCCCAAGGTCCACTGAACTTGCAAATTAAGCCCGTATATGAACTACTTAAAGGAAGGGAGGAAGATGTACAGTCTGGATGGAGGGATCAACTGATCGAAGCTGTTCAGCAACCAAAGAAGGCTGATACGAAACCACCTGCCTTGTTATATCCAACTTTAGTAAACCAATCCACCTTGAAGTAGGAGCATCTGCCCAAAGTCTGCCAGCTGTTCTGTTTCAAGAGGTTCATGGTAAGCTCCTGCCTATTGCCTTTCATGAAGAAGATATAATAATTTCTATAATGTTATTGGAAATTATTTTAAAATAGAGTTCTAGCAGTGTCTGTGTCTTGATTGGATTAAAGCCAGCTGGTTTTGATGCATAGAAGAGAAGTAGGTTAATAAATGTTAATTAGGTAAATATAGGGAAGTTGGAAGGTGAAGTGCAATGGGGGCAATTTGCATTTTTAAATAAACCATTGAAAAGAATGGGTGAAATATTACACCTATCCAAAGCTTACTAATAAAATTGGTGCTATGAAAGGGTTTTATTGTTAGGAGAGGTAAAGTTCAAAAAACCTAGTGATACAATGAGAATTTGCACTCAAAGAGGAAAATATGTATAAAGGAAGAGAAGGATGTTGGTGAAAGGAGAGGCATTCTAAGATCTAAAGCCTCTAGCCTGTAAGCCTCAAGCTGCTGTCTGCAATAACCCAGAGCTGAAAGAAACTCATTTTGAGTGCGACTGACCAGATGATGCTTTGCCAGGGGTCTGTTTAAATGTGTTTTACTGTTGCCTTAATGGAGGTGTATCTGGGAGTCAGCTTAATTTTTAGAAGTTATTATAGTAGTAATTCATAGACATGTGTATGTGCTCACAATCTTTTAATTAATAAATGTTTAATTTAGTTTTATAAAAGCCTCTTGAGACTCAGTGGTATTATTATAACTGAATTCAAAGCCTCCATCTTGAAACATACAAATTGCAAAAATTGGTTATGACTGTTGTTTCAAGTTTCCCTCTGGGATTCGAAAAGCTCAGCATTTACCACCTGCTATGTCATCATAACTGGGTGCTCTTTGCGGGATATATTTGAAATTCGTTGGTTTTTTTTGCATATTAAGGTTATGAGTATGAGAAGCACTTTCAGGAGTTGGTGTGAGGTATTTTTGGAGTGGTGAGACTGCAAAAATGGCTGTATCCATGGCTAAATATTTTTTGGAAGTAGAAGATATAACTCTGGGTTACAGAAATTATCCAAGAATAAGTTAACAGAGTTGGCGAATAAGCTACAGTTGAGGTTACCTGTAGGGGCTAAGAAAGCAGATATAACAGAAGTGATAGCATTGCATTTGAAATTGGAAGTGATACCTGACACTAGTGAGTCACAGCTGGAGGTAGTGAGACTTCAGTTAGAAATGAAGATGCTTGAACTTGAACAAGCAAAGGAAATGAAAAAAATTGAGCTACAGGCAGCAGAAAAGGAAAGGGCAGAACGAGAAAAAGAAAGGGCATTTCAAAGGAAACAAGTGGAAAGGCAAGAGAAAGAAAGGAAGCTGAAACTGGAATTCCAGGCAAGAGAGAAGGATAAAGAAAGAGAGGCAAAGGAAAGAGAGAAGGAAGGAAAAAGGGCATACCAGCTTAAAAGGCTGAAAGTTAAAAAAGAGACCTCCGATTCTGAGGAAAGTTCTGATGATGAAAAAACTTTTAACCTAAAACCCAGCGGGGAGCTGTTTAAATTTGTACAAGCTCTTCCAAAATTTGAGGAAAAAGATGTTGAAGCATTCTTTATTATATTTGAGAAGATAGCTAAATAGATGAAATAGCCCCAGGAAAACTGGACATTGTTGTTACAATCCAGGTTGGTGGGTAGAGCACATGAGGTGTATGCTTTGCTGTCAGAAGAAATGTCGATGAATTATGACGTGGTACAAAAGGCTATTTTGAGTGCATATGAGTTGATTCCTAAGGCATACAGGCAGAAATTTAGGAATATGAGAAAACAGCCTGGGAAAACTTACATTGAGTTTGATAGAGTAAAACAAAGTAATTTTGATGGCTGGATATGGGCATTAAAGATAGATACAACATATGCAGCTCTTAGAGAAGTAATTCTTTTGGAAGAATTTAAAGATTCAATTCCCTTCGGTAGTGAGAACCCATGTGGAGGAACAGAATGTTGAAACGGTAAGACAAGCAGCAGAGATAACTGATGATTATGAGTTAGTTCATAGAGCTAAACCTTTTTTCATCCCACTTTCAAATTTGAAAAGGATAGAAAGTGGGAAGGTGAAAGGAAGGTGGGTATTCAGGGAAGAGAAGGAGTAAGCGGAAATTACCAGGAGGTAATTGACCACAATGTCATTAGTAGTGACCACAATGACATTAGTTTTAAGTTAATTATGGATAAGGTCCTCGAGTTGAGATTCTAAATTGGAGAAAGGCCAATTTTGTGGAAATGAGAAAGGATCTAGGAAGAATGGATTGGGATAAGTTGTTTTCTGGTAAGGATGTGTTCAGTAAGTGGAAGGCATTCAAAGGCGAAATTTTGAGAGTGCAGAGTTTGCATGTTCCTGTCAGGATTAAAGGCAAAGTTAACAGGCATAGGGAACCTTGGTTTTCAAGGGATATTGGCGATCTGGTTAAGAAGAAGAGAGAGGTGTATAGCAGGTATAGGCAACAAGGAACAAATGAGGTACTTGTAGAGTATAGAAAATGTAAGAAAATACTAAAGAAGGAAATCAGGAAGGCAAAAAGAAGACATGAGGTTGCTTTGGCAGATAATGTGAAGGTAAACCCGAAGGGTTTCTACAAGTATATTAAGAGTAAAAGGATAGTAAGGGACACAATTGGTCCCCTTGAAGATCAGAGTGGTCGTCTATGTGTGGAGCCTCACGAGATGGGGGAGATCTTAAACAGTTTTTTTGCATCAGTATTTACTCAGGAAACTGACATAGTGCATAAGGAAGGAAGAGAAACAAGCAGTAGTGTCATGGAACATATAGAGATTAAAGAGGAGGAGGTGCTTGCTGCCTTACAGCGAACAAAGGTAGATAAATCCTCCAGGCCTGACATGATATTCCCTCAGACCTTGAGGGAGACTAGTATAGAAATTGCAGGGGCCCTGGCAGAAGTATTTAAAATGTCCTTAGCCACGGGTGAGGTGCCAGAGGATTGGAGGGTAGCTCATGTTGTTCCGTTGTTTAAAAAAGGCTCCAAAAGTAAACCAGGTAATTACAGGCCAGTGAGCCTGACGTCAGTAGCAGGTAAATTATTGAAAGGTGTTCTGAGAGATCGGATATTCAATTATTTGGACAGCCAAGGGCCGATTAAGGATAGTCAGCATGGCTTTGTGCGTGGTAGGTCGTGTTTAACGAACCTTGTAGAGTTTTTCGAGGAGGTTACCAAAAAAGTAGATGAAGGAAAGGCTGTGGATGTTGTCTACATGGACTTTAGTAAGGCCTATGACAAGGTCCCACATGGGAGGTTGGTTCAGAAGGTTCAGACACTTGGTATCCATGGGGAGGTTGTAACTGGATTCGAAATTGGCTGTGTGGGAGAAGACAGAGAGTGGTAGTGGATGATTGCTTCTCAGACTGGAGGCCTGTTACTAGTGGTGTGCCTCAGGGATCTGTACTGGGACCATTGTTGTTTGTTGTCCATTTCAATGATCTGGATGATAATTATGGTAAATTGGATCAGCAAGTTTGCTGATGACACTAAGATTGGAGGCGTTGTGGACAGCGAGGAAGGCTTTCAAAGCTTGCAGAGGGATCTGGACCAACTGGAAAAATGGGCTAGAAAATGGCAGATGGAATTTAATGCGGAAAAGTGTGAGGTGTTGCATTTTGGAAGGACAAACCAAGGTAGGACATACACAGTAAATGGTAGGGCACTGAGGAGTGCGGAGGAACAAAGGGATCTGGGAGTTCAGATACATAATTCCCTGAAAGTGGCGTCACAGGTAGACAGGGTTGTAAAGAAAGCTTTTGGCATACTGGCCTTCATAAATCAAAGTATTGAGTATAGGAGTTGGGATGTTATGGTGAGGTTGTTTTGAGAAGTTGAGTTTTGAAGTTTTAAGAATAAATTGGATAGATACATGGATGGGAGAGGTCTGGAGGGTTATGGACTGGGTGCAGGTCAATGGGACTAACGGAATAATATTTCGGCACAGACTAGAAGGGCCGAATGGCCTGTTTTTCTGTGCTGTAGTGTTCTATGGTTCTATGGTTTTTTTCTCAGAATAAAAAGAAAGGTGCTGAGGGTAGAAGTGACATTCGAAAATCGAGCTGCCCGACCTGATCGAGCATAAAATAGCGCGAGAAGACAACGGTCGAGCGTCCCGACGTCAAGTGCCCAATCTTCAGGTCGACGGGTGCGCGTGGGTGTCGGAGCTGCACCTTACATCAATTAAAAGCCCACTTAAGGCCATTAAAAGGCCAATTGATCCAGATTTTACGTTACCCATGCGATTTTGCGCTCGTCACATGGGCAAGATGGGCAGGCAGGCAGACCACATTTTGCAAAACCTCATCCAAGGGCGGGATAAAAAGGGTCAGCAGCATTGCCATTGTGAGAGTGTGGAGTTTAGGAGATAGTTTGCTGCTGGTTGCTTATCTGAACTTGACAGCTTCATCTCAGCTCTGAGCCACATTCTTAGCATTTCTAAGCTTCATTTCAGGACTCATTGGTGTCTCCAAGGCCCCGCAGGATTTTGACCATGTGGACCCTTCCCAGTATCAGACAGCCTTCTGTTACCCTGGTAATGGGGATTGTGGTCTCCGCTGGTAGCCCCTCCTCTGCTGAGGGGGAGAGGAGGCCAGGTGTCCCAATGCAGCTTCCAGGGAAGCAACCCGTGGGAGGGCAGGCACAGGCACAAGGGGCGCAGGGCCAACAGGTAGTCCAAGGCGTAAGGAGCTGCAGAAGATGCCACTATCGTGCTGCCAGGGTATACAGGCGGCGATGCAGCTACCTCAATATGTCCGAGGTGCAATGCCGAAGAAGGCTCTGCCTCTCCAGGGAGACTGTGACCTTCGTTTGTGAGATCATTGCGCCTAATATCACCCCCAACTGTGTGGGTGGAAACCCCATGGCAGTGGCTCTGAAGGTCACAGTGGACCTCAACTTCTATGCCCCTTGCTCTTTCCAGAGGGCAGTGGCGAATCTTTTGTGGTGTGTCCCAATCAGCTGTCCACAGCTGCATCAAGCAGGTGCCAGAAGCTCTGCTCAGGTGGGCAATGAAATTTATTCATTTCTGTACAGACGAGGCCAGCCAGACTGAGTGAGCCACAGGGTTTGTAGCGATTGCTGGGATCCCCCACATCCAGGGTGCAATTTACTGCACACATGTAGCTATCAAGGCTCCAGTGGGTCAGCTGGGTGTCTTCGTCAACAGGAACGTGCAGATAGTGTGTGACCACAGGACACAGATTCTGCAAGTCTGTGCAAGGTACCCAGGCAGCTCCCACAACGCCTACATCCTGAGACACTCCCAAGTGCCAAGGCTATTCAGTGCTCCAGCCCGGCTGGATGGATGGTTGCTGGGTGTCGAGGGTTATCTCTTGAACAGGTTGTTTATGATGCCTCTCCACCATCCAAGAACAGAGGCAGAGCAGCGTTATAATAGGAGTCATGCCTCCACAAGAGTGGTGGTAGAGAGGACAATAGGTCTTCTGAAGATGCGCTTCCAATGCCTGGACCATTCAGGGGGAGCACTACAATACCTCCCCAGAGTGGGTGTCACTGATAGCGGTTACATGCTGTGCTCTCCACAATCTGGCACTGGCAAGGGGGGACCCACTGGAGGAAGAGGATCTTGAGGCAGCTCCACAGGTCACAGAGGATGAATCCAGTAGTGAGTCAGAAGAGGAGCACAGTGAGGAGAACGCTGAGGGCATGGAGACAGACCTCAGTAACCTCCAGGGAGGCAGGGACACCAGGGATGCCTTGATTCAACGCTCCTTCAGCTAGGCTGCCAAAGATCAGCTTCAAACGCATGCCAGGGCTGCCGCCTCCATCCCGGATGTCTGAAATGACCCTTTCATTTGCGTCCAAAGTCCACTCAGTGTCTGTGCAATAAAGTTTAGATCCACTCACATCCAGCGTTACTGACTGGCGTACCCTGCACCAAAAAAAAGGTGAAGCATACTCAGGCCATTACGACAAAAACAATATTTATGTAATTTTCACTATCAAAACAAATTAATATTACCATCTCTGCTGTTTATTTCCACACCAGTAAACATAAGCAAAAAATTACAGAACAGAAGATCACTCATGAACAGTCGTCCTTCTGCTCATGGTTCCCTAAACTTACTTTTACGAGCGCTATGTCTTGTTGTCCCTCCCTCGCTGGCAGCACTGGAGGCGGACTGGGAGGGAGCAGCCAGTGGCATGGGTGGCACCTCCCCTGTCATCACAGCCTCATCAGATGCCCTGGTCACTGGCAGAGGGACAGAGGAGCTGCTGCCGTCATCCAGAGCGCCCTGAGAGGAGCCTGCAGAGACAAGCAGCTCATGTGCCAACATGAAGTCGCTCTGGACCTCCCTGCTCATTGATGAATGGGCACCTAGCTGAGACACCTAGATGGGTGCCTCATCCATCTCCCACACTGGCACTGACCACCTGAAGTCATTGCCTGTTTGAGGGCTTCCAGGTCCGAGTGCAACCCCAGGAACCTCTGATTCTGTTCCTGGAGCCGCCTCTCCATGAGAGTCACCATTCTCTCAATGGAGGTGGCAGTGCGCTCAGCCATGAGGGTCAACACAGTGCTTACGCTCCGCATGGACTCCTCCACAACAGAGATCATGGCACGCATACCCTCATGGGTCTCTGCCAGATCCTCCCGCACATCCCACTGGACATCCAGCATCTGCTGCCTAATGGACGACTCCAGTGGCTCATCATCTGCCTTTGACTCAGTGTTGTCCTGGTTTCCAGCAGTCCTCCGACTGCTGACGCCCTGGGCACTCTCTGCCTCCGCTTGCACTTCAAGTGAGTGTGAAGTGCCCTCACCAATGTTCACCGACATTCTAGCCGAAGGTGTAACACCCATTGAGGTGCTGGTATCTGCTCTGGTGCCTGGTTCAGAGAGCGGGTATGACGCAGGTGCAGCTGAAGCCCAGCGGTCCTCGGCATCAGGGATGGCTCTTCAGGATCCTGCAATTGAGCGCCTGCTGGCGAATCTAAGGGAGAACAACGTTAATAACAATGTTATTAGTTTAAGTCATCACACTGTCGCTGTGCATGCCAGGTGCCCTGGTGAGACAATAGAGATCTGTATCAAGGTGCCATTGTCTTTCAATGATCAATGGGGTCTCCAGTTTTGAGGCTCCCATCAATGAAGAGACTACACAAGAATGTTTGCACCATCCGAAACTCTCACCTCAGTGCACTACCCTCTTACCTTCGTCTGACACCCCAGACTCTCCACAACCAGCTGAACGAGGTGCGTGGCGGCACTCCAGCTCCAAGGCATCCTGCTCACATCTGGTCATGATTAGGTGGTTTGAGGGGCCTCCACTTGTTCGTGACCTCTCCAATTGGTTATGGCTTGTCTTCTTCTGAAAGGACAGAGGAGCGTTGATTAGTCCACTGTCTACCTGCAGCGCCATTGCAGCCTGGCCAACCCCACCTGAGGAATGCCTGCAGGGCACATCCGAGTCATGGCCCTCCACCCACAAGGCACTCAGTCCAAGCAGCCAGAGCTCAACTCCTTGGCCAGCTCCGTCGTTATTGACAGTTGGCACTCAGACTCTGTTGGATCCTGGTCACCAGTTTATTGGGACTTATGGATCCCGGTTGCACACTTGTTTTGGGATGGCCAAGTTGGTACAATAGACAGGGTAGGTTAGTAGACACTTCTTAGGTGGAACACATTCTGTTTATTTACAAAGGTACTTAGCAGCTACATTTGTGTGCTTTCAACTCAAACCCTGTCTCTACACTACAAACTCTAACTATAGACTACTGACTACAGAGGTAGCCTGCGCTACTTGCTATTAGATACTAAGATCATGTGATCTTCCACTATCTTAAAGACATATTACACATCAGATTACCATACCTCTCCCCTTTTACTCAGAAATACATTTTACAGTTACAATTACAATTTTCTCAAATATCAAATTATTTACACATAAGTAATTTACATTCAGTCTTTCTGGGGGTTTCCTTATGCATGTGGTACATCTCAGCTCTACAACTGTTTTGTCGGGAACCTCCTTTTCTGGAGTTTTCTGAACATCAGGTTCTTTGGTGGGCACCTGCAGATCTGTTTCCTCAACTCTTGCAGGTACAGCCGACCCTTCAGACACATCTGTACTCGGTTGCGTTTTCTCAACAGGAAACGTTGACTCGGTCAGAACACTAGTGGAATCATATTGTGCAATAACCACTGCAACCAGGTTTAACCAGGGCCTCAATACTTGTCCACCCTTTTGTTTGAAACCTACTGGAAGATAATTGACTATCTCATGCTGCCTGCATTTGTATTCTTCCAGAGCAATAGAAATGCCAAATGACATGCTCATCCAGCTGTACCTCCCAAATGGCAGCTAGAACATAGTCAGAAAACTGTTGCTTTCATTCCACTTCACTTGCCAGTATCCATCCTTCATGTCTAGGGTGGTAAATACCTCTGTTTTGGAAAGTTAAAGCAGAATTTCATAATAGTTGGCATAGGGCAATGAGAGCTTTCAAGGCTTTATTGAGGTCCTTTGGATTTATGCACACTTTGAGTTTTCCGGTTTTTTCACTGCCTCCATGCTGTTAATTCAGTCTGTGGGAGTTGACACGTTCTTGATTACTCCAATATTTTCAAGCTCCTCTCAGGTTGGGGTTGAGGGCAGCTGGAACTTTCCTCAGAAGATGTTAAGTTTGCCTCATACTCTTATCGACTTCAAGATGTTATTCACCAGGAAGACATCTAAGGCCTGCAAACACATTTTTGTAATTTGTCAGGATCTGTTCAGCAGTCAATCGCTTGGGGTCATATAAAACACTGCAAACCTCTCCTGGTACATGAAGTGTTACCAGTTCAAGCTTCTGACTGTTTCAGCCGAGATGAGGGCATTTTGCTTAGTGTCTGTTATATATTGTTGTCTTAACTATAAATATCTATAAAGAGCTAGGAACTAACTGTTGTGTTTAAGTGTTCCAGGGGCCACATTTCATGGCTGAGCTAGAGAGTCATATGATGTATTACAGAACCAGTTCAAACCAGTCCTCCTTTTGTATATGGCACATGGCAAATATTAAACATAAAGAGCTCTCATCTTTCCAAGCTTAAAGTGTGATCCTTACCAACATAAGGGATCTGAAAGACAACAAGAACACATAGTAATGTCTACTATCTGGAACTGAAGATCTTTTTTTCCTGATGCATTGGACTCTCAGCTTCATTTTCTCTTGGGGTGAACATCGCTTCATCATAGAATTTCAACTTCACCTTCGATGACTTCATTTTCAGGTCACTATTGTGAGCAACTTCACATAAGCCTGCAGAGCTTATGATGTTGCATATAAAACCAGTATCTCTCTGAAATTCCACATTAACTTGATGTTTTCCTGCAGCCATCAGTCCAACAGTGACAACCCACTTTCTACCTCAAGACTTGACAGCGCCAACCTATTTAGGGTGTAGAGTGATTCATCAGAATCATCGTCTGACATCTCTCCAGCGATTCATCTTTTTTTAAATTCTTCCTCTTCTCCTTCTTCTGTTCTCTGCCCAAAAGCAGGTACGACCCAGCACCATGATCTCCACCACAGGGAGGGCAAACAGGCAGGTCCCAAATCCACCCCAGCCAGAACATGCACTGATAACAGTGCTTATTTGTTCATGTTTCTTGTTCAACTTTGTGGCAATCTTGTAAGTCTTTACCAATAAAACAAGGCTGGTGGTGGTTTTTAAATATGCCCATAATAACCCGAACAACAGCCTGTGAATGAAGGGTTTACTATCTATGGTGTAACAAGTGTTTTTATTACATAGGGGAAGAGACAGCATTGTGTTGATGGCATAAGCACTGTCAAACCAAAAGTTCATGGCCTAGTTGGCAGTTTCCAGACAGCAGTTATGAGTGCAGCAATCTCTGCATACTGTGATGAATGACAACACAACTACAAACCCAGCCTGGGGTGAACCATGCATATAGTACGAGGATCCATCAATGTACATATCTGGGGCATTTACAATGGGTTCCTTCTGAACAGGATGTGATTCAAAGTTCATTAGGGACAACGAGCACTTGAGGGTCTCCCTCATATAACAAAAGCTGAGGTAAAAATGTAGTCTGTTGCAGAGTGATGTCAATGTCTCCTTGTAACAATGCTGGAGGCTGTTTGCTGATCCATTGTGAAGAGACCGGTGTGTCCCCTGGCCTCATTAGCAGGCTTAAAGGCAAATTGGGAGAGTGTAGAATCAGACTTTACAACCCAGTGATGAAAGTTACGTAGTGCACTGTGCAAGATGTTGCAAGTCGATGTCGCTCATACGGAGTATAAGTCTTCTCAACACTTTAAAGTATTTGAGAGCCATAGGCAATCAGTGGTAATCTTCCTGCTCATCCTTGGCAGAGAACAGCAATTATAATCTGGTTGGTCACACCTATCTCAAAGTGGAAGGGTTGAGTCGGGTCCAGAGTAGTGAGAAAAGTTGCCTCCATGAAGCTGCTTTAAATTTGGTTACTGCATCACTATGGTGGTCTGTCCAGAGAGGCCAGAAAATCTCAGGATGAAATTCCTCTGGTACCTCGCAAATCCTAGGAATGAGCTGTGTGCCGGGAGTAGCAGTCGCTGTATGGCTTCCACCTTGTGGCTGGGGTTTTTCCAGCCACTGAGATAGACACCCCCAGAAAAGTGTCTCATTCTATCAGTGATTGAGCCTTGTGCTGGCTGACTTTAAGACCCGCCTGAAGCAGTGTGGTCAGCAGTTCATTGAGGAGGGATAAATATTCACCTAAACTAACGGTGACCAGAAGCAGATCCACATTCTGAAGCAAACACTCAGGTCTCGAAAATCCCTTAAGTGCACGTGCCATAAGTTTGCGGAAAATGGTCAAGATGTTGTGAAATCCCTGAGGGAAACATGTCCAAGTATAGCTTTGATGCTCAAAGGTAAATGCAAACTTGTATTGATCATCCTTCACAACCAGAATACTCCAGAATCCATTTGAAATGTCCCACATCGAAAAGTACTTAGGGCCAGGCAGTATCTGTGATGAAAGTGTGGTGATTCCTTCGCAACCAGGAAAAAGCCTGGAGTTACAGGGTTTGGCTTGTCGTAGTTGATGTTTAACCTCCAACTGTCGTCTGGATTCTTTACAGGTCAAATAGGTGAGTTGGCCATGAAAGTGTCCAGCCTCAAAACACCCTGCTGAAGGAGCGATTGAATGGTATCCCTGATATAAGGGTAACTCTCTGTAGGAATGTGGTATTGTTTGGCTGGTGGGTAAGAGGACCCATTAATGGATTCCTCCCTTGCCATTCATCCGCAATAATGCTCATCCTTGGCAAACACTAGATGGTGCTTATAGATTAATCCTTTTACCCTAGTGTCATCATGACTAGGAGGATCATAGGGTAATGACTCCTTAATAGCAAAGATTGAATGAACGTAGGCGATCTCAACAGCACCCCTTTACCTAAGAAGTCAACCACAAGCAGTTGGTATTATAATCAATTATAGTTCTGTATTGATTCAATACATCAGTTCCCAAGATCTCTCATCTGGGGTGGTCATAAAAACAAGTGTCTGAAGTTTCCAGGTCAGACCTCCCACCATAGTTGAGAAGTGTCTCCTGTGTAGGCTGAAGTTGTCACACTCCCATTGAAGCTCCCAAGTGGCAAGTGATCCTTTCCTGCACTGCGTAGCGTTTAGGGTGTTGGGTATTTATGAGAGAAACAGCCAAGCCTGTGTCAATTAGCATAATCTATTGTTGGCCCCCTTTTAAACAATGGAGAGCACAGTTAGTCCATAACTATCACATCAGAACCCCACTGCTGACTGTTCAGAGGGAGCCAACTTCCCTCATTGATAGGGGAAGGCCTGTGAGAGGCAGAGGTGGTGGGAAGGAGAAGATCTATGAGGCCGATGCCAATGGTGTTGACTGGAAAGCACGCAAACAGACTGCATTTGGTTGCCTCCCCTCATAGCGCTGCCATGGTCATTGGGGCAATAAGTTGGTGTAAATTTTGCTCAATGCTGTACAGTTCCAAATCGGGTGAGGAGGAGGGGTTATAATGTGGCAGTGGCCCCTTTGGTGATGAGTGGCAGTCTCTTGCCAGATGTCCCGTTCTGCCACAATTATAACAGGATCTTGCCACCAGCCCTCTCCTGGGATTCTACTTTGGTCCTTCCACAGCATCTACGGCTTTCCTGTGTGGTGGTTTCTTAGCAGCCTCCATTCTCAGGCTGTCTCTCACTACTTCGTATGTCCTCTGTGCATTCTCTATTATCGCCGCCCATTCTTGGTCAGGGTGGGCTGCTATCCTCAGAGTTGTTTTAACAAGCAGCTGTAACTGGGTTGGAAACATAGTTTTAAACTGGACATGATCCCCTCCTTGTGGCCTGGGAAGGTACTGCCTGGGATCCTTCATGCAGATCATCCAATCGGTTAGGCTTTAGGGGTCTTGTCCTTTCCCTATTTAGCCTGGCTGCACAATACTGCTAGATTCACATTTCAGATACCCAAATGGTTGAGGGTAGCCTCGATGACAGTGCCAACAGTGGTGTCCGCCTGCCAAATTACAGCATAAAAGTTAGTCTTGATACCCATTCTGGAACACTAAAAAGAACTTGTTTACAATCAACATCGTCTAATTCAGGATGGGCCCCTCAGAAATCAGGCTGGCTTTGATTTACTTCCATCAGATTATCTTCATCACAGATTGTTCCCAATTCACAGGCCGAGGCTTTTGGATGGGTTTAGAGGTTTTGACGCAACATGTGTGTTTACCAACCGTCCGTGATCATTGAGCTAATAAAAGTGAAGAAGGACAGTAACTGCTGCTGGGTGGATACCTGTCACAGCTCCTGTTCATTAGACATTTTGGGTTCTCCCCCACCCCTCATACATCACAGCTTCCCACTCTGTGCTTCCTCACCCTCCCAATCTACCTTATCTGTTATACGAATAGACAAAAATAAGAATTAGGAACAGGAGTAGGCCATTTGGCCCCTCGAACCTGCTCTGCCATTCAATAAGATCATGGCTGACCTGATTGAGCCTCAACTCCAGAGTCTGTTTACCCCCAATAACCTTTGACTCACTTGTTAGTCAAGAATCTATCTACCTCTGCCTTAAAAATATTCATTGACCCTGCCTCCACCGCTCTCTGGGCAAGAGAGAATTCCAAAGATTCACGGCCCTGTGAGAGAAAAAAATCTTCTCATCTCCAACTTAAATGGAAGACCCCTTATTTTTAAACTGTGTCCCCTGTTCCTCTTAATACCTTGAAAACTTTGACCAAATCACCACTTAACCTTCTAAATTCCAGGGGATTACAACCCTGATTTGTGTAATCACACCTTGTAGCTTAACCACTGTAGTCTAGATATCATTCTCGTAACTCTGAACTGCATTGCATCCAAAGCCATATATTCTTCCTGAAGCGTGATTTTCAGAACTGTCTACAGTACTCCAGATGTTGTCTAGCCAGGCCTTTGTATAACTGAAGCATGAATTCTACCCCCTTGTATTCTGTTCCTCTTGATATAAAGCCCAGCATACCATTAGCCACCTCCATTATTTTCTGTAGCTGTTCATGACATTTTAATGATCCATGTACCTAGACTCCCAAGTCTCTTGCAACTCCTAATGTTTCTAGTGTTTTCACCATTTAGAATGTAACCTATTCTGTCCATTTTAAATCCAAACCTCATATTTGCCGAAACTGAAACCCATTTACCAGTTTTGCCCATTCACTTAAACCATCATCTACACTGCTTACAATCTCACCCATCTGTCTGCCATCAGCAAAAATGGATATGTGGCTTTTGATCCCATCTTCTAAGACATTAATTAATTCAGTGAATAATTGAGGCCACAACACAGTGATGCACTTTGGTTGGAAAAATAGAAACACCACCACTGCACTGGAAAATAAGAAACTGAATGGATTCGAAGAACAAAGGAGTCAAGGAATACAAATGAACTAATCATTAAATGCAATACCACTGTTCAGCAAAGAAATTAAAAATGCTAACAAAACATTGGGATTTATTTCTAAATGTACAAACCTTTGCTTATCTAAACCTCAGTCTGTCTGGTTGATAACACAGTTGTACTCAATAGCTTCAACTTTCAGTCAACACATACCTCTTGCTGAGATTTCACCTCCTTTGACTAGGCAAGTCACTGACATTCCATGGAATTCGTGTGCCCCAGGCACTTCCAATCCACTCTCAATTGACTGCTTAATATTTCCAATTGTGAAGAATCCAAAACAAGGGGCCACAGATGCAAGATATTTACTCAGAAATTCAATAGAGAAATAAGGAGAAAATTCTTTACTCAGAGAGTGGTTAGAATGTAGAACTGGCTACTACAGGAAGTTTTTGAAGAGCTTCAAAAGCTATTTAGACAAGTCCATGAGAGAAAAGAGATTAGAAAGATACACTGAAGTTTGAGGTGAGGTTGATGGAATAGGAGACTTATGTGGAATATAAACACCAGCACAGACCAGTTAGACCACATGGCTTGTTTCTGTTATATTCTGTGTAATTCTATGTAGTTATTTATAAATATAGAGAAAAGTGGTGTCCCATTGCATATCTCTGGGGGATCTGCACTAGACTTATTTTGCCAGCTTGAGTACACCCCCATTATCTCTGCTCTCTGTCTCCTACCTCCCAATCCTGTATCCAAGCCAATAGGTTGCCTCCTTTTCCAAAAATGTTGAAGCATAGGGGCAGGGGTTTGGAGTATGGGAGGCATATGCTGGTTGACGAGAGCAGTGAAAGGGAGAAGTGGGGTGGGTTCCAGCACACTATTGAAGGAAAGCAATGTGTTTGTACAGGTGTGATGAGGAACTGGGTAAAAGTTCTGTTAGCATACTGCACTTGCCTTGGTAAAAGTGTAGCAACTGCTTTAAAGAGCTTGAAACCAGGCGATGGTAGCAATAAATAGAGTTTTTGTCACTGATTGCTAAGAAGCAGGATGAGAAACTGCTTCCACTTCAAATAACAGAGTTTTACTTAAAGTAGTGGAGAAATAATTTATGGCATCATACTTCTGCCTTTCAAAAGGCACAGAACAGTTTATAGGCAGAACATTTGTGGCTATACTTGTGCCTGTTCATAGTCAAGGTCAGGAGTGCAATATGTCCAGGGCATAGTGGCGCACAGTGTGGTGAAGGCCACAGCAGGAAGCAGAGATGAAAAATGTACCATTTCCTGTGGAATAATTGAGCAGGTGTGGGGCAGGAAAGCCACTTTCGAGTTTTTTTTTATATTCATTCATGGGGTATGGGCCTCGCTGGCAGGGCCAGTATTTATTACCCATCCTTAGCTGCCCTAATTCAGAGGGCATTTAAGAGTCAACCACATTAAGGGGAGGCGATGGTATTGTCGCTGGACGAGTAATCCTGAGACCCAGGGTAATGCTCTGGGGATCTGAGTTCGAATCCCATCATGGCAGATGGTGGAATTTGAATTCAGTAAAAATCTGGAATTATAGGTCTAATGATAACCATGAAACCATTGTCAATTGTTGTAAAAACCCATCTGGTTCGCTAATGTTCTTTAGGAAGGAAATCTGCTGTCCTTGCCTGGTCTGGCCGACATGCGACTCTTAACTGCCCTCTGAAATGGCCTAGCAAGCTACTCAGTTGTATCAAACCACTACAAAGTCACAAAAAAGGAATGAAATCGGACTGACCACCCGGCATCGATCTAGGCACCGGAAACGACTATGGCAATCACAGCCCTGTCAACGCAGCAAAGTCCTCCTAACTAACATCTGGGGGCTAGTGCCAAAATTGGGAGAGCTGTCTCTCACACTAGTCAAGCAACAGCCTGACATAGTCTTCCTCATGGAATTGTACCTTACAGATGATGTCCCAGATTCCACCATCACCATCCCTGGGATGTCCTGTCCCACCGGCAGGACAGGTCCAGCAGAGGTGGCGGCAGCACAGTGGTATACAGTCGGGAGGGAGTTACCCTGGGAATACTCAACATCAACACCGGACCCCATGAAGTCTTATGGTATCAGGCCATAGGCAAGGAAACCCCTGCTGAGTACCACGTACCGCCCTCCCTCAGTTGATGAATCAGTGCTCCTCCATGTTGAACACCACTTGGAGGAAGCATTGAGGGTGACGAGGGTGCAGAATGTACTCTGGGTGGGGTACTTCAATGACCATCACCAAGAGTGGCTCGGTAGCACCACTACTGACTGAGCTGGCCGAGCGCTAAATGACAAAGCTGCTAGACTGGGTCTGTGGCAGGTGGTGAGGGAACCAACAAGAGAGAAAAACATACTTGACCTCATCCTCACCAGCCTACCTGCCACAGATGCATCTGTCTATGACAGCATCGGTAGGAGTGACCACCGCACAGTCATTGTGGAGACAAAGTCCGCCTTCATATTGAGGATACCCTCCATCGTGTTGTTTGGCACTACCACCATGCTAAATGGGATAGATTTTGAACAGATCTATCAACTCATGAGGCGCTGTGGGCCATTAGCAGCAGCAGCAGAATTGTACTCAAATACAATCTGTAACCTCATGGCCAGGCATATCCCCCACTCTACCATTACCATCAAGCCAAAGGATCAATCCTGGTTCAATGAAGAGTGCAGGAGGGCATGCCAGGAACAGCACCAGGCATACTTAAAAATGAGGTGTCAACCTGGTGAAGCTATAACACAGGACTACTTGCATGCCAAACAGCATAAACAGCAAGTGATAGACAGAGCTAAGTGACCCCACAACCAATGGATCAGATCTAAGCTCTGCAGTCCTGCCACATCCAGTCGTGAATGGTGGTGGACAATTAAACAACTCACTGGAGGAGGAGGCTCTATAAATGTCCCCATTCTCATTGATTGGAGAGCTCAGCACATCAGTGCAAAAGATAAGGCTGAAGCATTTGCTACAACCTTCAGCCAGAAATGCCCAGTGGATGATCCACCTCAGCCTCTTCCGGAGCTCCCCAGCATCACAAATGCCAGTCTTCAGCCAATTCGATTCACTCCATGTGACATCAAGAAACGGCTGAAGGCACTGGATACTGCAAAGGCTACGGGCCCTGACAATATTCCAGCTATAGTACTGAATTCCTGTGCTCCAGAACTTGCCACACCCCGAGCCAAGTTGTTCCAGTACAGCTACAACACTGGCATCTACTGGGCTATGTGGAAAATTGCCCAGGTATGTCCTGTACACAAAAAGCAGGACAAATCCAACACGGTCAATTACCACCCCATCAGTCTACTCTCGATCATCAGTAAAGTAATGGAAGGGGTCATCAACAGTGCTATGAAGCGACACTTGCTTGGCAATAACCTGCTCACTGATGCCCAGTTTGGGTTCCACCAGGACCACTCAGCTCCTGACCTCACGACAGCCTTGGTTCAAACATGGACAAAAGAGCTGAACTCCCGAGGTGAGGTGAGAGTGAGTGCCCTTGACATCAAGGCAGCATTTGACCGAGTGTGGCATCAAGGAGCCCTAGCAAAACTGGAGTCAATGGGAATCAGGAGGAAAGCTCTTCACTGGTTAGAATCATACCTAGAACAAAGAAAGATGGTTGTGGTTATTGGAGATCAGTCATTTCAGCTCCAGGACATCACTGCAGAAGTTCCTCAGGGTAGTGTCTTAGGCCCACCACCTTCAGCTGCTTCATCAATGACCTTCCTTCCATCATAAGGTCAGAAGTGGGGATGTTCACTGATGGTTGCACAATGTTCAGCACCATTTGCGACTCAGATACTGAAGCAGTCCATATACAATTGCAGCAAGACCTGGACAATATCCAGGCTTGGGCTGACAAGTGGCAAGTAATATTCGCACCATACAAGTGTTAGGCAATGACCATCTCCAACAAGAGATGTCTCAACCATTGCCCCTTGATGTTCAATGGTATTACCATCACTGAATCCTCCACTATCAACATCCTGGAGGTTACCATTGACCAGAAACTGAACTGAACTAGCCATATAAAAACTGGCTACAAGAGCAGGTCAGAGGCTAGGAATCGTGCAATGAGTAGCTCACATCCTGACTCCCCAAAGCCTGTCCACCATCTACAAGGCACAAGTCAGGAGTGTGATGGAATACTCTCCACTTGCCTGGATGAGTGCAGCCCCCACAACACTCAAGAAGTTTGACACCATCCAGGATAAAGCAGCCTGTTTGTTTGACACCACATCGACAAACATTCACTCCCTCCACCACCAACACACAGTAGCAGCAGCATGTACCATCTACCAGATGCGCTGCCAGAATTCACCAAGCTCCTTAGACAGCACCTTCCAAAACCATGACCACTACCACCTAGAAGGACAAGGGCAGCAGATAGATGGGAACACAACAACCTGGAAGTTCCCTTCCAACTAACTCACCATCGTGACTTGGAAATATATTGCCGTTCCTTCACTGTTGCTGGGTTAAAATCCTGGAACTCCCTCCCTAAAAGCACTGTGGGTGTACTTACACCACATGGACTGCAGCAGTTCAAGAAGGCAGCTCACCACCATCTTCTCAAGAGCAACTATGCATGGGCAATAAATGCTGGCCCAGCCAGCGAGGCCCACATCCCATGAATGAATAAAAAAAATTGCTGTGGGCCAGAAGTCACATGTAGGCCAGACCAGGTAAGGACAGCAGATTTCCTTTCCTGAAGGGCATTAGTGAACCAGATGGTTTTTTTTATCACAATCAACAATGTTTTCAAGGTCATCATTACAGCTTTCAATTCCCGATTTTTGTTGAATTCAAATTCCACCATCTACCATGGTGGGATTCGAACCTGTGTCCCCAGAGCATTACCCTGGGTATCTGGATTACTAGTCCAGTAACAATATCACTATGCCATCACCTTCCCGTAAAGTTATGTCATAAAGCTGATTCAGAGCGTCAGACTGTGGGGAAGGTGCCAATATTAGTTAGTTCCTATCTCTGCAACCTCAACCAGGCCTACAATGCTTCAACAAATCTGTCTTGCTCCAACTCTGGCTTCTTGTGCATCACCCACTTCCTTCAGCTCACTATTGGTGGCCATGCCTACAGTAGATTCTAAGCTTTGGAATTCCTCCTGTGATGACTCTATGGAGTAGAGAGGTTTAATCAAGAAACAGTTAAACTTTGTTACAGAGTAATTTTCAGTGCTTGCACACTTGACCAGATCTCTCATCGGAAAAAGCCCCACCCTCTGGATTGCCCACGCTGAGAGCTTACTGGTCAGAGCCCCCACAGTGTATCACATGACCCATGATTGACAGGAAGGAGTAACTATACATCCAGTTACCACATTTCCTCCCCCTTTAGTTCTTTTACAATTATGCTTTACAGAAAACCATTTAAACAATCCAACAACATATGCACAATTTCAGGTGATTATAAATCAAGCCTTTGAGGTGCTCTTATATGGCTGGAGCTGCATAGCTCCACCACTGGAGGTTCATGAACAGGATCAACAGGATCTGGAGTTGCACTGTGAGACACATCGTCGGAACTGAGCAGTTCAGGATTTGGCAACTCTTCTGAAACATCTGGAATGTCTGTTCTAAGTCGATCACACAGCTCAGAAGTCGACAGTTCAACGTTAATCACAGATTGATCAGTTAATTGTTGGAATGTCTCTCCAGCACGGATGTAACCTATATGCTTATGGACGATTTTATCTCCCACTTGTACTTGGAAAGATAATGGACCAGTCTCCGAAACAATGGCTCACAGAGCCCAGACAGGACACATTCTGTCACATTTGGAGGAACGATGCTCTCAGTTGCTTTGGGGAACTTCGTCGGTTGGGCATTTCCCTTTTTCCACCATGCCCGTCGTGTTCTGCTAGACATTGACATCTCAAAAATGGAACTTTTATTTCCATTTGTTTCACAATTTCAGCCATTTCATTTTTCAATGACTCTATGGTTCTCAGTATGTTTGAGGCATTCAGTACTTTTTATCCTAGCTGCATGAACTTCAGTGTCAGATTTACATTTTCCAATCTTATTTCTATCTGTTCTTTCACTGTCTGCTGCAGAGCTTGTCCTTGTCCTTCACTTTGGTTTCACAGTTGGCCAGGGCTCTCTCCTGTGAATTCTTAGCTTGCTTCAGTTCTACAGTTGTGCTACTCATGTCTTCATTAACCACTCTTGGAAAGCTCCACAGCTTTTCCTTTCAATGCCTCTTTTGTTTCATTCAGCTGGTTCTTCAGTTCTTCAGTCTCTTTCCTGTATCTCTTAGCCTCCTCCTGGGCTAATGAATATTGCTGAGTCTTCTCTGCCAATTGTTTCTTCAGTTTGTTCAGAGTGGCATTAAATTCATCTTGCTTCTCTTCATCATTTTCCAGAGGAACAAACTTAGACCTGAGAGATCCTTGAAGCATGTGAAGGTCTTTCCGTTTTCCTAACTCACCCCAGGGACCCATGTTGTATTTTCTTACAAGTTCTGGGATTCCATCTGATTTTAGGTGAAATAGCTCAAACCAGTCGAGTTTGATCTTCTGTAGCCAATCCCAACCTAAAAGACTGGGTCCTATTACTATCACTATTATTCCAGGCAGTTGGGCTATCTGTCACTTGTAAGAGACTAGGACAGTGGCGGGTGCCCTTTACTTGAATAGATTCTCCCTTGTAAGTTCTTAATTTAGCGGTTGTCTGCTCCAAGCTTATTGGCTGTCTTCCTTCATTAAGGTACCTGAAAGTGTGTTCTCCTAGCACTGTTGTCGAGGCACCGACTTCGCTATCCACTTCCATTGTCAGTGGCTTCTTATTCACTTGTACTGTCACCGTAATAGGTTCAGTCTTCACAGCAGTCATATTATATAAGGAGTAAACTTCAGGAGCAGCAGCTTCAGCCTTTGCTGCACCTGTTACTTCCATCATGTTTGTTTGCTGTTTTGCAAACTGCTTCAACTTTGTCCGGCATTGCCTAACCATGTGACCCTTCTTATGACAGTAATGGCATCCTGCCTCTCTGAATTTACAGGTATCTGCTCCATGGTCACCTCCACATCTATAACAATTTTGTCTTGAAACCGATGATGAAGCGTTTCTGTTAGGCTTCTTAATGTTTCTCACAATGGCCATTGAATCGCGCTTTAATTCTGTATTTCTGGCTTTCGCACCCAACATGAAGTATGGCACCATTATTCATGTGTTGCCAAGTCTACAAGTCTCTCACAGCATTTTATATGGTGAGGGAGATTTCTAGGGCTTTTAATATCGATATCAACCTCAGGAATCGATGCTGAATGTTGTCATCCTTGACTCCACATACCAATCGGTCCCGCAGCATATTGTTTAAAACATCTCCGAAGTCGCAGTATCCTGTTAACTGCTTGGGGTTCGCTACATAGTTTGCGATGGATTCCACGGGCTCAAAACTCTTGAATTGAATTTAAAGCGCTGCATTATCATGTTTGGCTTTGGCTGGAAGGGTGTGCTCACTAGGTCCACTAATTTGCCATATGACTTGGAATTGGGCACACTCGGGGAAGTCAAGTTACGAATCATTATATGTTCTACTGCCATATACATTTAAGAGGGTTGCTTTCTGCTGTTCTTTGTTTGCTACAAAGTAAAATCCGAGGTGCTCAGCATACTGGCTCCAATCTTCCATGTTGGCATCTTATGGATTAATTCTTCCAAACGTCGGCATGGCTGGTAAGTAGTTTTTTAAATTCAATTTACTCACAGTAATAGGGCGAGATGCAGAGTCGAAATTGATCCCATCCTCGTCGCCAAATGTAATGACTCTACGGAGCAGACAGGTTGCGTCAAGAAACAGTTAAACTTTATTATGGAGACATTTTCCATGCTTGCACGCTCAACCAGATGTCTCATCGGAAAAGCCCCGTCCCCCCCACAGACTGTCCACGTTAAGAGCTCACGGTCGGAGCCCCCACAGTGACCCGTGATTGACAGGAGGGAGTAACTATACATTCAGTTATCACACCTCCCGAAACCATTCAACCTCTCTCCCCTACTTTATGACTTGCTTAAAGCCTACCCATAGGACTTGACACAATGCTTTCTTCTTTGGTTTGGTGTCATTTTTGCCTAATTCCACTGACAATAATGTGAAGTACCTTTGTAAGTAAAGGCCCCATATAAATGTGAGTAGCTGATAGAGAAGTGTCACAATGCAAACTGCCTTGGAGACACAAATGAGAGGTAAGTATAATACAGGTAAGTTTACTAGAATGAGGGGTGGAAATAATTGAACGTAATTAAACTGGAAACACCCTCATTGAGAGACCAGTGTAATTACAGGTTTGTTTAATAGGCTGATAGAAAAGCAAGAGGGGAAGTAATTAGGGGTTATGGCTTAATAGGAAGTTTCCCATACATTAGACTTATTGGCCCAGACTTTGCAATCAGAATAATGGTAAGGCTATCAGCACTCACCATCATTAAGGAGTAAGTTGGACAAGTTTCAGCGTCCATACATGAGTTAAACTCAGAAATTAGGACGTTGCTACCCAATTTGCCCTTCTCCTTCGCAAGCTTCACTCAAGCAGTATCTTGCTAAGAATCTTGGCAATCAAACACTCCAAGGATGTGAAGTTGCAATACTTACTGATTAGATACCTATTAAACACACAGGAACAAATTACAGCTTGTTCATTCAAGTGCGAGTGAATTTTAACAGCCTGAAGAGTCACACAATCTCGCTAGGACTGAAAATTTCCTCTTACAATTGTGGACTCTCATTCCTCCAAATTTTAATTAATGTTGGAAATTTTAATACACAAAAATTAAAACAAATCTTTTTAAACTTTTTCTTTGTCTTTTATCCCATGCTCTCAATCCATTTTCCTTTATTTTGATTTTTGTGCATGATTTTACTTTGAATTAACTACTCTAACTCACACTTCATGATTCAGATATAAAAACAGAAAATCCTGGAAATACTCAGCAGAGCAGGTAATATTGTGGAGAGAAACACAAAGTTAAGATTTCCATTAACTCTGTTTCTCTCTCCACCGATGCTGCCTGACCTGCTGAGTATTTTGAGCATTTTCTGTTTCTATTTCAAATTTCCAGCTCCTACAGTATTTTGCTTTGGTAGTTCCTGGTTTAGATTCCTGGTGGAGAAATTGGCTAATCACAAAAATTAGTGCAGAGATGACAGTATGTGATTAACTCATGCCCATTCATTCCATACAGGCAGCAGTAAATTCACTGGATGCACGCATCAGAAGAGGGCCCGATATCGCTAGCACCTATAGGCAACCTGCACCACTTAGAGGGGAGGTGCATCATGGCTGCAATAAATGGTAGCAGCCATTTGAAAACTGAACGTATTCAGACACTTTGAGCAAGGGCTGAACATGTGAGAAAGCAAGAACTAAGGTTTTCAGGCATTCCACCGAAGATGTTGGTAATAGAGTTGGAGAGATGGAGAGACATCCTGTATCCACAGGGAAGCAGGAGGGTCTTCAGAAAAATACTCAGCAGAGAGTGGGAACAAATAGTAGCAGAGGTCAATGAGAAAAATATTGCTCCAAGAACATAGATTAGTGTAGGAAGAAGTTTAACAATTTGACATGTATTGTCAGGGTCACTGGGTTCATCTTCAAATGATACATCCTACCAACTGCACCACTAGACTCAGTCACTGCTCAACTCACTATAACCCCATCACCCTCTCATGAACAATCTTCATCAATCCTTAGTCAACCCTAAAATGCATACGCTTTGCCCCACCCTCACACCCTTAGCACTGTTGCAAGTCTCGCACTCACAACTGACAGCTTGCACACTAGCAGGTATTCCACCATGACAACCACATCACCTAATTGTATTGCAGGGCACTCAATGACTCACTTCCTTACTTTTTCTTGGAGAACATGGCATATTAACAGCACACAGCAGCAAAGAACTGCGACAGGACAATCACACCTTCATATTTTAACCTTCATTGAGAAGAGAGTTCTGCTCCTTGGCTGCCTCAAGCTTTAGTGCATCCCTCAGCGCATTGTCCTGGACCTTGGATGGTGCCAGTCTGTAACACTTGGTTGCGGGCAACTCTTTGCACTGGAAGACCAACAGGTTTTGGGCAGACCAAAGAGTATTTTTCACTGAGTCGATGGCCCTCCAGCAGCATTTGATGTTAATCTCATTGTGCGTCCTGGGAACAACCCATAGTGCACTGAATCCATCAGTGGATGAACCTCAACAAAAACCACTGCACCATTCTTCAAATCTCCTTTGCAAAGGCTCATTCCAGAAGGAGTGGTAGACAGTTTTTTTTCTCCACCAGTCACCCCGAGGGCAGCATGAAGAGGAGGTGAGACTCCAGGCATGCTGGAAGGATCTGATGAGGAGGGCCTTTCTCACAACCAGCCAAGGTATATCTTGGTGCTTGTTTGGAAGCACTGGAAATGAAGCATTCTGCCAAATGATTGTGACAGTCTGTTCAGGGAACCATCTAACAGGATCTACCATCTCCACCATCTCCTTTTCCCGCAGGGCCTCGAGGAGGTTACGTGTGACTCGCTGCCTGATGGACTTGTGGTCACGGGTAGTTTCCTGTATAAAATGTTCCACAAGGGGCAGATGGTGTGGCCTGGTCCAACTGGCTCAAGCTTTGATGGCAAGGTGGCTCAGCACATAATGAGATTTTGACCTGAATTTTTGCTCCTGGGACAGCTCCACAAACGCGATCCAGAAAAAAGTGCCACAGAAGTTCCAATTTTCAGTCTGGGGAAGGGTTGGGGGTGTGGGTGAAAATGGGAGTTTTGGCAGGCAATCCCGAAAACAGTTTGGAAGCTGCCAGATGTGGAGGCCGGCTGGACAAAATGCCAGCCTCAGTGTTCTGGCACTTTGTTGAAGATATCAAGAAATGAATAAAACAGAAAACAGCACTCCAGCACTCACCCATCACACCCCTTCACCCCTCCAACTCATGCCCCATCCACCCTCATGGCCCTCATACCCTCCATACCAACCTATATCTCTATACCCACCCCATGGCCTTTTATAATCCATATGCTCTCCATCCAACCCCCTATAGCCCCTCATACCCTCCATGCCAACCTATGCCCCTCTACCTACTGCCAATGGCCCTTTATAGCCACTATGCAAACGTAATGCCAACTCATGCCAACCTGTGCACCCCCACTGACCACCCTTTTCCCTTAAATCCACCATGCCAACTCAGAATTTTTACAGTGTAGAAGGAGGCCATTCAGCCCATCATGTCTGCACTGGCTCTCTGAGCATTTTAACTTAGTTCCAATCTCCTGCATTTTCCCCATAGCCCTGCACATTGTTTCTATTTAAATAATCATCCAATGGCCTCTTGAATGCCTCAATTGAATCTACTTCCACCACACTTCGAGGCAGTGCATTCCAAACCTTAACTACTCGCTGTGTGAAAAAGTTTATTCTCACCTTGCATTTGCTTCCTTTGCAAAACACCTTAAAACTGTGCCCTCTGGTTCTCGATCCGTTTACAAGAGGGAACAGTTTCTCCCTATCTCCTTGTCCAGGCCTCTTACTATTTTGAAAACTTCTTTCAAATCTCCTCTCAGTCTTCTCTTCTCCAAGGAAAACAATCCCAATTTCGCCAATCTTTCCTCATAACTGAAGTGTCTCATCCCTGGAACCATTCTCATAAACCTCTTCTGCACTCACTCCAATATGTTCACATCCTTCCTATAGTGTGACGCCCAGAACTGTACACAATACTCCAGCTGAGGCCTAACCAGTGTCTTATATAAGTTCATCATAACTCACCCAGTATCCATCATAGGCAAACTTCAGGACCCATGCTGAGAGTAAATAAAGTTTTAAATGTCCACTGATGAATTCACTATTTCAAAAAAAAACTCATTGATTAAAAAAAACATTCACAACATTTAACTTCCTTTGATTCCCTATGAAAACAAGCATTTTTAATCATGGTCTCACTTCAAAGAGTTTATAACCACTTGGAGATGCCGCTCAAACCATGAACTGACAGGTGCCTGGCTGTGATAATGATATGTTGTGAAATCAGATATGCAGCACTAATTGTGTAATGAAGGTCCTCAGGCTTATGTCAACAGAATAGTGAAATAGCAAGCACTGATTTGTTTTTAACACTGCAGACAGATTTTTCTAATATTTAAAGGGCAGAACATTTAAATGGGGAGGCTGTGGTGTAGTGGTATTGTCACTGGATTAGTAACCCAGAGACCCAGGGTAATGCTCTGGGGACCTGGGTTTGAAACCCACCAAAGCAGAGGTGAAATTTGAATTCAATAAAAATCTGGAACTAAAAATTTAATGATGACCATGAAACCATTGTTGATTGTTGCGAAAACCCATCTAGTTCACTAAAGACCTTTAGGAAAGAAAATATGCCATCCTTACCTGGTCTGGCCTACGTGCAACTCCAGATCCACTGCAATGCCCGCTGAAATGGCCTAGCAAGCCACTCAGTTGTATCAAACAGCTAAAACCCTAAAAGGAATGAAACCACCCGGCATCGATCTAGGCATTGACAATGGCAAACTCAGTCCTGTCGACCCTGTAAAGTCCTCCATAATAACATATGGGGGCTAGTGCCAAAATTGGGAGAACTGTCATGCAGAATAGTCAAGCAACACCCTGATGTAGTCATACTCACGGAATCATACCTAACAGACAATGTCCCAGACACCACCGCCACCATCCCTGGGTATGTCCTGTCCCACCAGCAGGACAAACTCAGCAGTGTGATATACAATCAGGAGGGAGTTGCCCTGAGAGTCCTCAACATCGACTCTGGACCCCATAAAGTATTATGGCATCAGGTCAAACATGGGCAAGGAAAACTCCTGCTGATTACCATGTACCGCCACTCCCCTCCCCTCAGCTGAATCAGTACTCCTCCTTATTGAACACCGCTTGGAGGAAGCATTGAGGGTGGCAAAGGCACAGAATTTACTCTGGGCAGGGGACTTCAATGTTCATCATCAAGAGCGGTTTTTTAGCACCACCACAGACTAAACTGGCTGAGTCCTAAATGACATAGCTGCGAGACTGGGTCTGCAGCAGGTGGTGAGGGAACCAACAAGAGGGAAAATCATACTTGACCTCATCCTCACCAACCTGCCTGCTGCAGGTGCATTTGTCCATAACAGCATCGGTAGGAATGGCCACCGCACTATCCTTGTGGAGACAAAGTCCCGTCTTCACATTGAGAATACCCTCCATCGTGTTGTGTGGCACTACCACCGTGCTAAATGGGATAGATTTAAGAAGATCTAGCAACTCAAGATCAGGCAACCATGAGGTGCTGTAGGCCATCAGCAGCAGCAGAATTGTACTCAACCACAATCTGTAACCTCATGGCCAGACATATTTCCCACTCTACCATTACCACCAAGCCAGGGGATCAACCATGATCCAATGAAGAGTGCAAAAGGGCATGCCAGGAGCAGCACCAGGCAACTGAGGTGTCGACCTGGTGAAGCTATAACACATGACTACTTGCATGCCAAACAGCATAAGCAGCAAGTAATAGACAGAGCTAAGCAATCCCACAATCAGCAGATCAGATCTAAGCTCTGCAGTCCTGCCACATCCAGTTGTGAATAGTGGTGGATAATTAAACAACTCACTGGAGGAGGAGGCTCCACAAATATCCCCATTCTCAATGATAGGGGAGCCCAGCACATCAGTGCAAAAGTTAAGGCTGAAGCATTTGCAACAACCTTCAGCCAGAAATGCCAAGTGGATGATCCAGTTCAGCCTCCACCAGAGGTCCCCAGCATCACAGATGCGAGTTTTCAGCCAATTCGACTTACTCCACATGATATCAAGGAACGGTTGAAGGCACTGGAGACTGAAAAGGCCCTGACAATATTCCGGCAATAGTACTGAAGACTTGTGCTCCAGTCCTGCCACATCCAGTCGTGAATGGTGATGAACAATTAAACAACACTCTGGGGGAGGAGGCTCCACAAATATCCCCATCCTCAATGATGGAGGAGCCCAGTGCCCCAGTGCAAAAGATAAGGCTGAAGCACTTGCTACAATCTTCAGCCAGAAGTGCCGAGTGGATGATCTATCTCAGCCACCGCCAGAGGTCCACAACATTGCAAATGACAGTCGTCTGCCAATTTGATTCACTCCACATGATATCAAAAAAAGGCTGAAGGCACTGGATACTGCAAAGGCTATGGGCCCTGACAATATTCCAGCAATAGTACTGAAGACTTGTGCTCCAGAGCTTGCCACGCCCCTAGCCAAGCTGTTCCAGTACAGCTACAACACTGGCAACCACCCGACAATGTGGAAAATTGCCCAGGTATGTCCTGTTCACAAAAAGCAGGACAAATCCAACCTGGCCAAATACTGTCCCATCAATCTCCATCATCAGTAAAGTGATGGAAGGGGTCACCAACAGTGCTATCAAGTGGCACTTGTTTAGCAATTACCTGCTCACTGATGCCCAGTTTGAGTTCCGCCAGGGCCACTCAGCTCCTGACCTCATTACAGTCTTTGTTCATACACGGACAAAAGAGCTGAACTCTCGAGGTGAGGTGGGAGTGACTGCCATTGACATCAAGGCCACATTTGACCGAGTGTGGCACCGAGCCCTAGCAAAACTGGAGTCAATGGGAATCAGGGGGGAAAACTCTCCGCTGGTTGGAGACATACCCAGCACAAGGGAAGATAGTTGTGGTTGTTGGAGGTCAGTCATCTCAGTACCAGGTCATCACTGCAGGAGTTCTACAGGGTAGTGTCCTAGGCCCAATCATCTTCAGCTGCTTTATCAATAACTTTCCTTCCATCATAAGGTCAGAAGTGGGGATGTTCGCTGATGATTGCACAATGTTCAGCACCATTCGCGACTCCTCAGATACTGAAGCAGTCCATGTCCAAATGCAGCAAGACTTAGACAATATCCAGGCTTGGGCTGAACTGTGGCAAGTAACATTCGAACCACACAAGTGTCAGGCAATGACCATCTCCAACAAGTGAGAATCGAAGCATTGCCCCTTGATGTTCAATGGCATTACCATCACTGAATCCCCCACTATCAACATCCTGGGGGGTTACCATTGTTTAGAAACTGAACTGGACTAGCCATATAAATACTGTGGCTACAAGAGCAGGTCAGAGGCTGGGAATCCTACGGTGAGTCACTCATCTCTTGACTCCTCAAAGCCTGTTCACCATCTACAAGGCACAAATCAGGAGTGTGATGGAATGCTCTCCACTTGCCTGGAAGAGTGCAGCTCCAACAACACTCAAGAAGCTTGACACCATCCAGGACAAAGCAGCCCGCTTGATTGGCACCACATCCACCAACATTCACTCCCTCCACCACCAATGCACGGTAGCAGCAGTGTGTACCAACTACAAGATGCACTGCAGGAATTCACCAGGGCTCCTTAGACAGCACCTTCCAAACCCACGACCTCTACCATCTAGAAGGACAAGGGCAGCAGATAGATAGGAACACCACCACCTGGAAGTTCCCCTCCAAGTCACTCACCATCCTGACTTGGAAATATATCGCCGTTCCTTCACTGTTGCTGGGTCAAAATTCTGGAACTCCCTCCCTAATAGCACTGTGGGTGTGCCTATAACACAGGGTCTGCAGTGGTTCAAGAAGGCCGCTCACAACCACCTTCTCGAGGGCAACTAGGGATGGGCAATAATTGCTGACCTAGCCAGCGAAGCCTACACCCCATGAATGAATTAAAAAAAAGACACATCACACTCTGAAACCAAGTAACAGATACCACCTTAACCAGATGCTATGGATCTCTCCCCTCAGACGCTTGTCACACCATGAGTCAACCAGTCTCACTGAACTCCATCTTTCACACGAAGGTTTCCAATTTCCTATCTGCAAGACCTCATCTTGGAATCTTCTCCCAAACAGATGCTTTCTCTCAGACGCCTTCCGCAAAGGTTCACCTCCAGGGTTTCAAACTCTCCTCCCAATGTTCCTCTCCCCTGGGTCACCACATACATTCAAGCTTTCTTCCACGCATCCTCTCCCATTGACTCA
Source organism: Cetorhinus maximus (assembly GCF_964194155.1). NCBI lineage: Eukaryota > Metazoa > Chordata > Chondrichthyes > Lamniformes > Cetorhinidae > Cetorhinus > Cetorhinus maximus. Next base: position 65,755,357 of record NC_135879.1, on the reverse strand, counting down.
GCTGTCAACAGTACACCACTGCGTCACATGCCCATAGCAAAGAATTACAGACATTCAGTTGTCTCTTTGGACCTTCTGACTTCTCACAAGCCTTTATATCTTTAAATTTGAAGCTTGGAGCCATTCTCTCTGCTCCTTACTTTCACTTCCATAGAACAGGACTAGAATGTCTGCTTGGGACTTTCTCCTGTTCCACTCCCCTGGACTCTTGGGGACTTTCTTCTTTAGTTTGGGACTGGTTATCTGTCCCTTTTGCTCTAGTCTCTCCCTGGCAGCTACTTTTAACCAATTTTAGCTTGGGACTGGCTATCTGAGTCTTCTACGTTGCTTCTGCCTGGCAGCTGATTTCAAAACCAACTGAACTCAAACAGGTTCCAAATCAAACTGCTGTTTCTAGTTTTTTTTGTGTGTGTCTGTGGGTGACCTGCCTCTCTGGGCCCCTGTTGCTAGGCAACAGCCCAGTTTTTATACTCTTGTTTGTTTAACTTAGCTGCAAGAGTCGTAAAACTCTCATTAGAAATACAAGCACATTTTGAAGTGAAACTAAAACTCAATTTGACCTTTTCTTAACACACAGATACAGAAATACAAATCAAACTTAAACTTTAAAGCTAAAACTCATTCCTAACACCTACAAATACAAATATAACTTACTTAAACTATCTCTATTTCCTAACTCAGCAGAAGAAGATCAATTAGGCACCCTTTTACAGCTTGCAGGCAAAGTCTCTAACTCTCCCTTTCTGTTGCTGGAGGCAAGTCACAAGCCAGCAAAGCCATAGTCAATAAAGAAACAGGACAGCTCCTTCAGCTAACCTGCAGAACCAAGTGACTCCAAACCAACTGCTCAACTGCCAAAGTCAGCTCTGCTGGAATCACCCAAAGTAACGGCCGTAACATTTCGCAACGTATCTGCACCTCATGGACAAGCAAAAGACTAATTTGTATATCCTTTTTAACTTTTATTTTTGGACCCAGCTTCTCATTTCTGATCTGTGTGTATGTGTATTGCATTTTTATTATTTTTTCTCAAGTTTGTAAGTAGCTAATAAACTTACTCTTTCTTTGACTCAAAAAAGCCTGATTAAATTGGCTCCTTCTAAAACATAAATACATTTGGGCTGGGAAAAGGTATCCACGAGGGAAGGGATCCCTTTTAAATTAACCTTGTTGCAACCAACCAAGGGGGGTGAATAAAAAAGGGGAGCCAGCACATCCCTCCTCACCCAGGAGCATAACAAAATTGGGGGTTCCATTTGGGAAGTTAACAATTTGGGATATCTCATCCAGGATCGTAACAAATTGGGGGATCTTGCCCGGGGGGACCGGTTGTAACACAATGTATACGGGCTTTCAAAAAGCATTTGATAAAGTGTTAAATGATAGACTTACCATCAAAGTTGAAGCCCATGGAATAAAAGGGACAGTGACAGCATAGATATGAAGTTGGCTGAGGACAAGAAACAGGGAGTACTGGTGAACAGCTGTTTTTCAGGCTGATGGAAGGTGTACAGTGGTGTTTCCCAAGGGTCAGCACAAGGACTACTGCTTTCATGATGACCTAGACTTGGATGTACAAGGCTCAGCTTCAAAATTTGCAGATGACAAAAAAATTCTAAGGGCTGAATTTTGCCCTCGTCGGGTGGGCACGACTGGCGGGCCTGGGAGTAGACGCAAAAGCGACTGCCACCTGCGATCGGACCCTCACTGCGATTTCATGCTGGTGGGCTAATTAAGGCCCACCCAGCGTGAAATGCAGCTTGTTACTGGCCAGGAAGGGCTGAGCGGGGGCAAGGGTCTGTTAGCCGCTAGGTCCAATGGCGACCTGGCAACCGGTATAAAGAAGGGGCAGGCAGGTCCATAAAGGCTGCCAGGAAAGGATGACTGGCTGCCAGTCGGACGATGCATTCAAGTGCGGCAGCAAACGCCAAGTGGGAGGGCAGATCAGGCGGGCACTCGGCCCCCTTCTTTTCTGATGAATGTCTTGCCATCCTCCTGGAGGCAGTGGCTGCCAGGAGGGACACCCTGCCCCCACAGATGGGAGAAGGAGGCCACTGCACCTCACCAAGAGGGCATGGGAGGAGGTGGCAGCCCAGGTGAGCAGCCATGACGTGGTGCAGCGCAGTGATTCAATGACCTGCTGCGCTCAGGAAGGGTGAGTACCATGTTGGCATGGGTCAGTGTGCAGAAGTGTTAATTTGTGGCCATCCCCCTTTGGACCTTAGAGGTGCTAGAGACTGAGTGCCAACTGCCAATCATGCCAGAGCTGGCCAAGGGGGTGAGCCCTGGCTACTTGGACCTATTTGCCTTGCGGCTCAAGGTGTTCCTCAGCTGGGGTTGGCCAGGCTGCAATGGCGCTGCAGGTAGAGAGTGGTCTAATCAATGCTCCTCTGTCCTTTCAGGAGAAGATGAGCCATAACCAATTGGAGAGGCCATGGACAGGTGGAGGCTGCCCAACCTGCTGCTGCTGACCGGGTTCAAGCAGGACGCCCTTGAGCTGGAGAGCCGGCATACTCCCCGTGCAACCATGGACAGACAGGGGTGCCAGACGAAGCTAAGAGCACAGTGCACAGAGGTGAGACCCTCGGATTGTGCAACCATTCTAGCGCAGTCTCCTCATTGATGTGAGCCTTGAACCTGAGTCCCCATTGATCATTCAAAAATGATGGCACCATGATGCAGATCCCCATTGTCTCACCAGGGTGCCTGGCATGCACAGTGACAGAGTGGTGACTTTAACTAATGATATGCCCTTCTTCTCCCTTTTAGATTCGCCAGTACGCACTCACTCTCTGGACCCCAAAGGGCCGCCCCTGACGCCAGAGGACCACCTGGTGTCACTGTCACCTGCAACACACCTGCTCTCTGAAGCAGGCACCAGCGGAGATACCAGCACCTCAGTGGGCATTTAGTTCAGCAGTTAGTATCTTGGTGCACATTGGTGAGGGCACTTCACACTCGCTTGAGGTGCAGGTGAAGGCAGAGAGTGCCCAGGGTGCCAGCAGTCGGAGGACTGCTGGAGACCAGGACGATGCTGAGTCAAAGGCAGATGATGAGCCTCTGGAGTCGTCCATTAGGCAGCAGATGCTGGATGTCGAGTGGGATGTGGGGATCTGGCAGAGACCCATGAGGGTATGTGTGCCATGGTCTCCGTTGTGGAGGAGAGCATGCGGAGCATGAGCACTGCTTTGACTGTCATGGGCAAGTGCACTGCCTCCCCCATTGAGAGAGTGGTGACTGTCATGCAGAGGCAACTCCCGGGACAGAATCAGGGGTTCCTGGGGTTGCATTCAGACCTGCAAGCCCTCACACAGGCACCGAGCTCAGGTCAGTGTCAGTGTGGGAGATGGATGAGGCACCCAGTATCCCAGCTAGGTGCCCATCCATAAATGGTGAGGAGTGAGGTCCAGAGCGACCTTACGTTGGTGCACGAGCTGCCTGTCATCTCTGCTGGCTCCTCTCAGGGTGCTCCAGATGATGGCAGCAGCTCCTCCGCACCTCTGACAGTGACTTTTGCACCTGATGAGGTTGTGGAGACTGGGGAGACGTCAGCCGTGGCACTGGCCGCTTCCTCCCAGGCGGGGCCAGAGGACAACCGCCAAGGTCATCAAGGCCAACAAGACAGCAGGGCCAGCAGGCTGTCTCCAATGCCGGTGTCAGTGACAGGGGAGCACCTAGATGTAGCACTCACAAGCATAAGTTAAGAGCACCATGAGCGCAAGAGGGACAGGTCACGGGTGATTTTTATGTTCGTTTTTGTTTAGTTAATGTATACTGGTCTGGCACTTAAGGCCAGAGAGGTTGATGTAAATAATCTGTACATGTCAAAATGTTATAAATCTGGTTTTGTTATCATGGCCTGAGTATTCTTCACCTTTTTAATTCATTGGTGCAAGGAACGCCAGTCAGTAATGCTGGACGTAAGTGGCTCTGAGCTTTATTGCACAGACACTGAGTGTTCTTTGTGTTCAAGTGAAAGGGTCCTTTCAGACATTGGAGATGGAGGCGGCAGCCCTGGCATATGTTTGAAGCTGATCTTTGGCAGCCTAGCTGAAGGAGCGTTGGATCAAGGCATCCCTGGTGTCTCTGCCTCCCTGGAAGTTACCAAGGTCTGGTTCCTCCTGGTGCTCTCAGTGTTCCCCTTAGCATGCTCCTCTTCCAACTCACCACTGGACTCATCATCTGTGGCCTATGGAGATGCCTCAAGATCCTCTTCCTCCAGTGGGTCCTCCCTTGCCAATGTCAGAGAGCGCAGCATGGTCCACTACCAGTGACACCCGCTCTGGATGGTCCAGGCAACAGTAGCGCGTCTTGAGAAGACTTATGGTCCTCTCTATCACCACCTTTGTGGAGGCATGACTCCAATTGTAACGCTTCCCTGCCTCTGTTCTTGGGTGGCAGAGAGGCGTCAATGAGGCACATCTTCAAGGGATAGTCCTTGTCACCCAGCAGCCATCCATCCAGTCGGGCTGGAGCACTGAAGGGCCTCGGCACCTGGGAGGGTCTGAAGATGTACATGTCATGGGAGCTGCCAGGGTACCTTGCACAGACTTGCAGAATCTGCATCCTGTGATCACACACTATCTGCACGTTCACTGAGTGGAAGCCCTTCCTGTTAACGAAGACACCCAGCTGACCCACTGGCACCTTGGTGGCCACATGTGTGCAGTCGATGGCACCCTGGACATGGAGGAATCCAGCAATCACTGCAGAGCCTCTGGCTAGCCCAGCCTGGCTGGCCTCGTCCATTCGGAAATGAATAAATGTCATTACCCACCTGAACAGATCTTCGGTCACCAGCTTGACACAACTGTGGACATCTGATTGGGAGACTCCACAAAGATCCCCTACTGACCCCTGGAAAGAGCCGGAGGCATAGAAGTTGAGGGCCACTGTGACCTTCAGCGCCACTGGCATGGGGTGTCCACCCACACAGTCGGAGCTGATCTCGGGCCCAATCACCTTGTAAATGGAGGTGATGGTCTCCCTTGAGAGGCAGAGCCTCCTTTGGCATTGCACCTCGGACATATTGAGGTCGCTGCTTCGCCGCCTGTAAACCCTGGCAGCAGGATAGTGGCGTCTTCTGCGGCCCCTTCTGCCTGGACCTCCTGCTGACCCTGCACCCCTTGTGCCTGCGCCTCTCCTCCCATAGGTCCCTCCCCTAGAAGCTGCATTGGGACATGTGACCTCCTCCCCCTTCTTCCCCTCTTTTCCTCCTCAAAGGAGGTGCCCCCAGCTAAGACCACAATCTCCATTGCCAGGGTGAAGGCTGTCTGATACCTGGAAGGGTCCACAGGTCTGAATCCTCTGGGGGCCTGGTGGACAGCAATGAGTCCTGAAATGAAGCCTGGAAATGGTAAGAATGAAGCCCCGAACAGAGATGAAGCTGTTAAGTTCAAATAAGCAACCAGCTGCAAACTGTCTCCAAAACTGCTCACCACTCACACTGACAATGCCGCTGACCCTTTTTATCCCGCCCTTGGATGAAGTTTGAGGAAATGTCGGCTGGCTGCCTGCCCATTTTGCCTATGCGATGAGCAGAAAATTGCGCGGGCAACGTAAAGTCTCAGACAATTGCATCATTAAGGACCTTAAGTGGCCTGTTAATTAATGGCGGGCGCCACTCCAGCTCCTGCGCGCGCCCACTGAGTGAAACATCATGTGAGTGTGCGATGACTTAGGGATGCTCGCCCAACGTCACATGCACTATTTTATTCTCATTCGGGCTGGGCACGCGCCTGCCCGATGAGGGAAAAATTCTGCCCTAAGTGTAGACAACTGGGAGGGGGATACTGATAGACTTTAAGAGGACATAGACGGGCTGGTGAAATGAGCAGACAAGTAGCAGATGAAATTTAACACAGACAAGTGTGAAGTGATATATTTTGTTGGGAAGGTCAAGGAGAGGCAATGTAAAATCAAGGGCACAATTCTAAAGAGGTGACACAGAGTCCTGGAGATGTATGTGCACAAATCAATGAAGAGGGCAGGACAAGTTGAGGAAGGCAAATGAGATACTCGGTTTTATAAATAGACCATAACAGCTTACCACCAGCTTCTCAAGGGCAATTAAGAATGGGCAATAAATGCTGGAATGCCAGTGACGCCCACATCCCAATAAAGAATAAAAAATAGAGTAGAAAAGCAAGGAACAAATGCTGAACCATCATAAAATACTGATTTGACCTCAACTAGAGCATTGTGTCCAATTCTGGGCGCTGCACTTTAGGAAGAATGTAAAAGATTTGGAAAGGGTGCGGAAAGAATTTACGAGAATGGCTACAGGGATGAGGGACTTCAGTTACGTAGATAGATTGGAGAAGCTGGCATTGTTCTCCTTAAAGGAGAGAAGTTTGAGAGGAGACCTGATAGAGGTGTTCCAAATCATGAGGGGTCTGGACAGAGAAGATGGAGAGAAACTGTTCCCATTAATGGAGGGTCAAGAAGCAGAGGCAGCATCTTCCAAACCTAGGACAGCTGCCATCTAGAAGGACAAGGGCAGCAGACACATGAGAACACCACCACCTCGAAGTTCCCCTCCAAGCCACTCACCATCCTGACTTGGAAATATATCACCCTTCCTTCACCATCGCTGAGTCAAAATCCTGGAACACCCTCCCTAACAGCACTGTGGGTGTACCTACACCACACACACTGCAGTGTTCAAGAAGGCAGCTCACCACCACCTTCTCAAGGGCAATCGGGATGGACAATAAATGCTGGCATAGCCAGTGATAGCCAGGTCCCATGAATGAATAAAAACAAAACAGATTTAAAGTAGTTGCCAAAAGTATCAAAGGCAACATGAAAAAAACTTATTATGCAGCAAGTAGTTGTAATCTGGAATGCTCTGAAAGGAAACTACTTAAAACACTGGCAGGGCTGTGGGGAAAACATGGGGTAATGGTGATTAGCTAAATTGTCCTTGCAGAGAGCTGGCACAGACTTGACAGCTGAATGGCCTCCTGCGCCGTAATCACTCTATGAAATAATTAAGTGTTATTTTGTTAAGCAATAAGTAGCTGTATTCTATTATAGCACATTTTTGATATACATTAGATACTTAGAGAGTCTGCTAAGAGTTTATAACTTGCAAGTTCAAACATTTCACATGATATTTCTGGCTGCAGTGAAAGAAGTCTTTCACATATTTAAAAATTGCTTCGGATAGCTGCTTATAAACTTGCAGGAAACAACATACAAGGAAGAATTATTGCTTGATGTGCATGTCGAAGTTGTTCTCTTTAACTTAATATTAAGAACTATGGTTACTATTTCAAAGCTTGAATGTTGACTTTTGGCATGACGCCATAGTTAAAAATCAAGAAGTACAAAACTCAATCATCAGTTAGTTCCACTAAAATTGATAAATTGCCAACAAAACCATATGCTTACTTTATTGAACCTTTTATTACTTTTGTATTATTGTTATTTGATGTGTTAAGGTATACATTTTATTTCTTTTTTGCTGAGGAATTCACCACAAATAAAAAATGCCTTTAAATGCATTTGATTTCATTTTTCTGGAATATCAATTCTATTTTACTTCCCTATGTCAACTGTTTATTAAACAACTCCGATCTCCTACCTCAATTACCCTTCCTGACAACCTGGTCCATCTTGTAATTACCATCAATGTCCATCCTAATTTTTTTGTCCCATAATGTTGAATTTATGCAACCTATGCCTGCTGCCTCTATGTATCTAGAAGTATTTTTCCTGGCTTACCTTCTCTATCCTGTTAAGTGTCTTGCTATAAAGATCTTTTTGTGATCAGCATTTTTAAAATTCCCTTTCTTGTTTTTAAGTCCCCCATTGCCTCACTCAGCCCTAGCTCTGTAACTTCCTCCAGTCCTACAATCCTCCAAGATCTCTGCACTCCTCCAATTCTGGCCTCATGCACTTCCCCAATTTTCATTACTCCACCTTTGGGAGTAATACCTTCACCTGTCTAAGCCCTAAGCCCTGGAATTCCCTCCCTAAATCTCTTCACCCCTCTACCTCCCTTTTCTCCTTTAAGACACTTCAAAAAATCTACCTCTTTGACCAAGCTATCTCCTGTGACTGGGTGTCATTTTTTGCAGAAATACTTCTGTAAAGTGCCTTTTGGTGTTTTACTAGCTTAAAGCACTATAAAAATGCAAGATGTTGTTGATGTCTGGGTATAATATCACAACATGGTCTTAGTGAGCCTGTTGGCAAATTCATTGCAAAACTCCCAATCCTCTTTGCCATGTTTTCAGTGCTGTGGTCTTGCTTGACCCTTCCATATACCATAGCAAGAAGTGGAATTTCACAGAAACTGGGGCAGCTAATAAGTGAAATGCAGGACTGGTATCTTTCAAGTACAATAGCCAATGAGCTTTGGTTGATGCAGGGCGAGGTGAGAGCGCATGTGGGGAACAACGGAGAAGGGAATTCAAAGGGAGAGCAGGATCAGGAGGAGACTGGATAACAAGGGAAAATGGATGGACGTGGGGAGCAAATGGCAACGAAAGAGGAGGCAGATTGGAACTTAGCGGTAAAGAGAAGAACAGCATGAAGGAGAGACAAAAAAGGAGCAAAATGTAGATGGATTAAAGAGAAAGTTAATGGCATTGAAAAGGGTGGTAAATAGAGGAAAGAATAGAGGAGGCAGATGCAGTGAGCAGCCCTTTGAAAGTGAGGGAAAAGAGAAACTCAGAGTGGGGCTTTGGGTTAGGGGAAGGAGTGGAGCAGAAAGAACTAAAGGGAGGGGAGTAGAGAGGAACAAGAATATGGGGGTGAACTGGAGAGGAATTGGAACAAAGTGCTAAAAAAAATCTAGGATGGAAAGAAGCAAAGTGCCAGCTTGAATGGAGGGAAAAGGGGAAAAGAGCAGCAGCTTGGTTGGAGAAGGAGACGAGGGTCTGTATGAACTGGAATTGTTCGAGAATTGTGTATCTCTGAAAAGGTGGAGAGGGATGTAGCATCTCTGTGGGTCCTGAAGGGAAAGAGGACCTTTGTTAATTCGGATGGTGATGTTTGTATGTCGGAGAGTGACTGTTGAAGTAACTTTCTGATAAGTGATTCTATTGAAAGTTGAAATATCACTTTGTTTTTCCTTTTTTAAAAACAAAAGCTAGTTAATTGTAAAATATAAAAGTTTTTAAAATGAACCAAAATCATTTTTAACGTGCAATGTAATTTTTTTCCAGGGGGGCATGCCCCAGACCTCCCCACCTAGAAACGCACAATCAATTTTATGCCTTCAACATTTTGACTTCCACTTCAAGTTTTCTAGTAGTCATAGATTGTTTTTCCTCAGTCCAAGTGAAATAATGCTGTATATCACTTCCCTTAAAGTACAATTCATGTGTCACCACTTCTCTTTTTCCAAATTAGGGCTCTCTTGGGTTGCCAGTTTTTGATGTCTGCATCAACTATTTTAAAGCCGTTGATTTGTTCTTGCCAGTTTTCTAGATGGCATTTAGGTGGTGCAATGATTCTGGAGTGCAAAGGCCAAGGTAGAAGTAGAGAGCTGATGGCCACAATTGAATAGAAGAGTTCTGGGACGGGAGAGATTTCTGGAGTTTCCCTTGATCACTTTGAGGATCAGGAAACTTTTATACAAAACCTCCCAGTAACAGACTTAATAAGATGTGTTGAAGTCTGTGATAGCTTAGATTAAGGAATGTGTGAGAGTTTGTCAAGCCAAAAACATTTGTTCATTTATTCTTCCTTTCTGATCTTGCCAAGCCAAAGTTCCGAATGCCTGTCCACAAAATTATTTTATAAGCTTTGCCGTGCAGAAAAGATTTGGAGTCTATTATTATTATTTATTTCAATTCCAAGACAATTCCCTTCAACTTAGCTTGTTGACATCACTGCATAAATGCTATGTTAATGGTTGGCCCAAGCTCTGGAATCACTGCAGCTGCAGTTCAGGCAATGTTATTTTATAAGTAGGTTTACTTTAAAGGAAGAAAATGTTGAAGCTATTTACAAGCTTGCAGTGCTATCTCCTTGTAATGCAATTCTTAAATTAAACCAGAAGATTGGCTGTTCTTCTTCATCCTGTGGCCATTCCAAATAGGTTTTCGTATTCATCAGTTTCCTAAGCTTACAGAATCTCTGAGGAATGGTCTCCTTTGGAATTGACTCCAACAGAACAAGTATGGCTGTATCATCGTTTTCATCAAATAGACGGAAATGGGTATAGTCAAGCTCGTACTTGCACCACTCACTCTGAACAAAATGTTGAGACAAAACAAATAGGGATTTCCTGCTTTTCTCAATGGACTCAATAATGTTGTCAATTATCCACTTCCCTGGGATGAAATCACGCTTATGAAGGCAGAGTGTCAGTGGTGGATGAGCACTTTCTAACTCTCTTACCAGGAAGTTTTCCACCCACTCTGAGTCCATCTCACTGTAAGAAACAAATGCATCATAACAAAGATCATAATTCCTCACTTTCTTTGGTTTCCTCTTTGCCTTCAGCCATGCCCATATCATTTGGATATACCAGATCCCATGATACTTGTAGCACATCATCCCAGCAATGGCTACGGCCAAAAATATGCCAACGCATAGCAAGGTTAGGGACAATGTTGTGTGACAGTCAAAAAAAGAGCGCTTAGTATTTTGTACCAACATTCCCCTGAGAAATAGAGGTGAATCACAGACATAATTTTCTGTTCCACCCAACAGTTGCACTGTTATGTCATTATTCATATAAAACAGGAAATCACATGAACAAATGTAATTATTTTTTCCAGCCTCTAAAAATTGAAGCTTCTTAAATGCCTTGATTTCTTCACCTGTGAGTGAGGTGAGTTTATTGCTGCTGATCTTCAGAATTTCCATCTTTGGTAAGTAGCCATCACCTGGTAAAATTTTAAACTTATTATTGGACACATTTAATTCTTTGAGAGAAGACGCATTAATGTCAAAACTGCTGATGGCATTGTTACTTAAATCCAATACTTCAACATTTGGAGGGACACTTTTTGTTACGCTTTTAATATCACAACTCGAAAGGTTTAGAAATTGTAGATTTTCAGACCATTTGCATGAAGTCTTTATGTCGCGAAATCTATTCTGACTCAAATCTAAATGGGTAAGATTAGAAAGTGTGGATAATTTTGAGCTTATTGTACACAGGTCTTTAAAATCATTCTTCCTCAGAATAAGATGTCGCACAGAAGACCAAGCTCCTGAACAAAGAGTTTCCGGCATAATACCATCACTGAGCAAATTGTCTGTTAAATCAAGGTACTCCACATTTTTTAACTTTCTGGATAGATGGCAGGGCATCAGGAACATCATTAGTTTTGTAAATGTGGCTTTTTTAATGGATTCTAATAGGGGACCAATACCTGAAAGTTCATAAAATAAATAAAACTTTCTAATGGATATATTACTTATTGTTATTGATTGTAGAAAGTTGTTTGTTTGGAAAGTCATTTTGTGCCATTTCCCAGTTCCTGAAAGCACACAGTCTTGCACTACTAATTCAGATAATTTTGTGTTTTTCATTGAATTTATAAAACTAACCACAATACTGTCAGTAAGAGAAACATTCCTGAAGGTGAACTTCCTTATTAATGTATTGCCTTCAGTGGAAAATAGCAGATTGTCTGTTTTGTCGGGAAATACTAAGTCTCTCAGCTCTATGTGGATGGTGGATCCCGATAAATCAAGAAGAATCTGCTGAGCTTGGCCTGGTTCATTCAGAAATGTATCATGCAAACTCAAGGCAGCATGACTTATATTTCTGAATGAACTGAAACTTCCTTTCTGATAAACATGTAACTTCTCTGCTTTTACAATAAACTCATCTAAATGTGTAACTCCTACAAAGTCATCTTTCTTTAGAAGAGATAGAGAAGGATTGCCAAATTCTAACCATCTGAGTTGTGCCAGGTTTGAGAAAATTCCTCCTGATCCCAAATCTGTGTATTTATTCCCTAAAATGTTGAGATGTTGTAATTTGGAAAGATATTTAAACCAGTTCGGCGACAGTTGAGTCAAAAGATTATTCGACAAGTCAAGATACTCCAGCTGTGTGTTGCGCTGGAATGCCTGGTCAGCAACAGATTGGATTTGATTTGATTGCAATAGAAGTCTTTTGAGCTTCACGTATGTTATGAAATCAGTGTCCTTAATCTGTGAGATGTTGTTGTGAGACAGGTCAAACACGGAGACATTTTCCAATACACGTGGAACATTCTCTAAATTCAACCCAGAGCAGTTGCAGAAGTTGTCAGAGTTGCACTTTTGACAAGCATCGTACTGGTGAGCATTCCCTTCAAAGGAAGCTGTCTGTGCAAAAATCCACACGACAAGAAGGATCCACAGAGAAGGAGCTCTCATTGTTCCCCTTCAGAGCTGTCTGAAATAAAAAAATATTTAAAAAATTAAAATCCTGATCCAAGAATGTCAATCTGCAATTTTTTTTGAATATATATATATATTGAATACTCAGAACTGCAGAATTAGTAATGGTAAGCTGTGAATAATTTCAGTGGGAATAACAAATGAAAGTATGCCACTTCTTAAAACTCAGTCAGGTCAAAGCTCTTTGGCTCTGAAATTCCATGAAATGGCAATCAGAGTCAGACTGCCACGCCACGCCTAGTTTCTTACCTGGAAATCCAGCCACTCCTTTCTCGCCCGAACTTCCGACTCAGGCCAGGCAAAAACTGCCTAGTGCAGTGCGTTCCTGAGGCCTTGAGTCGAGGGCTGGAGAGTCAGAGGTAAGGAAGCCATGCTCCCCTTTTTTACATTAAGTTTAAAGATCCAGCCAGTTTCAGAAGCCAGGGAGAAGGCAGTTTTGTAAGGTAAGTGGGGTAGGGTTGTTGGGTGGGGGAGGTGGGGTGCGGTCAGGTGTGGGGGTTCAGTTGTGGGGGGCGTTCAGTTGGTCGGGAGGAGTCGGTTGGTCAGGAGAGTGTCGGTTGTTCAGAGGGAGGGGGTCAGTCAGTCGGGGGAGATCAGTCAGTCAGGGGGTGTTAGTCGGTCGGGGAGGGGGTCAGATGGTCAGTGCGGGCACGGCGTTTGAGTGGTCAGTGGGGAGGGTGCTCGGTGGGGTGTTGGGGTTTGGGTGGTCGGGCTGTCAGTGGTGGGGGTGAGAGGCCAGGTGGTCAACGGGGCATTTAGGGTGGTCAGGGTGATTGTTGGTTGGGCCCCCGGGGGCTGTGGGGGTTGAGTGGTCTTGATGGGGTGGGTGTCAGGTGTTGGGGAGGCTCACAGGTCATGGTCCCTTAATGTGCCCAAAGCAGCTAAAAAGCCATTTGGCCAATGTTGATGTTGAAAAGATTGTAAATCCAACCATAAAATATTTAAGTTTCGGAGAAAAATTTGAATGCTAACAATGTTTTAATAGTGAAGCCTGCTCCATAATGGATTAGTAAGTGCTAGTGTAATGCATTCTGATCCGGCAGGACTTGCAGCAAATAAAGTGAAGTTACTCAGCAAATACCAGAGTCTATATATTTCTTTTTGTGGTGCTATGGGAGCAGAAAACTGGTGGCAGTGAATCAGCCACCTGTTATAGCCACAGCCTAGGTCTTCTGTTCTATTGACAATTACCCCTGCTATCTCTACAACTTGAAGGATCAAGCAAGGGTCCGGAAGAAGCTGCACATTAGAACTGGCCACTAGTAGAGTTCAACAAAGTTCAATGTTTGCAATGTTGCTCTTCCCTGTCTTTATCAATGATCTGTGAGAAGACATTGGAGCAACTGACTACATGTTCACAGATACATACTGCAAAGATTTGTACAGGTGTTAGAACCTTAGGTGAGGAAAACAGGTTACAGGGAGGATCCAGGTGTGAGGGGGCAATGGGCAAATGCCATTTAATATGAGGAAGGTAGTGCTATGAACACATTAGGGGAAATGCCAAGTATATATCTCAGGGTTTTGTGGTTAAGGCTGAACAGGAAAAGGATCTGGATGTTTTAGTGTCAGAATCTTTGAAGGCCCATAATCAGCATTGTGAGACTATTGTTAAAGCAAGTAGAGTGTTGAGATGTATTTTCAGGGTGAAATTGAAAATTTTATAATGCTTGTAAAAGGCCTTTATTAAGAATTTAGAATACTCAGTCCAGTCTGGATTTAGTTTCCTCACATTTTAAGGGATAGCAAAGCCCAGGAAAGATTCAGAAAAGGCCCAGTGGATTGATATCTAGTTTAAATATCTTTAATTACTACTGTAGATTTAGAGAGCTTGAGTTTTATACTCTTGCAAAACAGAGGCTATGAAGAGATTTGAGTGCAGTCTTTAAGACAGTGAAAGGGTTCAGTTGGTACCATTTGGATGAGTGATTTGATTTGGATAGGTTAAGGAGGGCCAGAGAACACAAACGCATAAGCAGATAGCTAGGTTAAATGCCAAGTGACATTTCTCTTCCGAGTCATTGACCTATGGAAGAAGTTGCCAGTTCATGCAGTGAGTATGGATGAGTTCCTGCATATGGCCGAAATAAATGCATATGGAGAGTCAGTGGGTATTGGTGGTCTATTTGTCACTGTGGATTCTTGGAACTTCTTTAATCATCTTTGGTATGTTGGAAAGGAATTTCTCACAGTTTATGCTAAATTGTCTGAAAGATTTTGCCTTATTTCTCATCTATCCCAGGAGCTGGAGATGGTGGGGAGGGACGTGAGGAGAGGAAGAGAAAAAGGATGCATGGTTTGCAAAAATTAAAACACAACAGTACAGAATAGGTTTGCTGGACCGGCTGGTCTTCTGCTGTCCTTTGATTTCATATCTTTCACGAGGCCACAAAACTAAGACAATAATTTCGGAGCACAGGATATATGTGAAAATTGAAGTAATTGGTGTTTGTTAATAATCGACCTGGGGAGAAAATTTTAGCAAGATTGTAGCAAATAAGTTAATAGAATAGCATTAAGCAAATTACATTTGTATAAAAGCAAAATATTGTGGATGCTGGAAATCTGAAATAATAACAAAAAATGCTGGAAAAATTCAGCAGGTCTGACAGCATCTGTAGAAAGAGAAACAGAAAAAGAGTCATATGGACTTGAAATGTTAACTCTGTTTCTCTTTCCACAGATGCTGTCAGACTTGCTGAATTTTTTCTGCATTTTCAATTTTTAATTACATTTGTATGATATGTTGAGGGAGAGAATATATTGCTGGAAGGAATTTTCATGGGCCAATTCTCTGCCTCAAACCCCATTACCATTATTCATTAAAAGAAAAAGACACGAAGAGGGTCGAGTGAACAACAAGCAATGGACCCTTCATTCAGGAGCTATAGTTGGTTTGTTCAGGTGGGTGTGTTTGGGGCATTACGTTAATTGAAACAGAGGGCAGAAGTAATAGCACATACCATGTGAATGACATGAATAGTGTCAAGTCCCACATGCCACTTTTCAGAGAAGCACGTCTCAAGATGTCATACACACTGTAGATGTTGGTATAGGAGTCGACCTTTGAAGCCTCAAAAAATACCTCCAAAAACGGGGATGGATTTATGCCCCGAGTATAAAAGTGAATCACTGGTGTGAGTATGGGTGGTCATGATTTTTGTCGTTCACCATGGTAGTCTGCTTTGTATGTGCCTGTCTTAAACTCCCACTCATCTTCGCAACACAGCATGTATTGCCTGCTTGGTCCCTTGCACCCAGTTATAAGATATGGTAAAGTAAAACATCCATTTGTGGGGTGAAAAATTGAGGCTGACTACTAGTTGGAGTATAGAATGTCGTGATTGAAAAGGGGGGTCGACTTATACACCGAGTGTATGCAAAAACATGATTTTTGGGGTCATCTTATACACCAGGTCAACTTATACCCAGCGATCTACAGTATATGACAAACATTATTTATTAGTTTATTATGTTACCAATTGACTATCCAAGTGACCAATTGTGAACAGACCAAGTAGTAACAAAAACTCCCAATGAGGAATGAGTTACCAATGGAAAACTGAGAAATCAAATCTCTCCATTTTTTAAAGCAATCACTTACAAACTAACATACTGAAAATGCAGCTAAGCAATTGGCTCAAACAATTCCTTTTGTTTTGTTTTCTGTGCCATTTTGCCCCTTTACTCAGTTTCGTTTATAAAACCAAAATTTATTTATTTATTATTCATTGATTCATGGGATGTGGGCTCTGCTGGCTGGGTCAAAATTTATTGCCCATTCCTAGTTACCCTTGAGAAAATGGTGGTGAGTTGCCTTCTTGAACCGTTGCAGTCCATATGGTGTAGGTACACCCATAGTGCTGTTAGGGAGTTCCAGGATCTTGACTCAGTGACAGTGAAGGAATGGCGATATATTTCCAAGTCAGGATGGTGAGTGACTTGGAGGGGGACTCACAGGTGGTGGCCACACTTTTGCTGGAATGAGGCACCTCAGAGCATATCCCATTAGTTAGACTGTTCTTACATGTTTAGATTTTTAAAAATGTTCCCACAAAAGTTGCCAGAAGTGTGAGCTGACAATGATGCAGCAAGACCTTGGTGAATAATGGTATAATCTTTTTAACCAATGAAATTAAAGGACTGAGAAATAAACAGAGTGAGGATTGAGAAGGAATGTGAAATGTAGTGGGAAATTCGATGGATCAGATTATACAGTAATCTGGGACTTGCCACAAGAATGTCAATGAACTGGCCAGAGCTGCTTAAGGTAAGATACATTTTTACACCTCTTTACTCTGCAAATCCCGCACAACCTTACTTCAGCACTACAATCCTTTCCTCCTCTGGGTCCTGTCTCATGTTTCTGCTGTCACTTGCACACTCAGCACTTGGCACTATCCTCAGTGTCCCTTTCCTTCCACCCCCCCCACCCCCCCACTTTCCAAGAAACTTATCAGCCATGATTGAATGGTGGAGCAGACTCGATGGGCCAAATGGCCAAATTTCTGCTCCTATGTCTTATGTTTTTTTCTCTTGTAGCACAGTAAACTGTAGTGATGTATAATTGCAACCTAAAAATCATCTTACCTTTTATATCAACTAAAGTATGGTAGTTGCTTTAGATGTTTGCTTAATCATATTACTTCAAGCAAACTGCGGGACCAAATGCAAATCTGAGAGCAAATGTTCTGTGCTTAAATTCCTCCCAAAATCTCCAGCCAGTTTACAGTAAACAAAAGACTTCCCAATAATTCAGCTTGCATCAGATGCAGTTCCCTTTAAATTATGCTCAGGATGACACTCTCCCAACTTACTATGTTCGTGGATTCTGGCCGTATTTTAGCATTTTGATATCAGACTTCCGTTGCCTTCGGTTGGGAGCATTGGACACTTATTTCAAGACCAATCCAAAGACAAAAGTCTCACAGGCCTGCCAGCTGCTGCCGGCTCACTCCTGCCCCATTATATTTTCACCAAATTGGTTGTGAAAAATTTGACCTACAAAATGAATTTCAACAAGAACCAGAACATATCCTGGTTATCATACAAGATAATTAGATTAGTTTCCTTTCAGGTAATTCCATTTCTAAAGATGCATAAAATAAATCTTTACAACTGTTAAAAGTGGTGCTTGATAAAGCCAATAAAAATTATATTTTGGGTATTAATCTAAAATTGGAGCTGTAAGTAAAGATTAGCTTTGTAAAAACATGTAAAATAGCTACTTATTAAACATCTACCTTGAAATTAGCCTGTTGAGAATTAGTTGAAGGGTTTGATGATCAAATGTAATAAGTTCCTTTACAGTGTTTGTATCTGTAAAAATTGGACATAGTATAACTCAAAAGCTGAATTATAAAGATGTTACATTATTTTGCAAATAACTGTGGAAACCTTTCTAACCTTATATAGATCTACATATCAAATTGATAGCTAGGTATTTTTTTCAATCCATTTCCTAAGCTTGTAAAACACTGTATGCTTAGAAATATTTCCATTTTCAGACCACCAAAGTAGTCAAAATATTTCAGTAGACAGCTTCCTTTTATCAGTTAATCATGACAAAATAACTGATGTTTAAACTTGCACTTAATCATTTTTTGTCTCAACAATTATGCCATTACTATTTAATTATAGTCTATTTTCTAGGCCCCTCTAAAAACCCATTCATTTAGAATCAGAAAGATGATGAAAATATCAATTGATCTCAAGTTTTGATGATCCCAATTCATTCTATACATTTTTGTCTGCTTAAAAAGAACATGTAACGATTATTCTTACCCTGTGAGTCTTCAGTATTGTACTTTCTAAGTCACAATCCTGTCCCTGGTAAATCCAACAAAAATAAATGATTATACTTCTTTGATTTTCTTGTGTTTTGCTTATTTTCTCTTCTTCAGGCAGAGACGTTGGGCTGATTCTGAAGCAAACTTAACTGTATAATATACCATATAATCTGTTTGGCAGAACTGCTGTCAAATAAGAAATAGACAGGAAGCATATGTAATCTTAATTTAGAGTGAAGCTATTTATAGCAGCATGTAGTCCCTTATCTGCATTTGGTCGTTATGTTAAAGCAGCAGATTTGCTTACAAAAAGTGACCGATTTCTCATTGTATTACAGGGTTTTAACTGCCATAACTGAAAGTAAGAAGACCATATTATACTGAAAAGATTCACAAACTTAGAATGGGGTATTTATATGAAAAATACACACTTAACACACCGGAAAATGTCTTGACCATTCCAGTGTGAGTGATTTTTTAACAACCTCTATGATTTTGAAAATTAACTTTTACAAGTATGAAGTCGTATCCCTTCAGATTTTAATTGTTGTTAGACATTTAAAATCTTTTTTTTTTTACTTTTCCTTTCCTTTATTTCTTTCCTTCAAATTCCATTGCTGTACATGATTTGGCACTGAAATATTCTAACTTGCACTTGCTAGTTCAGACTCTGCCCTGGAATTCTCTGCAGGAGAACTTTAACCAGGAGAATGGTGTGGGTTTTGGTGCTGGGGGGAGAGGGGGCAGTGGGTTTAAAATCAACAGAAATGCAAAAGTGTTGGGAAGCCTGCCCCAACTCAGTGACTTTGCATTTAATTAGGACGCAGGGGGAACAGGAGAGAGCACAGCAGGAGAGAGGAAGCAAGGGAGAGGGGAGTAAGGGAGAGGGGATCAGAAGAGTTCTGGGGCACAAGATTGGTGATGCAAAAGGGAGGAGAACAGAAGAAGGAGAAGTAGAAGAAAGGGGAGCAGCAGAGAAGGGAGGAGATTAAAAAGGGAGCATAAGAGGGGGGGGATGAGAAGGAAAGGGAGCAGGAGAGGGCAGCAGAAAAGTGAGGCCAGCAGAAAGGGGAGCAACAGGGAGGGGAGCACCATAGAATCATAAAATGGTTAAAGCATAAAAGGAGGCCATTCAGTCCTTTGTGTATGTGTCAGCTCTCTGCAGGAACAACTTACCTAGTCCAGTTCACCTACATTTTCCCTGCAGCCCTCGAATTTTTTTCTCTTCAGATAATTATTCAATTCTCCTTTGAAAGCCTTGATTTATCTGCCTCCACTACACTTTCAGGCAGTGCATTCCAGATCCTAACCACTTACTGCATTAAAAAGCTTTTCCTCATGTCGCCATTATCTCTTTTGCCAACCACCTTAAATTGGTATCCTCTGGTTCTGGATCCTACCACCAACAGGAACAGCTTCTCCCTGTCTATTCTGTCCAGACCCCTCGTGATTTTGAATATCTCTATCAAATCAAACCTTCTATTCTCCAAGGAGAATAGTCCCAGCTTCTCCAACCAATTCATGTAACTAAAGTTCCTCATCCCTGGAACCATTCTCATGAATCTGCACTGGACTCTCCCTAATGCCTTGACATCCTTCCTAAAGTGTGAGGCTCAGAACTAGCCACAATACTTCAGTTGAGGCCAAAAAAATGTTTTATACAGATTTATCATAAGTTCCTTGCTTATGTATTCTATTCCCCTATTGATAAAGCTCAGTATCCTGTATTCTTTGTTCACACTTCTCTATATGAAATTTCATCTGCCACTTCTCCATTCTTTCCACTAACCTACGTGCTCTAAATGCTTATCACTACCCTTCTCACAGCTCACAATACTTACAAATGTTGTGACATCTGCAAATTTTGAAATTGTGCCCTGTACACTGTCACAAATATGTAATTATGAAATTACAGATTTTAAGGAAACTGTTTCAAAATTTGATTTCAAACCTTTAAATTGAGTTTAAAAGCCCTTTTCAAAATGCAGGCATGGACAGACATCTTGGCACCTTTCTGTCTTCATTCAGACCTTCAGAACTGATCACAGAGTCATTAAAATGTAAGGTTCCTCCCAGGGCTGTCCATTGAATCTTCTAAAGGAATGAAGACTCCTTAGCTTCTGAGAGAACTGAGGGTTGACAAGTCCCTGGGTCCTGATGGGCTTCATCCTAGGGTCTTAAAAGAAGTGGCTGTGAGATAATTGATACATAAGGCTGAATTTTCTGGCTGTTGGGGGGGCGGGCAGAGCGGGCACAGGCTGGCGCAGGCCCAATCACCACTCGCAATCAGGTCCGCGCCGCTATTTTATGCAGGCCGGCCAATTAAAGCCTGCCCAGCGTACTTCACGACTCCCGTGCATAGCGGGAGTGGGCGGGCGGTGACGGGCACACTCAGCGTGCCAGGTCCAATGGCGACCCGGCAGCCTGTATAAAGGAAGGCCTGGCAGCCTTGGAAAGGCTGCTTGCAACGGCTGGGCGAAGGGCTCTGCAGAGGGGCAATGGGGGTTATTCAAGTCCGGAGGGTAGGCCATCGGGGCAGGCCAGGCCGGAGGGTAGGCCATCGGGGCAGGCCAGGCCGGAGGGTAGGCCATCGGGGCAGGCCAGGCCGGAGGGTAGGCCATCGGGGCAGGCCAGGCCGGAGGGTAGGCCAGGGGGGCAGGCCAGGCCGGAGGGTAGGCCATCAGGGCGGGGGGCCAGTGAGCCCCTCGTTTTTCCGATGACTGCCTTGCTGCCCTCCTCGAGGAGGTGGCAGCACGGCGGGAGGTGCTGGTTCCCCAGGATGGGAGGAGGAGGTCCCCCCACATGACAAAACATGCCTGGGAGGAGGTGGCGGAGGTGGTGAGCTCCCGCGACGTAGTGCGGCGCACCTGGATCCAGTGCCAAAAGCGCTTCAACGACTTGTTACGCTCTGGAAGGGTGAGTGCCATGTTGGCATTGGTCACTTAACCAAGCAGGTTGGTTTTATCACCCTCCCTGCCCCCCACCCCCTCCCCAACCTCCCAGGTCTGAGTGTAGTGGCTGCATTGAATCATTGATGGCATGTGTCCTTTGCTGGGTGGGCCAGCAGATATTGCCCATGCCGAGGTCAGCATGAGAGGGTGGTGAAGAGATGGGTTCTGTGCCCGCAGCATGTGGTACACTGAGACTCAGATTACTGTTTAGGGGGCAACCTAGAGGAGCTGCACCTAGGCGCAGTGCTGGAACTCCAGGACATGTCCAAGTCAGGGTGATGACATGCTGGGAGGGGAGCTTCAAGGTGGCGTGGCAACGAACCATCTGCTGCCCTCTGCGCTCCACGTATTTGCGCATCCTTGCAATGGAAGGATATACCATGTGGTGCCTAATGTGATGTAGTCAGCATGTGGCCAAGGGGAGCGGTGGGGAACAGGCCTAGCATCTTTGTGTGAGTGTTTGGCAGCAGCGGGGTGAGGAGGCACTGGGGTCCTGATATGTCCCACTCTGGTTGGGGTGGGCCGTGCGCGAAGAGAGTCCATGTGCAATTTGCACAAATCAATGCTCACCTCTCATTTTCAGGAGAAGAATGCACATAATGCTGCAGAGTGTGAGGACTGGCAGTGGCCAGGCACAGTTGGCCATTCTCAGCCGGCTTGAGCAGGAGGCCCTGGATTTGGAGAGGCGCCATGCGCCCAGGTCCACTGGTGTGGGTTAGGCTGGGGTGCCACGGCCAGGTATTTATGCCCAGCAGTGAGGTCAGCATTGTTCTCCTTACAGCCATAGCAGTGCTGAATGTTAAGTGATTTAATTTTGCAACATGGCTTGACCATTGCTTATGGAAGGATGAGTGCATAATGATCCGGGGGACAGGGTTCACTTTGTTGTTGTCTCCATGTTAACTGATCCAATGATCTTGTTCTTCCTTTCAGCATCATCGGAGCAGGGCCGGGAGGAGGAGCAGCAGAGGCCCCGTCTCACACCTGAGGGCCCTGAAGTCTCACCAGGGTAACACCATCTCTGCCAGGCAGGCACCAGCGCAGATATTGGCATCTCGGTGGGAGTTAGAACATCGGCTAGTGTCCCAGGGCATAGCGGTGTGGGCACTTCACACTCGCTGGAGGAGCTGGCAGAGACAGCGTGCCCATGGTGCCAGCAGTCGGAGGACTGCAGGGGACCAGGCGCATGCTCAGTCGGTGCCTGATGATGAGCTTCTGGAGTCATCCGCAACACAGCAGGGGCATGAAATGTGGCCGGGTTTGCAGGAGCATCTGGGGGAGATACATGAGGCTATGCTTGGCTTGGTCTCCATGGTGGAGGAGTCTACACGGACGATCGACGAAGCAATGAGCCACATGTCTGAGCGCCATGCATCCTCCATGGAGAGAGTGGCGACTCTCATGGAGAGGCTCCACCAGGAGACCCATCAGGGCTTCCTGGGGACGCACTCGGACCAGCAAGCCCTCACATCAGCACTGACCTCTGAGCACCAAGTTTCTCAGCTCGGTGCCCATCCATCCACGGTGAGCAGGGAGGTCCGAAGCGACCTCACATTGGCGCAGCAGCTGCCTGTCGTCGCTGCGGGTGCCTCTCAGGGCACACGGGATGAGGGCGGCAGCTCCTCGCTCCTCTGCCAGTGACTGTAGCATCCGGTGAGGCTGCAGTGACTGGGGAGATGCCAGCTGTGGAACTGGCCGCTCCCTCCCAGGCAGGGCCAGCACAGGCTCTACGGGCCAGAGGACAACCGCCAAGGTAATCGAGGCCAACAGGACAGCAGAGTCAGCAGGCTGTCTCAGAAGCCACTCCCAGCGATGGGGCAGCACCAAGACGTAGTACCCGTAAATGAAAGCATAAGGCACCTTAGGCACACCACGGCTTTCTCACTGGTGCTTTTGTGTTGGCCCGAGCTGAGGTCTTTATGATTTGCTTTGAATTGGAACACCCTTGTTATTTTTTTTGCTGGAGTTTCTTTGTCTGTGATATTAAATTCAGACATGTGACTATGGCTGAGGGTGTCTCTTTTCTTCTGCAGGTGTATAGTTTCCAAAAATGTTATGAGTGCTTTGTGGAACATTCAGCATCATTAACCATGCCCTTAGTTACTGTTCCTGACCTGGTCGATTTTGCACTTAGGTGTTGAGTATGGAGCCCACAGCCCAGGCTTGTCCTAGAGGTCCATCTGTGGTGTGCTAGCTGAAGGTTCATTGGATTAAAGCCTCCCGGGTGTCCCTGCCTCCCTGCAGTATGCCCGAGTCAGTGTCTACCCCCTCAGCATTTCCCTGTACGTGCTCATCCTCGGACTCACTGCTGGACTCATCGTGTGCAGCCGCAGCCACTACGTCGACATCTTCATCGTCCACTGCATCTCCCCTTTCCAGCGCAAGATTGTGGCGAGTGCAGCATGCAACCACTATCACCGACATACAATCTGGGGAGTACTGGAGTGCGCCTCCTGAGTTGTACGGGCATCGGAAGCGCATCTTGAGAAGACCGTTGGCTCTCTCCACCACAGCCCTTGTGGAGGCGCAGCTCCTATTGTACCTCTGCTCAGCTTCTGTTCTTGGATGGTGGAGAGGCATCATGCACCCAAGAGCCATCCATCCTGCCGGGCTGGAGCACTGAAGAGTCCCAGCACCTGGGAGTGCCTGAGGATGTAGGCATCGTGGGAGCTGCCTGGGTACCTTGCACAGACTTGTAGAATCAGCATCCTGTGATCACACACTATCTGGACGTTCATGGAGTGGAAGCCCTTCCTGTTGACGAAGGCACCGGGCTCACCTGCTGGCGCCTTGATGGCCATATGTGTACAGTCTATTGTTCCCTGGACACGGGGGAAGCCAGCAATGGCCACGAAGCCTCTGGCTTTCTGTACCTGACCGGCCTGGTCCCAACGGAAGTGGATGAAGGTCAATGCACGCCTGAACAAAGCGCCTGTAACCTGCTTGTCATAAGTGTGGACAGCTGATTGGGAGACTCCGCAAAGATCACCCACCGAGCACTGGAAAGAGCCAGAGGCATAGAAGTTGAGAGCAGCTGTGACCTTTAGAGCCACTGGCATGGGGTGTCCACCCACACAGTTAACGGCGATCTCAGGGCCTATCATCTGACAGATATAGTTGACTGTCTCCCTTGAGAGACGGAGCCTCCTTTGGCACTGCATCTCAGACATAATGAGGTAACTGCTTCGCCGCCTGTAAACCCCGGCAGCACGATAGTGGCGACTTCTGCAGCCCCTTCCGCCTTGGTCTACCTATTGGCCCTGTGCCCCTTGTGCTCCTCCCAAAGGTGCCTCCCCTGGGGGCTGAATGTGCACTCCTAGCCTCCTCCCCCTTCTAGCCCCCCCTTCCTCCTCAGAGGAGCTGCCTCCAGTGGACAGTTCAGCTCCCATTCCCAGGCTAAGAGAAGGCTTCCTGAAACCTGCAGGCCCAGAAAAGATTGCTCACTGCAGAGTGCTGACCTGAAGGTTAAGAGTCCAGACAAAGCAGCTGGTATGTGTTTTGAAGTATTGCAGTTCACACAGGCAAGTATCAGTAACTTTGAAAAATAAATACTTGACTGCGCACAATCGCGACCCCAGTGAGCCCTCTTATCCCGCCCGTGGATGAGGTTTATATAAATGTGTCCTACCTGCCTGCCCGTTGTGCCCGCGCGCCAACCTGAAGATTGCACGGGTGCCAAAAAATCGCGGTCGATTGGAGCGTTAAGGGCCTTAAGTGACCCATTAATTAATGGCAGGCGCGCATCAGAGAGCATCGCATGCCCGCGCAATGTAATATTGCAACGGCACGCGGTAACATCAGGACGCTCACCCGTAGTCACTGCGCGTCAACGGGAAAATTCTGCCCGTAGGTTTTCATTTTCCAAAATTCCCCAGTTTCGGGAAAGGTCCCTTTAGATTAGAAAATAGCAACCTCCTTTATTCAAAAAGGGAGGGAGACATTTGACAAGGTGACACATCAAAGGTTATTGCAGAAAATAAAAGCTCATTATGTAGTAGGTAACATATTGGCATGGATAGAAGGTTGGCTAGCTAACAGGAAACGGACAGTAGGCACTGAAGGGTCATTTCCTGGTTGGCAAGGGGCAACGAGTGATTTGTCACAGGGATCAGTGCTGGGACTCAACTTTTTACAATTGTTATAAATGATTTGGATGAAGTGACCAAATGTATGGTTGCTAAATTTGCTGATGACACAAAGATAGGTAGCAAATTAAGCTGTAAAGAGGATATAAGTAGGCTACAAGGGGATATAGATAGGTTAAGTGAATGGGAAAAGATCTGGGACAGGATTTTTAGTTCGGTGGGTGCCCGCGATCAGCGGGCCTGGGAGCAGACGGGGAATGGCCAGATAATGACCTGCTAGCTGAAGTGCGCGCTGAGAAGCTCAGTGCTGCCAGGGTGGGGGTTGTAGGAGGGCAAGCGCTGAAGTCAGCGCGGGTGCACGGGAATGCAGAATGAAAGCTCCCTGAAGGCAGAGAGCTGAAATACAATAAAAACTGAAATACAATAAAAAAAAGTTTTTAAAATCCCGTTAAAATACCCATGCATCAAAGTCAGTCACCTGGACATATGCAAGATGAAAATTCTGTCCAAACATTTTTATTTTTTTTAATTTAATAACGGGAACCTCATCCCGCACTTGGATGAGGCTTCCTGAAAAATGCAAAGGCTGCCTAGCCAATTCACCCACACGCCAACTGTAATGTTGGACGGGCAACGGAAAATCTCCATTAATTGCGCCATTAATGGGCTTAATTGCCCTCTTAATTGTCGGCGGGTGCGTTTCTGAGTTTAGCGCGTGTCCACCAACCGAAATATTGCGCAATGACATCAGGGCGCTTGCCTGATGTCATCACACACTATTTCATGCTCGAGAGGGCAGGGCGCACACTCACACGCCAAGTGAAAAATTCTACCCCTGGAGTATAATGTGGGAAAATGTGAAAATGTCCATTTTGGCAGGAAGAATGAAAAAGAAGCATATTATCTAAATGGTGAGAGATTGCAGAACTCTGAGATTCAGAGGGACCTGGGTGTCTTAGTGCATGAATCGCAAAAGGCTAGTATGCAGGTACAGCAAGTAATTAGGAAAGCTAATAGAATGTTATCATTTATTGTGAGGGGAATTGAATACAAAAGTAGGGAGGTTATGCTTCAGTTGTACAGGGCACCAGTGAGACCACATCTGGAGTACTATGTACAGTATTGATCTCCTTATTTAAGGAAGGATGTAAATGTGTTAGAA
Organism: Cetorhinus maximus; assembly: GCF_964194155.1. Lineage (NCBI taxonomy): Eukaryota > Metazoa > Chordata > Chondrichthyes > Lamniformes > Cetorhinidae > Cetorhinus > Cetorhinus maximus. The sequence continues at coordinate 65,729,010 of NC_135879.1, read as the reverse complement.
GCAGTTCAGAGAAGGTTTACTTGACTAATACCTGGAATGGGCAGGTTGTCTTATGAGGAAAGGTTGGACAGGCTAGGCTTGTATCCACTGGAGCTTAGAAGAGTAAGAGGTGACTTGATTGAAACATATGAGATCCTGAGGGGTCTTGACAGGGTGGATGTGAAAAGGGTGTTTCCTCTTGTGGTAGAATCTAGAACTAGGGGTCACTGTTTAAAAATAAGGGGTCACCCATTTAAGACAGAGATGAGGAGAATTTGTTTCTCTCTGAGGGTCGTGAGTCTTTGGAATTCTCTCCCTCAAAAGGCGGTGGAAGCAGAGTCTTTAAATATTTTTAAGGCAGAGGTAGATAGATGCTTCATAAGCAAGGAGGTAAAAGATTATCAAGGGTAGGAGGGAATGTGGAGTTGAGGTCAAAATCAGATCAGTCATGAGGGCTGAGTGGCCTACTCCTGCTCCTAATTCGTATGTTTGTTTGTAGAACAGGAGACAGGAAGAGACTTTAAAGGGACTTCCACATGGTTAACTCCTTTGCCTGGTGGTACAATGGCTCTTTTGAAATTAACATGGTAGCCATTTTGCTTTGGTTGTGATAAAGACAAGCTGAGAAAACTATGTGTGCAGAACCCCCAGAGAGGACTCTGAGAGGCATCATCAGAGAGGGTTCTTGGCCAAGGGAGGATAAAGAGGAAGGTATACAGGAATCACCTGCTGTTCTGTCGAAAGAGTCCAGGCAATCTGCAAGTGCCATAACTGCAGAAGTAATGAGGAACAAGAAACCTTCTCTCTCTCCCAAAAACCTGCTGACCTGCTGGGTCCACCTACAAAGGCATCCTCTGACTATTCGATTACAGAAGCCATTGTAGCTGCTGAACACAATTATTCAACTTCAATCCTTCACTCCAGACAGCCAACACGTCAACTGCAAGTTATGGGCCTGCAAAAACATCTTTAAGGACTGACCTGAATTTCATCTTTATAACTATCTTTTATCTTTAACTGCATTTAATCTTTGTATATATTTAGTTAATTTAAGTAACTTACAGCAGTGCTTTTGGTAATAAACAAGCCTGGATCTTGTTTAAAACTAAAGCTTTGCTGCTGGTTATTTTTCAATTGAAATGCCTTTTACATGGCTGTGACAACACCAAAGTCTAATATATATCAAGAAACAAAAGGGCCCTAATACCGACCCGTGACAAACCCCACTATGTAACTTCCTCCAGTCTGAAATACAACCGTTCACAACTACTCTCTGTTTCCTATCACTCAGCCAATTTCATATCCATGATGTAACTATCTAGTTTATTCCATGGGCTCTGATTATGCTGAAAAGCTTATTATGTGGAATTTTATCAAATGCCTTTTGGAAGTTCACGTACACCACATCAAACACATTGCCCTCATCAACCCTCTTTGTTACCTCATCAAAAACCTCAACAAATTAGATAAATAGGATTCGCCCTTAACAAATTCCTGCTGGCTTTCCTTAATTAATTCACACTCGTCCAAGTGACTGTTAATATCGTCTCAAATTATCATTTCTAAAAGCTTTTTCACCACTGAATTTAAACTGTAGTTGCTGACTTTATCCTTGCTCCTTTTTTGAACAAGGGCTGTAACATTTGCAGTTCTCCAGTCCTCTGGCACCACCCCTGAATCTAAGGAGGATTGGAAGATTAGGGCCAGTACCTCTGCAATTTCAACCCTTACTTCCCTCAGTAACCTTGGATGCATCTCATGCTATCTTGGTGACTAATCAATTTTTAGGTTCAGCAAGCCTATCAAATACCTCCTCTTCATCACTTATTAACTCATCCAGTGTCTCAACTACCTCCTCTTTCACTATGGCTTAGTAAAGACGGATTAAAGTATTTATTTAGTACCTCAGCCATGCCCCAAGCCCCCATGTGTAAATCCCCTTTTAGGTCCCCAAGCAGCCCCACTCCTCCTTTTACCACCTTTTATTACTTATATGACTGTAGAAGACTTTAATAATCCCTTTTGTGTTAGCTACCAGTCTCTTCTCATACCCAGGGGGAATCATCCACTTCCGCCATCAATGGCATTCATGGCCGGCGGAGGCGACGATATGGCAGGATGCAAAAAATCATTTTCCTGACATCGGGACCTTTCTCTCCCGGCGTTCGTGGCAGGTTGATGGTGGTACAGTTTTCCCACTGAAGCTCCGGGGGGAACCCATTTTGCATCTCCTGCATGCTCATTAAAACCCCAACAGACCGGATATGTGTGCCCCATCAAAACTTCCACCCCACCAGCAGGAATTTACGCCGTTCCATCACCCAACTGCACATACGTGGTGTGCACCCGGTGATGGAGAATTTTAGAGCACTTACCTTACAGTCGAAGCTGGCTGCACCACCTGAAGCTGACCGCAGGTATGGTGTGCGCCAAGGCATGAAGCCAAGGGGGGGTCTGGAGGGGGTGAAAGGGGGTTGGATGGAAGACAGGGAGGGTCCGAAGGAGATGAAGCAGGGCAGTTCAGAAGAGATGAATGAAGGTCCAAAGGAGATGAAGTGGCGGGGTTGGGTGTGCGAGCGCAACTGGGGGATTCCAGTTACTGTTGCTAGGCGCTATGGGTTGGCACTGCACCAGGTGGGTAATCTTCTCCTGAACCTGGGCCAGCCTATCTGGGCCCAGGTAATAGGAAGACTGCCTTCTGGAAGGGGTCTCTCCCACATTAATACCAGGTAGGGCTGTAGCCTGGTGGGTTGTTGCAGGTCATTTTAAGTACAGTGGGCAGCTCTGTCAGGTTGTCTTGCGATTCTGCATTAAGGTGGGTGAGTATGGTGTCCAATCTTGTTGGAATCTCTCTGCTGGTCAGCTAGATAGTAGGGGTTTCAAAGTGGGCTTTACCCGTGTCTCCCTGTAATCTATTGTTCCTGTTCCGTATTTTCTCTTTTGCTTTGGAAATGAGTCTTCCTCTAGGCTGTTTCATGTCTTTTGGAACACCATTGCCCTCTGGCAGGCAGTTGGCTCTCGCTGCACCTCCCTGATGCTTTTCAACTAAGTGTAGCATCACCCTAACTCTTTCTGGGTCTATTTGGGAACTTTCCTGTTCCCATTTAAATTTGCCATAAAGCTGTCGGCCAAACCGATTATTGGCTCCTTAAGCAGGCCTTTGGCTTGGGAGTGGGTGCTCTCCGTACTTGTTCCCTGTCCCCTGGAACACCACCGCCCTCAGGTGGAGGTGCATCTCCAGCTATATTCCCTTGTGGCTTTTCAACTGGGTGAGGCATCTCACTCCCTATCTGCTCATCTGTTTAGCGACTTCATTTATCCCTATATAAAGTTAGGAAGAAGGTTCCTGCCAGCCATACTTCAGGCAATTCCTTAATCTTTTTTCTTTCCTGTCTTAATAATTCGCCTTCCTTCAGGCTCTTTGACTTTGTGGGACATCTCCCTCATGATCTCTTTCCCTGCTCTGGTACTTCTCCTGTCCCTGTTTAATTTTGGGACATTCTGTGAGTCTATTTTAAATGCCGTTGGCCATTCCTGGACCTCTTTTAACTATACTGCCCTGGCTTTGGCCTTATTAAATTCAAGCAGCATCTCACTCAATGGTTATAGGTTTTATGTCATCCTTTTGGGCCTCTGAATGTTCTCCAGCCTCCTGCACTCCTCCTGCAGATTTCTGCTGGCTGATGCTGGCCTCTTTTCTCGTGCTGGCTGACATTTTGCTGCCAGCTAGATTTTTTTTTTTAAATATACTTTATTCATAAAATATCTGGAAGAACATTACAAAACATTTCTAAATCACCATCACAAAAAGTGCAATCAGATTCAACTTTTACGCATGGATCATGAGATGCTTCAATACAATCAATGAATATTACAATCATTTCAATATGGTCATTACAGACAATCAGACAGTGCAACGATATTGGAGTTATCAACATACATCATGTTGCACTCTGAGGTACTTCAATACAATTATAATACAATTAGTATTCAATGCATACATTCATTGTGAGCTGTACAGCCCGAGGGGCTCTAAACAATTCCCAGCCCCCAGCTAGATTGTTTCCGAGGAAGAATTCAATTCCTGCTGCTGGTAGTTCAGGGACAATTCCTACCATGACAGGGCCAGGGACAAGGCCACACTCTAGGTAGGCCTTATGGAGGGGTGCAAATCCAAATTCTCCTCCCACCCCACTGATCAGTGCCTTGGCCTTCAGGGAGGACTCGGGGGTAAGGTTTATGTTTCCCTCCAACATTAAGGACTGAGTAACCCCTGTGTCCCAGAGCAGTACAGTGGACTTCCTCACATCCTGGGACAGGTACAGGGGCACTGTTCCTAGCAAGACAAAACTCCGATAGCTCTCAGGAATTTTGTCCAGCTCAGCTACACATAGGGCCATGCCCTCAGTGGGGGCTAGTTCCTGCAGCAAGAGTCCCTGCCTGCTCTGTCTCGCTATCTATTGGGGCGACCTTCAGGGACTACTCCTGTGGAGCCCTATTGGACCTACAGACATTCCTCACAATCTCCAGCACTCAGGCCTGGTATGGCCTATTTTATTACAAGGGCAACACGCCGGTTTCCAGGTGTTCTGCTTTCGGGCTGCAGGAGGGTTTCTCGCACCCTCCTTTGTGTTTTCTTTTCTGGGTTGGGGACCTTTCCTGTCTAGGTCACCCTGCTTTTCTTTCCATTGTTCATGAGAATGGTTTGGAGAGGATCTGCCTGAGTTTCCAACCCTATGGGTGAGATCATAGCTGTCTGTTGTGACTGCTGCATCCCGGGCTGTGAGGGTTCTCTGCTCCTCTATGTGCATCCGCAGGTTGGAGAGTAAGCAGTTTTTAAATTCCTCCAACAATATCAACTTCCACAATCCCTCATAGGAGCGTGGGATTTTTAAATACCGTACCCATCTCAAACACAATTGGCTTCAGCCTTCAAGCTCAATGTAGGTTTCTGTGGGTTTCTCACGAATTCCGGAATTGCTGGCAATATCCATACAGGATTAACTCACAGGTACTTAAAATGGCAGTTTTGGTCCCAACTCTTCCTTCTCCCCCTGCCCGCACAGCTAGTGCTCAGCGCTACTGCTCAGGATCCACGCAGGGCGGGCCTTAATTGGCTTGCCTGCATGAAATCACAGTGTGGAGCCGATCGCGGGCGGCTGTCGGCTCTGCAACCACCCTTGTCCGCTCCCACTCCCGCTCCTGCTCCCACTCCTGCCGAGCCCGCCCGATAACTGGAAAATCCTGACCCATTGAAGGCTGCCCATGGATTAAAAATGTCTAGACATCCAATAGCCAATTTAACTGTCCTGCTACTTTCTCAAAAGTGACAAAAATGACTCCACATCACTCTCTTCGAATTTGGGGATGAATCTAATGCACATTAGAGCCTCAGAGAATGGTTCTGGGATAGGGAGGTTAGGGGTGCTACCGGGTTGAGAGAGATTTTCCCTTGCAGCTCCCAGCTGTCTGGTCTCTGTCTCTCCCTTTGAGCTGCTGGCTCCATTTCTAATTTTCAGGGCTGGAATTTTCCTTCACTTTCCTCTCCCTTTCCCTCTCCTGTTACCTTGCTTTCTCTCTATCTCTCTCTTTCTGTCTCCCTTTCCCTCTCCTGAACTTTGCTTTCTCTCTTTCTTTCCTCTCCTGAAACTGTAGCTGCATTCTGAGCTTTTCCAGCTCGAAATTGTCTAGGGGAGGACATTCGCAGCCAGGGTTAAGCCCTTCATCTACCTGCTCTGCCAGATATGTAAGATCTAAATGTTCCACCAGCAACTGGATCAGTTCACATCTCTTCACTTTACTGGGCAATTTTAACTGTACCTCCTGAGCTCCAGCTTTCAGTTGCTCTGTGCTGAGGGATGCTCATGTTTCGCTGTTGAAACTTTGTTTGACCCCAATCTGGGCACCAAAAGTTGCCATTTTCTTAGTGTTAGGAAAAACGAATTTGCTGTGGTAAGTTACTATGTTTTAAAACTCATTCCAGCCACCGAGCTTTTCCTTTTGGTTTCCAAATGTGTCTTTTACCTCAGATTTGGCTTGTGTCTTAACTTGAACTCTGGTCAAATTAAGATGGGTGACCCCAGATTTGAGCCCCTAATTTCTGTTATGAACAGAAGGGATGGTCCATTAAAACAACACTAATCTTCCTCTCACCACCCATCCGTAAACAGAAAGGTGCTTTGATTTGTTTCCTTTTTACATAAGCAGTGGCGTATTTCCCAACCCCTCGATTTTCTGTGTGATCCAATTCCCACTAATAACCCCACAGCAAACTCGAGGTAGGATGAACTCAAAAAGGTTAGTTTATTGCATGCATTCAAAAACCACAAAGAGGGTCCACAATATCCCCTCCACACACATCCAGTAAAGAGAAGGATGGAGAAAAGAAGGTTTTACAGTACAGAGCCCACAGAGAAAATAAATATTGGTTCACATGAGGTCCAGAGCCCAGGATCAAAGTTCCATGGGGAATTCCTTCACAAAGGTATGCGGGCTGAAAACCGCTGGTGTAAGATTTGCTTTTTCGGTGGTGAAATAGCGTGCAGAGAAAATCAGTTTGTAGGTGATGGCACAGGACTTTCTGCAGAGGCAGGGTAGATGGGGCCAGTTGTCCAGCCCGGCTAGAACTCCTTCTGTGTGGCCTGCTAGTCAGACAGTAAAGCAGCAGACTGGGTTTGCAGCCCTGGAAGGTGATATTAACCTGTTCAACAAGTCAGAGTCTTAGGTCATGTGACCTTACTCACCACAACATCTTCAACAAAGGACATTTATCCAGTGTCTGGAAATTGACTTTGTGTTCCAGGTTGATAATGTCTCAGCCATAATGAGCTGAAAGAGGTGCTATTTGTTGAGAGTCTAATGTTTGGGAAGTCATTGGGTGGAATTTTCCATGCCTGCTGGCATTGGGTGTAAGCGGACAATATGGCGTGAAACCGATTTTTGGCTGAAATCTGAAACCAGTGAAATGTGAAATCTGAAACGTGAAACCAGTTTGCAATCTGGGCTCCGCCCATCAATGGTGGGCCACATCTCCACCGCCGCATGTTGGGAACTTCATTTTAATAAATCTGCATATCATTATAAGTCCTGCTCACCAGAATCATCCTCCCAAGTCAGATTTACCACCCACACCGGTGGGAAAACACACCAGTGCAGAACACATCTCGACAAGTGTGACATGCAGAAGTCGGGATTTACCGTTAGAGCCTTGTTCACATCGCGGACATGCGAGGAGCAGAAGGATGCTGGAGCCCGACAGCAACGGGATGCTGGAGGAAAATGCATCGCTTGCTGGGTGGATTCTCATGGACGTGGCTCGGCTACAAAGCAGCTCATGCAACGTGGAAGGTCACTATTGAGGGTCTGCTTCAGGATATCAGTGTCTTGGCCATGGAGGTGGAGGGGGTGTAGGTTTGACTGGGAGTGGAAGGTGTACCAGGGGTGGGCGGGAGAGGAAGGTTTGGTTTGACTAGGAGACAAAGGTGTACCAAGGTGGGGAGTGAGGGGTGGGTGAGGTTGGGAGTGGGGGAACGATGGTGTCGAGGGGGTGAGGTTGCGGGGGAGAGGGTACAGAGGGGAGGGGTGTGTAATGTGGGAACAGGGAACGGCAACTAGGGAGGTAGGGGTATGAGGAGAGGAAGGTGTAAGGGAAGGAGTTTGATGGGGGGAAGGAGTTCAGGCGGGGAAGGACTTCGGGTGCAGGAAGGAGCTCACAGGGGAAAGGAGTCTAGGGGGAGGAAGAAGGAGTAAGGGTGGACGAAGAAGTTCACAGGGGGAGGATCGAGTGCATGCCGAAGAAGGATTAAAGGCAGAGGAAGCAATAAGGGGGGGATTTACAGGTGAACAAGAAAGGGAGGGGTCTGTGGAGTCAATGACTGCCTCCTGAGGAATGAAATGAGGGTGAGTGTGGTAGGAAGGAATGGTGAGAATGAGAGAGAGCAAAGCGAGTTGGTAGGGTGGGAGGGTAAGGGTGTGATGGTAGTGGTAGAAGGGTTGGCAAAGGTGGTTGGTGTGGACTCGGAGGCAGACACGGACCATGGGAGTGGGAAAGAGGAGGTCAGGGAGGTCAATGTGGATGGGGGTGTGATTCTCAGGAAGGCAGGAAACATTCATGTTCACCTGGACATCCCAGAAGGAAAAGGGTTGTGGCTGGTAGGTGATGGTGGGGAGGTGGAAGGTGATGCCAAGTGGTTGGCAGTGATGGGCGAAAGGACGGAGGAGCTGAAGACAAACAGGTGCTGCATGGGAGTGTGATCAGTGGATGGGCAGAGATGCAGGTCAGCTCAGATGGACAACTGATAGAGAACCCCAGCAGGGAGCATTGGCCCGGGACAGTGAGATGAGTGTGATGGAGGAAGGATCTGTGGGAGAGTGCTTGCAGGCTCCGAAAGGCTCTGGCACACACACATTTCTCCCTCCAGAATCAACCATGGGCCGGCTGCATTCAGCCAAACTGCCGGTGGACGGTGGGGGTGGGGGGGGGGGGGGCGGGGGGGGGATGCTTGTGGAGGACTCACGAAGCCTGTAAATGAAGCGAAAAGACAACATTACACAATATTCAGTGAAGGTGAATATATTTGCAGATTATAAAGTGAGAAAATGTGTTCACCTGTGCAACCACTTGTGATCAGAATTTCTTAACTTTTCTAGGCCTAACACTTCTAGGTGCTGCCCTGACATCCGCAGCAGGGGTGGAGGCAGCCTGGTTGACTCTGATGACTTCGGCGTGAGTCCTCTGGAGATCCAAGGCATTGAGGGTCCCAGCTTGCTTCTGTTGTCCTCCTGTGGGCCAGCTGCTCCCTCTGTGGTGACAGAGGACAAGATTGATGGGGTCACAGGTAAAGAGGACTCAGAGACACAGGGCAGCCTCTGAGTTTCCTGAGTGGATGGCCCAGGAGGTGTCCAGCTGCTGCTCCCTTCGGCTGCTCGAGGGGAAGGAGCACCTGGAGGGATGTCCAGGTGCCCTGTTTCCCTTTCGCATCGCCACTGCAGGAAATCACCCATGGTTACTGCAATGGAGTACAGTTCTGCGCACATCTCTGCATTCTGCTGAGCCAGGATCTCCATGGCGTCCGCCTTCCTTCCCATGGAGACCTCCATACACACACATGTGGGCACCAATTCATCAGAGAGCAGGTGGACACGCTCCTCTGACTTGCATGTCACTCTTCCAACAGCTCTGCATGATGTTCCTCACCTTCTGCTGACTCTCCACAATGAGGTGGAAGGCCGAATCCAGAGGCTCGTCATCTGACTCGGACCTCACAGATGTCTCTTCCCCAGCAGTCCTCCGAGTGCTGGGTGCTCAGCTGAACCTGCCTCCTCCTGTTGTGGACAGGTGTCCGTGTGGTGACCAGCAGATTGTGGACCCGAGCCTTCTCTAGATCTAGATCCTACTGAGGTGTGTGTCTCTGTACTGGTGGAGGGTGTGGATAAGCGCTGTGACAGGTCTTCCAGGCTGCTTATTTCCAGCTCTTAGTACATAGGAACATAAGAAATAGGAACAGGAGTAGACCATTCAGCCCCTGGAGCCTGCTCTGCCATTCAATAAGATCATGGCTGATCTTCTTGTGTGTCAATTTCCACATTCCCATCTAACCTGATAACCTTTGATTCCCTTGCTTAACAAGAACCTATCTACCTCCGTCTTAAAAATATTCAATGACCCCGCCTCCACCACCTTCTGAGGCAGAGAATTCCAAAGTTGCACAACCCTCTGAGAGAAAAAATTTCTCCTCATCTCGGTCCTAAAAGGGCAACCCCTAATTTTAAAACAATGTCCCCTAGGTTCTGGACTCACCCACAAAAGGAAATATCCTTTCCACATCCACCTTGTCAAAGCTGTTCAGGATCTTGTATACTTCAATCAAATCACCCCTCACTCTTCTAAACTCCAGTGGAAACAAGCCCAGTCTGTCCAACCTTTCCTCATAAGACAACCCACTCTTTCCAGGTATCAATCTAGTAAACCTCCTTTGAACCGCCTCCAATGCATTTACATCCTTCCTTAAATAAGGAGACCAAAACTGCACACAGTATTCGAGATTTGGTCTCACCAAGGCCCTATAAAACTGAAGCATAACATCCTTACTTTTATGTTCAATCCCTCTCATAATAACGGGTAGCATCCATTAGCCTTCTTAATTACTTGCTGTACCCACATACTAACCTTTTGTGACTCTTCAATGGAGGATGTGTCCTTTTGGCTGGAGATGGGGACCTGGATGGAGCTGAGGGACTGGCTGGCTGAAAGAGTCAGTCACTTGGCAGAGCTCCCTGTGAACCAAAGTAGAGATAATTAGTGCATGGCAGCAGAGTCAAAAGCAGGAGAGAGAGCACTCACATTTGCGTCGAGAGAGGGATGATGTGGTGCAGGATCCTCACGTGGGTGTTCACCATCAACCTCACCGTCACTGCAGGCAAGGTTCACGTCCTTACCATTCAGTGTGATGGCACAAAGTGAGTGAGGGGCCTAATGTGGGCCAGTCCACCCCTGGCCTGGGACCTCTCCTTGCTGCTGTCAGCCAGTCTCTCCTGCATGAAAACAGATGGAGAGCATGTGAGCAAGACACATGACACTGCGTGGAATGTTTGTGTGGTGACTGAAGTCATGGACGGGATCAAGACATGAGCTCCAGAGGATATGAGCCTGGTGGAGATGTGAGGGCATGTGTGAGAGTGAGGTGTGAGATCCCTGTGGATATGTGATGGGTTTGTGAGAACGATGGGGAGAGTGACCTCCCTGGCACAATGGAGGAAACCATTCATCCCCTTTCAGCACTGGGAGACTGTCCTCTTTTGCAGGGCATTGGCTTTGACCACCACTGCTACCATGTCCCATGCCGGATTGGTGACCTTGCTTGCTGGCCTATGCCCAGAGTGGGGGTAGAGGACTTGCAGCGGGCCCCACTGTGTCCAGCAGGTGCTCGAGGGAGGTGCCACTAAATCTCCCTTTGTCAGCCATGACTTTGCAGCAGCTTTCTATCCCTTGAAGAGTGTTAGCTCTTTGCAGAGGCAGTCTTTAAATATGGTGCCCGGTTTACTGAAGGTCTGATGTGACAGTGTGGAGGGCGAATGAGATGCCACCCTGCTAGCGACCCAGCGTGTTCCCCGGGAATGCATGATTCATGAGGCCAGATTGGTTGATACAGTGTGAAAAGCCGCCATTGCGGCCAATGGGTAAACATCCTTTTTCCCACCTGCTACCGCACTTAGTGCAAACCTGGGACCATTCCGCCCATTGTCTCTGCAGATTCTGACTCTGCTGGCAGGCCTGGTCTATCAAATACAAATGGCCTTCATGTAGCTCCCTTTGAAATTGGGCTGTGCAGTCCCCAGGGCTCCTCAGGAATAACGAGATATGACATTCCTGAAACTGCAAAGTAGCTTCTCTTGTTCTGGTGACTCACAGAGAATAATTCACAGACAGGGGGTCAATAATCTTAATGGACTTTGTTCAGTCAAAAGGTCCCATTTAAAATTTAAAAAGGGTAATGGGGATATATTTTTATAAAAATATACTGTGTTAGGTTCTGTTCCGTCACACTCCCCAGTACGCAGCCACCATGTACATGGAACAAGTGAGGAGTGTGGTGGAATACTCTCCACTTGCCTGGATGAGTGCAGCTTCAACAATACTCAGGAAGTTACACACCATCCAGGACAAAACAGCCCGTTTGATTGGCACCCCATCCAGCACCCGCAACATTAACTCCCTCCATCGCCAATGCACAGTGGCAGCAGTGTATACCATGTACAATATGCACTGCAGCAAGTCTCAAGGCTCCTTCAACAGTACCCCTCCAACCCCATGAGCTCTACTAGCTAGAAGGACAAGGGCAGCAGGTGCATGGGAACAGCAGCGCCTGCAGATTTCTCTCTTCTTCACCCTATGGCTGTGCCTTCACTGTGGCTGCATCAAAATCCTGCAGTTGCCTCACTAACAGCAGCAGCTCAATAAGGCAGCAGGCCATCACCTTCTCAAGGGCATTTATGGATGGGCAACACAGATGCTGAGTTTGACAGTGATGCCCACGTCCCATGACAGAAACACTAAATGAACGTTGATGTGAGTTGGGAGAGTACAAAGTTCACTTACCCTAGCGATGTGGATAAGGTCATTCATCCGCTTCCTGCACTGCAGGCCAATCCTCATCTGGACCCATCGGCTGCTGTCCACCCTGGTGACCTCACCCCAGGCCAGTGTGGTCAGTTAGTTGGGCCTCCTTCGGCCACCCCAGGGAAGAAAACCTTTCCTATGCAGCCTCAAGGAGATGCTCCATGAATGCGTTGTTGAAGTGGGGAGCCTGCAGCTTGATGCCTTCTCCTGCTCATCCTTCTTCCAGGGTCCTGGCGCTGTTAATGAAGGCCTGTCCAGGTACCTTTTAAATATGGCGCCCGGTCGACTTCCTGCCCACCCTGCCATGAGACTGGATGTGAACCACATGTATGCATAATTAATGAGGTGGAGAGTGCACGTCTGCGCATAACAGCCCGCCTCACTCCGTGGTGGGAGTCACTCTGACTTCCTGGTCCCGCCACAGAACTTATTTGTTTTTTTTTTAACTTCCCCTCTGAACCTTTTATATTCAGCCTGGCTCTCAATTGTATTTTCCACCTGCCATCTGTCATGTGCACCCCTTTTCTGCTTCACCTTGCTCTCTATTTTTATCATCATCCTGGAAGTTGTGCCCTATCTTTCCTTGTTCTGGGAATGTACCTTGACTGCCCACAAACTACAATAAAAGCAAAAAACTGCGGATGCTGGAAATCTCAGCAGGTCTGGCAGCATCAGCGGAGAAGAGTCATACGGACTCGAAACGTTAACTGTGTTCCTCTCCGCAGATGCTGCCAGACCTGCTGAGTTTTTCCAGGTATTTTTATTTTTGTTCTGCCCACAAACTATCTCCTCTTTAAAGGCAACCAGTTGCTCAGTTACAGTTCTGCCTGCCACTCTTTGATTTCAGTTTACCTGGGCCAGATTCGTTCTCACCCCATTGAAGTTGGCCCTCCCCCAATTAATGATTTTTACTCCGAGATGGGCACAGAAGAGAAGGGATCAGCTCACAGGAGACACTCGCTGTGGCACAGGGCGTAAAGGCAGTGGATACATTCCCTTGACATTTTGGAACAGCAGTGCTTCAGGAGGCTCAGGAGGGGTTCTCTAATTATATCAATGATGAATGCCGTGTGGGCTGTGCATCTAGTCGCCTGTGGTGCCGCCTGACCCCGGTGAATCGATGTAAGCCTGTGTAGTACTGCTATAAGTGGTGCTATGTGATTGAATTTCTACCTCAGTGAATCTATTTTTGGGCTCTTGTGGTAATCTGGGGTGTAATACACCTATAAGAGAATGTGAGCAGATTGACCACATGATTGCAAGACCCAGTAGCGGTGTAGCGCGGTTACATGTGTAGCATGTTAATGTTAGTCTAGAGTAGGGTCTGGTTGGAGAAGAACATATCATGTTCGTGCTCTGTTGTTTGTGAAAATAAATAGTATGTGCTTCATTTCATATTGGTCTCTGCGCCTGCCTTATATTGTAATCGACTCGCCTGCCGACAGACAAGCGTGCAACCGGTTCACGAGCAAAGCGACCCCGTAGTAAAACATAATAATTCTTAAACATTAACATTTAACAAAAAATGTTTTACCAGCTTCGATGACATGTTTTCTCTACACTTAGAAAGGTTAGGCCCAGATGAAAACTCCTTCCCCAACCACTGGGCTGGATTCAATGCAGCCCGTTGTGGTGGTAACCATGGTGACCAGGCCCACTAAATTGTGGGAGCGACCCCACGTCAATCTCCTGGTGACAGCAAAATCTCCTCTGAATACATGGAAGAGACTGATGCAGGATTCCCAGCACCGGCAGCAGGATGTCAATTAGGCTCATTAGTGAACCAATTAAAACCCATTATTCCTGAGCCCACTGCAATTTAGTGGTGGCTCAGAAATTAAATGGGGGTTGTAGGCTTTCCTGTGCCCTCAGAAAGCCACCCAGAAAAACAGGTCAAGTTTGGAGCAGCCTCCCAAGGGGTCCTTCATAGTTCCCGATCAAGGGATCCAGCATCAGGAAGGGCCACACACCCCTACCCCCGCACTTACCTCTGAACCTCCTTCTCCTCCACTCCCGCATCACCCACCCCAGCACCCCATCCAGCCACCGCTCACCTTTGCTTTGGGATCCCACGATGATCCTGGGCCTCTGCCAGCTGCTGTGCTGCCAGCAAACACTGGTCCCGCTGTCAGCCTCTGATTGGTCTGTAACCCTCAGCAGGCAGGACTTCTGCTGCCAAGGATCTCAATCGTGGGCAAGGCATGATGGTGGCCATTTAAGTGCCTGAAGAGCACTTGATTCCATTGGGTTTCTCCCATGGAAGTCACAGGGGTTCCCTGCTGTTTCTCTGACTGGTGGGTGAGACCCCAGTCAGCCCAACAAAATCCTGGCCACAATCTCTGGCTGAAGTGAGGAGATTGACAGTTATGAAAATTTCCCAAGCTTTATTTGCTGAATTCTGGTTTGACCTTCTCCTCCCCACAGTGCTATGACCTCACCTCACCCCTACATTTTTCAACCCCTTTCCCCAAACTGTCTCCCCCAGAAAGGGAGAAAATTCAGCCCTGTGTATCCCCTTAACCAATTAATTTGAAGAATCCTCACTGGGATATGCAGGGCCAAACCTTCTGAACTTTGAAAATTTTCAGGTGTCAGGGCCATTTTTGGCTCCCAACCCCATTTGCAGCAGCAGCAGAACTCCAGGCGGAACCTTGCATGAGCCAACTAATTAGGAGCCCATTTCCAGGAGCAGCAGCCAACGAAGGAACAGCAGGCAAGTTCCAGAGGTGGGAAGAGGGTACGACGCTGCCAATTACTAGGGTGGCCTACAACCTTCACAGTGTCACCAGTGAGAGCATTGCTGAGGGACAAGCAGAATGAGTGGCAGGAATTCAGTGGAGACACTAGGCGGAAAAATTGGAGTGACTTCCGCTGGAGGGTTGGGATGGCTGAACACGCTAGATCTTGTGCTATTCAGCTCATTAATGATGCATCCGTGAGGACCACGTCAAATCTCGTGGCGAGGTGGGCAAGTAGAGGCTCACCCCACCATTACCTCATAGACTCCAACATCTGGGTGCCATATTTAAACGGCACCTGGACAGCCATTCACCCTTCCACTCTGTTCCTTGACATCCTCCCCACCGACGGCCCAGTCCTGCATCAGTCTCACCTCTCCCCTGTGCCCAGCCTTAGCGCAACTTGTGCTACAGGCAGCCGATATCTCTCAGTGACGGTGTGAAAGGAAGGTGAAAGCAGCGTCTACTGACTTCAAAGTTCAGGAAGAAGTCTACCTCGTCAGGTGCACGCCACTTCTGTACAGTTGTGAAAGTGAACTTTCTAAATTCCCGCTAGCAGGGCGCTTAATTTGGAGGGGGAACAAGATTCTGGTGTGTGAGCCTTTTAACGAGTACTCATGAGATGCAAATGGGGTTGCTGACATAGCTCCACAGGACACTGGACCTGCCTATAAGCCGCCATGAAAGTCAGAAGAACAAGATTCCAAACTAATTACCCGTCATGGGAAACTGTTTTTTAGATTCACTCCAAATTAGCCCCCACTACCCACCATGATTCCTTCTGCTGGCGGGAGTGGAAGATTCCACCCACCATCTTTACCGGAGGAGTGGCTGAGTCCATCAGCCCCTGGACTATTGGAGACATCAGTTTGCAGGAGATCCTGGTGCAATGGCAAGCCTTTGACTTGAGAATGCATCAGACCTGCTAAATTCTTGCTAGTAAACATTAATAAGCTTTTAAATCTCACACAGCTCCAACTTCCTCAGTGCAGCTGCCTCCTCTAGTTGCCAGAGTGCTGACACAAGTGAGGAACCAGCACAATGGTGGCAAAATTGCTGTGCACTGGAAAAATTGCTGAAAATTGATTAATTGGCTTGCCGCTGTAGACATGGCAGTTGCCAGCATTGGATCTAACCCCACCCCCAGGAAAAGCGGCTAGAGGCAACAAGTAATCAGCAAATCAGCCCAACACATTTTCCTAAGTTTGCTTGTCACCTCAACCACCCCCCACCACCAGCTCCAAACACATCTCCAATGGCCCAGGAAAATTTCCCCTCACAGACTCTGAACAAATGTAAGTTTGAATTAAATGTTCCTTGTCAAATTCTGCACAGGAAGCGAATTAGAGAGAGAGAAAGAAAGGTGGAATTAAGAGGGAGAAAGAGAGGAAAATAAAAGCAACAGAAAGAAAAATAACATTTTTATAATCTCCAACAATAATTAAATTCTGAAGGAATGATACTCAAAATTTGTAAATGTATTTATTTCGTGAACTGTTAATTTTCAGTGCAATGAGAGGTTGTTTGAAAGTAATTAAGATTTATTACACCATTAAAAATGTACACTGGAATAAAAAAGTCCTAACATTCTCTAGTAAATTTAGTGATTGCCTATCAGGTGAGTACAGCAACTTCATACCATTTCATGCATTTCAATGCTGAGTTTCTTGACAAGATACTGTTACAGAGCAGCTTCTGAAGGAACAGGATGACTCGAACAACAACTTCCTGATTTCCACATTCGACTGTGCATGTGTGGTTGCCAGAAGTCGCTATCAAATTTACACTTTAATAACAGTGAGGCCGCCATTAATTTTACCACAAAATTTAATGCTGCATAAAATAAAATTCACCCTGAAGATAACACACATTGATGCCCATAAAATGACACAAACTGAGACCTATTAAACAGCATACACTTACCCTCCATGAAATTTAAATACTCCAAGTGGAAGTTTAACCCATGTTACCTGGCAGGCACATGGCACTGGTGGCATTATAATTGGAGCATTCAGCTGCTCCTGGCCACCATTTTAACTGCTCATTGTATTCAGTCACTGACGTTTTTTTTGTAAAATAATGTCAATTTATTGACAGTCCAGCTCACGGATCCATATCTCATTTAAAAAAGGTCTTAGATGACCCAAATAAATCCCCTGAACACAGAACCCCGCGTCTATTATGTACATTCAACACAGGATTCAAAACACTCACTGGCGCACATTTTTTTTTACAGAGAAAAATAATTTTGTTTAATCTCCCAGTTTCAATTTTCTGAAGAGCATAAAGCTTTCAAACTGATGAACTAAATCCAGTCTGTCTCATCTCACCCAGAGGAAGGAGTGAATCGACTGGTTTGCAGTGCCATTCATCTGCCTCCAACTGCTCAACCAAACTGGCCAGTTTCTCCATCCGGGAACATTGTTGCTCTTGTTTCACCTGCCTCAATGTGTGACCCACCTGATAGCTGAAAACTGCTTCACAAAGGAACCTCTCAGTGGCACCTTCCAGCAGCTTGTCGGCTCCTTTGGGCGAGGCAAAGAGCACTTTCCACAGCGGGGTCAGCTCGGACACCCTGAAACTACCGCCCACCACCGAGGAGGACGAGGGCGACGCCGAGGTGGCCATGTTGCTGAACACAGACATGAACCCCATAAATTTATGCAAATCAGGGTCCCATTGTGAGTAGACAGGAGTTTAAGACAGACCTGAGCAGCTGAAGCCACTGCAGTTTTCCCACCAGCCCTCCCATTCCCCGCAGTAGCGGACATCTCACCTCAACAGCAAGGTCCCATTGCAGCAAGTGTCCAAATCTCAATTTGTCATAAATAGGTATGGGTCTGATGATGGAAGATTTAGCATGGCCAGGCATTTTTCATTTGCCAATGTGGGGAACAAATCGCACACCATTCTGTTCCCACCCCTCTCACAAACATTGGCAAAAGATTATGATAGTAGATTTAGGGGGAAATTTTAGGTGGAGGCACTGGCCCTGCCAGGTTCAGCCCACCTCCATGTTGCTGGGTTGTTCCACATGCATTTAACAGCAGATGGCCCGTTAATTGGCTTTGGGTGGGGTTTCCGCCTCATTGACGAAGGAGCCCTGTCTCCGAGAACCACCAGTCAATTTACTGGCCAGCAGCTCTCCAGTCCCAGCAACACCATCAGGAGCGGTGGCCACGTCTGGGACTACAGGTAATCGCTAGTTCAGAGGCACGCCACGTTGCCGGACTGGAAATTAAGTTGAGGATTTCGCCAAGGCCAGGCCTGCTGGCCCATGTGAGGCGTGGGGGAGCGGCTGCTGGTTTAGGTAGGAGGGGGTGAACACACAGGAGGGGGACAAACTTGTGTGGGGTGGCCTCCATTGGGCACAGGGAGACTGAACAGGAGGCACCACACCTCTTCAACCGAGCAACAAGGCCTTCACGTTTTACTTGGACCTGGGACCCACTGCCACAGGTTAAATAGCAGCATTAGCGGGAGGAGGGCCTTAAGTGGCTATTTATTGGCCTCTTAAAAACCTCAATTAGTCCATGGGTGAGCAGGTGTCCTGATGTCTTTACTGTCTTTGGTAAATACTTGCAGTGGGTGTTAGATGACTTGCACAGCGATCAATTTTACACATTCCACCCCCCCGCTCCCTGGGGTTGGGCTGGCAGCCTACGTTTCTAACTAATTTTTTTCCCAAATTGTACAACAAAAGGAATAATATAATTAAGCAAATAATGCAATTTTAGAATAATATAAAACAATGGGTCTCCAAATTCTAGGGTCCAATGGTGGATTGAAGCAAGAGTTAAATGCAGAATGCTTGACAAAGAAGCAAATTCTAGCCCAACCAGGAATCACTGGGCCTCCAACACAATGCAAACCTCAACTAGACCGAATGGAGCCTCCATCCTCGCTAAACATGCAGCAAGGGCTAGGGCCACGTGAAGGAATTTTCCGTCATTAACTTCCTCACCCCTGGCCTCACGTGGTCAGAAAAACTATTGCGAAGCTGATGTACACTGTAAGAAAGGGGGTTCACCTCATTGTCTGGCCTGCTCTCACCCCATGAATGCTCGAGCATAGTTAGTAATTTCAGCTCTTGTGCGAAAGGAGTTGATTGGGCAGCAGTTGAATTTTGTTCCTGAGGTTTTCCAAAGAGCAGTTTATCAGGAACATTTTTCTTGTCCCTCCTCCTACCCACTGAAGCGGGACCCAAAGATCTGAGCACAGTGGCGTGGGCAGCCACCAGACAAACGAAAGAACTGGTTCCGGCCTAACCCTTGATACTCTGGTCAGGGTCAGGGCAGACAGGTCACTGCCTGCTCGAGGGCCAGGGCAAAGCTTCCAGACACGCATGCCTTCCACCTCTGACACTCTCCCACTTACAGTGGGGTCCAGCTGTAAGATTAATGGGCTAGTGAAAAGAAAGTGAAGACAAACATTTTCAATGGTAATAGCGGCACTCCAGCTTTTTGAATTTTAAAGGCCTTTGATGCCCTAGCCATCCATCTATTTCCAGGGTTGCTAAAGAGAGATGTCATTGCTAATGAGATATGCCCTTCCCACGTTTATAGGTATCTGGTCATTATGTACCAATCTACCCAATCTCTCAATCTACTGCAGCCAACTTGAATACAATGTTGTTCTGCTAACAATCCAGTGTCTTTAACATCATATGGATCTGTGATTTGTGGGTGTGAAGTTGTGCCAATTTTTTATCAAGCATTTTCTTAGATTGTAATGCTCAGGTTCATTCGGTTATTTCAGGAACTGGTATTAGTAAGTTTGTTCAACAGCTCGGTTTTATTTTCATAAACAATTACAAGTATTCAAGACAATGTTATTATTATAAAAGCAAAAAACTGCGGATGCTGGAAATCCAAAACAAAAACAAAAATACCTGGAAAAACTCAGCAGGTCTGGCATTATCTGTGGAGAGGAACACAGTTAACGTTTCGAGTCTGCATGACTCTTCAACAGAACTAAGGAAAAATAGAAAAGGGGTGAAATATAAGCTGGTTTAGGGGCGGGGGGTAACAAGAAGAGCTGGATAGAGGGCCAGTGATAAGTGGAGATAACCAAAAGATGTCACAGACAAAAGGACAAGGAGGTGTTGAAGGTGGTGATATTATCTAAAGGAATGTGTTAATTAAGGGTAGAAAGCAGGACAAACAAGGTACAGATAGCCCTAGTGGGGGTGGGGTGGGGTGAAGGAATCGAAAAAGGCTAAAAGGTAGAGATAAAACAATGGATGGAAATACATTTAAAAATAATGGAAATAGGTGGGAAAAGAAAAATCTATATAAATTATTGGAAAAAACAAAAATGAGGAGGAAAAACGGAAAGTGGGTGGGGATGGAGGAGAGAGTTCATGATCTAAAATTCTTGAACTCAATATTCAGTCCGGAAGGCTGTAAAATGTTATTATTATATTTCCCTATTGTAGGAGGAAGTACAGAGATAAGGCAACTAACAAATGTAAGGTAACTGAAACCGCAAAATGGTTTCAGAAAATGACTCTAGCAGAAGTGTACTTCTGCTAAGTCTGCATTCTTAATAGTATTAACCGCAATTGTAACTGCAAAAAACAAAGTGAGGGAGGGGAGCAAAGGGCAATGAATCATTTACTTCCAAAATCAATTTCCCATCCCAAAACTTGAAAATGTAAATTACAGAGGTAAAGGCTAATGCGACCTGTTTCACGACCACCAGACATCTCAAAGCATTTTACAACCAAGTATTTTTTTTAAGTGTAGTCACTGTTGTAATAAAGAAATTCAGCAGCTAATTTGTGGACATAAATCTCCCACAAACAGCAATTCAATAATGACCAAATAATCTGTTTTTGTGAAAACTCAGCAGGTCTGACAGCATCTGTGGGGAGAGAAACAGAGTCAACGTTTCAAGTCTGTATGACCCTTCTTCAGACCCTTCTGAAGAAGAGTCATACGGACTCGAAACATTAACTCTGTTTCTCTCTCCACGGATGCTGTCAGGCCTGCTGAGCTTTTCCAGCATTTTCTGTTTTTATTTCAGATTTCCAGCATCGGCTGATCGATTTTTGTGATGTTGACTGAGGGATAAATATTGGCCAGGGCACACAGGAGAACTCCCATGCTCTTCTTCAAAATAGTGCCATGGGACCTTTTACACTTGCCTGGGAGGGTACACATATGGTGGAATCGTCAGGTCTGTTGGCGGCGAGCGCCATGGCGGGTGTGAACGGACAATGTGGCGAGAAGGCCAAAAATCGGTTTTACGCCGTCGTGAAACCAGTTTGCGATTGTCCGCTCCACCCGTCAATGGCAGGCTATGCTTCCCACTGTCAAACATTGGGAACCTAATTTCAACACTTTAACATCTCATTATAAGCCCCGTTTGCCAGAATCATCCCCCCACGCTGGATCATTCGAACAGGTCGGCATGATTGCACAATGATGTGTTTCATAATAGTACACAAGCGCTGTGCACCTGGCGAGCTGCACTTCACTCGGGACTTTGAGGTTTGTTTGCCTACCTTGCTTTGGGCAGGACTCGCGGTCATCAGCGCCAGGCTTCGCAGGCAGCACCATATCACTTTTAGGGGGGCTCAAGGCAGGTCTCTACCTACAAGACCACCCGTAAGGTGAGGGTGGCTTTTCAATAGCGTCAGGACTAGGGATTGCTTGGGGAAGGGGAAGAGGTGGGGAAGGGGCTTATCCCAGGGAGGGGGCACATGTTGATCTGTGCAAGCAGCCTCAAGATGGTGAGGTCTGGGAGGCAGTCTCCAGAGGAAATGAAGCCAGAGAGATGTGTGAGGGTATGTGTGAGAGAGTAAGTGGCGATGTCCTTTGAGCTGGCAGTGAGTGAGATGCCAGTGGATGTGTGTGTCAGCACGGGTGAGATCATTCATCAGGCAGAATTGTCCCAGATTTGTACAAAGTGCAATAGCAAGTGGAGGAAAGATGTTTTACCCACCGGCCGCAATGGCAGGTTTCACACCGTATCATCCACTTTCTACCTCATTAATTATGCAGCCACAGGAAACATGCTGCATCGCTAGCGGGCAGCCTCTGAATCACCCACCACACCGCTACCTCGCTCCAGGTGCCATATCTAAACTATAGCCACGCATACAGTGCTCAATTTTTGCAGCCCGGGACTGCTCCAGTGAAAGCCAAGAAGAGTTAGGTGACCCATCACTAGAATGCATTTTGGAGGCCCGCCGTGGTGTCCTCCACCCCCGCTGTGGCCTCAGGAGGTGCTGCAATCTCATCACTCCAGCTTGGTAGGCGATGGCAGTGGCGATCAATGCCAATGCTGCACAGAAGAGTTTGGTATCCACTGCAGAAAGAGGATGAATAATCTCATCCATGCTGCCAAGATAAGGCAGATCCTCACTCTAAACTCACAAGCCCATCACACATTCACTGGCATCTCACTCACAGCCAGATCAAGGGATATCGCCACTCACACCTCCATCTGGCCTCATACTCCTCAGCATCTTGAGGCCATTATTTTTTTTTATTTGTTTGTGGGATGTGGGTGTCACTGGCTAGGCCAGCATTTATTGCCCATCCCCAAGGGCATTTTTAAGAGTCAACCACATCACTATGTGTCTGGAGTCACATGTAGGCTAGACCAGCAGATTTCCTTCCCTAAAGAACTAGATTTTTTTTTTTTTTCCCTGACAATTAGCAATTGCTTCATGGTCATCATCAGACTTTTAATTTCAGATTTTTTATTGAATTCAAATTTCACCATCTGCCCTGGTGGGATTTGAACCCTGAGTCTCTAGAATACTGTTGTAGTGACAATACCACTATGCCACTGCCTCCCCTCAACATGCAGTGGTGGGAAATGCGGCCCACTATCAAAGGGTGGAGCGAACAATCACAAACTGGTTTCATGATGGCGTGAAACCAATTTTTGGCTGCCTCGCTATATTGTCCGCTCACACCGCCAAACATGCCCGACGCCAGCGGCAGCAGTAACTTCTGGCCAATGTTTCAGATGAAAGACAGCATCTCCCAAGAGTGCAGCGCTCCCTTAGTACTTCAGTTAATTCCAATTCCCTTCTCCTTTCCCATAACCATGTAAATTAATTCCTTTAAAATATTTACCCAATTCCCTTTTGAAACCTACGACTGAGTCTACTTCCACCACCCTTTCAGTCAATGCATTCCAGATCACAACTTGCTGTGTTAGAAAAATATTTCTTCATGTCGCCTCTAGTTCTTTTGCTAATCACCTTAAATCTGTGTCCTCTGCTAACAGACCAGCCGGTTACTAGAAAAAATTTCCCCTTATTTTCCCTGTCAAAACCATTCATGATTTCATCATAAGCTTATTGGAACTACCCCAGCGCACAACCTTCAATTCTAAGCCCAGTGATTTCAACAAAAAGAAATCAGGAAACAGTACACCACAAGTTTCTGGTAAGCCACCTTCTGCATGTGGGGCCCTGCCATAGGCTCACATGCTTAGGAAAGATCATCCTATAAATAATCGCTGGCATGCAGGTCCAACTGTAGAGTGATCAAATTTGAACAATTGTGAGGGAGCAGCAATTTCTTGAAGAGCTTGCTTCATTGATGAATCTCTTCAGATTATTGTGGACAGTGTAAAAAAATGGCAAAAAGTCACGGCAATCCAAGAGTAAAGAAAGTTGATCGGGGCCAGGATTTTGAGGTCTTCAGGTGGGCGCGTTGGTGGGGCTCGGGAGCAGCCGGGAAACAGTCTGCCACCCGCGAATGTCCCCCAACTGCGATTTCACACTGGCGGGCCAATTAAGGCCCACCCAGCGTGAAGCGCAACTCGTCATTGGTCAGGGAGGGTCAAGCAGGGGCGGGGCCCTATTGTCTGCCGGGTCCAATGGTGACCCGACGGCCGGTTTAAAAATGGCCCAGGCAGCCCCTGAAAGGCTGCCATAGAAGAACGTCTGTTGTGCATTAGCAAACTCAAGTGATGGAGTCGCGTGTAGCTGGAGACGCCAGGCGGGAGGGCAGGTCAGGTGGGCACTCAGCCCCCCACTTTTCGGATGAGTGCCTTGCCAAGCTGCTGAAGGAGGTGGTGGCCAGGAGGAGGGACACCCTTGTCCCCAGACATGGGAGGAGGTGGCAGCCTGGGTGAGCAGCCATGACGTGGTGCAGCGCACATGGGTGCAGTGCCGGAAGTGCTTCAATAACCTGCTATGCTCGGGAAGGGTGAGTACCGTGTTGGCATGGGTCAATGTGCAGAAATGTTAAGAAATGTGTCCATCCCCCTGTGGACCTCACGGGTGTTAGAGTCTGAGTGTCAACTGTGAGTGATGCTGGAGCTGGCCAAGGGGGTGCGCCCTGGAAGCTTGGACTGAGTGCCTTGCGGCTCGAGAGCCACAGCTCGGATGTGCCCTGTGAGGTGTTCCTCCGCAGGGGTTGGCCAGGCTGCAATGGCGCTGCAGGAGAGAGTGGACTAATCAATGCTTCTCTGTTGTTTCAGGAGAAGATGAGCCATAACCTATTGGAGAGGTCAATGACAGGCAGAGGCCCACTCAACCTGCTGCTGCTCACCAGGTTCAAGTAGAGCGTCCTCAAGCTTGAGAGCCAGCACGATCCCCATGCAACCGGGCGTGGAGAGGCTGGGGTGCCAGACGAAGGTAAGAGTGCAGTGCACAGAGGTGACAGTTTCGGATTGTGCAACCATTCTAGTGTAGCTCCTTCATTGATGTGAACCTCGAACCTGGAGTCCCCATTGATCATTGAAAGACGATGGCACCATGATGCAGATCTCCATTGTCTCACCAGGGTGCCCGTCATGCACAGTGACAGTGTGATGACTTAAACTAATGACATGTCCTTCTTCTCCCTTTTAAATTCGCCAGCACGCAGTCATTCTCTGGACCCTGAAGGGCCATCCCTGTTGCCGGAGGACCACCGGGCTTCACTTGCACCTGTGTCACACCCGCTCTCTGAGCCAGGCACCAGAGCAGATACCAGCACCTCGGTGGGCATTAGATCGGTGGCTAGAATGTCGGTGCACAGCGGTGAGGGCACTTCACATTCACTTGAGGTGCAGGCAGAGAGTGCCCAGGGCGTCAGCAGTTGGAGGACTGCTGGGGACCAGGGCAATGTTGAGTCGAAGGCAGATGATGAGCCTCTGGAATATTCCATTAGGCGGCAGATGCTGGATGTCCAGCGGGATTTGCTGGAGGATCTGGCAGAGATCCATGAGGGTATATGTGACATGATCTCCATTGTGGAGGAGTCCATGTGGAGCGTGAACACTGTGTTGACCCTCATGGCCGAGCGCACTGCCACCTACATTGAGAGAGTGGCGACTCTCATGGAGAGGCAGCTCCCGGGACAGAATGAGGGGTTCTTGGGGTTACGCTCGGACCTGCAAGCCCTCACACAGGCAATGACCCCAGGTGGTCAGTGTCAGTGTGAGAGATGGATGAGGCACCCAGTATCCCAGCTAGGTGCCCGTCCATCAATGGTGAGCAAGGAGTTCCAGAGCGACCTCACGTTGGCACATGAGCTGCTTGTCATCTCTGGGGCTCCTCTCAGGGCGCTCTGGATAATGACAGCAGCTCCTCCACCCCTCCGCCAATGACCATGGCATCTGATGAGGCTGCGATGACTGGGGAGATGCCAGCTGTGGCACTAGCCACTCCCTCCCAGGTGGGGCCAGCACAGGCTCCACTGGCCAGAGGACGACCGCCAAGGTCATCAAGGCCAACAAGACAGCAGTGTCAGCAGGCTGTCTCCAATGCCGTTGCCAGCGAGGCGGGGCAGGGGGGGCAGGAGGGGTGATGGTGTGGGCACCAAGACATAGCACTCGGAAATGTAAGCTAAAGGCACCATGAGCGCAAGAGGGACAGTTCACGGTGATTTTCTGTTCACTTATGTTTGGTTTATCTTTCCTGGTCTGGGAATGAAGACGAAGGAAGGTTATGTACGTTGTTTTGAATTGTCAAAATTAGATCAATTTTGTTTTTGTCGTAATGGCCTGAGTATGCTTCACGTTTTTATTTTCTTAGTGCAGGGTAAGCCAGTCGGTGATGCTGGACGAGAGTGGCTCTAAACTTTATTGCACAGGCACTGAGTGGACTTTAGGTTCAAATGAAAGGGTCATTTCAGACATCCAGGATGGAGGCAGCAGCCCTGGCATGAGGTGGATGCAGATCTTTGGCAGCCTAGCTGAAGGAGCGTTGGATCAAGGTGTCCCTGTTTCCTGCTTCCCTGAAGGTACAGAGGTCTGCCTCCACACCTTCAGCATTCTCCTCACCATGCCCCTCTTCGGACTTACTACTGGATTCATCATCTGTGTCCTGTGCAGCTGCATCAAGATCCTCTTCTCTCTTCCTCTAGTGGGTCCCTCCTTGCAAGTTCCAGATTTGGAGAGCGCAGCATGAAACCACTACCAGCAACACATGATCTGGGGGGTATTGTAGTGCTCCTCCTGAATGGCCTGAATGAAAGGCATGACTCGTATTGTAACACTTCTCTGTCTCTGTTCTTGGATGGCGGAGAGGCTTCATGAGCCACCTTCTGAGGGGATAGCCCTTATCACCCAGCAGCCATCCATCCAGTCGGGCTGGAGCACTGAAGAGCCTCAGCACCTGGGAGTGTCTGAGGATGTAGGCGTCGTGGGAGCTGCCTGGGTACCTTGCACAGCCTTGCAGAATCAGCATCCTGTGATCACACACTATCTGCACGTTCATGGAGTGGAAGCCCTTCCTATTGACGAAGGCACCGGGCTCACCTGCTGGTGCCTTGATGGCCACATGTGTACAGTCTATTGTACCCTGGATGCGGGGGAAGCCAGCAATCACTGCAGAGCCTCTGGCTCACTCAGTCTGGCTGGCCTCGTCCATATAGTAAAGAATAAAGGTCAGGTTCTGTCACCAGCTTGATGCAATTGTGGACAGCTGAATGGGAGATCCCACACAGATCCCCCACTGACCCCTGGAAAGAGCAGTGGTGGTGAGCTACCTTCTTGAACCGCAGCAGTCCATGTGGTGTAGGTACACCACGGTGCTGTTAGGGCCGGAGTTCCAGGATTTTGACCCAGCGACACTGAAGGAACGGCGATATATTTCTAAGTCAGGATGGTGAGTGGCTTGGAGAGGAACTTGCAGGTGGGGGTGTTCCCATGCATCTGCTGCCCTTGTCATTATCTAGGATGATAGAGGTTGTGACTTTGGAAGGTGGTGTTGAGGGAGTCTTGGTGAATTCCTGCAGTGATTTTTCATTACAAACTGAGATGTGCGATCTTTTACATCCACTTGAGAAGGCAGATGGAACTGGAGTTTCAGGTGTCTTAGAAATAAAGAAGTTGATTTATCTAGCACATTTCATGACCTCAGGAAGCATCAAAATGCTTTACAGCCAATGAGGTACCTTTTTTTGACAAAGTGTCGTCACTGTTGTAAAGAAGGAAACAGAGCTGCCAAGTTTCGCATAGCAAACACCCAGATGGACACTCCCTCAATACTGCACGGAAGCATCCGCTGAGATTATGTCGTCAAGTCTCTGAAATGGGGTTTGAATGAGTGACTTTCTGACTCAGAGGTGAAAGTGCTACCACTGAGCCAACATTGACACCAATTCTCCCACAATAGAAGGCATCAGCTGTGGCTCAGTTGGCAGCACTCATGCCTCTGAGTCAGAAGTTGTGATTTAAAGTCCCACTCCAGAGACCTCAGCACTAAGTCAGGTCGCACTGCTGTGAGTGAAAGTCCCAATTCCCAAGTGAAATCTTTCAGTTTAGACGTACTGAGGCCGTCCCTGCCTACCCTCTCAGGGGGATGTAAAAGATACTGTGACATTATTTTGATGAAGGACAATGTAATTTTCCTCTGTGTTCTGTCCATTATCAATCCCTCAACCAGCATCTCAAAAACAAATTACCTGATCTTTTACAACACAAAGCAAAAACAAAAATAAAAATACCTGGAAAAACTTAGCAGGTCTGACAGCATTCCGCGGAGAGGGATACAGTTAACGATTCAAATCAGACCTGCTGAGTTTTTCCAGGTATTTTTATTTTTGTTTTTGCTTTGGATTTCCAGCATCCGCAGTTTTTTGCTTTTACCTGATCTTTTATCTCATTGGTGACTATGGGATCTTGCTATGCACAGATTAGCTGTTGTGTTTCCTACATTGTAACATTGATCACACTTCAAAAGTACTTCAGTGATTGTAAAGTGCTTTGGGACATACTGAGATTGTGAAAATGACTATATGAATGCAAGACTTTGAGCTAAAAATTTGATTAGGCCTGTTTTCGGGCCTGGGGTTCCTGAGACTCGAGCAGCCTACGCCTGGTCACGTGGAAGCAGGCAGCACACAGAGCTTGGGCTGCATCCTGATTTAAATAATTTTAGCATTGGGCTGAGCTGGACCTGCATTGTTGTCTGGCTGAGGACTCAGCAGAGGTCAGATGGTGTGTACTGATAGCACATGGTCCAGCAAGTCTGTAACAAAGGCAATCTGACTCTCTTAAAGGGCAGCTGTGCAGAGTAGATCGCTGCTGGCTGCTTGTATTGACCCTGACTCAAAGTACAAGCTGCACAACTCGAGCACCAGAGAAAAGAGAGCTCTCTAGGTTTATGGGTGCAGTGATGGAGGTCTTAGTGGTGGAGGCTGACAGACAGAGAGAAGTCATGTTTCCATGGGGTCCTCAAGGATCATTATTAGAAGGGAAGGGAGTGGGTGCCCAGGGAGGTCAATTCTTGGACTCTGGGCCCGAAGACCTGGCAGCAGTGTCGGAAGAAGTTCACTGAGCACATGCATTGGTTAATGTCAATGCATCTTCACATGAGCCACCTCTCATTACACCCCAACACTCACCCGGCAGCACTCCCTGGCACTCAGGCCTAACATCCAGATACTCCACCTCACTCTCACACACAACCTAAAGATGCCAGCCTCAAACCCACCTTCCAATGTTTCCACATAACTCCAACTATTCAGCTGCAGCAGGCAGATCACCCAAACACAACGTTACACTATCATGAACGTTCTCCCCTCTTTCTTGCAGGACAAGGTAGTCCAAAGTCACTGGGAGCACAGCAGAACCGCATGGGGGACAAGAACACCTGTATTTCCTCAACATAACCGATGGACCAGGCTGTAACAGAACCCATACCATCGAGCACTGTTGAGAACAGTAAGACTGGCTGTATGTTACTGCCTTATTCCTTTTCAGCTGCCACCTCATCCTCACCTTTCAATATGACATGAAATGCAAGCTGCAGAGGTTGTGACTGTGGACCTATTGCTGCCCACACCAACAACCCCCTTCCCACACCCAAACTTCTCCTTCTGAGTTCCTACTTTCAGGCACTCAAGAACTGCTGTCTTCCCAGCCACAGCAGCCCAAGGAAGAGAGAGAGAGCAACAGCACAGCGTTGATAAAGAAGCCCTGTCACTCAGTCTGACACTCACAGTCGCCAGCTCAGATACTGGTGCTGCGCAAACTTCAAAGGCTAATATAGAGTCAGGGTCTGCATGTGATGAATCACTGCCTCCGCCTCATGTGCCAGTCTGGTAAGGGTCTACACCACCTCTGCCTAATATTCCCCCGCCTCTTGCTGCACCTCCAGCATCTCGGACATGGCTGATCCCAGAGGCTCGTCATCCAACTCGGACGTCACAGGTGCCTCTTCCCTGAGTGTCGGTGGGCTTGACTGACACTGCCTCCTCTTGTTACGGACACATGTCTGTGCAGTAACCACCAGAATGTGAGACCCTGCCTGTATTAGATCTAGTACCCAGAGAGGTGTGTGTCTCTGGGCTGCTGGAGGGGGCAGGTGACTGCTGGGACGCCTCTGCAGCTGCACTTTCTTCCTCCTCCCCAATGTCCTCGGTCCTCTGTGGGCTGGAGGTACTGCTGGACAGGGGTTCTTCTTCTGGCCTCTCCCTCTTCTTGCTGGCACCTGTAATTGAAAGAGAAGGGAGCAAGTGACTGCATGAGCTGCCTCCAACATGGAGGAACGCATGACCTTTAGGTTCCTATGTGACTACATTCTGCATGGATCCTTACTCGATGGAGGCCACCCGCCGACCTCTCCATCTGCACAGGCTCGGTCCAGTTACTCCCCTGCCCGTTCAGTTTCCCGCTCCTCGAACGCTGTAAGGTTCCTCAGTTCAGGCAGGTCCCCTCCCGTCTTTTCTCTCTCTCCTGTTGTGCCTGTTTTCCTGTGCAAAGAGAGATGGGGTTGGGAGCTATTGGGTTTCATGTCTCTTTCTCATGCTTCCGGCCTTTCAAATAACCCACTGGATTGTGTGCCATGTGATTGCTGCTCTGCAGGTTGTCCACAAGGGTTCTAGGGCAGCACCCTCCACAGGGGTGAAAACACACAGATACAAGGACAAGGCTCACAGAGGCATGTCATTATTGGTGTTTGCTGGTGCCCTCAACACCTAACCCCCTTAACCCCAGCCCCCCCTACTCCCAGACAGCCTGAGCTCTCTATATGGAAGGGTCAGGGACCCACAGTGGCCTCTCCACCTACAGACTAGATGGACTGCAGTGGGGCTATGAGACATCACCTTATCACGTTAAGCAGCTCTTTTCGCATGGGCCGCATGGATGGTGCCTTTGCCACTGAGGCTCATGTCCCCTATACTATTCAGTGAGGTGAGGGTCATTCACTCTTTCCAGCACTACAGGGCAGTCCACTTGTGACCATCCAGGAGACTTCCTCCCATGCAGGGTTGGTCACATGACTTGGCCTGCTCATACCATCCTCGGGGTACAGGACACCGCCACCCACCCCCCCACCCCCCGGCCTCCACTGCATTGAGCAGTATATCAAGGGCAGCATCGCTGCACCTGGAGGCCAGAGTTCCCTGCGATCGCTGGACCATCTCCTCCTTCAATGGTGGGTACATGAAGTGTAAAAGAAGTCGATGCCCGAGCGCCTTTTAAATATGGCGTCCAGATATT
The DNA here is from genome assembly GCF_964194155.1 of Cetorhinus maximus. Taxonomy (NCBI): domain Eukaryota; kingdom Metazoa; phylum Chordata; class Chondrichthyes; order Lamniformes; family Cetorhinidae; genus Cetorhinus; species Cetorhinus maximus. Next base: position 65,698,269 of record NC_135879.1, on the reverse strand, counting down.
ACGGCGGTGCGCACATCATTCGGCCCGCCCTGCCCCGCTGTGCAATACATCGGGAAACCCCCGACTGCATAATTAATGAGCCTAACATCGCGCGATTCGGCGCGAATTGACATCGGGCTCCGTGGTGGGAAATACTCCCGGTTCCCGCCCCACCAGGCACTCAGGCCCAGAATGGAAAATCCTGGGCCTAACAGAGTCAACGAGGCTGTGGATTGGACTTTCTTCTGCAATCTTACCTGACCTCTATTTCTTTCCCTCTGATCCCGACACTGGGTTTCCCTTCCATTCCTGCCACATATAACTGGTTGGGCTGGATTCCAAAAAGCTTTCCATGCTGTCCATTTGTGTTACCGTGGTGGCTCCTCTCTCTCAATTCTGCTTCCAGCACCCTGTTCTTTGCCAAGTGTGGCATTGTTTCTGGTGTTTCTGCCCTTTTGGTGACATTCCTGATTCTGCAGTGACAGTTACATCACAGCACATGAGGGGTTTTGTGCCTTCACTGTAGTGGACCCCCACTTGGCCATGGAAAGTCAGGTCCTTCAATGAGCCAGAACTTTTAGGCAATTTTAAAAAATTCTTTCATGGGATGTGAGCATTGCTGGCTGGGCCAGCAGTTATTGCCCATCCCTAGTTGCCCTTGAGAAGATGGTGGTCAGCTGCCTTCTTGAACCCACAGTGCTGTTAGGGAGGGAGTTCCAGGATTTTTATAGGTGTTTAGGGCCTGATGTCACCTCAGACAGTCATTAGAGTAGTCAAGGGTGGCACAGTGTTTAAGCAGTGCATCGCTGCCTAGGATAACCTTTTGGTTGTGAATGGTCATATAAACTGGGGAAGAAATAACCACAGGCCAACAGAATAATAGGAATTAAACCCTGCTAAAATATCTGGGCAGAATCATTGAACCCAAAAAGATTAACGGCAGAGCCGGAATCTACTAACAGATATGACAGCAGCCGCCTTCTTCAGTGACTGAGACAAAGGGATACTCATCTGCCCCATACTGAATGGGTAGGAGAGAGTCACTGTGCAGACCTGTGACTGGCATAAAGTCTGGTTAGAGGGTGAACCCTGGCATGCATCCTCACCACAGGACAGCACTGAAACTTCCCTCCCGGCATCCTTACAATGGCTCATTGCCACAACCAGTGCTGGGAGATGTTTTAACTTTCGTAGATTTTTCAGCATTAGCATCACGGTGTGGGGGTTGGTAACATGGATCATTGTTCACACACCCACTGTAGCGGCAGTCATGAGCATTGTACCAAATGTTGTTCATCACCTATTTGGGGAGGGCCATTCTCCTTTACTATTTGGTGCAATCGGAGGACCTGTCAGTGCTGAAACTTTAGAACTCAGGAGTGATTGAAGCCAGACCTCTGCACGGATGCATAACTCCAGTAAATCAGCCTGCAGAATATTTTTTTTTCTGACTGACAATGCCATGGTCTTGTGGTGCACTGGGAGGCATCCTCACCTCTGGGCTAGAAGCTCTAAGTTCAAGTCTAAATTCAGGGCTTGATAGCCACAGTGAATAATGCGGCCAAACAGGTTGATTATCAGCCTGTGAGTCTTTCCAATGCACCTGATGGCAGTAAAGAGTTTCCTGGTCAGCCATGCTGCAGGAGGCAACGACAAACCAGTGTGGTGCTCTGCCAAGCATAACCATGGACCAATCTAATGGAAGTCCATGGTCGCCAACCCCCTTCTCCTCGCCAGGGCATAGCAACTGAAACAGGAGGAGGATGGGGTGTTCATCCATTTGGGATAAACAATCAATATCATACACACAAAAAAAGATGACCTAGTCATTATCACATAACCGCATTCATAAATGTTGGCAGAATACAGATGTCAATCTGTGATGGCGAAACAACCAAAGCAGGAGTAGAAGAAATCAATCAAGTCCAACCCCAAGTTGGAACAAACTAGCTTTGGATCTTTGAGCAGGTCTTACTTTTGTCATAGATTCCCCCGAGGGAGTGATGACTTCAGTTCCTGGGAGACACGTGCCAAAAGAACCCAATTAAGATCCATTCATTCGAATTAAGGTGGTTGCAGAAGAACTTGCCTCAGTTGCTCACTGAACTGACTAGGTTAGTTCCCCGAGTTATGTGCCTCGTCTCCACAGTCAGTGCACTCATCTGCTTACGGTAGTGGTCACCTCTACAGGAGGAGGCAAATCATAGGCTAAGGAGGAAGTGTCATCAGCAGGATCATTGACATTGACTGGGCTGGTGGTAGTGGTAGTAATTATACTAACTTATTTCATTTTCATTGGTGGAGTCGGTCCTGGATAGGGAGGTGGCAGAACAGACCACAGGGGCCTACCAACTGGGGACATTTTGGACATACATTGTCCCATCATTTATCAAGGTCTCCCCGGTTAACATGACTGACGACAGCTGATGGCCTTCCCAATTTCATCTGTAACTCTGGCCAGGATTTTGCAGCTCTTCCTGCCTGGTGGGATATTACTATCCTGCCGAACTGAATGGAGATTTAAAAGGCTCACTGCATCTGCTAGGGGGAGACACGTGGTGATGGCGCCGTTAAATCCTCTGAGATGTTAGACTCACAGCGGGTATGATCAGCTTCCACCAGAGGGAGCTGATCACATAGCTCTCTCAGAGCCCTTGCATATTCTAACTGGGAGCATTCATACAGTGTTGTGAGGTTAATTGTCTGCCAGAGCTTGTTCTTGGCCTAAAAGGGAACAGCAATTTGTTCAATCAAAATCTGGAGATCAGTTTCAGAGCAAACAGCACATAAATGAGTTGTTTAAGCCAGTTTATGACCAACATTCTTGAGTTTAATTTTGTTTACATGCACCTGGGATATAGCATGACCCCAGACCTCAGAGCAATTTTTCATGTCACCCTGTATCAACCCAATTACCTCTTGGGCCTCGGAACCCCTAACGTCTCCCCAAGACTGTTGTCAACTTCTCAAACCCCTCAGGAGTGTTTGACCAGTGCAGCCTATAGCATTGAACTTCCCCCAAGTCTCTTACTTTCTACCCTTTAGGTTATTGTTGAGATTTTTTGGTCCTATGAAGAGTTACTTTATTTCAAAATACCCTACCGGGTGTTGAGTTCTTCGTCTAAACTTTGGTTGAAAGGCCCAGCTTTGATGATATTTACTTACCATTAGCTTCTTGAATCTTCGCTACCTTCTGGCCATATTTAGACACTCCTTACCTAATTTTTTCCTTATCATCTAGATGTTCATTCCAGACTAATTCCACCCTCCTGGTAACATTCCGTTTCTGGTACCAAACTAACTCCCACAGGTTTCATTCATTCCACTATCAATTATTTATGAAAAGGTTCTTCATAAGACGTGCCAACAAACTATTCCTCATAGCCATTCAGTACAGCTATTATTCTGCTGCTTTGGTTTTGTCGGCATCACAATGTGGTTAAAAATGTGAGAATGACCAGGTCATCTGTTAGTTTTTGTTTGATGTTGATTGAGGGATAGATATTGGCCAGGACAGCGGGGATAACTCCCCTGCTCATCTTTGAAAAAGTGCCATGGGGTCTTTTACATCAACCTGAGCAGGTAGACGGAACCTTGGTTTAATGTCTCATCCAAAAAATGGCACCTCCAACAGTGCAGTGCTCCCTCAGTGCTGCACTGAAGAGTCAGCCTTGATTTATGTGCTCAAGCCCTGGAATGGGACTAGAACCTAGAACCTTTTGATAAAAGGTTACAACACAAGAGCTCATGGTGTTGGGAGTAATATATTAGCATGGATAATTAAGGAATAGGCTAACTACCAGGAAACAGAGATTCAGGATAAATGGGTCATTTTCAGGTTGGCAAACTGGAACTACTGGAGTGCCACAGGAATCAGTCCTGGGACCTCCATTCATGGTCTATATCAATGACTTGGGTAAAGGGACTGAGTGTATTGGAGCCAAATTTGCTGAAACTACAAAGATAGGTAAAGCAAGTTGTGAGGAGGGAACAAAGTCTGCAAAGGGATATATAGATAATGTAAGTGAATGGGCAAAAATTTGTCAGGTGGAGTATAATGTGGGAAAATGTGAGCTGTCCACTTTGGCGGGAAGAATAGAAAAGCAGAAAATTGACCAGGCATGTCATGTACACCAAAAGCAGGATAAATCCAACCCGGCCAATTACCGCCCCATCAGTCGACCCTCCATCATCAGTCAAGAAGGGGTCATCAACAGTGCTATCAAGAGGCACTTGCTTAGCAATAACCTGCTCACTGATGCCCAGTTTGGGCTCCACCAGGGCCACTCAGCTCCTGACCTCATTGCAGCCATGGTTCAAACATGGACAAAACAGCTGAACTCTCGAGGTGAGAGTGACTGCCCTTGAAATCAAGGCCATATTTGACCGAGTGTGGCATCAAGGAACTGTAGCAAAACTGGAGTCAATGGGAATCAGAAGGAAAACTCTCCACTGGTTGGAGTCATACCTAGCACAAAGGAAGATGGTTGTGGTTATTGGACATCAGTCATCTCAGGTCCAGGACATCACTTCAAGAATTCATCAGGGCAGTGTCCTCGGCCCAAACATCTTCAGCTGCTTCATCAATGACCTTCCTTTCATCATAAGGTCAGAAGTGGGGATGTTCACTGATGATTGCACAATGTTCAGCACCATTTGCGACTCCTCAGATACTGAAGCAGTCCATGTCCAAATGCAACAAGACCTGGGCATTTTTCAGACTTGGGCAGACAAGTGGCAAGTTACATTCATGCCACACAAGTGCCAGGCAATGACCATCTCCAACAAGAGAGAATCTAACCATCACCCTTGATGTTCAATGGCATTACCATCACTGAGTCCCCCACTATCAACAAACTGGGGGTTACCATTGACCAGGAACTGAACTGGACTAGCCATATAAATACTGTGGCTACACATGCAGATCAGAGGCTAGGAATCCTGCGGCGAGTAGCTCACCTTCTGGCTCCCCAAAGCCTATCCACCATTTACAAGGCACAAATCAGGAGTACGATGGAATACTCTCCACTTGCCTGGATGAATGTGGCTCCAACAACACTCAAGAAGCTTGACACCATCCAAGAAAAAGCAGCCCGCTTGATTGGCGCCACATCCACCAGACATTCACTCCCTCCACCATCGATGCACAGCAGCAGCAGTGTGTACTATCTGCAAGATGCACTGCAGGAATTCACCAAGGCTCCTTCGACAACACCTTCCAAACCCACAACCATTACCATCCAATAGGACAAGGGCAGCAGATAGATGGGAACACCACCACCTGGAAGTTCCCCTCCAAGTCACTCACCACCCTGACTTGGAAATATATCACCGTTCCTTCACTGTCGCTGGGTCAAAACCCTGGAACTCCTTTCTATAACAGCACTGTTGGTGTACCTACACCACATGGACTGCAGCAGTTCAAGAAGTCAGCTCACAACCACCTTCTCAAGGGCAACTAGGGGTGAGCAATAAATGTTGGCCCAGCTAGCGAAGCCCACATTCCGTGAATGAACAAAAAAATATATTATTTAACTTTAGAGAGAATGCAGAATGCTGCAATATAGAGGGATCTGGGTGTCCTTGTACATGAATCACAAAAAGTCAGCAAGAAGGTATAGCAAGTAATTAGGAGGGCAAGTGGAATGCTGGCCTTTATTGCAAGGGAAATGGAATATAAAAGTAGGGAAGTCTTACTGCAATGGTACAGCGTATTGATGAGACCACACCTAGAGTACTGTGTATAGTTTTGGTGTCCTTACTTAAGGGCGGATGTTCACTAGACTGATTCCTGGGTTGAAGGGGTTGGTTTAAGAGGGAAAGTTAGGCCTATTGTCATTTGGTTTAGAAGAATGAAAGGTGATCTTATTGAAACATTTAAGATTCTGAGGATTTGACAAGGTAGATGCCGAGTTTAAAAATAAGGAGTATCCCATTTAAAAAAGAGATGAGGTAGGATTTCTTCTCTCAGAGGGCTGGTAATCTTTGAAACTCTCTTCCCCAGAGAGCTGCGGAGACTCCGTCAGTGAATATGCAGAGTTAGACAGATTTTTGATTGACAAGGGAATCAAGGGTTAGAGGGGGCAGGCAGCAAAGTGGAGTTAAGGCCACAATCAGATCAGCCACGATCTTATTGAATGGCAAGCAGGATTGAGGGGCCAAATGGCCTACACCTGCTCCTATTTCTTATGATCTGATGGTCTTATAAAAGGATTAAAGTACAGAAGAAGATCATTTGGGCCATCTTGTCTGTGCTGGCTCTTTGCACAAGCAACTCAGCTAATTCCATTTCCCCATCCTTTCCCCAAAGCCCTGCAATTTTTTTTTCTCTTCAGATGCTTATCCAATTCCCTTTTGAAAGTAACAATTGAATCTGCTTCCACGGCACTCTCAATCGGTGCATTCCAGATCTAACCACATAGTGCGTAAAAAGAATTCTCCCTCGTGTCGGTATTGCTTATTTTGCCAATCACTAAATCGATGCCTTCTGGTTCTCTTCTGCCAATCGGAACAGGTTCTCCCAATCAACTCTAAGCCGCTCATGATTTCAAATACCCCTATCAAATCTCCTTTCAACCTTCTCCAAGGAGAGCAACGGCAGCTTCTCTAACCTATCCATGTAACTGAAGTCCATCGTACCTGGAACCATCCTCATGAACCTTTTTTTCACCCTTTCTAAAGCCTTCACATCCTTCCTAAATTGCGGAGCCCAGAATTAGACGCAATACTGTACTCCAGCTGAGGCTAAACCAATGTTTTATAAGCGTTCATCATAATTTCCTTCCTTTTGTACTCTATGCCTCTATTAATAAAGCCCAGAACCCTTGTATCCTTTTAACCACTTTCTTAACACCCTTGACACCTTCAATGATTTGTTCACATATGCCCCCCAGTCACTCGGCACCTGCCCCCTTCAGAACTGTACCATTTATTTTATATCGCCTCTCCTCATTTTTCCTAGCAAAATGTATCACTTCACACTTTTTTGCCTTAAATGTTTTCTGCCACGTGGCCATGGTGGGAAAGTAAAACAAAGGTTCTGTAGATAAGGCTGTGGCAGCTCAAAGGGCCTTGTAGCTTCCTCCTGCTCTTATTTCTCAGGTTCTTGTATTCGAATGACGGGAAGGAATAAATACTGTAGCTACAAGAGCAGGTCAGAGGCTGGGAATTCTGTGACCAGGAACTCATCTCTTGACTCCCCAAAGTCTGCCCACCATCTACAAGGCACCAGTCAGGAATGTGACGGAATAATTGTCTAATTCACCCAGGTGGTCGACGTCAATGAATACATCTTCACCTGACAATTCCTAGGCACCACAACACCAGCTTCTCAGGCTGATCAATGTACCATATCCTCATCATTCACACAGCAGTGATGAATTCACAATGCAGACTTCACAGTGTTACACAACCACTAACATTCTATCCTCACTTTTGCAGGACAAGGTGGCACACAATACAAGGGAACAAAGTAGAGCTGGCAGCAAGAGAAGATGCCTGCACCTCCTGAGCTCAACAGAGGAGGCAGTTCTCCACATCATAGGTCAATTGTGCAGAGCCTGTGGCAGCCAGCATCACTGACAACATTGAGGATGACAGTGTGTTGGTGTCTTATGCCCTGTCTCAACTCCCAGCTCACCCTCATCCTGCTATCTGGCATGAAGAGCAAACTGCTAATGGTGCGACCCTGTCCCTTTCCCCTCACATCAACCTTCCCTTTCTGTTTTCCTGCTTTCAGACAGCCAAGAACTGGCACTTGCCCAGCCACAGGAGCTCCAGGAGGAAGGAAGAGAGCAACAGCACATCACTGATGAAGAGGCCCCATCAATTGAGCTGACGCTTGTAGCCATCAGCTCAGAAACTGGGACTGCACTTATCTTGAAAGTAAACATAGAGGTTGGATTAGCACATGGTGACTCACTGGCCATGAGTGGGCTGCAGCCAGACCAGGGTGAATGAATGGTTCACTTGCCAACTCACCAGAGGGAGAGGTGGAGAAAAATATTGTTCCATAGGACCCGGTTGAGTACCTTGGCAGGGCAGCATGCAGGAGGCTGCTGAATAGACATGTACACCAAGATACTGGCTGCGTTGGCTGACCTGCCTGACAGCCTCCTGTCACTGGGAAACATGGAGGAGTCTGACTCTAACTTGGCAGAGGGCATAGTGCACAGCTTGTCCTCTCCACAGCCCCTGCTCCATTTCCCTGTCATGCTGCAAACCCACAGGCACATTCACTGCTGTCCCTTTGCAGCCTTTGAAGTCCCCTACTCCTCTGCCCTCCCTGTGACGATGCAGATCACTCTCCAACAAATGCTGCTAGGCACCTCCAAAAATACTCCTGAATACTTTCAGACACTTTCCAATAGAAAAAGTTCAAAAAATGTAACCTATCTGAAACCAGGCTGCCTGGCTCTTTAACAAACCTGAGTGCAGGGCTCAGTTTGCTGCTTCTCGCTTCTTATTTTCAAAGGTAGGCAGTGCTGGTGTTACCAGGATCTGCAATGCCCAAATGTGGAATCCTGGAATATCAGCCATTGGGTTGTGTGATATCAGGGTAATGCCAATTCATTGTGTTTGGACACACTCAGGGAATGCTGCTGCATATGCCCACATCCCTGGAGAATGCACTGTGGGCCAGCCACACAGCCTGTCTCCAGGGGAAGCCAGGCAGTCTTTGTAGCACAGGTAGAAGCGTTGCCTCACAACTGAATTTCAGGGCCTTTACACTCAGAAAACAGCAATGGTAAATTGAATTCCTCCCCCTCCAATATCCCCCAGAACCCTGAGTACCACTGTGTATACAACATTTCATGGTGCTGTGGGTACATATAATCCAAGGTTCAGAAGTAACTTGCGGCAGTACTGATTACAGGTAGTAAAATGTGAGTGAGATAAATGAGGCTGACTTATTTAATAAGACTGAATCACACCCAAATAATCTTTATTTCATTCAAATCTTTACAGTAACAAGTCATCCTGCGTCGTAGAGGCATAACCTACTCTGCAAAGCATGGCTCCCATCAGCAAATTTAAAAAAGCACTGATGGCAGTCACCGTCCAGGATATCCTGCATCCCTAGGGAAAAGGTGGAAAGTCAATGTATAGGGATAGAATTATAGTGGGAAGATTTCAAACAAAAAATAATTAGATGGTCTTCCCAGATTTTCATTAAGCAGGAAACCTGCAGATCTCTGTGTAAAGAACATTATTCAAAAAAAAACAAAAACAAAAATACCTGGAAAAACTCAGCAGGTCCAGCAGCATCTGCGGACAGGAACAAAGTTATAACTGTACTCCTCTCCGCAGATGCTCCTGGACCTGCTGAGTTTTTCCAGGTATTTTTGTTTTTGTTTTGGATTTCCAGCATCCGCAGTTTTTTGCTTTTATTATTCAAAAAATCCATTTTTACTATGGAAATTTAGAAGTAAAACACATTTTAACCTCACTATTCATGAGATTACTGTCAGCTGAACTTCCCTTTTCATTTTACCATTAACATTATAGGTTCCCGCTTGTAAGCACAAATGTGACCATAGTGAGGTCCCACAGAATGGTGTAATTATTCTTGAAATAGCATTTTGCTACCAGACGCAGATTTCGACATCAGCTGCATCAGATCCATCCTCTCACTGTACTCTCAAACCCTCAGCATCTGCTAACAGCAAAACTGTCGTCAGCAAGTTTACCTTCCTCTCCAGCCAAACAGTTTCAGGGTGTGATTATGTAATGGCTAATGTGAGACTGGTGTGTCCAACAGGTCGATGTGAGGTTTGTCTCATGGGTGGGTGAAAAGGGTATGCTTCTCACTTTGTGTTGCTAGCATGCTTCTCATTTTCAGCCCACACACTGGCGAGCAGCAATGTGAAAAAGAGAGTCAAATGTCTCTCCATCAGCACACTCTCTGCTGTGCCTCAACATGGCGACCCACGGAAACTGGGTCACCTCACAACCCCAGACCAAAGCTTCAGAGGAACTTGGGGGACGCTGACATTTTGGGCAGCCCCGGGTCTTTATAAATTTTGCACGCTGGAGAAAGCATTTCAGTTCTATTGCAGAACATTCGATGTTTAACACACCAAGGTCATCTCACAAGACAGGATACAAGGAATAAGGGACTGAAATGAAAGTGCCCTGCACTACCTGGGGATCCTTTATGTTATCAAATAAAAGCAAAAAACTGCGGATGCTGGAAATCTGAAACAAAAACAGAAAATGCTTGAAAAATTCAGCAGGTCTAGCAGCATCTGTGGAGGGAGAAACAGTTAACGTTTCAAATCTGTATGACCTTTCTTCAGATCCTTTATGTCATATTTGTCATCTCCTTCTGATATGCCTGACACTGGCAATGAAAGGTGTATTTAGTATTAGAATCAGCATTTCGAGCTGAACCGTATTATTCTTGAATAGCATATTAAAGTGTATGATGAATTAACATCATTATTATGGATCACAACATGGACTTGGATCAGTTATTGAAGATTATTCTGCAAAAAGGTCCCGGCGTACACTTAGAACCTGAGTTTAATTTAGATAGCCTGCCTCCAATTTAACAGAATTTCTATTTTTAGCCACAGTTGGCTGGGTTTCCCAAACCCTGGGAAACCCGCCAGGCAAAAGAAGGCAAGGAGGAATGGTTTTGTCAGGTAACTGTCTTCACAGCACTACTTGTGGGCTAAGAGGAGCAGGACTGTTTCTTCCAGTATCAACAAACTACCCTGTAAAGACAAAAACAAAAAGCTAAAAGCTACTGCGGATGCTGGAAATCCAAAACAAAAACAGAATTACCTGGAAAAACTCAGCAGGTCTGGCAGCATTGGCGGAGAAGAAATCAGTTAACGTTTCGAGTCCTCATGACCCTTCGGCAGAACTGAGTATAGTTAGGAGAGAGGTGAAATACTATACTCAGTTCTGCCGAATGGTCATGAGGACTCGAAACGTCAACTCTTTTCTTCTCCACCGATGCTGCCCAGACCTGCTGAGTTTTTCCAGGTAATTCTGTTTTTGTTTTTACCCTGTAAAGACACCCATCACCTCCACAATACTTCCCCAACACTGAGGCACATCAACCCCTTCAATAACTGACTCCCCCAGGGTTATTTCTCTGATCCCTTCCCTGATCTTTCCCCAACCCCACCCTTAAAGTTCCACCCCATTCCTGTGTTTGCCCTGACCCTGGGGAAATGGGCGATGGAGACATAAGGAAGAAGGGGGTATGGTGGGGTTGGAGGGGAAGCAGAGAAGAAGACTAAGACATGAGGATGAAGGGGGTATGGTGGGGTTTGGGCAGGGGCATGATGGTAGGCAGAAGGAATATTGAGGAAGGTGGGAAAGCTTGAGTCCGATATGGAACACTGGAACACAGACACAGAAATGGGGCACATGGGATTCAGATTGCATGAATGCATAGGGATGCATGCAGATCTGGAGTCAGAAAGGGGTTAGTGTGGAATGCGAGGGAAGGGTTGCGCATAGATTTGTGAGCGGTGTCGGTGGGGGGGAAGACTTGCACAGACTCATGGAGGGGAAACAATCTTGTAGCCAGTCCTGAAGGAACCAGAGAGCTGAGTGAAAGACAGTCATAGTCCCTGGACTGGGATGAAGAGGTCTGGTTGAGAGATTAAAGGCAGCCTTGGGGCTCTGTGAACCACTTAGTCAGGGTGAGAGATTGAAGGGAGGCCTGGGGCTTTGGGGACCATGCTACAGGGCTATGGATGGCACGCGCAGCGTAGATTCACTCCAGGGAGGGGCAAGGTCTGGGTGCTCAATGGGGATCAGGCACAGCTTGGTGTGCAGAGCATGGTCATAGTCTCATAGTCGGTGGTAATGGGGGTGTCTGGCTCAGTACTGGGCTGCAGATGGGATGGTCAGGGGAGGCATCTGCAGCCTCTAAATGGAGAATAGGTAATAAAACTCTCGGTCGGTGTGGGGGTGGGGGGGTTTGCCTCAGTGTGTCACCATGCACACAGCCTCATGATGGGGAGGGGTGAGGTCCACATGGGGTATGGCGACATCAACAGTGATGTGTTCAGTGGGGGAGGGCTGGATTGCCCACCACAATGACAATTGATCCAGAGTTACTGAGGGAGGCTGGAGAATAACCGGAGGGAGCTCTACCTGCGCATCGTGAGGTTCCAGGAAGATCGGAGGGAGCCGAACACTGACAGGGGGAGGGTTGAAGCCAGTCTCGAAGTAAAAATGCAGCACCACCATCTTGAGACCTCAAAGTTATGGTGCAGTTTAAAATCGAAACTGGAAAAGAATCTGCACAGTGGGTGCCTGAGGCAGTGTGGGAGGAGCCTACAGCTGGACATGGAGGCCCTTTCAGGGGGTTCCCTCAAACTGCTTAGAGTCACAACATTGAAATAGAGTCAGAGCTGAGAGAAGTCTGGAAGAGTGTTTTGAGAAGGTGCAATTGGAACCACTGATGTTTGGAGCACTTTAACTTGAGAGTGCAGGACTCATTGAGGTCACAATGAAGTTGATCAATTTGAGTATTAACAGAGAGGAATGTGAGAATGGAAGATGCAGCCAGCCACGAAGGAAGCACGTCTGCTGAATATCTGCAAGGTGATCAATGAAAGCCTGTAAGGAGCTTTCTCCAATTGGCATGGCTAACGGGCCAAAGGGCATCCAATCATTCCAAAAGTGCAGGTTAGGCATAATCAGTATAGCAGGGCAGACATAGCAGGAGTGCCTTTGGTAAGGTTGAACATATCCTGGATGCGCCCAAGCCTCTTCCAACCTCTCTGGGATTGAGATGTCAAGTATCTGCGGTGGCATCTTGGTCACCTAGATCTTTGAGGTAACGCCTCATCTGGAATGCTGGATCAGGGAAAGGCAAGTAGCGCTAGGGCATGACAGTGGCTTTCTGACTGCCATATTGTTGCCCACCATTCATCAATCTGTTGCAGCTTTCTGTCCACAGGGAGGAGGCATGAATAATGGAGCCTGTGCTCAATGATGCCTTCTTGATGGCTGTGTCCCAATTGAAAAGGAGACGTAGGGCCCAGCACTGTCTAGCACAGCTTTGAGAGGAGGCCTGGCCTAAGGTCCATGATCCAGAGGAGCTCCAGCAAGACCTGGAGGATGAGGAAGTCAGACCCTACCCATGAAGGTGACTAGCATGACCAAGAGTCTACCGAAAAAGACTTTCCTGTCTGGAGATGAGTGAGAGACAATACCGTGCAAGTCTGCGCTTGTCAAGAGATATGGTGGATCACATCTACCACATTCTGCGGGAGGATCTAACACCCCATGGGCTGGGAGGACAGCCCTTGCCAGTGCCTCTGAAGGTCATTTTTTTGCCAGTGGATCATTCCAGGGATCCACAGGGGATCTATGTGGCATCTCTCAGTCCACTTCCTTGAGAGGTCACCAGCATCATTGATGCCGGTCTTCAACCAATTTGATTCACTCCATGTGATGTCAAGGAAGGGCTGAAGGCACTGGATACTGCAAAGGCTACCAGCCCTGACAATATTCCGGCAATAGTACTGAAGACTTGTGCTCCAGAACTGGCCGCGCCCCTAGCCAAGCTGTTCCAGTACAGCTACAACACTGGCATCTACCTGACTATGTGAAAAATTGCCCAGATATGTCCTGTACACAAAAAGCAGGACAAATCCAACCCAGCCAATTATCACCCCATCAATCTACTCTCGATCATCAGTAGAGCATTGGAAGGGGTCATCAACAGTGCCATCAAGTGGCACCCACTTAGCATTAACCTGCTCACTGACACTCAGTTTGAGTTCCCCAGGGCCACTCAGCTCCTAACCTCATTATAGCCTTGGTTCAAACATGGACATAAAACTCCTGAGGTGAGTTGAGAGTGACTGCCCTTGACATCAAGGCAGCATTTGACCAAATGTGACATCAAGGAGCCCTAGCAACACTGGAGTCAATGGGAATCAGGGGGAAAACTCTCCACTGGTTGAATCCATACCTAGCACAAAGGAAGATGGTTGTGGTTGTTGAGGTCAATCATCTCAGTTCCAGGACATCACTGCAGGAGTTCCTCAGGGTAGTGTCCTAGGCCCAACCATCTTCAGCTGCTTCATCAATGACGTTCCTTCCATCATAAGGTTAGAAATGGGGATGTTCGTTGTTGATTGCACAATGTTCAGCACCATTCATGACTCCTCATTTACTGAAGCTGTCATGTCACAAATGCAACAAGAACAGGACAATAACCAGCTTGGGCTGACAAGTGGCAAGTAACATTCATGCCACACAAGTGCCAGGCAATGACCATCTCCAACAAGAGATATCTCAACCATCGCCCCTTGATGTTCAATGGCATTACCATCACTGAATCCCCCACTATCAACACCCTGGGGGTTACCATTGACCAGAAACTGAACTGGACTAGCCATATAAATACTGCGGCTACAAGAGCAAGTCAGAGGCTAAGAATCCTGTGGCAAGTAACTCTCTTCCTGACTCCCCAAAGCCTGTCCACAATCTACAAGGCACAAGTCAGGAGTGTGAAGGAATACTCTCCGCTTGTGCAGCTCCAACAACACTCAGGAAGCTTGACACCATCCAGGACAAAGCAGCCCTCTTGATTGGCACCCTTTCCACAAACATTCACTCCCTCCACCACCAAGGCACAGTGGCAGCAGTGTGTATCATCTACAAGATGCACTGCAGAAACTCACCAAGGCTCCTTAGTCAGCACCTTCCAAACCCACGACCACTACCATCTAGAAGGACAAGGGCAGCAGATAGATGGGAACACCACCACCTGGAAGTTCCCCTCCAAGCCACTCGCTGGCTTGGAAACATATCGCCATTCCTTCACTGTCGCTGGGTCAAAACCCTGGAACTCCTTTCTAACAACACTCTGGGTGCACCTACACCACATGGACTGCAGCAGTTCAAGAAGGCAGCTCACCACCACAATCCCTTACTCTGAGATTATTCCCTCTGGTCCTAGACTGTCCCACAAGGGGAAACAACCTCTCAGAAGACCCTATGGAGGTGATAAATAAATCTTACTTGGCAGTGGCCCAGCAAGCCGACCCACAGTTAAAAACATTAGCTCAGACTGCTCACAATGAGGCTGAGGCAGAAGCAGTACCTGAATGCTACTACATTAAAAATGATGTGATGAGGAAATGGAGACCCCCTCACAGACCTGCAAATGAGGAGTGGACAGTGATCCGTCTGATGGTAGTGCCATGGGGAAACCTTGCAGCTAGCTCACGAATTTCTGATGGCTGGGCATGTTGGTATACACAAAACCCAGGCCCGCATTAGCCAGCATTTCTATTGGCCGTACCTCCACAGGGACGTAGTAAGGTTTTGCAGAAGCTGCCACACTTGGTTTGCGGGAAAACCCCAACCTGCAATATATATGACCTATACCTATGATTCCTGTGACGGCTGCTTTTGGGGAACCATTCAGCGAGGTGTTAGTGAACTGTGTGGGGCCCCTACCCTAAATAAAAGGGGGGCACAGGTATAACCTTACCATCATGGACACGGCTACCCATTTCCCAGAGGCGGTTCCCCTGAGAGCCATATCTTCCAAAACAGTGGTGAGGGAATTGATCCAATTCTTTACCAGGTATAGGCTACCCACTGAGATCCAGTTGAATCAGGGATCAAATTTCATGTCCAAAATATTCCAGGAAGTCATTGGCACCCTGGGCGTGACCCAACTAAAGTCTTCGGTGTGTCACCTGCAGTCCCGTGGGTGTTAGAATAGTACCACCAAACCCTAAAAACAATGATCAGGGCATACTGCCACGAGTACCCCAATGATGGGATAAAGGACTAGATTTCCTTCTGTTCGCTACCAGCGTCTCATCCAACGAGTCCACTGGGTTTACTCTGTTCAAATGAGTTTATGGGCACCAAGTGTGAGGGCCTCTGAAACTAATCAGGGAGAGGTTTTAAGAGCAGAAAGAGGAGCTCTCCATGTTGGATTACGTCGCCATGTTCCGGGAGTGGCTCACGAGAGCCTGTGAGGTGGCCCGAGAGCACCTGAAAATTTCCCAGAAGGCTATGAGAAACAAGCCAGCAGACATGCCAAGACCCGAACCTTTCAGCCAGGAGACTACCTGTTAGTGCTCCTACCAATACCAGGTGAACCCTTACAGGCCCGGTTCAGTGGCCCGTACAGAGTAGCAAAGCAACTTGGGGAAGTGGACTATCTAATTGAGACCCCAGGCTGGGGCAAAAAGCAAAGGCTGTGTCATAGCAACATGATAAAACAATATCACAGCTGAGAAAAGGACAAACAGGTTCCAGGTCTGTGCCATTGCCACTGACCAGGAGGAGGAGGGTAGCATTGGGGATGAATTGGAGGAAGACATGGGTGAGGCCCACATTGAATCTGTTACTACCCAGCTAACCAACACAGAGACACTAGTGAACTTAGACTCCTTGTCCTTCCACCTAGGCGCAGAGCAGCGAGCAGATCTGACGCGGCTGCTCACTACATTAAAAGGCTTGTGCAGAGATAAGCCAGGTCGCACCACCCTAGCCCTATATGATGTGGATGTGGGAGAGCCCCTCCCCCCATCATAATACAACATCTGTATGGTCTAGGCCCAGAGAAGCTGGCCCAGGTCCAGGAGGAGATTAACTACATGCTGGAGCACCAACTAATAGAGCCTAGTAACAGTAGCTGGGGCTCCCCAGTTGTGCTCATGGCCAAGCCGGACAGCTCCATGAGGCCCTGCGTTAACTACCGAAAAGTTAACACAGTGACCAGAGTCAACTCCTACCCGATACCCTGGCTGGAAGACTGGATAGATAGGGTAGGTAAAGCAGCCTATATCATGAAGATAGATTTGCTCAAGGGACACTGGCAGGTTCCCTTGACGGCCCGTGCAAAGGAGATCTCCACCTTCGTAACTCCAGGCGGGTTATACCAGTGTCAGGTTATGCCCTTCAGACTCCAAAATACCCCAGCTACCTTCCAAAGGTTGATGAGCCAGGTAGTGGTGGGCTTGTCCAATTGCATCATGTACCTGGACAACCTCCTAATGTACAGCAACACCTGGGAAAACCACAGAGAGCAACTGGAAGCCGTCTTCCAGCGAGTAGTCAGCTGACCTAGTGGTCAATCTCACAAAGAGCGAGTTCGCTAAGGCTAAAGTGACCTATTGAGAACATGTAGTCGGTCAAGGACAGATATTGCCCAGGGCTGCCAAGGTGCAAACTGTAGCTCAGTTCCCCATTCCCACCATAAACAGGAAATCATGAGGCTCTTGGGGATGTGTGGGTTCTGCCACAAGTTCGTCCCAAACTTCAGCGCAGTAGCCTCTCCGCTGAGAGACCTACTACAGAAAAAAGCAAAGGTAGTATGGGCCAAGAAGTGCCGGCAGCCTTCAAAAAGCTGAAGGCCCCATTTTAATAGGCGAGCCCGTGCATGCAGCCCCGGACTTTAATCAGGCATTTAAAGTAGCCATTGATGCGAGTGACATCAGGGTAGGGGCTGTTCTCCTACAGGAGGACAAATCTGGGAAAGAGAGACCAATCGGAACTTCTCTAAAAAGCTCAACAAGCATCAGAAACGGTACTCCACTGTAGAGGAGGAGACCATCGGTTTATTACTGGCCCTTGGACAATTTGAGATATATGTCCGAAATGGGTACAGAGAGACCACAGTCTATACCGGCCGTAATCCGCTCAATTTTGTGGAAAAAAGTAAGACACAGGATTCCAGGTTATTCCATTGGAATTTGTTCCTCCTGCCGTACCACTGTTCCCATTCCTGGGAATTCAAATGTGATTGCAGACGCCCTGTCCAGAACTTAAAGGAGCCCAGTTAGAACCGGAAAAAATAAATTGGCCATTGCTAAAAGAAATGAATGTGTGCATGAGAGTGTTTTGTTGTTTATGCGTTTTTCCCTTTTTTGTAATGAAATGAGAATGAATCTCATTTCATTCCGGGGAGGAGGGGAAGTGTCATGACAATGGAGGAAAAACATCGAAATGTGTCCAGAAATATTGGACTTTAAAAAATAAGAGCTGAGTTTTTAAAATGCACACAAGCCACTGGCTGGAATGCTGCAGAGTGACTCCCTAAGAGATAATGGAACCCCACCCTGTTGCCAGACAAGGTACTGCCAAAGACATCCAGAAACTAATTGCTCCCTCAGGTAGAGATAATGAGACATAATGGGAGATGAGCATCATCTCATCAAGAAATCCTGTGAGCAATGCCCAGACAGATTTGTAAATTTGCTTCCCACTTGGAATATACAAAGAGAGGTTAAAAGTCAGCTGAAAAGCTGCCCCGGTGTCTGTCTGTTGGTGGGTGCTCTGAGAGAGAGCAAGTGCTGGAAGTTTGACTCAGAAGTAACAGCCACACACAGTACCCCTACAAATCGCCACTTTGCAGGCATCCCCATCTCTCTCCCTCTCTACTGAATTCAACACTACTGGAACCTTGAAACCGACTATTCATCTACCAGAGTCAACTCTACTGGAACCTCGAATCCAACTATTCATCACCGGAGTCATTTCTACTAGAATCTCGAATCGCAACGGCTACAATGCTCATCACCTACCCCGACAAGTCAAGGACTGTTCCGTATACCTCACTTACTTCAAGCTAAATTCTTATTTTTAACCTGCATGACCATATATGCATGTGTTTTATCCTTTCTCACCTTTACTAGTTAATAAACTTACTCTTAACTTTAACTCAAGAAAGTCTGATCAAATTGGCTGCTTCAAAACTAGAAGGATTGGGTCTGGGAAAAAGGTATCTGTGAAGGGGATGCTTTCTAGATGAAATTTTAGGCCATAAGACCATAAGATGTAGGAGCAGAAGTAGGTCATTCGGCCCATCGAGTCTGCTCTGCCATTCAATGAGCTCATGGCTGACCTGATAATCCTCAACTCCACTTTCCTGCCTTTTCCCCATAACCCCTGATTCCCTTACTGATTAAAAATCTGTCTATCTCAACCTTGGATATACTTAGCAGTCCAGCTTCTACAGCCCTCTGTGGTAAAGAATTCCACAGATTGACTACCCTCTGAGAGAAGAAATTCCTCCTCATCTCTGTCTTAAATGGGCGACCCCTTACTCTGAGATTATGCCCTCTGGTCCTAGACTCTCCCACGAGGGGAAACAACCTCTCAGCATCTACTTTGTCAAGTCCCCTAAGAATCTTATATGTTTCAATAAGGTCGTCTCTCATTCTTCCAAACTCCAATGAATACAGGTCCAACCTACTCAACCTCTCCTCATAAGAAAATCCCTCCATACCCGGGATCAACCTAGTGAACCTTCTCTGGACTGCCTCCAATGCCAGTATATCTTTCTTTAGATAAGGGGACCAAAATTGTTCACAGTATTCTAGGTGTGGTCTAACTAATGCCTTGTGTAGTTTTAGCAAGACTTCCCTATTTTTATACTCCAATCCCTTTGAAATAAAAGTCAACATTCCATTTGCCTTTCTTATTAACTGTTGAACTTGTATGTTAGCTTTTTGGGATTCATGCACAAGAACTCCCAAATCACTCTGTGCTACAGCCTTCTGCAGTCTTTCTCCATTTAAATAACATTAAGCTCCTCTATTCTTCCTGCCAAAGTGTATAACCGGACATTTTCCCACATTATATTCCATCTGCCAAGTTTTTGCCCATTCACTTAACCTGTCTATATCCCTCTGTAGACTCCTTGTGCCATCCTCACCACTTGCCTTCCTACTTACTTTTGTGTCATCTGCAAACTTGGCAATAGTACATTCACTTCCCTCATCTAAATCATTAATATATATTGTAAATAATTGAGGCCCCAGCACTGATCCCTGTGGCACTCCACTAGTTACAGGTCGCCATCCCAAAAATGCCCCCCTTATTCCAAATTTCTGTCTTCTATTAGTTAGTCAATCTTCTATCCATGCTAATATTCTACCCCCAACACCATGACTCATATTATTAAGTAGCCTTCTGTGCGGTACCTTGTCAAACACCTTTTGGAAATCCAAATATATTACATCTACTGGTTCCCCTTTATCTATCCTGCTTGTTACCTCCTCAAAGAATTCTAATAAATTTGTTAGGCATGATTTCCCCTTCATGAAGCCATGCTGACTCTGCTTGATTAGATTATGTATTTCTAAATGCTCTGCTATTACATCCTTTTCATGTAGTCCAACATTTTCCCAATGACAGATGTTAAGCTAACTGGCCTATAGTTACCTGTTTTTTGTCTCCCTCCCTTTTTGAATAAGGGTGTTATATTGGCTGTTCTCCAATCCTCTGGGACTTCTCCAGAATCTAAGGATTCTTGGAAGATTACTACGAGTGCATCCACTATTTGTGTAGCTACTTCCTTTAATATCCTAGGATGTGACCCATCAGGTCCAGAGGACTTATCGACCTTTAGCCCCATTAGTTTCCCTAGTACTTTTTCTCTAGTGATAGTTATTATATTTATTTCCTCCCCCACTTTTACCCCTTGATTATTTAGTACTTTTTGAATGCTATTAGTGTCTTTTACCGTGAAAACTGAAGCAAAGTATTTATTCAACTCCTCTGCTATTTCCTGGTTCCCCATTATTATTTCCCCAGCCTCATTCCATGAGGGACCTATGTTCACTTTGGCCTCTCTCTTCCTTTTTATATATTTAAAGAAGCTCTTACTGTCCATTTTTATATTACTTGCTAGTTTATCCTCAAAGTTTATTTTCTCTCTCTTTATTATTTTTTTGGTCATCTTTTGTTGGTTTTTTAAAAATTCCCAATCCTCGGGCTTACCACTAATCTTTGCCACATTGTGGGCAGAATCTTGCCCTTGGATGGCGGGCGGGCCTCACCAGCTCGGCAGCGGGCGGGCAGCTGACCCCCACCACTGAAACGGGGCCCGCTGCCATTTTAAGTGGGCGGGCCAATTAAGGCCCGCCCAGCGGCACCCCGACGGGAAGCGCTATGCACTTCCTGTTCTGGGGGGGAGGGAATCCCCATCTGTCAAAGTGCGCTGTTTCGCGTGCAGCGCACTGCTCCCTGAGGCAAAGTCCCGTCTCAGGGAGAATACTGACAGTGGTAAAAACTTTAAAAATAGAAACATCAAAAAATTATTAACATGTCCCCCTCATGTGACAATGTCACACGAGATGGGACATGTTAATAAAGACCACATAAACTTTATTATTTTTGTACAAAACGGACATGAAACTTCATCCTGCCAGTGGATGAAGTTTCATCAATAATCTGGAGCCCACTGGGGCACCTGGCCTGCCCGCCAGCCTTAAGGTTGGCTGGGCAGGGCCTTTAATTACTTTAACTAGCTTGTCAATGGCCTCAATTGGCCATTGACAGTTCGGCAGGTGGACAGCTGATTTCGCTGTCCGCCCGCCTTCCTAAAAATTTAAATGGCCCAGGATGACGTCGGGATTCCTCCCGTCATCCTCCTGCTTCATTTTCCCCTCGGGAACCGGGCCCTGCCCTCATTCCATTGTAATTACCCTTATTTAAGTTTAGCACAGTTGTTTCTGACCCAAGTTTCTCACTCTCAAACTGAATGCTAAATTCTACCATATTATGGTCACTGTTTCCTAGGGGATCCTTTACTCTGAGATCATTTATTAAACCTGCCTCATTACCCATTACCAGATCCAAAATAGCCTGATCACTGTTGGATTCACAACATATTGTTCTAAGGAACTATACCGAATACACTCTATGAATTCTTGCTCGTGTCTACCTCTGCCAAATTGATTTTCCCAGTCTACATAAGGATTAAAGTCACCCATGAATAATTACTGCCTTTTTTACATGCCCTCATTACCTCCTGATTTATTCTCTGTCCTACAGTATAGCTACTGTCAGGAGGCCTATAGACTACTCCCACCAGTGTCTTCTTCCCCTTGTTATTTTTTACCTCCACCCTTATGGGTTCTACATCTTCTGATCCAAGATCCTTTCTTACTTTTGTACTTATTCCATCTCGTACTAACAAAGCTACCCCACCACCCTTTCCTTCTTGCCTGCCATTTTGAAAAGTCACATATCCCTGAATATTCAGTTCCCAGCTTTGATCTCCTTGTAACCACTTCTCCTAAATGGCTATAAGATCATACCCATTACCCTCTATTTGTGCTGTTAATTAATTTATTTTGTTCCGAATACAACGTACATTTAAGTAAAGAGCGATTAATTTCACCTCTTTACCATTTTTTCCCCATTTAACCCTATTTGCTGCTTTTTTTTGTGTTTGTACACTCTGTCCCTTCCTGTCACATTCTGGTATCATTACCTTAAATAGTTGCCCTGCAAGGCTGCCATATCCTTTTGGTTTGTAAGCTTACCTATCCCCTTTCCAGAATCCTCCCCCACTCTATTTAGTTTAAAGCCCTTTCTACAGCCGTAGTTATTCAATTCACCAGGATACTGGTCCCAGCATGATTCAAATGAAGCCTGTCCCACCGGAACAGCTCCCTTCTACCCCAGTACTGGTGCCAGTGCTGCATGAACTGAAACCCATTCATCCCACACCAATCTATGAGCCACGCAATTAACTCCTTGACTTTATTTACCCTATGCCAGTTTGCCCATAGCTCAGGCAGTAATCCTGAGATTATTACTTTGGAGGTTCTGCTTTTTAATTTAGCTCCTAACTGTTCAAATTTTTTCAGCAGAACCTCCTTTATAGTCCTATCAATGCTATTGGTACCAACATGGACAATGACAACTGGATCCCTCCCCTCCCACTCCAAGTTCCTCTCCAGCCCTGAGGAGATGTCCTTAACCCTGGCACCGGGCAGGAAACACAGCCTTAGGGACTCATGCTCACAGCTGCAGAGAGCACTATCTATCTTCCTAATTATACTGTCCCCTACCACTACTATGCTCCCCTTTCCTCCCCCCACTTGAATGGCTCCCTGTACCATGGTGCTGTGGTAAATTCGCTGACTCTCCCTGCAGTCCCTGCTCTCATCCACACAGCTTGCAAGAACCTCGTAGCTGTTGGACAGTTGCAGGGCCGAGGCTCCTCGAGCGCAACCCCCTGGGTCCCCATACCTGCTTCACCTGCAGTCACACCCTCCTGTCCCTGATCACAGACCAAATTTGAATTACCTAATCTGAGGGGTGTGACCCCTCCTGGAGCAAAGTGTCCAGGTAACTTTCCCCCTCCCTGATGTGGCTCAATTTCTGCAGCTCGGACTCCAGCTCCTTAACTGAGATCCGAAGTTCCTCGAGCTGCAAACATTTGGTATAGATGTGTTCACTCTGGATCACTTTGGTTTCCATTAGCTTCCCATATGCTGCAGCAGCAACACATCACCCGTCCTGCCATCGCTATCATATTTTATTCAATTTACTAATTAATTATTCTAGTATCCCCACTTTTTACACTTTATTATAATTTTCTTTTACACACTAGTTTCGATCTTATACTTAACAAGCTATCTTTAAGAAAAAGAGATAAAAAAGGCTAGAGATCTAAACACAAACTAAAGACCTTACTTTTACTTTAAAGACTAGAAATACTCACCAATCAGCTGCTCTCTGTGCTCTTTTGCCTCTCGCGATCCTTAATGGTCTCACCCTCTTTTCTCACTCTCTAGCTGTAAATGACCCTGCTGTTTCTCTCACACTCTCTCACTGTAAATGACCCTGCTGTTTCTCTCACACTCTCTCGCTGTAAATGACCCCGCTGTTTCTCTCACACTCTCTCGCTGTAAATGACCCCGCTGTTTCTCTCACACTCTCTCGCTGTAAATGACCCCGCTGTTTCTCTCACACTCTCTCGCTGTAAATGACCCTGCTGTTTCTCTCACACTCTCTCGCTGTAAATGACCCCGCTGTTTCTCTCACACTCTCTCGCTGTAAATGACCCTGCTGTTTCTCTCACACTCTCTCCCTGTAAATGGCCCTGCTGTTTCTCTCACACTCTCTCGCTA
Organism: Cetorhinus maximus; assembly: GCF_964194155.1. NCBI lineage: Eukaryota > Metazoa > Chordata > Chondrichthyes > Lamniformes > Cetorhinidae > Cetorhinus > Cetorhinus maximus. The sequence continues at coordinate 65,674,414 of NC_135879.1, read as the reverse complement.
TAAATGGCCCTGCTGTTTCTCTCACACTCTCTCGCTGATGGCTTTGCTGGGAACAAAGGTATTGAAGATGGGGGTGAGGGGAGAAGTTGAACAGATCAAAGATGTCATGGGGGGTGGTGTGTTGGTGGAACAAAGGCTAGAAAAGTGGGGAAGCAGGGTGTAGTAGTAAAGGGGTGGAGTTATTACCACCTTTACTGTGGACCAAATCCAAGAGTAGACCGCTTTCAAATAACAATGATCATCAAACTGGAGGAATAGGTGCCTGACCCCTAGCAGGAGGGGAGGGGATGGTCATTAGATGTCTCAATCATGTCATGGCCAACAGGGGGGGTGGAGAAGACAAGGGGTGGGGTTGGTGGTGCTGAATAAAGCCAGGGAGCCAGTTCATCCCTCCTCACCCTGGGCATAACAATTTGGGGGTGTCCCAGCCAGACGGTAACAAATTAAGGGGTCTTTCCTGGATCAACAGCTTTGGGGAACTTCACCTGTGGGTGGATCGTAACAAGGTGCATGTACTGTACTTCGATTTTCAGCAGGCGTTTGATAAGGTGCCTTATCAAAGGTTATTGCGGAAAATAAAAGCTCATGGTGTAGGGGGTAACATATTGGCATGGATAGAAGATTGGCTAGCTAACAGGAAGCAGACAGTAGACATAAATGGATCCTTTTCAGGTTGGCAGGATGTAACAAGTGGTGTGCCACAGGGATCAGTGCTGGGATCTCAATTCTTTACAATTTATATAAGTGACTTGTATGGTTGCTAAATTTGCTGATGACACAAAGATAGGTAAGAAAGTAAGTTGTGAAGAGGATATAAGGAGGCTACAAAAGGATATAGATAGATTAGGTCAGTGGGCAAAGATCTGGCAAATAGAGCATAATATGGGAAAATGTGAAATTGTCCATTTTGGCAGGACGAATAAAAAAGAAGCATTTTATCTAAATGGTGAGAGATTGCAGAGCTCTGAGATTCAGGGGGGTCTGGGTGTCCTCGTGCATGAATTTCAAAAGGTTAGTATGCAGGTGCAGAGAGCAATTAGCAAAGCTAATAGAATGTTATCATTTATTGTGAGGGGAATTGAATACAAAAGTAGGGAGGTTATGCTTCATTTATACAGGGCATTGATGAGACCATGCCTGGAGTACTGTGTACAACCTTGGCCTCCTTATTTAAGGAAGGATATAAATGCGTTGGAAACAGTTCAGAGAAAGTTTACTAGACTAATACCTGGAATGGGCAGGTTGCTTAATGAGGAAAGGCTGAATAGGCTAGGCTTGTATCCACTGGAGTTTAGAAGAGTGAGGGGCGACTTGACTGATGCATATAAGATCCTGAGGGGACTTGACAGGGTGGATGTGGAGAGGACGTTTCTTCTTGCGGGAGAATCTGGAACTAAGGGCCGCTGTTCAAAAATAAGGGGTCCCATATTTAAGACAGATGAGGAAATTTTTTTTATCTCAGAGGGCTGTGAGTCTTTGAAACTCTCTTCCTCAAAAGGTAATGGAAGCAGTCTTTGAATATCTTTAAAGCAGAAATAGATAGATTCTTGATAAGCAAGGGGGTGAAAGGTTATCAGGGGTAGGCAGGAATGTGAAGTTGAGGTTAAACTTAGATCAGCCATGATCTTATTGAATGGGGTAGCAGGCTCAACGGGCTGAGTGGCCTAATTCGTATGCTTGTATGATAGCCACACAGTTCCAGAAGTAAGGTGCAGGCAAGGGGAGCTGAACACATTTCTCCTGTCCCTTAATGACATGCCAGTAATCTGAAAGACCTTTGCAACCTCTCACATCGACAGCGAGGTCAGCAATCAGCCTTGGACCTCCAACCCTCAGCTTTCACTAGGCCCTAATCTTTGAGAAGGTGAGCAGCCAAAGCTGCAGTTAGTCACTCTGGGAAGTGAAAAGCAGCACACCAGCGCAAACCCTGCGTCAACTGGACTTGATGCAACCGTGGCCTCCTGAATGAGACGCTTCTTGTGGCCACAGGGATGCGCACATGTCTGGAGATACCATCATGGCTGCAGGTCTTGTTTATTGGCACTAACAATGAAGACAGCTATTTGAAGATGAGTCAACATTACTGGTGACCCTCCAAGGCAATTGAACACACATAACTTTGTGGTATCTTGTAAAAGTTCATTCTGCAATTTACTGTCATTCAATAAAGAGCTTGACACATCTCCCTGACATTACACATCGGATGAGTAATTGAAATCAGTCAGCTAGACACCACATGAATGCGAGGCTCACAAAAGGAAGTGATCACAGAGTGGAAGCTTAGATCAACCGTGCAGTAAGAGGGCACATAGATGCACATGAATGACCATTCAAATGATGAGACCATTGTCAGGAGCAACAATTGTATTTACAAAGGTGCATGATATAAATAGTGAGTGAACAGCCCTGAGCCAGAAGTGATATCAATGTTTCTTAATCTTTCTAACCCTATCACTACATCTTGGTACATCACCAACGCCTGCTGCAGAGGTGGAGGCAGCCGGCTGACTATTATGCCTTGTTGTCTTTGATGACTTTGGCGGGTGTTCTCTGGAGGATCGAGGCCTGGAGGGCCCCGCCCTACTTTGGTCTCCTGCTGTGAGGTAGGTGCACCTTCCTCGGCCTGTGCAGCTGGAGGTGATGAGATCACAGGCAGAGGGGATTGGGATCGGCTGGAAACGCTCGGAGTCACCTGAGTGGATAGCCCCAAGGTGTTCAGCTGCTGATCCTCTTCCTTTTGGGTGCTTGAGGCATCTGCCTGACTCCTTAAGGAGGAGGGGCACTTGGAGTGAGGTTGAGGTGCCCCCCAACCCCTTGGCTAGCCATTGATGGATCCTACCAATGCCTATAGCAATGGTGTGCAGGTCCAAGCGCCAATCCAGCAGGACCTGCTGGATCAAGGTTTCCAAAGAGGCCTCCACTCTTCTGATGGAGGTGCATGTCAGAGCCATGACACCAGACAGAATGCAGGCGGACTCTTCCATCATTCACTCTAGTCTGTTGACTGCCTCTCACAACTCTGCCTGATTTTCTGCCACCTGTCTCTGAATCTGCATGTTTGCGACGGCCATTTCTAGAGGCTCATCATTTGACTCAGACTCAGCGGGTGCCTGTTCTCCAGCAGTCCTCAGCGCGCCAGAGACCTGGGCTGTCACTGACTCCAACTGCTACAGAGACTGTCAGTGAGGTGTCCCCCAGAGTGTGACCCTGAGTCTAATCTAGATTTGTGACCCAGTGGGGTGTGTGTCTCTGCACTGGTGGAGGGTGCAGGTGAATTCAGTGATGGGTGTTCTTCAAATGGATCCTCATCATCCTCCTCTGAGGTGGCCTGGGGGCTGGGGCTTATGCTAGCTCTGGTGGGCCATCTGGACCTGCTGCTGCCTGTAAGAGAGAGAAGATAGATTTAGTTCATGAACAGGCTGAATACAACATTGCATGTCACTCACTGTGATAATCAGGATGTGATCAACTCATGGAGGGCTTATCCAGGGCTTGCTGGGAGAGGCTGATCTTGCCTTCCCCTCGGGAGCGACCTCTGTTCTTCACTGCCAACTCGGCAGCATCCTCCTCAAATTTGGAGAGCTCCTGGATGTTGGCCATTCTTCCTCCAGCCTGGGATTTCTCTGTCTTGTGGGCAAGCTTGGCCTGCGTGAAGACAAATGGATGGGATGTGATGAGAAAGGATGGAGCAGAGGTTGGGAAGCATGCATGCCTGTTGTGTGCGCTGAGCACTCCCCAGTAAGGGCTGAAGATGCTGTTTGTGTTGGAGGATAGACGAGATGCTGACGAATAGGCTTTCAGTGCTGATTTCTCTGCCGTTAATATTGTGTGAGATCCCTGAGCTGTGTGACGCTTTGAGTGCATAATTCCATTATGAGTTTCTGAGTTTGGAGTGAGCAGAAGGTTCACTTACCCTGGTGGTGCGGATTAGATCATTCATCCTCTTTCTGCACTGGATGACCTCCTTCACAGCCACCTCCCAGGCTGGCGAGATGAGGTTGGTGGATCCATCCTGGATCCATCCCTAGGAAAAAGCACCTCCTGGTGCTGGCGGACACCTCTAATTAAAGCCTCCAGGGAGCCGAGGCTAAACCTTGGCGCACTCTTCTTGTTCCTTGGAGCCATCGCCGGAACTTCCGACCACACAGCTGGGCTGCAGAGAGTAATGTGTGTGTTAGGGTGACGTTTAAAAACTTCGGCCCCATGAGGTGATGGTAGGTGGACAAATCAGTGCCCACTTCACCACATGATTCAGCGAGCAGCCCGTCTATGCATTATTAATGAGGTTTCATTGAGGGAGGTGGTGGTGTAGCGGTATTGTCATTGGACTAGTATTCCAGAGACCCAGGGTAATGCTCTGGGGACCTGGGTTCAAATCCCACCACAGAAGATAGTGAAACTTGAATTCATTAAAAAATCTGGAATTAAAAGTCTGAGAATGACCATGAAATGATTGTTGTAAAAAAAAAAACCATCGGGTTCACTAATGCCCTTTAGGGAAGAAAATCTGCTATCCTTACCTGGCCTGGCTGACATGTGACACCAGACTCACAGCAATGTGGTTGACCCTTGAACAAGGGCAATTTGGGCAATAAATGCTGGCCCCACATCCCATGAATGAATTTTTAAAAAGCGGAAGATCGGGCGTGAAAACCTGACATGCCGACCAGTGGGAAACTCACCACAAATCCCGCCCACCACCGCACTTATTCTCTGGAATGGAAAATTCCACCCCTGGGTAACCCCAACTAACCTCACCTGACCCCCTTGTCTAACCCTAATCTGATCTGACTATCCCTGACCCTTCTGCTATCCCTTGACCTCTGCCAACTACCCCCGACCATCTGCTGATCCTGAATACCCTCCGACACCCCAACTACACCCCAAACCCCTGACTACCTCCACTGAGCCAACCTAACTACCACTCTCAACCAGCCGACAATGCCCCTTCTGACCAGGCCTAACTACCCCCCACAATTTGACAACTCACCCTGACCAGACCTAACTACTCCCCACAGTCTGACTACCCCTGACCTGACGATCCCACCCCAATGTGACCCAACTATCCCCTCACAAACTGCCACCCTACTCACCTGCCACCTCACCTACCTAGCACCTACCCACTTACCTCACCCACTTAGCCATTTAACTCACCTACCTGCCCATCCTACCCACTCCCCCATTCATTCACATTCACACTGGGCCTTCAAGCTTACCAGTTAGTGCTGTAAAAAGGGGACATGTCCTACCTTCCCCCTGAGTCTACACTGCTGTGACGACGGTCTCCGAGGAACGTTGCGTTCCATATTCCTGGGAAAACCGGGCTCAGAAGACCCGGCAAGAAATGAGGACCAGCGTCAAGTCGGGGGCAAGTTCAGGCGGAGTGGTAATCCAAAAATGATTGCCGGTCCTCGGAAGGTCAGGGCCAATGTCTGGAGAGGGGAGCTGTCATTATGGTCAGCTCGACCAACAGAATAACCTTTCTAGGCCAGTAATGGAAAACAAATCCAGCCAATAACAAGCAACGCCAACAGGGCATGTCATGACAAAGGGCAACCAGCATCCAATCGCATCTGGATAGAGAGCACGGGTGGATCTGGTGAGTTGTCGTACCAGTCAATAATCTCACCAATCACGCTGACCAAATCAGACTGCCACTCATAAAACAAAAACAGAATTACCTGGAAAAACTCAGCAGGTCTGGCAGCATCGGTGGAGAAGAAATCAGTTAACGTTTCGAGTCTTCATGACCCTTCAGCAGAACTGAGTATAGTTAGGAGAGAGGTGAAATATAAGCTGGTTTAAGGTGGTGGGGGGGGCGGGGGGAGAGAGAAGTTGAGGGTGTGGTGATTGTGGAGATAAGCAAGCAGTGATAGGAGCAGATAATCAAAAGATGTCACAGACAAAAGGATCAAAGAGGTGTTGAAGGTGGTGATATTGTCTAAGAAAAGTGCTAATTAAGAATGGAAGACAGGACACTCAAGGTACAGCTCTAGTGGGGGTGGGGTGGAAAGACTAACAAAGTTTTAGTTTTAGATTTAAAAATAATGGAAATAGGTGGGAAAAGAAGAATCTATATAAATTATTGAAAAAAAAAGGGAGGGGGGAGAAACGGGGTGGGGATGGGGGGAGGGGGAGTTTAAGATCTAAAGTTGTTGAATTCAATATTCAGTCCGGAAGGCTGTAAAGTGCCTAGTCGGAAGATGAGGTGCTGTTCCTCCAGTTTGCGTTGGGCTTCACTGGAACAATGCAGCAAGCCAAGGACAGACATGTGGGCAAGAGAACAGGGTGGAGTGTTAAAATGGCAAGTGACAGGGAGGTTTGGGTCTTTCTTGCGGACAGACCGCAGGTGTTCTGCAAAGCGGTCGCCCAGTTTGCGTTTGGTCTCTCCAGTGTAGAGGAGACCGCATTGGGAGCAACGAATGCAGTAGACTAAGTTAGGGGAAATGCAAGTGAAATGCTGCTTCACTTGAAAGGAGTGTTTGGGCCCTTGGACGGTGAGGAGAGAGGAAGTGAAGGGGCAGGTGTTGCATCTTCTGCGTGGGCATGGGGAGGTGCCATAGGTGGGGGTTGAGGAGTAGGGGGTGATGGAGGAGTGGACCAGGGTGTCCCGGAGGGAACGATCCCTATGGAATGCCGTCAGGGGGGGTGAAGGGAAGATGTGTTTGGTGGTGGCATCATGCTGGAGTTGGCGGAAATGGCGGAGGATGATCCTTTGAATGCGGAGGCTGGTGGGGTGATAAGTGAGGACAAGGGGGACCCTATCATGTTTCTGGGAAGGAGGAGAAGGCGTGAGGGAGGATGCGCGGGATATGGGCCGGACACGGTTGAGGGCCCTGTCAACGACCGTGGGTGGAAAACCTCGGTTAAGGAAGAAGGAGGACATGTCGGAGGAGATGTTTTTGAAGGTAGCGTCATCAGAACAGATGCGACGGAGGCGAAGGAACTGAGAGAATGGGATGGAGTCCTTACAGGAAGCGGGGTGTGAAGAGCTGTAGTCGAGGTAGCTGTGGGAGTCGGTAGGCTTGTAATGGATATTGGTGGACAGTCTATCATCAGAAATTGAGACAGAGAGGTCAAGGAAGGGAAGAGAAGTGTCAGAGATGGACCATGTGAAAATGATGGAGGGGTGGAGATTGGAAGCAAAATTAATAAATTTTTCCAGGTCCCGACGAGAGCATGAAGCAGCACCGAAGTAATCATCGATGTACCGGAGAAAGAGTTGTGGGAGGGGGCCGGAGTAGGACTGGAACAAGGAATGTTCCACATACCCCATAAAGAGCCAGGCATAGCTGAGGCCCCCTTGTCCTCACTTATCATCCCACCAGCCTCCGCATTCAAAGGATCATCCTCCGCCATTTCCGCCAACTCCAGCATGATGCCACCACCAAACACATCTTCCCTTCACCCCATCTGACGGCATTCCGTAGGGATCGTTCCCTCCGGGACACCCTGGTCCACTCCTCCATCACCCCCTACTCCTCAACCCCCACCTATGGCACCTCCCCATGCCCACGCAGAAGATGCAACACCTGCCCCTTCACTTCCTCTCTCCTCACCGTCCAAGGGCCCAAACACTCCTTTCAAGTGAAGCAGCATTTCACTTGCATTTCCCCTAACTTAGTCTACTGCAAGCGTTGCTCCCAATGCGGTCTCCTCTACATTGGAGAGACCAAACGCAAACTGGGCGACCGCTTTGCAGAACACCTGCGGTCTGTCCTCAAGAAAGACCCAAACCTCCCTGTCACTTGCCATTTTAACACTCCACCCTGTTCTCTTGCCCACATGTCTGTCCTTGGTTTGCTGCATTGTTCCAGTGAAGCCCAACGCAAACTGGAGGAACAGCACCTCATCTTCCGACTAGGCACTTTACAGCCTTCCGGACTGAATATTGAATTCAACAACTTTAGATCTTAAACTCCCCCTCCCCCCATCCCCACCCCGTTTCTCCCCCCTCCCTTTTTTTTTCAATAATTTATATAGATTCTTCTTTTCCCACCTATTTCCATTATTTTTAAATCTAAAACTAAAACTTTGTTAGTCTTTCCACCCCACCCCCACTAGAGCTGTACCTTGAGTGTCCTGTCTTCCATTCTTAATTAGCACTTTTCTTAGACAATATCACCACCTTCAACACCTCTTTGATCCTTTTGTCTGTGACATCTTTTGATTATCTGCTCCTATCACTGCTTGCTTATCTCCACAATCACCACACCCTCAACTTCTCTCTCCCCCCGCCCCCTCCCACCACCTTAAACCAACTTATATTTCACCTTTCTCCTAACTATACTTCAGTTCTGCCGAAGGGTCATGAAGACTCGAAACGTTAACTGATTTCTTCTCCACCGATGCTGCCAGACCTGCTGAGTTTTTCCAGGTAATTCTGTTTTTGTTTTGGATTTCCAGCATCCGCAGTAGCTTTTAGCTTTTTGTTTTTATCTCTGCCACTCATAAATGCTGGGGAAAAATCTAGAAGCTGCACCAAGGTGTGTTGCGTCTGATAAATTCATACCAGGATTCCAAACTTAGGTGAAAGATGGCAAAATTTTCCACTGAATGGTGGTAATGTTTGTTATATAAATATTTGCATGAAGTACATTTATACCATTATATATAATGTGTTTTCTACTAAACTCAATGCAAGTTGATAAAACAGTAAGACCATTGCCATGCCTGTGCCTGGTCAATAATTTCCACTGGGCGGCATTGCTTTAGAACTTACCATAGACATGGTGAAGAATCTGGAATCTTGATCTTTCCACACCCTTGACATCTTCCACCCCCATACCTCACCCACATACACAACTGATATCATTAGGAAACAATATTAAAATACTGACTGTATTTTTTTTCTATTCCTTCATTGGATGTAAGTGTGGCTGGTAAGGCCAGCATTTATTGCTCATTCCTAATTGCTGTTGAGAAGGTGGTGATGCTTCAAGGACATGAGGCTGCATTTTATGTGCTCTCACCGGGTGTATTTTCAGTGGGGTGGCACGTAAAATAGAGTGGATGCCCACCACACCACCTCCTGCCCAGCCCCGAGCTCACTCCCATAATACGGTATAAATTGGTGAGAGGCGATCAGCAGACACCTCCAGTGGCTTACCCGGCTTCTGCTTTGTACTTGTTACCTGCTCATAAGGGTCCCAGTTGTGTGTCTCATGGCCTTGAGGATTAGATCTTTTGTGCCTGCCAAGGTGCTCTCAGCCTTTCTTGCTGCTCTGGGTAGACCGTTATAAACCTCTTTCTTCAAAGCTGGCAGTTGTAACTTAATATGTTCTGCATCACAACATTCATTGCAGCAAACTACCTGTTGTACCACCATGAACATGACCATATGATCCTCTCCTACCCTCAGCGTAGGCATGTCTCTCACTAATTCTAGCAATTGAGCATTGGCTTAAGGGACCCTGTAATCACTATGTAATGTTCAGGTGCCCTGTGCATCCACGGTAAACTTTTGTTATTTAATTGGGGCCATCGGTCCCGGCCCATTTCGATCTGGAGGGTTGGGGCATGCGCTGGGGCCTGCAGCCATCATGCTGGGGTCCATCATCTGGCTCCTTATCCTCTGGTCTCATGAAACACAAAGTATCCTGTGCTGTACTCAACTTGCTGCCTGAGTTTCCAAATTTAGGCCTCACACTGCTGATGGCTTATTTTACTGTGAGACTCATTTTGCAACATCCTAAAAGTAGATTTTACAGCTCCAACATCCTTTTCCACTCTCTACGTTAAGCTTATTCTTCTCCTCTCATTCATTACACTTCCACTCACATCCTGTCAACTGACATTGATATGTTGCTGCACACTCCTGTTTATGCCTTTCACATTCCTCTGTGAGATTACTAATTAACTTATTCACCACCATCTCTCTGTCATTAACCTTTCAGCTGTGGCTCAGTTCATAGCACCCTCGCCTTTGAATCAGAGGGTTGTGGGTTCATGTCCCACTCCCGGAAACCAAGAACTGTGATTGTACTTGAAAGAGTTGCAGTCTGTGACTGTTGATAACTCGAAAGAGTTTCCTCAGGGTTTCCACCTTCCCTAAGTCCAGTTGTCTGATTTTTCTCCTCTTGTCTCCGGACATACCAGAAGCCATACTGCTTTCATTAATCGTGGCTTGGCAAGAAAACCCTCCATCCATTTGCCAGTCTTTTCCACCAATTCTCACTTCCAGTTATCTCCTTAACCCTTAATTATTTTAAGTGATTTATCTAGTCACTAATTCTTCCATATTCTTATTGGATATAACCACTGTGTCAATTGCTCAATTTCCTGCCTGACTCACCAAAATTGTTGGTGATTTTAACTCTTTCTTACATTCGGAGACCGAGAATTATGATTTCATGCAACCTCACACTAAATCCAACATCTTTATTGAGAATTAAAGCGAAACACTTTCAAATTTTTTTTTTTTTTTTTGTAAAAATATACTTTATTCATAAATTATCTTCAATCACATTCAAAACCATTTCAAAAACAACATTACAAGGGTACAATCCAGGTTAAACTTTTACAAAATGTATCACCAGGTGCATCAGTACAAACAATATTACAGTCATTTACAGCCTTTCATTTTGATCTGTACAGCCCGAGGGGCTCTAAACAGTTCCCAGTCTCTCGGTGCGCTGTGGTAGAAAGGTCTTAGACAAAAAATATGGAACGCTTCACGAATTTGCGTGTCATCCTTGCGCAGGGGCCATGCTAATCTTCTCTGTATCGTTCCAATTTTAGTGTATGTGCTGTCGAAGCGAGCGAAACACTTTCAAATTTTTTTTTTTTTTGTAAAAATATACTTTATTCATAAAAATCTTCAATCACATTCAAAACCATTTCAAAAACAACATTACAAGGGTACAATCCAGGTTAAACTTTTACAAAATGTATCACCGGGTGCATCAGTACAAACAATATTACAGTCATTTACAGCCTTTCATTTTGATCTGTACAGCCCGAGGGGCTCTAAACAGTTCCCAGTCTCTCGGTGCGCTGTGGTAGAAAGGTCTTAGACAGCGACCCTTCCCCATTGCGCCTTTGCGGCAGCTGCCCCAAGCTTTAGTGTGTCCCTCAGCACGTAGTCCTGGACTTTGGATTGTGCCAGTCCGCAACAATCGGTCGGGGACAACTCTTTGTGCTGGAAGACCAACAAGTTTCGGGCAGACCAAAGCGCGTCTTTCACCGAGTTGATGATCCTCCAGCTGCAGTTGATGTTTGTCTCGGTGTGTGTCCCTGGGAACAGCCCGTAGAGCACAGAGTCCTGTGTCACAGAACTGCTCGGGATGAACCTCGACAGCAACCACTGCATCTCTCTCCAGACTTTCTTTGCAAAGGCACAATCCACAAGGAGGTGAACAACGGTCTCTTCCCCACCACAGCCACCTCGAGGGCATCGTGCAGAGGGGGTGAGACTCCTGGCGTGTAGGAAGGATCTGACGGGGAGGGCCTTTCTCACCACCAGCCAAGCTACGTCTTGGTGCTTGTTGGAAAAACACTTTCAAATTACTCATAGTTAACCCACTGGTGGTCAATCTGTGATGACTGTAGGTTGCTTAGGAGTGATCTTTGACCAAGATCTTTGTGCTTGCTTCACCGTGACTCTTCCTGTCGATAAGTATCTCCTGTCTTCTTTCTTCGAGCACTTCCTGTCAATACGTATTGTCTGTCTTCTTCCTTAAGCACTCGTGTGTGTCTCTTTTTTCAGGAATTTACATGCAGAATAGTTTTTGAAAGAGCACATGCGCAATCCTCTTCTGGAAGCAGGTTGGTCAGTTGGATGCATGATTGGCTGTTGGTTGGTTAGCATATTCCCAAGTTGTCTTCTATTTGTTTAGTCAATGTGAGGGCTTCTTCCTGTCTCGTTGTGATTACCTGTCTGGTTTCAATCACCCTCCGTTTATTTCAACCAGTTTGTTTCGATTAACAGTTGATATTCAATTCAAATTGTTCTATTCAATAGTATCACTGCAATTAACAAGTATCAATATAATTAGCAGCTACCACACCTTTCCGGTTTCCACATAACAAACAGTGCTCAGTCCATTAACTCTTTCCTTACAACATGCATTTCAAATACTGGCAGAAGCATTTTGCTTTAGATAGAGCTAAGCGATCCCACAGCTAATGGATCAGGTCAAAGTTCTGCAGTCCTGCCACATTCAACCATGTTTGGTTGACAATTAAACAACTAACTAGAATTTGAGGCTTCATGGCATGATGGCAGAGCAGAGAAGGCAAGTGCAAAAGGCTGATGCATTTGCAACAATCTTCAGCCAGAAGTGCCGAGTGGGTGATCCATCTCAGCCTCCTCCAGAGGTCCCCAGCATCACAGGTGCTGGTCTTCAGCCAATTAAATTCACTCCACACATCATCAAGAAATGGCTGAAAACACTGGATACTGCAAGGGCTTTGGGCCCTAACAATATTCCAGCAATAGTACCGAAGACTTGTGCTTCTGAACGAGCCATGCCCCCAGCCAAGCTGTTCTAGTACAGCTACAACATCGGCATCTATGTGACAATGTGAAACATAATCCAGATATGTCTGTTCACAAAAAGCAAGACAAATCCAATCCAAAAAACCCCATCAGTCTACTCTCAGTCATCAGCCAATGATGGAAGGCATCAGTGGCGGTGCTATCAAGCAGCACTTACTCAGGCATAACCTACTCATTGATGATCAGTTTGGGTTTGCAGGGCCGCTCAGCTCCTCATTAAGCTTTGGCTCAAACATGGACTCAAGAGGTGAGGTGAGGTGAGGTGAGAGTGTCTGCACTTGATATCAAGGCAGCATTTGACTGACTGTGGTGTAAAGAAACTCCATCAAAATTGAAGTCATTGGGAGTCGGAGGAAAACTCCCATTGGCTGGAGTCAATATTTTGCACAAAGGAAAATTATTGTGGTTGTTGGAGGTCAATCATCTTAGTCCCAGGACATCACTGCAGGAGTTCGTCAGGGTAATGTCCTCGGCCCAACCATCTTCAGCTGCTTCATCAATGACCTTCCTTCCATGATAAGGTCAGAAGTGGGGATGTTCGCTGATGATTGCACAATGTTCAGCACCATTTGTGACTCCTCAGATACTGAAACAGTCTTTGTCCATATACAGCATGACCTAGGCTACATTTACGCTTGGGCTAGTAAGTGGCAAGTAACATTTGTGTCACACAAGTGCCATGCAATGGCCATCTCCAACAAGAGAGAATCTGACCACCTCCTCTTGACATTCAATGGCATTACAGCCGTTGAATCCCCCACTATCAACATACTAAGGATTGCCATTGACCATAAACTGAACTGGACCAGCCATATAAATACTATGGCTACAGGAGCAGGTTAGAGGCTAGGAATTCTGTGGTGAATACATACAAACATCCGTATTAGGAGCAGGAGTAGGCCATTTAGCCCCTCGAGCCTGCTCTGCCATTCAATAAGATCATGGCTGATCTGATTGTGGCCTCAACACCACTATCCTGCCTACCCCCAATAACCTTTGACTCCCTTGTCGGTCAAGAATCTATCTACCTCTGCCTTAAAAATATCCAATAACCCTGCCTTCACCGCTCTCAGGGGAGAGAGTTCTACACATTCACAACCCTCTGAGAAAAAAAAAACTTCTTCTCATCTCTGTCTTAAATGGGAGGCCCCTTATTTTTAAACTCTGTCCCCAAGTTCTGGTATCTCTCACAAGGGGAAAGATCCTTTCAGCATCCATCCTGTCAAGTCCCCACAAGATCTCAAATATTTCAGTAAGATCACCTCACAATCTTCTAAACTCCAATGGATACAGGCCCAACCTGTGCAATATTCCCTCATAAAATAACCCCTTCATCCCAGGAATCAGTCAAGTGTGCCTCCTCTGAACTGCTTCTAATGCAATAAGGAGACCAAAGCTGTACACAGCACTCCAGATGTGGTCTCACCAATGCCCTGCAAAACTGTTGCAAAACATCCTTACTTTTATATTCTATTCCCTTGCAATAAACTGTAACACTCCATTTGCCTTCCTAATTACCTGCTGTACTTGTGTTGTAGGGTGGCCGAGTTGTTCTATTAGCGATAGAGTTGATCTGCAGACATTTCTTGGGTGGAAACATTAAGTTTATTTACAACACTCAGCAGCAACTACATATGCACATTCATCTCCAGCTCTATCTCTACACTGACTGCTGAGGTAGACCACAGTCTCTCCTATTGGTTACTACAGATTATGTGATCTTGCCTAACAAATATTATTCTTAAACGTACATTACATACTAAATAAAACCATGATTACGACAACTTACATACTAGCCTTTTGCGATTCTTATACAAGGCCATCCAGATCCCTCTGCAACACAAAGTTCTGCAATCTCTCTCCATTTAAATAATATGCTGCCTTTCTATTTTTCATGCCAAAGTGGAAATGTTCACATTTTATTGCATTATACTCCATCTGCCAATTTTTTGCCACTCATTTAACCTGTCCATATCCCTTTGCAGACCCCTTATGTCCTCTTCACAACTTACTTTCCTACCTATCTCACCTCCTGACTTCCCTAAGTCCGTCCACCATCTTCAAGGTACAAGTCAGTCGTGTGATGGAAAACTCTCCACTTGCCTGAATAAATACAGCTTCAATGCTCAAGAAGCTTGTTACTATCCAGGACAAAGCAGCCCATTTGATCAGCACTTCATCACCACCTTAATATTTTACTCCCTCCACCACCAGTACACAGTGGCAGCAGTGTGTATCATCTACAAGAGGCACAGCAGCAATTCACCATGGTTCCATTGACAGCTCCTTCCAAACCTGTGACTTCTACCACCAAGAAGAACAAGGGCAGCAGATGCATCAAAATACCACCACCTGCAAGTTTCCCTCCAAGTTGCCACCCTGACTTGGAAATGTATCGCCGTTCCTTCATTATTTCTGGGTCAAAATCCTGGAACTCCCTCCCTAACAGCACTGTGGGTGTACCTACTCCACATGGACAACAGTGGTTCAAGAAGACAGCTCACCACCACCTTCTCAAGGGCAAATAGAGATGGGCAATAAATGCTGGTCTTGCCAGTGATGCTCACATCCCATAAATGAATTTTTAAAAATGAATATTTTGTATACTTTTATAAGTTCCACTCTCAGACATCTCTGTTCAGCATACATTCATTTATTTTAAGTATATTTCATTGTTACACTTTGCATATATTTACATTTTAACATCCAACCCCAAAGAGTCGCCAATTAAGTTGTTTCCTCAATACAAACTGTGAATGAAGGTTTGATAGCTTAATGTTAAACCTTCAGCACATCCAAGCTAAACAGTAGCCAACAATTCTCCTGAAAATGTTAATGAGAGAGAAATTTGTATAAGCAACAGCAGAGAAGCTGCTAGTAAGTCACTATAGTACTGCAAGAGGGGTTTTCTTTTCCATGGATGACTAATTTTCATGAGCATTTCATTGATATCAAGACCATAATTTGATGATGTTATATTATGTGTAAATGTTATGTATTCAATGTTCTTAATTATGTCATTAATCTCCATTAGGTCAACCGTGATGCCCAACTAGTTGAAATGGCTGTAAATGCTCATTGGCTTGACTTATCCATGAAGAAAAGCCAGTTTAGTAAATTCTCAGAGTCTGTCAGTTCTGACGGACATATGCAGTAGAAGAATCAGGACATTATTGAATGGAGCAGATTTTTGAAAAACATACATTAAAAAACATGTGTTACTTATGTGAGAAGTATATGAAAATATATGTGTTATGTTCAACAACTTACAAGTGCACCTATGTTCATTATTGTCCTAGCTGCATTTCACTTCCTTTTTGTTCTGCATTCAGTAAAAAGACACATTTACTGTTAAATGGGATTTCGAAAATGAACTGCTATCCATACTTGTTGTGCATATAAGTCACATCATTATAAACCAATATTTTTCTTTATTTTAAAGGGGCTAATTGGATGTATATTAGTCATTTTGTACAGAAATTGTACACCTCATGTTACATTTGTTCCTTCTTTTAATACTACTTTTAAAGAAAGCCAGAAGTTCTGCTGTTCTACTTCATCCTGTGGCCATTCCAAATAGGTTTTTGTATTCATCAGTTTCCTAAGCTTACAGAATCTCTGAGGAATGGTCTCCTTTGGAATTGACTCCAACAGAACAAGTATGGCTGTATCATCGTTTTCATCAAATAGACGGAAATGGGTATAGTCAAGCTCGTACTTGCACCATTCACTCTGAACAAAATGTTGAGACAAAACAAAGAGGGATTTCCTGCTTTTCTCAATGGACTCAATAATGTTGTCAATTATCCACTTCCCTGGGATGAAATCACGCTTATGAAGGCAGAGTGTCAGTGGTGGATGAGCACTTTCTAACTCTCTTACCAGGAAGTTTTCCACCCACTCTGAGTCCATCTCACTGTAAGAAACAAATGCATCATAACAAAGATCATAATTCCTCACTTTCTTTGGTTTCCTCTTTGCCTTCAGCCATGCCCATATCATTTGGATATACCAGACCCCATGATACTTGTAGCACATCATCCCAGCAATGGCTACGGCCAAAAATATGCCAACGCATAGCAAGGTTAGGGACAATGTTGTGTGACAGTCAAAAAAAGAGCGCTTAGTATTTTGTACCAACATTCCCCTGAGAAATAGAGGTGAATCACAGACATAATTTTCTGTTCCACCCAACAGTTGCACTGTTATGTCATTATTCATATAAAACAGGAATTCACATGAACAAATGTAATTATTTTTTCCAGCCTCTAAAAATTGAAGCTTCTTAAATGCCTTGATTTCTTCACCTGTGAGTGAGGTGAGTTTATTGCTGCTGATCTTCAGAATTTCCATCTTTGGTAAGTAGCCATCACCTGGTAAAATTTTAAACTTATTATTGGACACATTTAATTCTTTGAGAGAAGACGCATTAATGTCAAAACTGCTGATGGCATTGTTACTTAAATCCAATACTTCAACATTTGGAGGGACACTTTTTGTTATGCTTTTAATATCACAACTCGAAAGGTTTAGAAATTGTAGATTTTCAGACCATTTGCATGAAGTCTTTATGTCGCGAAATCTATTCTGACTCAAATCTAAATGGGTAAGATTAGAAAGTGTGGATAATTTTGAGCTTATTGTACACAGGTCTTTAAAATCATTCTTTCTCAGAATAAGATGTCGCACAGAAGACCAAGCTCCTGAACAAAGAGTTTCTGGCATAATACCATCACTGAGCAAATTGTCTGTTAAATCAAGGTACTCCACATTTTTTAACTTTCTGGATACATGGCAGGGCATCAGGAACATCATTAGTTTTGTAAATGTGGCTTTTTTAATGGATTCTAATAGGGGACCAATACCTGAAAGTTCATAAAATAAATAAAACTTTCTAATGGATATGTTACTTATTGTTATTGTTTGTAGAAAGTTGTTTGTTTGGAAAGTTATTTTGTGCCATTTCCCAGTTCCTGAAAGCACACAGTCTTGCACTACTAGTTCAGATAATTTTGTGTTTTTCACTGAATTTATAAAACTAACCACAATACTGTCAGTAAGAGAAACATTCCTGAAGGTGAACTTCCTTATTAATGTATTGCCTTCAGTGGAAAATAGCAGATTGTCTGTTTTGTCGGGAAATACTAAGTCTCTCAGCTCTATGTGGGTGGTGGATCCCGATAAATCAAGAAGAATCTGCTGAGCTTGGCCTGGTTCATTCAGAAATGTATCATGCAAACTCAAGGCAGCATGACTTATATTTCTGAATGAACTGAAACTTCCTTTCTGATAAACATGTAACTTCTCTGCTTTTACAATAAACTCATCCAAATGTGTAACTCCTACAAAGTCATCCTTCTTTAGAAGAGATAGAGAAGGATTGCCAAATTCTAACCATCTGAGTTGTGCCAGGTTTGAGAAAATTCCCCCTGATCCCAAATCTGTGTATTTATTCCCTAAAATGTTGAGGTGTTGTAATTTGGAAAGATATTTAAACCAGTTCGGCGACAGTGGAGTCAAAAGATTATTCGACAAGTCAAGATACTCCAGCTGTGTGTTGCGCTGGAATGCCTGGTCAGCAACAGATTGGATTTGATTTGATTGCAATAGAAGTCTTTTGAGCTTCACATAAGTTATGAAATCAGTGTCATTAATCTGTGAGATGTTGTTGTGAGACAGGTCAAACACGGAGACATTTTCCAATACATGTGGAACATTCTCTAAATTCACCCCAGAGCAGTTGCAGAAGTTGTCAGAGTTGCACTTTTGACAAGCATCGTACTGGTGAGCATTCCCTTCAAAGGAAGCTGTCTGTGCAAAAATCCACACGACAAGAAGGATCCACAGAGAAGGAGCTCTCATTGTTCCCCTTCAGAGCTGTCTGAAACAGAAAAATAATACCAGTGTTAGTGCAACACAATATTTTTTGTCTACTGCTTCCTTAGAAAAATACCTTGATGGGATTTTTTGAGTTCTCGTTGGTCTCTGCTGGATGTTGTACATACATAGAAAACACCACTTAAAAAGTCTTTCCTTTCTCTTAATGGCCACTCAATGGCCTCCTTCTGCCACTGCTGGGATTTTACATGTGGCAGGGCATGGCTGGCGCCAAGTTTCCAACTTATCGAGTGAAACCTGGCAGTCTGGTGGCCAGGCAAAGGGTGGAGAGCCAGCTCATGGAGCATCTGTGAAAATCAGAGGCCTCCAAGGTATTACTCCCTAGCTTTCCCTCACTCCCCCATCCCGCCTTCTCCCCCACCTGCCTTGCATCCTCCCCTCGAACCTTCTCGCCAGGGCCCGCCAGCCTGGCCCCATCGAGAGCCCAGACTCACTTTCAAGTACCGGCTCTCTTCCCTCTGGGACTCCTTGCAGGCCCCATCGTTCCCTGTGGCATTACTGGGACCAGGGATTTGCCAGCCGGTATATGGCCTTGGGACAAGCTGGACAATCTGCCGTGGGTGGGGACAGGGAGCTCGCCTCCAACTTTTAGACCAGGGGCGTGGATCCCACCACCAGCATAATGTCCAATCCCATATGTTTTCAAAGAATGGAAGAAAGACTTTCCATGGACTTAATTGTTTTTTTTTTGATTTGCAGAAAAAGTTGAGGGGTGGAGGGGGGCATGATTCCATGATGGTTCATATATGTTTTTTATTTGTTTATGGGATGTGAGTGCCTCTGGCAAGGCCAGCATTTATTGTCCATCTCTAATTGCCCTCAAGAACCTGGTGGTGAGCCTCCTCCTTGAACCGCTGCAGTCCATGTTGTGTAGATAAACCCAGAGTGCTGTTAGCGGCTGACCCAGAGACAATGACCTTGGGGCCAGAAACTGTGCATGGGGTTGAATAGGGCTTTGATGTTACAAACAGTCAAGCTAAGACAATGGTCCAGGGAGGAACATGGGATCATTGGCAAGGGCGCAGTTTGAAGCAGGGGTTAAAGATAATGGTTTTAGTCTCTCTAATGTTTACCTGGGAAAATTTGGGAATGACATTGTTTTCCAGAGCAGAATCCCAGTGGGTCATAACACAAACAAGAAAAACACCGATGCTGCTGTCAAGAAACATCGTGGAAGCCATGCAGTGCCCAGAAATTTTCAGATTCTGGTAATTTAAGTTTAACAGCAGCTTCCATAGCTTTATCATCAATGTATGGACAGAAGGACAGTATTTAGAAGGGTAAGAATACCTGTCTTAAAGGGAGGGGGAGCACAAGCAAATGTCCAAGCAAATGGGATGGATAATTGGGAGGAGAAGAGATTTTTCTCTGGGGTTATCAGATATACAAATCCTGGGGGTTACCATTGGCCAGAAACTGAACTGGACTAGCCATATAAATACTGTGGTTACAAGAGCAGGTCAGAGGCTGGGAATCCTGCAGCAAGTAACTCACCTCCGGACTCCTTAAAGCCTTTCCACCATCTACAAGGCACAAGTCAGGAGTGTGATGGAATACTCCCCACTTGCCTGGATGAGTGCAGCTCCCACAACACTCAAGAAACTTGACACCATCCAGGACAAAGCAGCCCACTTGATTGGCACCACATCCACAAACATTCACTCCTTCCACTACCGACAAACAGTGACAGCAGTGTGTACCATCTACAAGGTGCACTGCAGAAACTCACCAAGGCTCTTTAGACAGTACGTTCCAAACCCACGACCGCTAACATCTAGAAGGACAAGGACAGCAGATACATGGGAACACCACCACCTGGAAGTTCCTCTCCAAGCCACTCATCATCCAGACTTAGAAATTTATCACTGTTCCTTCACTGTCGCTGGGTCAAAATCCTGGAACTCCCTCCCTAACAGCACTGTGGGTGTACCTACACCACAGGGACTACAGCGATTCAGGGAGGTAGCTCACCATCACCTTAAGGGCAACTAGGGATGGGCAATAAATGCTGGCCTAATCAGCGAAGATCACATCCCATAAATGAATAGAAGAAAAATATAAAAAAGAACACTGACAGTTTTGCAATCATAACTACCACAAAAATCAGGCTATATTGTAATCGCTCATCCCTGGTGTCTGAATAATTCCAAACTTAACACAGGCTTACAAGTCAGAGTCTGCATTTAGTATTGAGGTTAAAGAAAAACCAGGAAATAAGTACTTCCCTAATTATTAATTATAAAAATACACAAACTTTCATAAGAGCAGTAGTGTAGGCGATTTAAGTATAAACTTCACACGATTAATCTCTATTTTGTGTATCCTCAGTTGACAGCACTGAATTACGATCTGCTTCTGAAGCTCACAGCCTTAAATATTACTACATAATCAGTGGACTTGTGCTGTTATACAACAGAATTACAAGTTGGCTGGGGTGTGATCGCACTTTTTGATCGCTCGCCCATACATTTCCTGTTTTTCCACAGTTGATTGGGCAGCCTTGATATTGACTTTTCACCTTAAAATACCAGTATTCTATATGAAATATTTCCAGATTCTAGTTACTAAGCATTCTGAATAACTGTTTAATCTGTGGGGAATGTTCAGGACAATCTGACTCATGGTATTTCTTCTTCACGGAAGTGTTGTCCAGTAGTTCTTGGTAGAAGGAATCCAAGGTCTGTTTCTCCAGATATACAATTCAAAAACGGAAAATAAAAACCAGGCAGAATTTTTACAGCAACTAAGCAGATCTCTGGTTTGTGCGATTAGCACAAATATCAGATTCAGCCCAGGCCTTCATATGTTACCAAGCTCAGTGAAAAAGAAATAAACAGGATATGGAACATGAACAGGTTAGAAAAGTTATATTGAACTAAATTTATTGAGGTCATTCCTGTTAGCACAAATTTTTACACTTACCAACACTTGAGAAACAGAGGCACTCAGATCTTGCCACATCTGACTGACACTAGTGAGGATTTTACTTAGGAACTGGAAATAAACTGTCAGAAAGTATAAAAATGACATCATTAAAAGGGAGAATAACAAGCAGATGGCATTGCAAAATACTTGGAAAATGTCCAGCTTTCAAATTATGCACCAGCTTTGTTTGATGGAGCATTTTAAAATTGGTGTTTCTCGTTCGCAGATTTTTGTGAAGGAAAAAACAAAGGACTGCCTCAGGCAAAAAAAACCCCTCATTTTTAAAAGAAGTCACCAAATTTTTGTCGAGATGTAGATTTTGCCGTATACATGGTGTAGGAAAGGGACTCTGTTGTGGCGTGAGCTATGCCTCAGTTGGAGCATCTTGCCTAGGAGTTAGAAAGTTGTGGGTTCAAGTCTCACGAGAAAAATTTAAACACAAAATCTATGCTGACACACCATGGTGCTGCACTGTCTTTTGGGTGAAGTGTTAAAATGAGGACTGTGCGCCCTCAAGCAGATGCAAAAGACCCCATGGCAATATTTTAGGAGAAGGGGAGTTCTCTTTGGCGCTGTGCCAAACATTGAGCCCTCGACCAACAACATGAAACAGATTACCTGGTCATTATTACATTGTTGGTTGTAGGGCCTTCCTGCGTGCAAATTGGCTGCTGTGTTCCCAACATTATAGTGTCTATACAGTACTTCAAAAATGCTTCATTGGCTATGAAGTGCTTTCGGATGTCCTGGGGTTGTGAAAGGCAATATATAAATGCAAGTTCTTTCTTTCCTTTAATACTGCATGGCTTTTAGGCAGAGTCTGAAACAGCCTATCTCAAAATTTCAGTTTAAATTTCTCCCATTTGAGTTAGCGAGTAAATGATTGCTGGATGGTGTGGTAGTTTTCTTCTCCAAATGAAAGCACTTTTTCACATTTTCAACTCGGGTACCCACCCATTGAACAGGTCCTATAAAGCGTGGACAGGTTGTTTCACCAAGTTACTGCTTTGGTGACAATACTTAAATTGATTTCTACTGTTGCTTTCTTAGGACTCATATAATTTCTTAGGGTTATATAAAACTAAGGCCCAAATTTTCCTGTCAGCATCAATGCTGCGCTCATTGCCACTGCCCATGAAAGTTTCGGCGACCCTACCTATTTGCAATTTTTCAGCTGGGATTTACGATCCTGACTGCAGTAGTGATGGGTCAGTGTAGCCATCCCTATGGAAGACCGATGGGGTGGGAGAAGTCAGGCGAAGAGAGGACACACCCTTTTTCCAACATTAGCTGCCGTATTCAGATAAGTTTTTAAAGGTCTCTGGTGGGGTGGCCAAGTTGTGCTATTAGTGATAGAGTTAATCCACAGGCACTTCTTGGGTGGAAACATTAAATTTATTTACAACATACTCAGCAGCAACTATGGGCAGGATTTTCCCGTCAGTGAGCAGGGGGGTGGGGCCCGCTCGCCGACGCGTAAAATGACATGCGGGTGACTTCGGGCGGAACTCCCGACGTTATCGTGCCCCATTTAAATTTAAATTTTCCAGTAGGCGGGGGTGCAGCAGAATCAGCTATGCACCCGCCAACTTGTCAATGGCCTATTGAGGCCATTGAAAGAGTAATTATATTAATTAATGGACCTGCCCATCCAACCTAAAGCATGAAACCTCATCCTTGGGCGGGATGAGGTTTCATCTAGGTCTTTAAAAATTTTAATAAAGTTTTTGTAAAAATTATGGACATGTCCCAACTCATGTGACAGTGTCACATGAGGGGGCATGTCAGGAAAATTTTATTTTTCTATTCTGAGCTTTTTCACATTTTGAGCCTATCTACCTGAGGCTGCACTTAGCCTTAGGGAGATGAATGCGCTCTCTAGTGCGCATGCATGAACGAGCGCACTCTCCGCTCAGGGATTCCACACCCCCACCCGCACAGGGAGCACACAGCACTTCCGTGCGGACGTAACAGCCCACCCATGTAAAATGGTGCCACGCCCCCAATTGGAGGCACCGATTGAAAGTGCGCCTGTGCGTGCCCGCTCTTCAACTTTGCCCCCGATGGGGAGAAAATCCGGCCCTACATGTATGCTTTCAACTCCATCTCTACCTCTACACTGACTGATGAGGTAGCCCCGTGCTACTCTCCCATTGGGTACTACAGATCATCCTAAACAAGTGTTATTCTTAAAGGTACATTGCACACTAAATAAAACCATAATTACTACAAGGTCTCACCTCTTTCAATGGGTGAGTGGTTGGATGAGCGGTTGGGCAAGAGGGTGGGTGAGAGAGCAGGTGGGTGAGCAAGTTAGTAGGTGGGTGAGTGAACAGTTGGGTTGGATTAAGGGTAAGAGCTGGTGCTGGGAGAGAGAGTCAGATGGGGTTGGGCAAGGAGTTGGTTAGGGTTGGTGTTGGGCGAGATGGTGAGAGAAGGGAGTTGTTGGGTCAGGTTGAGGGCGTAGTGTTGAGAGAGGGAGTCAGGTTGGGGGTGTGGTAGTGAGAGAGGGTCAGGTTCGGAGGTGTGGTAGTGGGAAGAGAGTCAGACTGAGGGGTGTGGTAGTGGGAGAGAGAGTCAGTTCAGGGGGTAGTCAGATTGGGTCGGGAGGTGAAGTGGGGTAGCCAGGTCAGGTTGACGGGAGGGAGAGTTGAGTTGGGTGGTAGTCAGGTTGGGGGGTGTAGACGGGTCAGGTCATGGGGTGTTCAGGGGTCAATTGTGGTGCTCATTTCAGTTACATTGGTTAACTTATAAGTTAGACCAGGTATTAATCAGCGTAACATTTGCAGGGTAATTATGCAGGTAAGTCCTAAGTCTCTGGAGGCTTTATTGTAGGGTCCCGGGCAGTGGAAACCACCCCATCAGAAGTTTAAACTTCCCAGTGTGCATGTCAGGGTTCTGCCAATGGCTTCCTGACGTGCATCTCCCAACTTAAATTCCAATTTCGACAATACAGGTACTGGAAAATTTGGGTCGTAAAGTGGATCAGTCATATTGCCATGCCACAAATCACATTACTTTACAGTTCTCAGTTACCAGAAAATCAGACAGACTCACCTCCTAGAGTCTCATTCATAGCCGGACTATGTATTAACGGGGTCTTGGTCAAGAATATCATTCAGGACCACTACACATTTGTGCTTTAAACCATAGCCAATCTGTCCATTAAAACCCACACTCTGCCTTACCACCTCCTGACAATATTTTCAAATGCTAAATATATTTTGATTGTGTGCAGTTTTCCTGTGTTATGTTGAGTTTTACCAAAGGCATGATCTCTTTGCTCCTGAACAGCATATGAGAGGCTAGCTGCTTGGGGAAGAGGACTGTTCCCTGCACACTTGACTCATGACTCCTCTTGGGTACGTCTGAACTGTGCTACAATCAGATCTATGGGTCAACTGGAGCCCGTCTTGAACATTCAGCATTGAAGTCCTCATGCAATGACTCCACTGACTGGACAGGTCTCCAACAAAACCCACAAAGAGTGCCCTGTATGATGGTGGTTTGCTGCATGATGCATTACTTTTCTCGAAGAGCCAACAAGTGAAGCCACCAGTGGATGATGACATACAGCGAGATGAGGAAGACTACACTGGTGTCATAGAGGATGGTGAAGAAGCAGGGATGTTCCAATAGAAGCCAGTGGTGGAGTTCTTTGGCAGCAGCTTACTGAAGAACATGTCAGCTGAATAATTTCCTTCCCCTGTCTTAAAGGCTGTGTCTAACATCATCTCAGTCTAGACACCCTCCACTGAACTACGCCTGTTCAAAGACCAACATCGATAAACATGCTACCAGACAGTGCAGTGTTACCAATTACTCTGCAACACTCTGTACAGTGGCACTATTGGATAGGTTTTTCAAAGAAGAGCACAAGGCTGATGGACTGAATGGTCTCTTTCTGTACTGTATGAGTCTATGATTCTAAAAAGAGATCAAAACACCTAAAGGAATGTTAGCCTTTACCTTTGGAATCTGGGAAAACAAGAGTGAGGAAGTAATGCTTCTGTTGTACACAGTACTCAGACTTCATTGGGAGTACTCTGCTCAGATTTGGGTGCCAAACCTCAGGAAAGGTATTTGGCCTTGGAAGGATGCAGCACAGACTCACCAATGTCACAGCATAAAGGAATTAACTTGGAAGCTGGACAGATTGCTTAAATGTGGTTTCTATTCTTGGAACTTGAGCTCCAGGATGGTATTCAAGGGCTGGTGGAGGTTACAGAGACAAGGAGAGGAGAAAATATCAAGGGATTTAAACATAGGAACTGGAGTAGATAATTCAGCTCCTTGAGCTGAATCAATAGCTGACCTGAACCATAATTCCATCTACCTGCTTTGGCTCCATATCCTTTTTCTGCCCTTGTCTAGGAAAAATCTATAACCGTCCCTTAAGTCATACATTACCAAATGCCCTCTGGCATCCCCCTCTCTTACCATTTTGTTACTTCTTCAAACTTTCTATTAGGTTCGTTAGGCTTGACCTACCCTTTATTCTCTCTGTTAGATAAATGTTCACTTACTGTTAGATTATTAACCAAGTCTGACTCATTATTCATTACTAAATCTAATATGGTCTGCCTTCTTGATGGGAGAATATTAACCAAGTCGGTCACAAAGAGAGCAACGATATGTGTGCAACCCAGGTGCAGGATAGGATGCTGACAGCAGAGTTTTGGATGTGCTGAAATGTATGCAGGGTGGAGGATTTGAGGCTGATTGGGAGATGATCAGAGCAGTTGAGTCTGGAAGAAACAAATGCATTGATGAGGGTTTCAGTAGAGAATGGGCAGACAGTGGGGTAGGGACAGGTAATGTTACAGAGGTGATCTTTGTCGCAAAGATAATTTGGATACCCTAAAGCTCAGTAAGGGTAAAATAGAGTAACCATGGGTGCAACAGTGTGGTTCACCTGAAACAATAGCCAGAGAGGATAGAACTGGAGGTGAGCATATGGAGTTTGTGGCGAGAACCAAAGGTACAGGCTTCGCTCTTCTCAATGTTTACCAGCAAGGCACTGCAGCTCCTCCTAGATTAGATGTCAACCCAACAGTCTGACAGCACAGTGGCAGTGGAGAAGTTGAAAGAGGTTGGAGAGATAGACATGGGTGGCATCAGCAGTTGTGCAGGGTGACTCCATGTGTTCAGGAGAAGTTGGGCAGCATATAGATAATGAAGACAAGGGGACCAAGGATAGAAAGTGATTTGAGGTTGGAAGGAGAAGAAGCAATTGCTGGAGATGCTCTAGTTATGATTGGAACCAAATGAGGGCTATCTTACTGAGCTGAGCTTATTTGCAGGGCAAGGTTAGTGAAGACAGTACAGCCCATAATTGAGAGCACAAAATTCAAATACATGCAAAAACATTTGATTACAAAGCAAGTGGAAAACACTTTGCCACAGACTTCTGACTCTGTGTTGAAAACTGCCAAGTTAAAGTAAAATGTTTGACAGTACTAACAAATGGGCACTTGTCCCTGAAGGGTTTAAAAGGGTTAACATTGATCCTTAGGACAATTTACATGAAATCGCTGGATTTTCATGAATTTAAAATGAAGACAGTTATTGCAGAAATCACTGGAAGAGCCCAAAAATAAATAATAAAAACGAGCAAAGAAACAATCATTGATAAAGTCAGAAAATGCTGGAAAAACTCAGCAGGTCTGGCAGCATCTGTGGAGAGAGAAACAAAGATCATGTTTTGAGTCCATATGATTTCTTCAGAGCTAAAGAAAAGTGGAAATGCGATGGATATTATGCTGTTTAAGAGGAGGTGGAGCAAAATAGAGGAATAGAGGGTCAGGGATATTTGGAAGCTCAGGAGAGATTGACAAAGATGTCATGGACGCAAGACAAAGGGACTGTTAACGATAGTGTTAAAGACTAAAGAAGGTGCTGATAGTGGCATGAAGGTAAGATAGCAGAATGTGTTAATAGCAGAACAAGGGTCAGCGCTCTCTGAAAGCACAACATAGAAACAAGTGACAGATGGCCCTGTGGCAGGGAAGGGGGGTGGTGATTTGGGGGAAAAGCATTAAAAAATTATTTTTTAAAAATTCTTTAAAAAAAAAGATATAGAAAGGGCTGATAGAGTGCTGCTGCCGTGAGAAAGCATTGCGAAGGCCAAGGCGTGGCTGTGTGAAGCAAGATTTCAAGAAAGTTTAGACACTGATAAAAGCAGCCTATCCCTAGTCTGCAATAAGTGAGCCAAAAGGACAGGATATGGTGAAGGATTGCACCTGGTTTAGCCTCTAGGGAAGATGAGTGACACATACCAAACAGCCAACTGTCCATTTTTATTACCTAGAAAAGGTGGGTGATTGGATAATTTGGATCACCCTTAACTTTTACATCACTGCAACTGACAGAAAAACATCAAAAGAAGATATTGAGGCAAGTCTGGCACTGCAGTCAGGGAAGCCCTAAGGAGCTTTGTTTAGAGGAAGATCATGCAAGAACAAGAAGAAACTTAAAGAGCTATGAGGGAGCTGATCAAAAGTTCCATTATTCTCTTTCTTGATGCAAAGGATCTTGGATTTAAAGAATGTATGTGTTACTTGATGCTGTCTTTATGTTTGTGTAACCAGTTTTAACATTATGTGCCATGTAAATGATTGGAGTTGACTTGGGGGTGTGGGGGGGAGGGGGGGTGGTGTGTTGGGGGAGGGGGGGTGGTGTGGTGGGGGAGGGGGGGTGTGGTGGGGGAGGGGGGGTGGTGTGGTGGGGGAGGGGGGCGGTGTGGTGGGGTAGGGGGGGGGTGTGGTGGGGGAGGGGTGGGGGAGGGTGGTGGGGGGGTGGTGTGTTGGGGCAGGTGGTGTGGTGGGGGAGGTAGGGGTGGTGTGGTGGGGGAGGGGGGGGTGTGGTGGGGGAAGGGGGGGTGGTGTGGTGGGGGAAGAGGGGTGGTGTGGTGGGGGGTGTGTGGTGGGGGAGGGGGGTGGTGTGGTGGGGGAGGGGGGTGGGGGAGGGGTGGTGTGGTGGGGCGGGTGGTGTGGTGGGGGAGGTAGGGGTGGTGTGGTAGGGGAAGGGGGGTGGTGTGGTGGGGTGGGGTGGTGTGGTGGGGGGGGTGGTGTGGTGGGGGAGGGGGGTGGTGTGGTGGGGGAGGGGGGGTGGTGTGGTGGGGGAGGGGGGGTGGTGTGGTGGGGGAGGGGGGTGGTGTGGTGGGGGAGGGGGGGTGGTGTGGTGGGGGAGGGGGGGTGGTGTGGTGGGGGAAGGGGGGTGGTGTGGTGGGCGAGGTGGGGTGGTGTGGTGGGCGAGGGGGGTTGGTGTGGTGGGGGAGGGGGGGTGTGGTGGGAGAGGGGGGGTGGTGTGGTGGGAGAGGGGGGGTGGTGTGGTGGGGGAGGGGGTGGTGTGGTGGTGGGGGAGGGGGTGGTGTGGTGGGGAGGGGGGGTGGTGTGGTGGGGGAGGGGGGGTGGTGTGGTGGGGGAGGGGGGAGGGGGTGTGTGGTGGGGGAGGGGGGAGGGAGGGTGTGGTGGGGGAGGGGGGGGTGTGGTGGGGGAGGTGGGGTGTGTAGTGACGGAGGGGGTGTGTGGTGACGGAGGGGGTGTGTGGTGACGGAGGAGGGGTGTGGTGACGGAGGGGGGGTGGGTGGTGGGGGAGGGGGGTGGGTGGTGGGCGAGGGGGGGTGGGTGGTGGGCGAGGGGGGGTGTGTGGTGACGGAGGGGGGGTGTGGTGACGGAGGGGGGGTGTGGTGACGGAGGGGGGGTGTAGTGGGGGAGGGGGGAGGGGGGTGTGGTGGGGGAGGGGGGGTGTGGTGGGGGTGGGGGCGGTGTGGTGGGGCTGGGGGAGTGTGGTGGGGGTGGGGGGTGTGGTGGGGGTGGGGGGTGTGTGGTGGGGGTGGGGGGGGTGTGGTGGGGGTGGGGGGGTGTGGTGGGGGTGGGGAGTGTGGTGGGGGAGGGGGGTGCGGTGGGGGGGGGGAGGGGGGGAGGGGTGTGTGTGGTGGGGGAGGGGGTGTGGTGGGGGAGGGGGGCTGGTGGGGGAGGGGGGTATCCCTTTGTTCAAAGGCACAGTGTCTGATCAAGGGACCCAGCATTGGAAGTGTCAGCCTGCTGAGAGCATACCCCTGCCCTTGCTGATGATGTCCCTACCCCCAGCTCATGAACCACCACCCCCAACCATCACTCACCTATGGCCTGGGATCCAGCGACAATACTAGGCCTCAGCTGGGTGTAGTACCAGCAGAAACACAACATTTATGTTGATTACAATCTTTATTATTTTCCTTGAAACATTACAACGACACAGGTACTTCCCTTCTGATACCTCCCACATAAAACTGATCCCTTGAAACATGTTTACACATTTCTTACATAACAAAATGCATCCACAGAGGCTTGGCCTGGCTCAATGTCTTTGCTAGCTTAAGGCTGACTGACAGATGTACCATACAAAACCCTTTGAAATTATATCAGAACAAACAACATTAGTGGTCATGTCTCTCAGAACCAAGTTATATGAAAGGTTATTTATAAGCTGTTATAATTACATGGTACACTTGTACGTACAATTGTACACTTCACTACTTTCTACAGTTTTGTAAAACCATAAGGACACTTTATCTTGCAATAGTAAAGTTCAAAGACGCCTCTCAAACTGCCCAAGTTGAACATGAAGGTGCATCAGCAAAAAAAAGTATTAAGAAAGGCTTAAGAAAAATGCATGTGAAATATTTCTTTTGAATGCTAGACTGTAATGTACATTCTGTGCAGCTTTCACAGAACTAATTGATAACGATGTGGCCAGCAAAAATGAATCAAACAATAGTGCATTCCCACCAAAATCCTGCAGGTTTGTTACAGTAGACGCTTCTATTTCACAAAGGAACGTGGCGTGCCCCATGCAGAATATGGGAAGCTCCATGAGGCCTGGGTCAAACTCTCATTTTTGCCTTTCACTCATTGACTAAGGTGGAACAACATTTAGCAATAGTTCTCATCTGATCAACAGACACACAAACACACAGACACACATACCTGCAGACACACACACCTACGAAACACATAGACATACACCCATGGACACACACAGACACACACCCGCGGACACACAGACACACACCCGCGGACACCCGCAGACACACACAGACAGACACACACAGACACACACCGGCGGACACACACAGACACACACCCGCGGACACACATAGACACACACCTGCGGACACACATAGACACACACCTGCGGACACCCGCAGACACACACCCGCGGACACACACAGACACACACCCGCGGACACACATAGACACACACCCGCGGACACCCGCAGACACACACAGACAGACACACACAGACACACACCCGCGGACACACATAGACACACTCACAGACACACATAGGCCAGGATCTTTAGCTCGGCGAGCAGGGGGCGGGGCCTGCTCACCGATGCGTAAAATGACGCGGGATGATGTCAGGCGGAACTCCCGACGTCATCCCGCATCATTTCAATTTTCAGATTGGCGGGGACGCAGCCGAATCAGCTGTGCACCTACCGACCTGTCGGTGGCCAATTGAGGCCATTTAAAAACTAATTGAAGTAGCTAATGTACCTGCCCATCCAAATTTGGAGTTGGCAGGCAGGCCGGGATTCCTGGTGGGCTTCAAAAATAGCACGAAACCTCATCCATGAGTGGGATGAGGGTTTTTAAATATTTAATAAATGTTTGATTTAAAGTGATGGACATGTCCCAACTCATGTGACAGTGTCACATCAGGGGACATGTAAGGGAACTGTTGTTTGTGCATCTTTCCCATTTGTAAATGTGGAACCGATCCCCCTGAGGCAGCACTTAGCCTCAGGGAGATGAGTGCGCTCTTTCACACACATGCACAAAAGAGCGCACTCCCGGCTGAGGGAACCTCCACCCCATCCCGCCTGCACAGGGAGTGTATAACGCTTCCTGGCGGACGTTACGCTGGGTGGACGTTCATTGGCCCGCCCACATAAAATGGCAGCGCGCCCCCCACTGGGGACGCCAATCGGAGGCGCACCCGCTCCTGAACATCCCCCCTCATGGGGGCAAAATTCTGTCCATAGACACACACTCACAGACGCATATAGTCACACACTCACAAACAGATGCACTCACAGACACACACACACTCGCAGACACACGCTTGCAGACACAGACACCCGCAGACACATGCTTGCAGACACAGACACCCGCAGACACATGCTTGCAGACACAGACACCCGCAGACACACATAGACACATGCTCGCAGACCCACACACTCGCAGACTCACTTAGACACACTCTTGCAGACACACACCCGTAGACATACATAGACACACACTCGCAGACTCACACACTCGCAGACACACACACCTGCAGACATGCATAGACACACACTCGCAGACTCACACACTCGCAGACTCACTTAGACACACTCTCGCAGACACACATAGACACACACTCGCAGACACACATAGACACACACTCGCAGACTCACATAGACACACACTCGCAGACTCACATAGACACACACTCACAGACTCACACACTCGCAGACTCACTTAGACACACTCTCGCAGACACACATAGACACACACTCGCAGACACACATAGACACACACTCGCAGACTCACATAGACACACACTCGCAGACTCACATAGACACACACTCGCAGACTCACACACTCGCAGACTCACTTAGACACACTCTCGCAGACACACATAGACACACACTCGCAGACACACATAGACACACACTCGCAGACTCACATAGACACACACTCGCAGACTCACATAGACACACACTCGCAGACTCACACACTCGCAGACTCACTTAGACACACACTCGCAGACTCACATAGACACACACTCGCAGACTCACATAGACACACACTCGCAGACTCACATAAACATACACTCGCAGACACACACACCCACAGACATACATAGACACACACTCGCAGACTCACATAGACACACACTCGCCAACACACACCCGCAGACACACATAGACACACCCTTACAGACCCACACACTCGCAGACTCACTTAGACACACACTCGCAGACACACACACTCGCAGACTCACATAGACACACACTCGCAGACTCACAGACACACACTCGCAGACACACACCCGCAGATATACATAGACACACACTCGCAGACTCACATAGACACACACTCGCAGGCTCACACAGACACACACGCGCCGACACACACACATTCGCCGACACACACACTCGCAGACACACACACTCGCAGACACACACACTCGCAGACACCCGCAGACACACACACCCGCAGACACACACACCCGCAGACACACACACCCGCAGACACACACACCCGCAGACACACACACCCGCTGACTCACGTAGACACACACTCGCAGACTCACGTAGACACACACTCACAGACTCACATAGACACACACTCACAGACTCACATAGACACACACTCACAGACTCACATAGACACACACTCGCAGACACACACACCCACAGACTCACATAGACACACACTCGCAGACACACACACCCGCAGACTCACATAGACACACACTCGCAGACACACACACCCGCAGACATACATAGACACACACTCGCAGACACACACACCCGCAGACATACATAGACACACACTAGCAGACTCACATAGACACACACTCGCCGACACACACACTCGCACTCGCAGGCACACATCGACACACTCGCAGGCACACATCGACACACTCGCAGACACACATAGACACACACTCGCAGACACACATAGACACACACTCGCAGACACAAACACCCGCAGACACACACACCCGCAGACAAACGTAGACACATACTCGCAGACACACACTCACAGACACAGACACACGTAGACACACACTCGCAGACTCATGTAGACACACACTCGCAGACACACAACCCTCGCCCACACACACACTCTTGCCCACAGACATAGACACGCACTAAGAGACACACACACCCACAGACACACATACATACACACTCGCAGACTCACATAGACACACTCTCGCAGCTGCACACACTCGCAGACTCACAGACATACACTCGCAGACACACTAACTCGCCGACACACATAGACACACATGTGCAGGTGCACACACCCGCAGACACACACTCGCAGACATACTATACACACACTCTCAGACACACATCGACACACTCGCAGACACACACACCCGCAGACACACATAGACACACACTCGCTGACACACACACCTGCAGACACACAGACACACACTTGCAGATACACACACCCGCAGACACACACCCACAGACAAACACTCGCAAACACACACACACTCGCAGACACACACACATGCAGACAAACATAGAAACACACTCGCAGACAGACACAGACACACACCCCACAGCCACACATAGACACACACTCGCAGACACACACGCGTGCAGAGAAACATAGACACATACTCACAGACACACATACTCGCAGGCACATACACTCGCAGACACACATAGACACATACTCACAAACTCATACACTCGCAGACACACACCCCGCAGACACACATAAACACACACTTGCCGACGCACTCACAGACACACATAGACACAGACAAACATAGACACATACTCGCAGACACACACCCGCAGACAGACACAGAGCCGCAGACAGACACTCAGCCACGGACACTCATAGTCACAAACTCGCAGACACACATGGACACACACTCGCAGACACACATAGACACACACTCACAGACACACATAGACATACATAGACAATCACTCGCAGACACACATGGACACATATAGACACATACTTGCAGACACACAGACACAAACTCGCAGACACACATGGACACATACTCGCAGACACACATGGACACATACTCGCAGACACACATGGACACATATAGACACATACTTGCAGACACACAGACACAAACTCGCAGACACACATGGACACATACTCGCAGACACACATGGACACAAACTCGCAGACACACATGGACACATACTCGCAGACACACATGGACACATACTCGCAGACACACATGGACACATACTCGCAGACACACATGGACCACACTCGCAGACACACATGGACCACACTCGCAGACACACATGGACCACACTCGCAGACACACATGGACCACACTCGCAGACACACATGGACCACATTCGCAGACACACATGGACCACACTCGCAGACACACATGGACACACTCTCGCAGACACACATGGACACACTCTCGCAGACACACATGGACACACTCTCGCAGACACACATGGACACAAACTCGCAGACACACATGGACACATACTCGCAGACACACATGGACACATACTCGCAGACACACATGGACACATACTCGCAGACACACATGGACCACACTCGCAGACACACATGGACCACACTCGCAGACACACATGGACCACACTCGCAGACACACATGGACCACACTCGCAGACACACATGGACCACATTCGCAGACACACATGGACCACACTCGCAGACACACATGGACACACTCTCGCAGACACACATGGACACACTCTCGCAGACACACATGGACACACTCTCGCAGACACACATGGACGCACACTCGTAGACACACATGGACGCACACTCGTAGACACACAGACACACACTCGCAGACACACACACAGCCGCGGACACACAGACACCCGCAGACACACAGACACACACTCACAGTCACACTCGCAGACACACACACTCGCAGACACACTCACAATATGATGATGCATCTTGGTGATTGTTGCATTGAGTTTCCACCCGAACAAGTGAAACTTCGTCAAACCCTCAAATAAAAATAATGCTCCAACCATTTAACCCCACTTTCCCTGCAATTGCCTGATTCTGACTATGAAGAACAAGAAAGATATCAGTTAAAGTCTTAAACTTGCGCATCAAATGCCTTTTAGAGAAAAATGTCAGTATTCCTAATGATGTAGTCCTTCCTAATAATGTTAATATAATTTATAATTTGATATGATTGTCATGTATTCCCATTTTTAATTATCTTATAAGTTAAATTTCAGTTATAAGAGGTCTGAAAAACATTACATTTAGGCCATCTACTCAAACATTAGTTTATCATAAGGTAGGAGGGATTCTCTGGCTCTCCCTGGGCTCATAAGGAAAACCAAAAGAGTAGAAAGTCATCCTTTTGGGCTACTTCTGGCCTGACTACTCTTCCTGCTAGATGGGCTTTATTGGGAACACTACAATCACACCACTCAGGACCACAGTTAAAATAGCAGTCAGGTCCAATGATACCACTGGAGTCTGCAGATAGTGTTGGTGGATGAAGCCCACAGGCAAATTTAACACCCACCTGTCCAGTTTCTACTGGTCAGGCAGGCCTAAACACACCTCTCTCACCTCAAATCCTTTCAGAATCTACTGGCCCCTCAGTACTCAAAACTGAACATATACAAGACGACAAGACTTTCTATACAAGGCTACGGGCCTAGTGCTGGAAAATGGGATTAGAATAGTTAGATACTTGTTTGACCGGCACAAACTCGATGAGTAAAGGGCCTTTTCTCTGTGCTGTAGACCTCTATGACTCTTATCTTTTTTAATGTCTAAGCCATCAGGGATCTCAGGAGGATAATGAAAGTCTCTAGATTAACAGCTGTACAATTGGTCTAAAGGAAGAGTCCATAGTTCCTCATTTTGAGCTCAATATGTGAAATCCTATTTCATCTCCCTGTCACTTTCTGGAATAGACACAAAATCTGAATAGTGGTATCCATATCAGTTCATCCACGTGCAATTATACAATGGGAAACCTGAAAACTTCTAATAATCACCTTGTACATGATCAGGTTGTGTAAAACATACATCCTCATTCATATTAATTCTTTTTGGACTGATTCATAGAATGTTACAGCACAGAAGGAGGCCGTTCAACTATCATGCCTGTGCTATCCCATTCAGTTTTTGCTTTCTATCTCATTTTAGAACCCACTCTCTGCAGTTTTCTGTTTCAATGTAAGTACTTTAATCTGGAAAATAATGGTCTGACAGTGTAATATTTATCACCTTTTGGAGTTAATTGATAACTGTGGTGGGCATCCTATGTGGTCAATGAAGCATTATACTAAATAGTTATTTGGTAGTATAGAACTTGAGTACTGCTGAAAAAAAGAGACATGCTGTTGAAGCTTTTCATCTTGCACCCATCAGGACAGATTCACAAGAATACGAGCAGCAAAGGAACAACAATTTATACTATATGAGAAGAGAGCTCTAAAATTCAGAGGGATCTGGGTGTCCTAGTGCATGAATCACAAAAGGTTAGTATGCAAGTACAGCAGGTAATTAGGAAAGCTAATAGAATGTTATCATTTATTGTGAAGGGGATTGATTACGAAAGTAGGGAGGTTATGCTTCAGTTGTACAGGGCATTGGTGAGACCAGCTGACTTAATTCAATTAAGTCCAACACACACACACAGATATAAGCATAGACCCCGCTATTACTCTACTTTACAATAAATTCCAATAACATTATGAAAATTATTATATCTTCTTGATATCCCCCTCCTTATTAAAAAATGAACCATCATAATTTAAGAAGACGGCTTCATTTTCTGAACCCATCTTACATTACCTCCTATACTTATTACACTATTACATTACCAGATGCATGCATTAACATAACAACACGTATACAAATCCTTGGTATCAACAGAAATCATTCCAGTCCAGTGTCCAGGTTTTAAATGTCCAATTTTCCCTTTAAGCTTCAAACCCTTGACAATGCATCTGCAATCAGATTTTCTCACGCAGCCACATGTATAATTTGTAGATTAAATGGTTGCAGTAATAAATTCCACCTGAACAGCTTTGCACTTCTGTTTCGAAATTTGTCTAGAAACCTTAAATGAT
The DNA here is from genome assembly GCF_964194155.1 of Cetorhinus maximus. NCBI lineage: Eukaryota > Metazoa > Chordata > Chondrichthyes > Lamniformes > Cetorhinidae > Cetorhinus > Cetorhinus maximus. Next base: position 65,637,239 of record NC_135879.1, on the reverse strand, counting down.
TATAGTCTGTATAAACAATTATTTCTGATGAATTGTTTGCAACATAAATTTCAAAATGCTGCAATGCTAACACCAAACTCAAAGTCTCCTTTTCAATCGTTGAATATCTTCTCTATTGTACATTCAAATTCTATGAAAAATTCTAGGATCATTGTCTTATAACAGTATAGCCCAATGCCTAAATCACTTGCATCAACAGCCAACTTAAATTGCTTGGCATAATTAGGTGCTGCCAAAACTGGTGTCATAGTTAGTTTTCAAACTGTCAAATGCTTCTGACACTCCAGTGTCCATTGAAACTTCGTGTTCTTTTTTAATGGTTCAGTCAATGGAGCAACCATGTGGCTAAAATTTGGTACAAATTTCTGACAAAACCCATTCATGCACAGAAATCTCAAAACTTTTTGTTTTGTTTTGTTATAGGCATAGGGAAATTCATGATAACCTTGACTTTCAAATCTCTCTGAGCCACCTTACCATGTCCAATGGTATGGCCTAGATACGTGACTTGCTTATTTGCAAATTCACTTTTAGCCAAGTTCATCACCAAATTAGCTTCTCGTAATCGAGTAAATAATTCTTCCAGATGTTGTAAATGCTCCTCCCACGTCTGACTGAAAACTATCAAGTCATCAATATACACAGCACAATTACCCAGACCTGCAATTACCTTTGTCAGTCTTTGAAATATTGCAAGTACATTTTTCGTACCAAATGGCATGACTTTAAACTGATATAGGCCACCTAGCATCACAAAGGTTGATATCTCCTTTGCTCTTTCTGATAATGATACTTGCCAATATCCGTTTAGCAAGTTAATCTTTGTGATAAATTTTGATTGCCCACTTTCTCAATACAATCTTCCAACTGTGGTATAGGATACGAATCCGCTTTTGTCACTGCAATTACCTTTCGACAGTCCACACACAGTCTTTGTGTCCCAACCAGTTTCGGTATCAGCATAATAGGTGAACTCCAGTTACTGCAACTGGACTGCAAACGGAGCATGAATTTTATTTCTTTCTCTACTTATAATAACTTGCTGGATCTAATCTATAAGGATGTTGCCTTACCAAAGATGAAACATCATGTGTAGCTAAATTTGGCCTTCCCAACTTATTCCCACAAATATCTATGTGTTATGGCACAGCAGTTGATAAATGCTGAGCTACTCAAATCCCAGAGGGAAACTTGAAACAACTGCCACAACTGTTTTGCAATTTGTATATATTTCGAGATGTGTGCCTTGAATTCAGTAGTAATAAGACCACTGAGTCTTATAGGGTACTTACAAAACTAAATTAAACCTTTATTAATAGAAGAAATTATTTGAAGCACATACATAGATCTACAGATTATTATGATAAATTCTAAATCCCCTAGTTAATCTAACTCCCAGTTCCACTTCAATTAAGGCAACAGTAAGACACACAGATTTTAAAAGACCCATACAAGGTAACATGATACCTTGCACAGTCGAATTCAAGATGAGTTTTCTTAACTTCACTTCTTCATAGATAGCAGCTTGAGGCTTAGATGCTGAAGGCTTTTCACACTTGTGTTAGATCTTAAAATTCTAGCCGTTACACACAGTTTTCTCTCCTTTATACATATTTTCCCCTTTGAATGCAAATTCCCATTGTTTCACTATGTCTTTGGACTTTACCTCTCTAATAATAAAAAAATCTATCACAGTACCAATTTTGCCAGTAACTTTTGGGAAAAATAAACACACTAGGCAGAGTTTCACAGTTGGTGGGCGGGCCCGACATGCATGCGTGTCAAATGACGCGCGATGATGTCGGGCATGCATCCCAGTGTCACCGTGCGCCAATGTGATATTTCAGAAGGCGGGCACGTTATGTGTTTGGAGGTGTACCCACCATTAATTAATGGGCCAGTTAAGGCCCTTGAGGCAGCAATTGACGTCGATTTTTCGCAGCCCGTGTGATTTTCAGGGCGTCATGTGGGCACAATGGACAGGCGGGTAGGCCACATTTTTAAAAACATCATCCACGGGCAGGATAAGAGGGATGAGTGGGCACGCAAATGTGAGTTGTTAGAACTTTAGTTTATTACTTACTGCTACTTGCTTGGTGAATAGGAGAACTTCATTTAGCTTCAGAGCTGCTTTGACAGAAATAACAGGCTTCAGTTCAGGACTCTGGGCAGAATCTTGCCCTCGGATGGCGTGCGGGCCCCACCGACTCGGTGGAGGGCGGGCAGCTGACCACCGCCACTAAAACAGGGCCCACCGCCATTTTAAGTGGGGGGGGCCATTTAAGGCCTGCCCAACAGCATCCTTGATGGGAAGCGCTATGTGCTTCCTGTGTGGTGGGGGGAGGGAATCCCCATCTGTTAAAGTGTAAAGTCCCATCTCAGGGAGAATGCTGACAGTGTCAAAAACATTAAAAATAGAAACATTAAAAAATTAACACGGCCCCCTCATGTGACAATGTCACACAAGATGGGACATGTTAATAAAGACCACATAAACTTTACTAATTTTCTACAATACGGACATGTGGATGAAGTTTCATCAATAATCTGGAGCCCGCTGGGGCTCCTGGCCTGCCCGCCAGCCTTAAGGTTGGACGGCAGGTCTTTAATTACTTTAACTATTGAGGCCATTGACAGGTCGGCAGGTGGACAGCTGATTTCACTGTCCGCCCGCCTTCCTAAAAATTTTAATGGATTGGGATGACATCGGGGATTCTTCCTGACGTCATCCCGCGTCATTTTCACCTCGGCGAGCGAGCCCCACCCCCAATTTGCCGAGGGGAAAATCCTGGCATCTGGAGTAACCATAACACTTGGGGCCTTCCAGGTATCAGAAAGCCTTCCCTTACCCTGGGAATGGGGATTGTGGTCTCTGCTGCAGGCACCTCCTCTGAGGAGGAAGGGATGGGCAGAAGGGGGAGGAGGCCAGTTATCCATATTCAGCCTCCAGGGGAGCCACCTGTGGAAGGAGAAGTGCAGGCACAAGGGGTGCAGGGCCAATAGGAAGTCCAAGGCGGAAGGGGCCACAGAAGACGCCACTATCCTGCTGCCAGGGTTTACAGGCAGCGATGCAGCTACCTCAATATGACTAAGGTGCAGTGCCGAAGGAGGCTCCATCTCTCAAGGAAGGCAGTCACCTCCATCTGTCAGATGATTGGCACTGAAATCAGCCCTAACTGTGTGGGTGGACACCCCATGCCAGTGTATCTGAAGGTCATGGTTGCCCTCAACTTCTATGCCTCCAGCTCTTTCCAGGGGTCCGTGGGGGATCTGTGTGGAGTCTCCCAGTCAGCTGTCCACAGCTGGTGACAGACGCTCTGTTCAGGCTGGTATTGACTTTCATTCACTACCGCACGGACAAGGCCAGCCAGACACAGCGAGCCAGAGGCTTCGCAGCCATTGCTGGCTTCCCCCGCATCCAGGGTGCAATAGACTGTACACATGTGGCCATCAAGGCGCCAGCAGGTGAGCCCGGTGCCTTCGTCAACAGGAAAGGCTTCCACTCTATGAACGTGCAGATAGTGTGTGGCCACAGGATGCAGATTCTGCAAGTCTGTGCAAGGTAACCAGGCAGCTCCCATGATGCTTACATCCTCAGACACTCCCAAGTGCCAAGGTTCTTCAGTGCTCTGGCCCAGCTGGATGAATGGCTGCTGAGTGACAAGGGCTATCCCCTCAGAAGGTGGCTCATGACACCGCTCCACCATTCAAGAACAGAGGCCAAGCAGCGGTACAATAGGAGCTATGCCTCCACAAGGGACATGGTAGAGAGAACCATCGGTCTTCTCAAGATGCGCTTCCGATGTCTGGACCGTTCAGGGGGTGCACTGCAATACCCCCCAGGTCGTGTGTCAGTGATATAGTGGTTGCATGCTGTGCTCTCCACAATCTGGTGCTGGAAAGAGGGGACGCAGTGGAAGAGGAAGATGTTGACGCAGACGATGCATCCAGTATTAAGTCCGAGGACGAGCACGCTCAGGAGAATTCTGAGGGGGTAGACACCAACCTGGGAAACCTCCAGGGAGACAGGGACACCTGGGAGTCTTTGATCCAATGAACCTTCAGCTAGCATACCAAAGATGAACCACCACCACATGCCAGGGCTGCAGGCTCCATACTCGATACCTGACAGCAACATTTGCTTGGACAATAACATGCACTATGGGCTATTTCAATAAAGATCAATGACAAACCAGTCACTCATAACATCATGGGTTATCCTTCACCTGCAGAGGCTTGTTGAGAACCAACACATTTAATGCTCTGCAGCTTGGCAGACAGAAATCAAACTAAATGAAAAGGTGCTGAACATCACACCAACTTAACAGTAACTTAAAAATGGAGGAAAAGCAAAACGCCAGTGATAAGTCCGTGCTGTGCCTAAGGTGATTTACGTTTACATTTGCAGGTGCTATGTCTCAGTGCTCCCCCCTCACTGGCACCGGTATTGGAGACAGCCCTGCTCACTCTGCTGTCCTGTTGGCTTTGATGACCTTGGCGGGCGTCCTCTGGTCCGTGGAGCCTGTTCTGGCCCTGCCTGGGAGGGAGCGGCCAGTGGCATGGTCAGGTGGGAGGGCAAGTCGGTGGGGCAGTCGGCCTCGAGTTTCTCCGATGAGTGCCTCGCTGCCCTCCTCGCGGAGGTGGCAGCACGCCATGATATCCTGGTCCCAAGGGACTGGAGGAGGAGCCACCCCACCTGACCAAACGTGCCTGGGAGGAGGTGGCATCACGGATCAGTTCCCACGATGTGGTGAGACGTACATGGGTGCAGTGCCACAAGCAGTTTAATGACCTCCCACGATCAGGAAGGGTGAAATCAGTGGCAGCATTAGGACGGCTGCCTGCGCCGTTTATGAATAGGTCACTGGGTCGCCATCGGGCCCGATGGACATTGGCCTCCTGCCCCCGCCCACCCCTTCCCTTCAGGAGCTGCGAATTATGCTGGGCGGCCCTTAATTGGCCCACCCACGTAAAATCACGGTGCATACCCGATCGCGGGCAGCGGTCAGATTCCCAACCTCCCCTGCCTGTTCCCGCCATGACCACCCACCAAGTGAAAAATTCTGCCCACAGTTTCTTAACTTCCCCTGGCTAGGTGAAACACTTCACCCCCTGTTTTGAATTCAAGCTAGCCTGGTTTATTTAAAAATGCAAATTTTCTTTTTACACCTTACATTCTAAAACTTCCCCATGTTTATCTACTTAACATTTCAAACCTAGGTTATTTTCTGATACATCATAGCTTTCAAACCAGTTGGCTTTAATTCAATTAAGTCACACACGCACACACACACACAAACAGTCACACGCACAAACAGTCACACACACACATACACAAGCCCAGGCCCCATTATTACTCCAGTTTACAATAAATTCCAATAACATTATAAAAATTATTATATCTTCCTGACATTTGTGTGACTGCAATAGCTTCCCCAAATCATTTTGACGCTTGTCTGGAGGGTAACTCAATGTTACATTTAAATTTTCAAGCACCCCCTCATTATCCAATTTGATTAGAGGAAAAGCAATTTCAGAATCCTGCATTTCTACTTCTTTCTCATTATCTACCACCACTAATACCTCCTTTTTGTCCTCTTCACTGTCAAAGTACTTTTAAAGCATATTTACATGACACACCCTCCGCTTCTTTCTTCTATCTGGAGTATTAAATAATTTACTTCTCTCAGTTTCTTTTCAATCCTGTAAGGCCCACTAAACCTTACCTTTAACGAGTCACCCAGCACTGGTAACAGGACTAGCACTTTCTCCCCAGCAACAAAACTACGAGCTGTAGCTTCCCTGTTTGCCTTTAATTTCATCACTTGCTGTGATATCTTTAAATGTTCTCTAGCCAACTCACAAGCTCCATCCAATCTCTCTCTGAAGTTTAATACAGAATGCAGGAGAGTAGTTTCTGAATTTTGACCCACTAATTTCTCATGAATCAATTTCAGTGGTCCTCTCACCTCGTGACCATAAACTAGTTCAAACGGATTAAAACCAGTCGATACATTAGGAGCATCCCTAATAGCAAATAACAGGAATGGAATTCCGCCATCCCAATCCTGTGGATAATCCTGACTATATGCCCCCATCATAGTTTTTAGAGTTTGTTGCCAGCTTTCCAAAGCTCCTTGTGACTGCAGATGATAATCTGTTGACTTGTACTGTTTTATCTCCAAACTATTCATTACTTCCTTAAACAGCTGTGACATGAAATTTGAACCCTGATCTGATTGTATTTCTTTTGGTAAACCATATCTTGTAAAAAATTTAGTTAACCCTTCCACAATTTTCTTTGCTGTAATATTTCTCAAGGATATTGCTTCTGGAAACCTGGTAGACACATTCATTATTGTAAGTACTGATTTCCACTTTTAGTCTTAGGGAGGGGTCCTACACAATCAATCATGACCCTAGTGAAAGGTTCTTCAAATCTTGGAATTGGAATTAAAGCTGCCGGCTTGATCACTGCTTGTGGTTTCCCTATCACCTGACATGTGTGACATGTTCTACAGAATTTGACTACATCCCTTTGCAATCCAGGCCAACAAAAATGTTTTTGTCTGTGTCTTTCTAATTCCTAAATGTCCCCCCATTGGAATTTCATGAGCTATCCTCAGAATCTCATTTCTATATTCAAATGGTAGTACAATCTGATGCACCTCCATCCAGCTTTCATTTGCTGAAGCAATGATAAGGCCTCCATTTTTTCGTTAAAACATTACCCTTAAGGTAATAACATTCTGGAAAACATTTTGCCTCTGTTTCTGAGTAAGCTGTCTTATGTAACTGTTTTATATGTGAATCCTTTTCCTGTAACTCCACTAGCTGTCTTGAGTTAAACACCTCAGCTGCATTGTCTTCCAGTCTTTCTTCCTGAACAGCCTTATCAAACACAATGTCAGCTAATTGGATTTCCACACCTTCCCCCTGCCTTTGAACTTCCTGTTCTTCCTGTTTCAACCTATAAGCCTGTGATCTTATTATCATACAATCTGGAAACAATCCAGGATGCTCTCTCTGCAACACTTCTGTTGAAAACACAGGCTGCTCAACTACCATAGGCATTACCCACATAAATGACCCAATAGACTGTACACATGTGGCCATCAAGGTGCCAGCAGGTGAGCCCGGTGCCTTCTTCAACAGGAAGGACTTCCACTCTATGAACGTGCAGATAGTGTGTGATCACAGGATACAGATTCTGCAAGTCTGTGCAAGGTACCCAGGCAGCTCCCATGATGCCTACATCCTCAGACACTCCCAGATGCCGAGGCTCTTCAATGCTCCGGCTCAGCTGGATGGTTGGCTGCTGGGTGACAAAGGCTATCCCCTCAGAAGGTGGCTCATGACGCCTCTTCGCCATCCAAGAACAGAAGCTGAGGAGCGCTACAATAGGAGCCATGGCACCACAAGGGCTGTGGTGGAGAGAACCATCAGTCTTCTCAAGATGCACTTCCGTTGCCTGGACTGCTCAGTACTCCACACTCCAGTACCCCCCAGATCGCGACTCTGTGATAGAGGTAGCATGCTGTGCTCTGCACAATCTTGCGCTGGAAAGGGGGGATGCAGTTGACGATGAAGACCTTGACGCAGTGGATGAGGCTGCACATGATGAATCCAGCGGTGGCTCAGAGGATGAGGAAGCACAGAGCGATGATGAGGGGCAGCACGCCGACCCGCTACTACACCAAGGAGGCAGGGACATCCGGGACACTTTAATCCAACGAACCTTCAGCTAGCTCCACACACATGGATCTGCAGGACCAGCATTGCCTGGCGCTTCCACACATGGCACTTAGGTGCTACATCTTCCACCTCATCAGCTGCAACTAAGGGCTTAGTACAGAAACATCAATGTCCACTCAAACACTCATGAGATGTCTGTGAAACATACAAATGCAGCACAAAGAAACACCCTCAACCATGGTCAGAAAAGTGGACTTTATGATGTCCAAAATATAATGGAGACTTCTCCATTGCAAACATAAGAATTTTGTTCCCTATTCTAAGGCCAATATAAAATCACCAGTGACATATCCGTTGAGTGCCTAACGTGCCTTATGCTTTAGTTTGTGGGTGCTACGTCTTGGTGCCGCCCCATCGCTCGGAGTGGCTTGTGAGACACCCTGCTGACTCTGCTGTCCTGTTGGCCTCGATGACCTTGGTGGGCATCCTCTGGCCCGTGGAGCCTGTGATGGCCCCGCCTGGGAGGGAGTGGCCAGTTCCAGAACTGGCACTTCCCCAGTTGTCGCAGCCTCAACAGAAGCAACGTTGACTGGCAGAGGGGCGGAGGAGCTGTTGCCCTCATCCGGAGCGCCCTGAGAGGAGCTCACAGTGACGACAGGCAGCTGCTGCACCGATGTGAGGTCCCTTTCGACCTCCCTGCTCACCGCAGATGGATGGGCACCGAGTGCCGATGCTTGGTGTCCACAACATCTCCCACATTGGGAATGACCACCTGTGGCCATTAGCGCTGTGAGGGCTTGCAGGTCAGAGTGTAACCCAATCAGAAGACTCTCAATCTGATTGAAGCCCCTCTCCATGAGAGTCGCCAATCTCTCAATGGAGGAAGCCTGAAGCTCTGTCCTGAGGTTCATGCCTTTACGTGCACTCGACCTGGACACCTCCACCGCAGAGATTAACTGAAGCACACCCTCATGCAACCCTGCCAGATGCAAATGCGCTTCCTGCCGCTTGTCCTGCAGCTGCTGCATTGGTGACAACTCCAGAGGCACATCATCAGTGCCGGACTCAGCATGTGCCTCGTCCCCTGCAGCCCTCCAGCTGCGGGCGCCATTGGCACTCTCTGTCCCTACCATCTCATCCAGCAATTGTGAAGTGCCCTCTCCACTATGACCCGGGACACTAGCGTACGGTAAATGCCCCACTGAAGTGTTTGTGTCTGCGCTGGTGCCTGGCTGGCTGAAATGATGTGCCCCAAGTTGCACGTCTTGGGCCTCAGGTGTGGAGGGGGATTGCAGTGTCTATAGGCGCGGCCATGTGGTGGTGATGCTGAAATTAACAACAAGGACAGTGCATCAGTTAGCATTCAGTCAGTAACACCTTTCATCCCTTTCCCCCCCAGCCTCATAAGTTGCTCACCCTTCAAGACCCTAAGGAGACGTACTTTGGTGGGAAAGAATCAAGAGGAGGCCCAACCATTAGACGCGCATACAGACAGGCTGGTCAGATGGCCTCAGGCATGCCACATGGCATGTTATGTGGCATTGGAGTGGGGAGAGTGCAGAGGCCCTGACCTGGATGCATGCTGGCCTGGAGAGTTGCAGTGCTGAGGAAACATTGCAAACACTTGCGACATTTGCCGTGGAGCACAGGAGATTGACAGGTCACATTATTGACCTTCATACCATTATGTGGGGCATAGAACAGGTTGGCAGAAGGCAACATTTCTCCTTGGCGCAGGGATGAGTAATGTGGTGGCATTTATTTAAGCTGAGTGCCATGAAGTTGACAGGTGAGGTGCTGAGGACCTTTTGGACAGAGTAATGTGGGACGCACTGGCTGAAAGGGTGGTGGAGGTACAAACCCTCCTAAGATGCAACAAGTCTTTGGATGTGCAGCAGCGATGCCATGGCATGTTAGGCCATGGGGATAGTGGTCACAAATGGGATAAGGCGACTTTGGAAGGTGCTAGAGACGCGCATCCTCAAGGGGCCGAGGGACCTTTGTGTATGACCCACACGTCTGACTGTATCAGTCTGTGAATGAGCAGTGTTGCTGCATTAACGATTGCTGCAACCATCAGTGCTTTGGATGGTGGGGAGACAGAGTGGATGGGACTTTGGGCCTCAAATACCTGGCTGCTGCACCCCAGCCTCGCCGACATCTGCCGACCTGGCTGCTTGCCTCCTCCCCAGCTCCATGGCCTGCTCCTCATAAGTGGTGAGGCGCTGGAGCACGGTGTGCCCACCACCAGTCTGCAAACGCTCCCGGCTATTGTTCTCAGTTTTTGCCTGCAGAACAGAGAAGGGCATTTATTGGGGCTGATCGCTCATGTACTCTGCACGCGCACGCCACACCCCAACCACAGTGGCCCATCTGAGGCCTCCAGCGGCTCCTCTCCATACTACTGGTGACCAGTCCCCAGAAGATTGTACGGCTGATCCCAACCCTCTCCTCCAACGGACACCTTGGACGCATTCGGCGTCCATCACTTTGAATAACACACAGGTCTTAGCGCCCACGGCAAGGAGGTGCAACTAGGTGCAGCGCTGATGCCAGCAGATGGCTCCTGGCCACGACACCTTGAGGCTCCCCTTGCACCATCTCATCACCATCAATAAGACATATGTTGGAGTTCTGAGTATGTGTCTAGCTGCCTCCCCTGCAGGTTGCCCCCAGACTACTCAAATGCGACAAACACCAACATATGCTGCAGGGAGAACCCATCTTCTCCTCAACCACTAAGGCTGATGTAAGCATGGTCACTATCTGTTTGCCCACTCAGCGTGCGCCATATGCCCAATGCAGTAACGACAGTAAGATGTAGGGGGGGTGCTCAAAAGCTAAGGCTACCTGCTGGGTCAAATGGCCAAGGCCGTCATGGTACTCACCCTTCCAGAGCGCATTGAAGCATTTGCGGCACTGGGTTCCAGTGCGCCGCACAGCATTATGGGCGCTGACAGCGTCACCAACCTCCTCCCACACCTGGCTGGTGACATGGGGGGCCCTCCTCCTCCCATCATCTGGATACAACACATCCCGATGGCTGGAAACCTCTTGGAGGAGGACAGCAAGGCAGGTATCTGAGGCCGCCCGCCCCCCGCGGCTATTTTTCCATTCTCCACGGGAGTCACTAACCCGCTGGGCGGGCTCTAATTGGCCTGCCCACGGAAAATGGCGGCGTGGCCCGTTTCGGTGGCGGCCATCGGCTGCCTGCCCACCGCCAAGTCGGTCGGGCCCGCCCACCCATCAAAGCCGGAAAATTCTGGCCTATGTCTTTTGACTTTACCTCCCTAATAATAAAAAAACCTATCATAGTACCAATTTTACCAGTAATCTTTCAGAAAAATAAAGACACTGTTTCTTAACTTCTCTTGGCTAGGTGAAACATTTCACCCCCTCTTTTGAATTCAAGCTAGTCTGGTTTATTTAAAAATGTAAATGTTCCCTTTACACCTCACGTTCTAAAACTTCCATGTTTACCTATTTAACATTTCAAGCCTAGCTTATCTTGTGATACATCAAAGCCATCAGATCAGCTGCCTTTAATTCAATTAAGTCCCCCACATACACACAGACATAGACACAGACCCCACCATTACTCTATTTTACAATAAATTCTAATAATATTATGAAAATTATTATATCTTCCTGATGTAAGAAATACACTGACAACCAATTTAAGATTATCAGTTGGGCTTGCAGTGTGGATCATTCATTTGTGCTAGAAGCCATATATATTCACACATGGGGCCCTGTCCTTTGTAGACAGAAGGAGCATACCTCATATTGCCCCCTTTTCAACCAAACAAAAGCTTGGGGGACAGCCATGCCCTGCTTCATTCCACAGGGCAATGCCTTGATCAATCAGAGTCAAACTGCCCAGTTCGCATTTAAAGAAAAGCTTGGCAATTAACTGCTCCCTGCTGCATTCTCCATGGCAATGCCCCTACCCATCAGAGTCCACTTGCCAACAAATCAGCACTCTCTTCTCATGCCATATAAATTGTTGTTCGCTTTGCAATTGGTATTCTTGAGAATCTGTCCTGATGAGTGCAAGACAAAAAGTTTCAACAGCATGTCGCTTTTTTCAGCAATACCTATTATACTAAATAAAATGTTAATAGTTAGTCCTGTAGCACATTATTTCATTCATAATGTGGATACAGCTGCATTTTCTAGTACATGAAAGACTTAGGGCTGGATTTTCTTAAATTACCCTGTCCAAAGTTAGGGTGTATAGGAGCAAAAATAAAGAAAAATCAAGAATCAGGGGCATTCTCCCCACCAAACTCAATTTTGCTTTCCCACTAATGGTGACCAGCCATCTCTTCCTTACTTCCCCAAGGTAAATTCTGGCAGGAGCTGCCAGAATTGTGGGCTAATAGTCACTGGGGTAGCAGTGACTGGCCCCCTAATCTGTCACGAACAAAGAGGGCCTAAGCAGTGGACTCCTCTACCTCAATCAAGTCCCAATCTATTGTCCTTTTTAGGCCAAGGGTGTTCTTACTAATTATTCACTGTCTGAGCAGATGGTTAGCCCATGCTGCCTCAGACAAGTTATTAATAGTTAATTCTATGGTATATTACCCAATGCGCAATGTGCTCAAGACATCTAGTAGACCACCACTGCGAGTGTCCAGCCCTCTCTGATTGAGTTTAGGGCAAACGTTGGGCGCAATACTGAGAGTGCATACAGTAACATTGAAGCAGAGGTACTACTGAGCTATTCCCTTAACCAAGTGTGATTTTCAGCACACTTCAGATTGACAGAAGCTAGTCAGTATCCTAGCTATGCCACTACAGTTATGTGGATGGCCATCTTGAAGTCTGAAATTTTGAGATCCTCCAGTCCTCTTGGACAACCAAGTAACAGGAACAAAGCCCTGAATTTTGCTGATCCAGTGAACCTTTTTCATCAGTCCTTGTGTTTATACCCAAGTAATTCTGCTGTTCAGATTGCAGGTTTTTCTTTGTTGGAAATGAAAACAGTACACTGTGGGACAAAAACAGCAGGAAGAAAGTGGTGGTGAAAAATCACATTACGCAATCCAAAAGATTTCAACAATAAAACAGGTCACAGAATGACTGTTCTACTCAAGCTGTGAAAATAAGTCATATCTATATTAAAAAATGATAAATCTAGTCACATTTTCTGTTCCACACTCAAGTTTCTGTGTCACACTTCCAAAAAATTACCAAAGCCGTCTTTTGATACAGGAACCACAATAATGTGATTACTTGAATTAAACAAACACTTTTTAAAAGGAAGAGTAAGGATTGTAGCCTACAGCCTATATTCTGATCTCACCCAGTGTTAACTTAGCAGCAGCAATTAGATTTTGTGGCCTAAAACTGCCCTATGATGAGTTGCATCACTGTTTTCACACTGGAGAGAGATCTGTGCCCACTGGTGGTCAGAAGAAGTAGCTACACAAGAATTTCCTGGGTCAGCTGGATTGCATATCTAATGGAGTAGCCATTGCTGCAGGTCTTTTATATGAGCTTGAGGTCAGCCTGCCTCAGAAACAACCTCAACTTTTCTATCTCCATTTTTGGGGAGAGGCTGTAACAATGTTTAGTATAAGCTTATTGGCTTACACAGATGACTTGATTATACTCCCTTCCACCATGATTCGTCTTTGTCACATCTGTTCTGACGACGCCATCTTCCACACCAGTGCTAGTAGGTCTTCCTTTTCCTTCAACTGACAATTTCCCCCCACTGTGATTGACAAGGCTCTCAACTGTGTCTGTTCTATTTCCCATATTTCAGCCCTCACCCCCTTCCCTCCCCTCCCAGAGCCATTACAGAGTACTCTTTGTACTCACTTTCCACTCGCAAACCTCCACATTCCAACCATCAGCCCAACTACTATTGCAACCTCCAGTCCAATGCCACCACCAAAAACATCTTCCCCTCCCTCCCCACTTTCAGCATTCCAAAGGGACCATTCCCTCCAAGAAACATTGATCCATTCTTCCCTCACTCCCAACGCCTGCTCACCTTCCCCCAGTGCCTTTCCATACAAGCACAGGAGCCTTTCATCTTCTCCTTTCCCACTGTCCAGGGCCTAAAGCACTCTTATCAGATGAAAACAGTGATTTACTTGGAATTCTTTCAATTTCGTATTTACTGCTCATGATACTGGTGAGGCCATATGCAAATTAAATGATCGCTTTGCACAACACTTCTTTTTCAGTCCATAAGCATAACCCTGAGCTTCTGGTTGCCGGTCATTATAATTCTTCAGTTCAATTCCACTCTGACCTCAATCTCCTACACTTCTTAGTTAATCTTTTATGGGAATTGGGCATCACTGGTCAGGCCAGCATTTATTGCTCTTCCTGATTGCCCTTGAGATGGTAGTGGTGAGCCACCTCCTTGAACCGCTGCAGTCCATGTGGTGTAGGTACACCCACAGTGCTGTTAGGGAGGAAGTTCCAGGATTTTGGCCCAGTGACAGTGAGGAAATGGCAATATATTTGCAAGTCAGGATGGTGAATGGCTTGGAGGGGAACTTGCAGGTACTGGTGTTCCCATGTGTCTGCTGCTCTTGTCCTTCTAGATGGTAGCAGTCATGGGTTTGGGAGGTGCTGTCTGAAGAGCCTTGGTGAGTTGCTGCAGTGCATCTTGTGGATGGTACAACACTGCTGCTACTGTGCATTGGTGGAGGAGGAAGTGAATGTTTAAGGTGGTGGATGGGACGGCAATCAAGCAGGCTGCTTTGCCCTGGATGGAGTCAGTTTCTTGAGTGTTGTGGGAGCTGCACTCATCCAGGCAATTGGAGAGCATTCCATCACACTCCTGACTTGTACCTCGTAGATGGTGGACAGGATTTGGGGAGTCAGGAGGTGAGTTACTCACCACAGAATTCCCAGTCTTTAACCTGCTCTTGTAGCCACAGTATTTATATGGCTAGTCCAGTTCAGTTTCTAGACAATGTTAATACCCAAGATGTTGATTGTGGGGGATTCAGTAATGGTAATGCCATTGAATGTCAAGGAGAGATGGTTGGATTCTCTCTTGTTGGAGATGGACATTGCCTGGCTCTTGTGTGGCATGAACGTTATTTGCCACTTATCAACCCAAACCTGGATATTGTCCAGGGCTTGCTGCATTTGGACATGGACTGCTTCAGTATCTGAGGAGTCACAAATGGTGCTGAACATTGTGCAATCGTCAGTGAACATACAGCTTCTGACCTTATGATGGAAGGAACATCATTGATGAAGCAGCTGAAGACAGTTGGGCCTTGGACAGAACCCTGAGGAACTCCTGGAGTGATGTCCTGGAGCTGAGATGATTGACCTCCAAAAACCACAACCATCTTCCTTTGTGCTAGGTGTAACTCCAATCAGCGGAGAATTTTCCCCGATTCCCATTGACTCCAGTTTTGCTAGGGCTCCTTGATAACGCACTCAGTCAAATGCTGCCTTGATGTCATGTGTAGTCACTGTCACCTCGCTTCTTGAGTTCATCTCTTTTGTCCATGTTTGAACCAAGGCTGTAATGAGATCATGAGCTGCGTGGCTCTGGCAGAATCCGAACTGAGCATCAGTGAGCAGGTTATTGCTCAATAAGTGCCGCTTGATAGCATTGTTGATGACCCCTTCCATCACTTTACTAATATCAAGAGTAGACTGATGGAATGATAATTGGCTTTGTTGGATTTGTCCTCATTGTGCACAGGGCAGAACTGGGCAATTTTCCACATTCCGGGTAGATGCCAGTGTTGTAGCTATACTGGAACAGCTTGTCTAGGGGTACAGCTAGTTGTGGAGCATAAGTCTTCACTACTATTGCTGGAATGTCATCATCGCCCATAGCCATTGCAGTATCCAATGCCTTCAGCCATTTCTTGATATCATGTGGAGTGAATCAAAGACTGGCATCTGTGATGCTGGGGACCTCTGAAGGAGGCCGAGATGGATCATCCACTTGGCACTTCTGGCTGAAGGTTGTTGCAAATGCTTCAGACTTATGTTTGGCACTGATGTGCTGGGCTGCCCTATCATTGAGGATGAGGATATTTGTGGAACTTCCTCCTCCAATTAGTTGTTTAATTGTCCACCACCATTCACGACTAGATGTGGCAGGGCTGCAGAGCTTTGGTCTGATTCGTTTGTTGTGGGATTGCTTAGCTCTGGCTATCGCATGCTGGTTTTGTTGCTTAGCATGCAAGTAGTCCTGTTTTGTAGCTTCACAAGATTGACACCTCAAGTGCTTCTCCTGGCATGCCCTCCTGCACTCTTCATTGAACTGCTGCAATGAAGCTCAATGCAAGTTCAAGGAACGGCACTTCATCTTCAATTATGCACTTTAAAACCTTCCAGCCTCAATATTGAGTTCAACTTCAGATCATAACCTTGCCCACACTTCCTCCATACCAACATGCTTATTCCCATACATCTACTTTAGTGCTTCTGTGCCACTTGGCACAGCATGTAGACACCCAGGGAAGCATGGCATTAGGAAACAGTAGGTTGGCTGGTATTTGTCTTGAAATCATTGTTTCGAAATAGAATGTGTGCTTACTCTGCTACTTAAACTCTTCAAGTTTAAGGCAACTCTTCTCATCTGTGTACTCACTATCCCACTTACTGCTGTTACAAAGTCACTGATGCCAACTCCACCATCTCATAAATCAGGAGACAAACTGAAAAATCAAGAGGTTTGGTATAAAAATCATGAATTGTTATATTTTCAAACATAAACCAATATAGATTCACAATTGGCTTCTAAACCTCACTGTGGCTTTAGGCCTGAATTTCTGCAAAGACTAAAGGGCTCCATGCCTTAGCCAAAGCCTTGATTCCAAAAGTCTCACCGCTGAATCTGGCCCCCACCATTTTTGTCTGGGGTGGAGGTGGAGGGGGGTGTAAAAGTGCAGCAGCCTTCAAACAGGTGCAATATTCATTACTGGATTTTCCAAAACACTACTCAAGGGCTTTAGACATTTGAGGAAAAGGCCTAAAGCTGCCAGAGTAATTTGGAGAGGTAATCTACCACTTTGGGAAAGGTCCCTTTGGGATTAAGAGTAGACATGAAATGTGCATAAAAAGTGGATACGTTCTATGGAACTGTTAGGCTGTCAAGTCATTTAAATCCCTAGGCCCTTAAAATTTTGAAAGAAAACATCCAGCCTGCAGTTGAAAAAAATCAGTATTTGTTATTTCACTGTTCATTGACGTAAGTCTGAGGGTTGTCATTATAGGATTAGTGCTGCTTGACTGCATCTGCAGCCTATGAGTATAACAGTGGTGGGGTGGGGTGGGGGGGGGGAGGCTTTAGGTTCACAGCTTGAGTGACAACTCCAAGAGGTTATAAAGAGAATAGGTTTTTTTTGATGTGGGGCTATGAATAGAAATGTTTGTTTTTATCAGGGATTAAGCACTTGAAGGAAATGTTTGTTTTTATAAGGGATTAAGCATTTGAAGAGATTATATGTTATCAATGGGTGTTTTTTTTTTAATATAGTGAAGTCTGCAATAGACACTTAGAACTTTACATTATTTCATCGCACCATGGCTCCTGTGATTCATCATGGTGGATACTGGATGAGTTGGCATGGAGAGTGTAAGAGCAAAGAGTTCACAAGAGTTGGCACTAAATTGTCATGGTGCTATAACGAGCCATGGGGATAAATGGGGGTCATAGGCTGTCATGGAGGGAATGGGGGGCCATGAGGTGGGTGGGGTGCAGAGGAACAGTCCCTTTAGAATTCTGAAAGGGGAGTGGAGAAAAGGGTATGTTTGGCACTACTATCATGCTTGAGATGGCGGAAATGGCAGAGGATGATCCTTTTAATACGGAGGCTGGGCTGCCACCCTGAAAGACCTACACTCTCAGCATTTGTTCTGAGAGCCACATTTCACTGCTTTACAGATGATTTTCAACTTTTTGAAAGTAATTTCACTTACCTTAGGCTTTACTCACCTTGATCTGATCTGCCCTGCTGTCAGCTGCTCCACAGGACAGAGGGCATAGCAGAGGAAATACAAGGGAACCAAGGGACTTGTGAAAATGAGGAACTGAAAGGTCTATTAATAAAGAGGCAGCACACAAAAAATTAATTGATTGAAGGTTGATAAATCCCCTGTACCAGATGAGCTACATCCTGGAATGTTGAAGGTGATCATATATTGGTGGCTCTCTTTCAAAATTCTATCGATCCTGGAAAGGTTCTTGCAGACTGGAGGGAAAGTAGCAAACGTAACCCTACTATTTAAGAAGGCAGGGAGAGAGAAAACTGAGAACTACAGACCTGTTAGTTTGATTTCAGTAGTAGGAAAAATGTACAAAGAGTTCCAGCATGAAGGAAGTGATGGACCCAGCACAGGGTTAGTTTCCGTGTGCCTCGGGAGGCTCAGATTTTCGGGCAGGTCATTGCTGACATTTGCAGCCTCCTGGAACAATGCCTCTTTCCAAGAGGGCCAGGGGCCTCACATTGTCATTGGCCATCAAGGTCACCACAGCCCTGAATTATTTCATCTCTGGTTTCTTCCAGTGATCTGCTGGTTATACCTGCAAGAATCAAATAGGATCAGGATGCAGAATAATGTTAAAAAGACAAAGTTAAGGGAACTCTGTCTGAAGGCAAGCAGCATTCACAACAAGGTAAATGATTGGGAGGCGCAAGGAGGTAAATTAGTATGATTTAGTTGCCATTGCAGAGGTGTGGTTACAGGGTGACCACGACTGGAAACCGAATATTCAGGGATATTCGTCATTTAGGAAGGATAGGCAGAGGGGAAAAGTTGATGGGGTAACACTGTTGATAAGGGGCGAGATCAGTACATTTGTGAGAGAGGATCTTGGATCCAAGAATCAAGATGTAGAATCAGTTTGGGCGGAGCTAAGAAACAGCAAGGGGCAGCAAACATTGATGGGAGTTGTTTACAGGCCACCAAACTGTAGTGGTAATGTTGGGCACAATATAAATCTGGAAATTAGAGCTGCATGTAACATGGGTAATATAGCTAAAATGGGTGACTTCAAAGAATAGACTGGGTAAACCTAGTTAGCGCTCATGTTGTGGAGGCTGACTTCCTGGAGTGTGTACAAGATGGGTTTCTAGAGCAATATGTTGAGGAACGAACTAGGGATTGGGCTATTTTAGATTTAGTATTATCTAATGAGAAAGGGCTAAGTAATTACTTTGCTGTAAAGGAGCCATTAGGAAATAGTGATCATAATATGATAGAGGTTTACATGAAGCTTGAAAGTGATATAATTCATTCTGAAACTAGGGTCCTAAATCTGAACAAAGGAAATTATGAAGATATGAGGGGCACGTTGGCTGTGGTGGATTGGGAAAATACATCAAAAGATTTGATGGTAGACAGGCAATGGCTGACATTTAAAGAAGTATTACGTGGTCTACAATAAATGTACATTCCTTTAAGACACAAAAACCCAACAGGAAATGTTTAACAAAAGAAATTAAGGATTACATTAGATCAAAGGAAGTAGTTTATGAGGTTGTCAGAAAAAGTGGTGAGCCCATGGATTGGGAGCAAATAAGAATCCGGCAAAGGATGACCAAAGAACTGATAAAGAAAGGGATAAGAGAATATGAATGCAAGCTGGTGAGTAACAAAGGCAGACGGTAAAATCTACTTTAGGTATGTGAAAAGGAAAAAATCAGCAAGGACAAGTGTGTGCCCATTATAGGCGGAGGCAGGAGAATTTATAATGCAGAAAAGGGAAATGGCAGAGAAACTGAACAATTACTTTGTTTCTGACTTCATGGAGGGAGATACAGAAAATCTCCCAGAAACACAAGGGAACCAAGGGACTTGTGAAAATGAGGAACTGAAAGATCTATTAATAAAGAGGTAGTATTCAAAAAATTAATTGATTGAAGGTTGATAATTCCCTGGGCCAGATGAGCTGCATCCCAGAATGTTGAAGGTGATTATATAATGGGTGCATTGGTGGCTATCTTTCAAAATTCTATCGATCCTGGAAAGGTTTTTGCAGACTGGAGGGAAAGTAGCAAATGTAACCCTACTATTTAAGAAGGAAGGGAGAGAGAAAACTGAGAACTACAGATCTGTTAGTTTGATATCAGTGGTAGGGAAAATGTTAGAATCTATTATAAAGGGTGTGATAACTGGACACTTGGAAAATAATGGTGTGATTTGGCAGAGTCAACATGTATTTACAAAAGGGAAATCATATTTGACAAACCTGTTATTGAGGGTGTTACTTGTAGCATAGAGAAAGGAGAAACATAGATAAAGGATGTGGTGAATTTGGATTTTCAGAAAGCTTTCGATAAAGCCCACACAGGTTAGCAAACAAAACTAGAACACATGTAATATACTTGAATGGATTGAGAATTGCTTAACAGACAGAAAACAGAGAGTATGAATAAACTGAGGATGGCAAGCTGTTACTAGTGGGGTACCACAAGGATCAGTGCTGGGACCACAACTGTGCACAATCTATATGAATTATTTAGATATGCGGATCTAATGTAATATTTCCAAATTTGCTGATGACATAAAACTAAACTAAACACAAAACTGGGAATGTGAGTTGAGGGGAGGATGCAAGGAGGTTTCAAGTGGATTTGGACAGGTTAAGTGAATGGCCAAGATATGGCAGAAGGAATATATCGTGAATAAGTATGAAGTTATCCAGTCTGGTAGAAAAAACAGAAAGGCTGAGTATTTCTTAAATGGTGAGAGGTTTGGAAGTGTTGATGTCCAAAGGGACCTGAATGTCCTTGTTCACTAAAAGCTAGCAAGCAGGTGCAGCAATTAGGAAGGGAAATAGTATGTTGGGCTTTATTGCAAGGGGTAACACTTTACTCCTGAGTACAGGAGTAAAGATACCTTGCTGCAATTGTATAGAGCCTTGGTGAGACCGCACCTGGGTTATTGTGTACAGTTTTGGTCTCCTTATCTAAGGAAGAATGTACTTGCCATAGATGGAGTGCAATGGACGTTCACCAGACTAATTCCTGGGATGGCAGGCTTGTCTTATGAGGAGATTGAGGAAACTGAGCCTGCATTCTCTAGAGTTTCGAAGAATGAGGTCATCTTAAGAAACTTACAAAATTCTTACAGGGCATGACCGGGATGTGGATAGGTTGAGTCTAGAACCAGGGGACACAGTCTCAGAATAAGAGGCAGGCTATTTAAGACTGAGATGGGGAGGAATTTCTTTACTCAGAGGGTGGTGAATCTTTGGAATTCTCTACCCTAGAGAATTGTGGAAGCTCAATCAATGAGCAAGTTCAAGATAGAAATCAATAGATTTCTGGATACTAATGGCATCAAGAGATATGGAGATAGTAGGGAAAAATGACGTAAGGAGTACATAATCAGCCATGATCTATTTGGATGGCAGAGCAGGCTCGGGCTGAATAGCCTACTCCTGCTCCTATTTCCTATGTTCCTATGATTTCACAATCTGCTGCCTACAAGTGCATCTTGCAGGTGACCAATGCAGTGTTTGCCAGAGACGTCACCTATTTCCACTTTGCTATTGAAGAGGCCAGTGAGAATCAGAGGGCTCTCAGGATTTGCTGTAATAGCTGGATTTCCACTGATACAGGGAGTCATATGGGTCAAATAAGGTGCCCTCAGATCATCTTGGAGTATTTATCAATTGGAATGGATTCCACTCCATCAATGTTCGATTGCTAAATGACCACCAGTGGGTTCTCACTCATGTCTGTGCAAGATATGCTGGGACCTGGCATGATTTCTTCATTCTGAGACAGGCACATCTCCCACAGGTTTTCACATTTCCAAAGAGTGAGTGGGTGGCTCCTTGGAGACAAAGGCTACCCTCTGAGGAGCAGGCACGAACTCTTGTGAGGAAATCTACCACTGGTGCAAAGGAAAGGTGCAAGAGCCACAAGAACATAAGGGCAAACATAGGGCAAGTGCTTCACTATGTACCAACAATGGCCCCCAGATTGGTGGTGTCTGTTGTGCCTTGCACA
Source organism: Cetorhinus maximus (assembly GCF_964194155.1). Classification (NCBI taxonomy): domain Eukaryota; kingdom Metazoa; phylum Chordata; class Chondrichthyes; order Lamniformes; family Cetorhinidae; genus Cetorhinus; species Cetorhinus maximus. Next base: position 65,615,583 of record NC_135879.1, on the reverse strand, counting down.
ATATGGAGTTTGTTAGGAAATAGAGATAGCTTAAGTAAGTTATGTGTGTATTTGGGTGTGTTAGGAATAAGGTTTATCTTTAAGTTTAAGTTCAATTTATATTTTTTCCAATTTGTGTGTTAAAAGGTGAAACCTGGGATTTAGTTTCATTTTTGAGTGGAGATGGCAGGTCTAACGCTGTTTGTATACCTGCATTTTTAATAAGGTTTTTATGACTCTTGAAGGGGAGTAAAACAAACACAAGAGTAGAAAAACTGTGCTGTTGTCAAGCAATCGGGGTCCAGAGAGGGAGGCCCACCCATACACACACAGAGAAAATGAAAGCAGTTTGAGTTCAGTTGGTCATTATGCTGTAAGTTGAAGTGAGCAGTTTAAGTCTCTCCCCAGCTGACTTACTGGCGGACTGCTGAAGAAAATAAGTTTAAGAATCTTAGATGAGCTGCTCTAAAGTTAAAGTAACAGGGAATGCCAAGTGAGTTCTGGATCTCAAGGGAGATACCAAGTTGTCAGCAGTCTACTGGGAGAGGGAACTGCAGAGAGAGTAGATTTCCCAAAAGAACCAAAAGGTTCCAAGGACAAGGAGTGAGACAGAAAGGAGGTGTCTCAAGAAGACCTTCCAGCCAAAAGAAGAGCAGGAATCTGGAAAAGGTCCTGTTCTGTGGAAGTGAAAGTAAGGAGCAGAGAGGAGGGCCCCAAACTTCAAGCTTAAAGAGAAGAAAGCTGCAGGTCGCAGATTTAAAGCGATATAGGCATGTGAGAAGCCAGAAAATCCAAAGAGAAAGCTGAAGGTCTGTAACTCTTTATTATGGGCATGTGAAGCAGTGGTGTCCTAATGGCATGGCTGAGCATTTGAGAGCACGTGCATGGAAGGAAGTTTGAATGCACGTGGTGATCCAGGGGAGGGTTCGAAACCATGAAGGTGGACCCTTGTGGGAGGCGTCTGAGAGAAAGTGTCTGTTTGGGAGAAGATTCCAAAGCGAGTTCTTGGAGAGTGGCAATTAGAAACTCTCATGTGAAAGATGGAGTTCAGTGAGATCAGTTGTCTCATGGTGTGACAAGCGTTTGGGGGCAGTTGATGAGAGATCCAGAGCATCTGTTTGGGGTGGCATCTGTCACTTGGGGCAGAATCATCCCAGATTTGCACTAAGTGCGGTAGTGGGCAGGAAAAATGACGTTTTACCTGCTGGCAGCAATGACAGCTTTTCACACCGTATCGTCCCAAATCCACCACATAAATTGTGCATTGCCGGGATATTGGCCGTTTTGATGGTGGGTGGGCTCCGATTTGCCTGCCACACCATCACCTTGCCACTTCCTCACACCAAGCATCACATTTAAAGTACAGCTGCACTGAGTGCTTCCAACCCAGGACTGCAGCAAAGAAGACGTGGCCCCAAAAGACAAGAAGACTACAGCTCTTGAGCTCCTTTTCGGCATTGTGGAGTCCCACTGTGATGTCCTCTACCCCTGCTCTGGCCACAGGAGGGTCACCAACATTACCACTCTGGCTTGGTAGGCAATGGCGGTGGGGATCAGTGCCAATGCTGCACAGAAGAAGCTAACTATCCAATGCAGAAAGAGGATGAATGATCTCATCCATGCAGCCAGGGTACAGCAACAATCTCATCGCTCTAAACTCACACCTCAAGCCCATCACACATTCACTGGCAGCTCACTCACTGCCAATTCAAGGGACATCGCCACCCATTCTCACATACATACCCTCACATGTCCATTTGGCCTCATCTCCTCTGAAGACTGCCTCCTCAGCCCTCACCATCTTGAGGCCACTTGCACAGATCAACATGTGCCCTCACACACACCCTGGGAAACCCTCCTTCCCAATGTAGCCCTTGTCCTGGGGCCTCTTCCCCTGCCTTTTCCCCTTCCCCCAAGCAAGCCCTAACCTGCAGCCGTTGAAAAGTCACCCACATATGCTGATCTGGTAGGTAGAGACCTGCCCATGAACCCCCCCTAAAAGTGATGTGGTGCTGTCTGTGAAGCCTGGTGCTGATGACTGCGAGTGCTGACTGAAGTAAGGTAGACAAACAAACCTTGAAGTCCCAAGCGAAGTCAGCCTGCCAAGTGCATGCCTTATATATCCTGCTGTGAAATGCATCGGCATGTTTTCCTGCCAATGTAGGCAGACGATCCAATGGGGAGAACTGTATCTGGCGGGCTGGCCTTATAATGGTATGCTGCTGTATTACAATGAGGTTCCCGACGTCCGATGGCGGGGAGCGTGGCCCGCCATCGATGGGCTGAGCAGGTGATCACAAACTGGTTTCACAACGTCATGGAACCGATTTTTGGCCTTCTCACCATATTGTCCACTCACACCCGCCATGGCACCCAACGCCAGCGGCACAGAAAATCCCGGCATTGGTTTCACAGAGTGTGGTGGGTCTGACCACAGGTCACCTATTGGTTTACATGGACTGTGTACTTACTGTACATTAAAATATAAGATAGTTTTTGTAACTTGTGTTATTCTTACAAATCTGTATATATCTGCAAATGTATAGTTGTAGGAGTATTGTAATATCGTTCATTATTTTTGTTTAATAAATGTTTATTATTTTGTTAAAAGTTCATCAACTGACTCCTGTGACTCTGTTCAGTAACCACTGCCCATGTATCTAAACAAAAAATAAAAGTTAGGGTCTATCAAGCCGGGTTCCACCCTGGGATTTGGCTTGTCCAGTAGTAACATCAGCTGAGCTCATAAGCTGCAGAGAGGAGGATGGCGCAGACCACTCAGCCTCCGAGGAGGAAGGGGAAAAGCCTGTTTTGGACATTGTACCAAAAAATTCCATGACATACTCATACAGGCATAGTTCAGTTAATCTGAGGTTATAAAGCAATGCGATCATAAATGCTCAGCCCTGCCCCCAACCAAACACTAATCATTGTGACAGTCAAAGATCCAACCATTATATCCATATCCTTTACGTATTCTCCAACCTGGTCATACCATTACTGAAGGATTCTGTCCATTTGGAATTTGGGATGCAGCAGAGTGGATGACAGGAGAATGAAAAGTTCAAATAAATTTTTTGGTTCATTGAAATAAACATAAACACAACACCATAAACATTGTTAAACACACTCAAATGAATCCCCTTGTGCAACTGGGAAGTCTTCCTCTTCTTTTCCTATGACTCCTGTGTGGTGCAACCCTTGTGCCTGCAGCAGAGCTAGAAATAGGCTTCTAATTTCCCTGCTGACAGGTGACATGCCTGTGGCAGATGCCTCTGGGTTTTAGAGCCCGTGAGGGCTCCACCTAAGTCTGCTTCAACTGCAGCTGTGCATGGATAGACTCGGTCATTGGGGCAGGAGGCAACATGTGGGAATGTGTCTGGTGTTGGGGGGGGTGCGGGGATGGATGAAGGTTGAGAGCTTGGAACCCCTTGAGAAGAGCCCCACTTCCATTTGCTCTTCCTCCATCTTCCTGCTCAGGGCCCACCTACACTTCCCTGCTTGCAGAGAGCTGGAGAACTATTCACTGCATTTCAGTGAGGCGTTGAGCCACTAAGATGAATCTTTGCTCCATCCTGTGTAATGAGGCAGTCAGAGTGTGCAGGTCATTGTGCTGGACCAGCACATACTGTTAGGCCTGATTCGCTATGCAGGTGGACGCTCTTTCCATGGAGGTGGAGATCAGCACAAATACCTGAGTACTCATGCTAGAGACTCTCAAATCTCTCTCGAAGGGTGCACTGTGCCTCTGGAAATGCTGGCAGAAGCACACACATTTACTATCTTGCTCCAGAATGGTCCTCTTTGTTGATTATCCTCAGAAGCTCAGCATCTCAGCAGAGCTAAGAGCTGTGTGTACCATCCCGGTTCTGATGAAAGGTCATCGGCCTGAAACATTAACTCTGTTTCTCTCTCCACAGATGCTGCTAGACCTGCTGGGTATTTCCAACATTTTCTATTTTATTTCAGATTTCCAGCATCCACAGATGTTGGCGGGGCTCAGAATGGCTGCAGCCAACATTGCTTGTGAGTACAGAGGAAGGATGTCAGGAAGACATAGGAAAGCTGACCGCTCCCCCTGCCTCTGCTCCACCCCCGATTCTCTTGACTCTTCCCAGGAGGTGATGCTGGAAGGGATGAGGGGCAGAAGCAATGTCCTGTTTCCTGTAAACTGGAGGAAGAGGTCAGCTGCCCAGACCAAAAAAGCCTGGCTGGAAGTTGCTGAGGTAGAGAGCAGCAGGAGTGTGGTCCCTCGCAGCTGGAGGTGGTGTCACAAGTGGTTTAATGATCTCATAAGGGCAGGAAAGGTGAGTGGCTTTTAGGTGCTAAGCCCCACTCTCGGACTTCCCCATCATTCCCCTGCACAGTACTCCTCAGAACACACCTCACAACTCCGTTCATTCCTTTCTCTCTACAAGTACTTCCTCACATGCCCATCTGAATAATCAACACTTACACTCACCGTCATCTTACTGACATCTCACACCCATCCCTCACAGCCACTATCAACAAATGATTTATTTCCAACCATCCACTTTCACACTCAATTCTCTGCTTTCTCTTATTGCGGAAGAAGAGAGCGGGCAACTCCAGGGAGAGACAGAAAGCCAGGGTTGGACCTGCAGTCATAGCCACATTGACAGCAATGGAGGAGGAGACATTAGAGATCGGCAGGGTGGCACAGCCCATAGGCATGGGTGATGGAGATATGGGGGTATCCCATATACCTGGTGACAGCTTAGATATCACACTACCATTTGGTACAGCACAGCTGAACTGATGTCACCACTAACTGAAATGTCATGATATGCACAATGTAGACTTTGAACCCTTTCCCTATGTCAGCAATAAATCATGTATTTGATCTCCCACATGTCCTTTAACTGTTATGGAGGAGAAGTGGGAGGAGGCTGAGGAGTCCTCCAAGGAGGCCAAGCACTCTGAGGTGCACTTTCACCTGACTCAAGCCATCCTCCACCGTTGCAGATACACACACCTCGGTGGGTGCTGCAGTAGAGATAGTTAGGTTGCCACACGGTGAGGAGCACATCTACTGTCAGCAGGAGCAGGATGCTGGAGACTCCCCATCAGAGGGCGCAGGGCACTGGTTGTTGTGGATGAGAAGCCGATAAAGTGGACTGCTTTGTCCTGGATGGTGTTGAGCTTTGAGTGTTGTGGGAGTTGCACTCAACCAGGCAAGTGGGCATTCCATCACACTCCTGACTTGTGCCTTGCAGATGGTGGACAGACTTTGGGGAGTCAGGAGGTGAGTTACTTGCTGCATAATTCCTAGCCTCTGATCTGATCTTGTAGCCACAGTATTTATATGGCTGGTCTAGTTCAGTTTCTGGTCAATGGCAACCTCCAGGATGTTGAGGATGGGGAATTCAGTGATGGTACTTCGCATTCCACTTTCTTCTGCACCAGCTCTGGAATAAACTCTCCACCAAGTCAGCTGTAACTGCTGTCTACATAAGAAATAGTAAACTATACGGTCCCTCAAGCATCCTCCACCATTCAATATGATTATGGCTGATCTTCTGCCTCAACACACTGTGCTACTCATTTCCCATATCCCTCGATTCTCTGAGAGATCAATCTGTTATCCCAGCCTTGAATATAGCATATCCACAACCCTCTGGGGTAAACAATTCTAATGATTCACAAACCTCTGGGCAGAGAAATTTCTCATTTCAGTCCAAAAGATCATCTCTTTATGCTGAGACTATGCCTCCATGTTCTGGATTCTCCAGCCAACTGAATCAATCTCAGTGTCTCCCCTTGTCAAGCCCCTACAGAATCTTGTATTTTTCAATGAGATCACCTATCATCCTTCTAAAGCTCCAGAAAGTGTAGGCCCAGTTTATTCAGACTCTCATCACAGGACAACCCTCTCATTCTAGGAACCAATTTGGTGAACCATCGCTGTTCTGCCTCCACTTCAAGTACATCTTTTCTTAAATACGGAGACCAAAACTGCACACAGTACTCCAGGTGTGGTCTCACCAAAGCGCTCCACAATTGTAGCTTATTCTTGTACTCCAATCCCCTTGCATTAAAAGTCAACATGCCATTAGCCTCCCTAATTGCTTGCTGTGCCTGCATGCTAACTTTGTGTTCTTTGAATGAGTAAACTCAAGTCCATTTGAACCTCAACATTTACATTTTCATGCCTTTTTAAAAACATTGGTTTTTTACTCGTACAACCAAAGTAAATAACTCACACTTGCTGACATAATACTCCATTTGCCATCTTGCTGCCTATTCACTTAACCTGTCTATATCTCTTTGTAGCATCTTTATATACGCCTCATAGCCTGGATTCCCACCTAGCTTTGTATCATCAGCAAATCTAGATACATGACTCTCTGTCTCTTTGGCTAAGTCATTAATACAGATTGTAAATAATAGGCCCCAGCACTGGTCTTTACAGCACTCTACTAGTTACAGCCTGTAAACTTAAAAATGCACCATTCATTCTGACACACTGCATCCTGTCCACTAACCAATTGTCCATCCATGCTAATATATTAGCTTAAACTCCATGAGCCTTATCTTGCCTATTAGCCTTTTGTGTGGCTTCTTACTGAATGACTTTTGCAAATTGAAGTATATTACATCTGCTGACTCCTTACTACACAAAAAAGGAGAACATGGTGTAGGAGGTAACATATTACACGGATAAAGGGTTGGTTAGTTAACAGGAAGCAGAGAGTAGGGATAAATAGGTCTTTTTCGGGTTGGCAGGCTGTAACAAGTAACAAGCATTACCACAGGGATCAGTGCTGGTACAATCTACACCAATAATTTGAATGAAGAGACCAAATGTATGATAGTTAAATTTTCCAATGACACCGAGATAGATGGGAAAATAAGTTGTGAAGAGTACATAAGGAGTCTGCAAAAGGAGAGAGACAGGTTAAGTAAGTTCGCAAAAACTTACAGATAGAGTATAATGTGGGAAAATGTGAACTTGTCCACTTTGGCAGGAAGAATGAAAAGCAGTATACTATTTAAATGGAGGGAGATTACAGAACTCGGTGGTACAGAGAGATCTGGATGTCCTGGTACACGAATCACAAAAAGTTAGCATGCAGGTATAGCAAGTGATTGGGAAGGCAAGTGGAATGTGGAAACAGAAAATAGGAGCAGGAGTAGATCATTCGGCCCTTTGAGCCTGCTCCACCATTCAATATGATCAAGGCTGATCCTCTATCTCAACGCCACACTCCCGCTCTCTCCCCATACCCCTTGACACCATTAAAGAGTCCAGAAATCTATCTATTTCCTTCTTAAATACATTCAGTGACTTGGCCTCCACAGCCTTCTGTGGTAGAGAATTCCACAGGTTCACCATTCTCCGAGTGAAGAAGTTTCTCCCTATCTGAGTCCTAAACGGCCTACCCCATATCCTGAGAGACTGTGACCCCTTGTTCTAGACCCCCAGCCTGAGGAAATATCATCCCTGCATCCAGTCTGTCCATCCCTGTCAGAATTTTGTATGTTTCAATGAGATTTCCTCTCATTCTTATAAACTCCAGTGAATACAGGCCTAGTCCCTCCTCATATGACAATCCTGCCATCCCAGGAATCAGTCTGGTGAACCTTCGCTGCACTCCCTCAATGGCAGGTACATCCTTTCTTAGGTAAGGAGATCAAAACTCCACATAGTACTCCAGGTGTGGTCTCACCAAGGCCCTGTACAACTGCAGTAAGGCATCCTTGCTCCTGTACTCAAATTCTCTCGTAATGAAGGCCAACATACCATTTGCCTTCTTAACTGCTTACTGCACCTGCATGCTTGCTTTCAGTGACTGATGTACAAGGACACCCAGGTCTCTTTGTACATCAACATTTCTCAATCTATCACCATTTTAATAATACTCTGCCATTTTGTTTTTCCTGCCAAAGTGGATAACTTCACACTTATCCACATTATACTGCATCTGCCATGTAACTCTTTTGAGTCAAAACAATAAACTAAATGAGCAAAAAGAACAAGGGAGAAAACAAGCACAGCCCCTAAGTCAGGTCAGCTGTAAAATCAAGGAAAAACTGTAAAGGAACCTTACAAACATCAAACTAAGATGTGATTAAAGGGGTCAACAAAACACCCCAGACCCCGCGGTGCCCACCGAGCACGGAAATCTGCCATGTATTTGTGCACTCATACAATGTGTCTAAATCACCTTGACGTCTCTTACCCTCCTCGTCGTTCACATTCCCACCAAGTTTCACGTCATCAGAAATCTTGGAAATATTACGTTTGGTTCCCTCATCCAAATCATTGAGATATATTGTGAATAGCTGGGGTCTAAGCACTAATCCCTGCGGTACCCCACTAGTCACCACCTGCCACTCTGGAAAAAAAAACATTTATTCCTACTCTCTGCTTCCTGTCTGCTAACCAATCCTCAATCCATACCAATATATTACCCCCAATCCCATGTGCTTTAATTTTACACAATATTGTCACTGGACTGGTAATCCAGAGACCCAGGTTTAAATCCCACTATGGCAGATGGTGAAATTGGAATTCAATAAACATCTGGAATTTTTTAAAAAGTCTAATAGTGACCATGAAATCATTGCCGATTGTCGTTAAAAACCCATCTGGTTCACTAATGTCCTTTAAGGAAGGAAATCTGTCTTCCTTACCTGGTCTGGCCTACATGTGACTCCAGATCCGCAGCAATGTGGTTGACCCTTAAATGCCCTCTGAACAAGGGCAATTAGGGATGGGCAATAAATGCTAGCCTAGCCAGCGATGCCCACATCCCATGAATGAATAAAAAGAAACACTAACCTCTGACATGGGACTTTATCAAAAGCTTTCAGAACTTTGGAAGATGACAACCAATGCATTCACTATTTCCATGGCCACCTCCTTGGTACGTAGATTATCCGGCCCTGGGGATTTATCGGCTTTCAGTCCCATTAATTTCTCCAGCACTATACTGATTTCCTTCAATTCCTCCTGCTTAATGGACCCTTAGTTCCCTGCAGCCATGTCTCTGTAATTGCAATCATACTGAACCTGTTTACATCTATTTGTGCTGTTAATTCGTCTACCTTATTGCGAATGCTTCATGCATTCGGAGACAGTGCCTTTAGGCTTGCCTTCTTGATATTTTTACACATCTTATGTTGTACTATGGCCCTATTTGCTGCTAGCCCTTGTTTCCTCTCACTTGCACTTTTGTTTTCTACTTTTCCGTCTTTCATTCTTATCTTTGTTTCCCTTTCTTGTATCTCAGGTTCCCAACCTCTGCCAATCTAGTTTAAACCCTCCCCCAGCACCTGGAGGGAAGTCGAGGTGCCTCATTTCCCCCTCGCTTTGCCACTGTAGGAACTTACGCATGGCTACCACGATGGAGTGCAGGTCTGCACGCATCTCCATGTTCTGCAGGACCTCCATGCATGCACATGTGGGCACCGCTTCATCAGAGAACAGGCGGACACACTCCGACTCACGTGCCACTCTGTTCAGGGCTTCCAACAGCTTTGCATGATGTTCCCCTGCCTTCTGCTGACTCTCCATGATCAGTTGGAAGGCCGAATCCAGAGGCTTGTCATCTGACTCAGGCCTGACAGATGCCTCTTCCCCAGCAGTCCCCTGAGTGCCAGGGAGCTCGGCTGAACCTGCCTCCTCCTGCTGTGGACACGTGTCTGTGCAGTGACCATCAGATTGTGAACCCGAGCCTGCTCTAGATCCAGGTCCTACTGAGGTGTGTCTCTGCACTGGTGGAGGGTGTGGGTAAGCGCTGTGACAGGTCTTCCAGGCTGCTTATTTCCAGGTCTTCAATGGAGTTGGTGTCCTCTTGGCTGGAGGTGAGGATGTGGATGGAGCTGAGGGACTGGCTGGCTGAGGGTGTCAGTCGCTTGGCAGAGCTCCCTGTGAACCAAAGTAGTGATAATTAGTGCATGGCAGCACAGTCAAAAGCAGATGAGAGAGCACTCGAAGTTGCATTGAGAGAGGGATGATGTGGTGTAGGATCCTCATGTGGGTGTTCGCCGCTGACCTCACCATCACCACAGGCACGGTTCATGTCCTCACCATTCAGCGCGATGGCACACTCCTCAAAGTGAGTGAGGGGCCTAATGTGGGCCGCTCCACCCCGGTCTGGGACATCTCCCTGCTGTTGTGAACCAGCTTCTCCTGCATGAAAACAGATGGAGAGATTGTGAGCAGGATGCGCAGCATTGTGTGGAATGTTTGCATGGTGAGCAGAGCCATGGACAGGATGAGGACTTAAGCAGGGTATGAGCCTGATGGAGATGTGAGGGTGTGTGTGAGAGTTAGTGGTGTTGTCCCTTGAGATGTGAGATCCCTGTGGCTGTGTGATGGGTTTGTGAGTGTGTTGGTTGAGAGAGATGAGAAGAGTGACTTACCCTGGCGGAACAGATGAGAGCATTCATCCTCCTCCTGCACTGGATGGCTGACCTCCTCTGTGCTCCAGTGGTGCTGACCACCCCTGCCACCACCTCCCAGGCCAGATTGATGACTCTGGTGGACCTCCTGCCGCCAGAGTGGGGAGTAGAAGACATTGCAGCTGCCTTCCACTGCGTCTAGCAGGTGCCCCAAAGAGGCGTCACTAAATTTGAGGGCTGCATTCACCTTTGTTTTCTGTCACCTGGAGCAGTCCTCATCTTTAGACATTAAGTAGACTGCGCTCTGGTGCGCTTAAATATGGCACCCGGAGTGAGGAAGCTCTGAGGTCACGGCATGGCGGGCGAATCCGAGCTCACCCACCAGCGATCCAGTGTGTTTCCCGTAAATGCATTATTAATGAGGCGGGACTTGCTGGGAAGGAGACGATACGGTGCAAAAATCCACCTGTGAGGTCAGCAGGTCAAACGTCGTTTTTCACATCCACTACCACACTTAGGGCAAATCTGGGACGATTCCACCTACAGTGTCTCAGATATGGTGTCACCAAGGCCCTGTACAGCTGCAGTAAAACTTCCCTACTTTTATATAGCATTCCCCTTGTAATAAACACCAGCACTGGAGTGTTGCTTCGGGCTGCATTAGAGTGCTTCAGTTGGAGTTTGGTGAGAGAGGGACTTTTAAGGATTAATTTCTATCTGATGTCTAATCTTTCTTTAATTTAGCAACTAACTAAAAGTTGCTCTTTGGATTGGGAGAAGGTGAATTTTAGTCCAGCTTTAAAACAGGGGTTACACAAACTCTGCTTGCAACTGCAGCTAGTAAATTACTTAACTGGCTTAAACAGGTTTTCAGAAGCCAGATTCAGACAACATAAAAGCAAGCCACCTACAGTGCTGGTTTGGGCTGCATTAGAGTACTTTAGCTGGAGTTTGGTGAGAGAGGGAGTTTGCTGAAGAGGGAAGGAGGTGATTCTTTCATTTTCTACCTTTCCTCAGTAAGGTCAGCTTTGGTAAGTAGGACCTGGTAAGTGTTTCTTCTGTCCTTAATGTTCTCCAAATGAGAGGAAGTAAAAGTAAAGGGAATAATTTAAGGGTAAGTTATGGCAGGGAAGCTCAGCTAAGTGGAATGCTCCTCCTGTGCTATGTGGGAAGTCAGGGACACTTCCAGTGTCCAGGACGCCCAGGTGTGCAGGAAGTGTCTCCAGTTGCAGCTACTCAAAATCTGTGTTTTGGAGCTGGAGCTGCACCTGGAGTCATTGTGGAGTATCCACAAGGATAAGATCTTCTTGGAAAGCATGTACAGTGAGGTGATCACACCATAGGTAAAGAGGGAATGAGTGACCACCAGACAGAGTAAAAGCACTAGGCAGGTAGTGCAGGAGTCCTGTGTCCATCTCCCTCTCTAACGGATTTTCCATTTTTGATATTGCTGGGGCAGGTGGTTTCTCTGGGGAATGCAACAAGAGCCAAGCTCATGGCACCATGAGTGGCTCACTTGCACAGTGGAGGGTGGGGAGGCGGGGGGGTGTGGGGGGGTGGGTGCAAAAAAGAGTGGGAGAGCAATAGTTATAGGGGATTCTGTCATAAGGGGAACAGATAGACATTTCTGCGACTGTAGACGAGACACCAGGATGGTTTGTTGCCTCTCTGGTGCCAGGGTCAAGGATGTCACTGAGAAGCTGCAGGACATTCTGAAGGGGGAGGGTGAACAGCCAGAGGTTGTGGTCTATATCTGTACCAATGACATAGGTAAAAAGAGGGGTGAGGCCCTGAAAGCAGAATATAGGGAGCTAGGAAATAAATTGAAAAGCAGTACCTCAAAGGTAGTAATCTCAGGGTTACTCCCAGTGCCATGTGCTAGCGAGATCAAGAATAGGAGAATAGACCAGATGAATGTGTGGCTGGAGAGATGGTGTAAGAGGGAGGGATTTAGATTCCTGAGGCATTGAGACCGATTCTGGAGAAGATGGGACCTGTACAAGCTGGACGGTTACACCCCAGCAGGACTGGGACCAAAAGCCTCTCGAGTATTCGCTAGGGGAGTCCCCTTTGCCTATGACCCCCCTCAACCTCATCCTCTGTCAGTGCAGAGGGAGCAGCTGGCCCACAGGAGGACAGCCAAAGCAAGCCGGAGCCCTCAAGGCCTCGGCTCTCCAGACGATGCACATCGAAGTCATCAGAGGCAATAAGGCCAATCACTGCACAGGCTGTCTCCACTCCTGCTGCGGATGTCAGGGTAGCACCTAGAAGAAATGGTAAGCCTAAAAAAGTTAAGAAAGTCTGATTATAAGTGGTTGCATGGGTGAACACATTTTGTCACTTTATAATCTGAAAATACATTCACTTTCACTGAATAACGTATAATGTTGTCTTTCAGCTTCATTTACAAGCTTTGCAAGTTCTCCCACTGCTCCTCTCCCACTAGTAGGTAAGCTGCCCGCAGCCAGACCACGAGTGATTCTGGAGGGAGAAGTGTTTGTGTGGCAGGGCCTTTCAGAGCTTCATACAAGCACTCTCCGACGCATGGCAACCCTTCAACCATCACACTCATCTCAATGTCCTGAGCATTTTCAGTGCTGCCTGCTGGGGTTCTCTTTCAGTTTTCCATCTAAGCTGCATCTCCGCCCACCCACTGATCACACTCCCATGCTGCACCTGTGCCTGTCCAACACGAGGCTCCGCTCACTTTCAATTTGCACAGCCATGGTAGTTGGTAAGTTTTTGATTAGCTCCCCGTCCTTTCCCCTCCCCCAGTCACCCATGTCCTTTCCCTATCACCTCCCCGCCATTACCTTACAGCCCGAACCCTTGTCTTTCCAAGATGTGTACGTTCCCTACCTTCCTGAAAATCCCACCCCCATCCACATTGACCTCCCCGAACTCCACCTTCCCACCCCCAGGTTCCGTATCTTCCACTGTGTTCACACCAACCACCCTCGCTGCCCCTTCTACTGGTTCTGACGCACTCTCACCCTCCCACCCTACTAGCTCTCTCTGCCCCCTCTCACACTCACCATTCCATCCAGCCACACCCACCTTGAGTTCGCTCACCAGGAGGCAGTCATTGACTTCACAGACCCCTCCCTTGCATGCTCACCTGGACATTCCACCCCCCAACCTTAGTCCTTCCTTCACCCTTATTTTTCCACTATCCTTCCTTCCCTCCAAACTCCCTCCTTCAGACATCTACCCCACTCTGAACTCCCTCCCTTACACCCTCCTCTCCCCCTGACACCATCGCAACCCCCCCCAACCTCACTGCACTGACACCTTCACCCCCTGCAACATCTTCGTCCCTCCCAACCTCACCTCCCAAATCTTTGCCCCCCCCCACCACCCCTGACACCTTCACCACCCCCAACCTCACCCGCCCCCCCAAACTCACTTCTGCTGACTCCATCGCCCCTCCAACATCACCGCCCCAACATCTTTGGCCCCCCAAACCCATAGCTGACACCATCGCACCCCAACCTCATTACCCCGACACTGTTACCCTCCAACCTCACCCACCCAACACCTTCGCCCCCCCCCCCAATTTGTCCCTCCCAACCTAACCCCCAAACAGCTTTGCGCCCCCCACCTCACGTCCCTGACATATCTGCCCCTCCAAACTCACTCCCGCTGACTCCATAACCCCTCCAGCCTCACTGCCCCGACACCTTCACCACTCCCACACCTTCACAACCCCCAACCTCACCCCCGGTACCCTGACACCGCCCCCAACACCTTGGCCCCCCCATCTCAACCTCACCCCCCCGACACCTTTGCCCCCCAAAACCCTGCCCCCCAACACCTTTGCCCCATCTCAACCTCACCCCCTGACACCTTTGCCCCCCCAACCCCGACACCTTTGCCCCCCCCCAAATGCACCCCCGACACCTTTGACCCCCCAACCTCACCCCCGACACCTTTGCACCCCTCGCAACCTACCCCCAATACCTTTGCCCCCTTCCAACCTCTCCCACCCAACACCTTCACCCCAACACCACTGCCCGGACACCTTCACCACCCCCAATCTCACCCTTGAGACCTTGACATTCCCCAAAACCTTGGTACCCCCATCTCAACCTCACTTGCCTGACACCTTCGCCCCCCCAGCCTCACCCACCCGACACCCTCATCCTCCCCCAGCCTCACCCACCTGACACCCTCACCCTCCCGACACCCTCACCCTCCCTCAACCTCACCCGCCCGATACCTTCATCCCCTCAACGGCACCCCCCACCATCTTTGCTCCCCACCCCCCCCACCTAACTCACTTCTGCTGACTCCAACACCCCTCCAACATCACCGTCCTGACACCTTTGGACACCCAAACTCACCCCGACACCATCGCACCCCCCCAACCTCACCGCCCCGACACTTTTACCCTCCAACCTCACCCACCCAGACCTTCACTCCCCAACACCTTCAATCCCCCCCAACACCTTTGCCCCCTCCCAATCTTATTCCCCAACACCTTCACCCCCATAAACTCACCCCCCCAACACCTTCACTACCCACAACTTGTCCCCACTGAACCTCACCCCTCCGGCACATTCGTCCCGCTCAACCTCCTCCACCGACACCTATGGCCCCTCCCTCCCAACCTCAACCCACCTGGATACACATTCCTCTCCCGCCACCAACCCCCCATTCGCCAACCATCCGTACCAGCCCATGGTGAAGGCCGTGAAGTTCCGGAGCATGTCTGAGGCATCTACGGAGACCATGTCATAGTGGGTGGGTGGAGGAGCATAGCTTGGCATAGGGGGTGTGGGGGACCATGGAGGGTGTAACTTGGCATATGAGGCAGACTTTTTGAACTTACCTTTTAAAATGTGTCTCATATAGACTAGGACTCATGACTCCTCTGAGGGACTGCGAACCAAGATTCTTTAAAAATTTGGTCCAACTCCATGAAAATTGCGGAGGAGTAGGAGATGCCTATCTCTGCAATGGAACGGCTAGGTCAGAAGTGCCGAATATGGGCTTTTGACATGAACCAGCCCAAACGCTTTAAAGGCACTCCCAAAAATTAGACAGCCCGGGAAAGGGGTCTTGAATCCCAGAATTTGGACACATTCACCATTTTTAAAGGGCTCCCAAGTCATCCCGACTCAGTGAAAATCCAGGCCACTGTTTTAACCACATGCATTAATTTTAGTAGAAAACATCTTACATACACTACAGGTATATGTAATTCATATGTTCATTGACTAAATGCCCACCACCATTTGGTGCAAAACTTTGCAGTCTTCACCAAAGTTCGAAATCTTACACAGCACATCTTAGTGAAGCTTCTAGGTTTTCTCCAGGAGTTGCAAGTGACACTTCATCAGAGTGAATGCTAAGAACGGAGCTGCTCATTACTGGTTGCTTTCTTCTGCTGGTTTAGAGTGGTTATTTTGATTAGTCCAGTTGACCAAGACGACTATGCCCTGCTACATACAACATTGCTGAAGTCTGACTTTCTCACCAGTGTCACACCATTTTAGCAGATAACAAATAAGCAGTAACCAAGTAAAGCACAATCATTATCAAAAAAAAATTTGCACACACTACTTTTCATCTTACCATTTTACCAACAAATTCATAAAAAGACTAAAGAACACATACACATACACACCTGTGCAAATATGAATATTGAGATCACAAGCTCAAGGATGGTATCGATTACTTTTTGATCCTGTGCAGCAGCAGAACAGTGCTAAGAGTGAGAGCACAGCGAGGGCAGCAGGACGGTAAAAAAGCTCCGTGGGGGTGGGTTCAGAACCGACCAACCGTGTTCAAAAGAAAATCAAAGTGCAACATCACGGGAATGTTAAGTGGTTGGTTGGGGGCCATTTTCCTCTTTTTCTCTCTTTAAACTTGGGCATTTGTTCAAATTAGGAGCTGGGAAATTTAAAATTTCAGTCGGGGCAAGTATAACAGTGAATTAATAAGAATATAAGCACAGAGCAGCTCTAGAGGCATTAATTGAAATTAATAGATTAAACAAGGTACTAACTAGATTGTTAAAGAGAGAATTTTTTTTTAGATCATGGATGCCCATCTGAGACCTGCAGTTTCCAATTCCTGCACGATGTGGGAACCGCAGGACACTTTACATTTCTTGGGGGATCATACGTGGAGGAAGTGCCTCCAGCTGCTTCAGCTCCAGCTCAGCATGTCCGAGCTTGAGGAGCAGCTGGAGTTACTGCGGAGCATCAGGAAGGATGAGAGTTTCTTGGATTGTATATACCAGGAGGTGGTCGCCCCACAGTCAGTAAGGGTTCAGGATAGTAGGTGGGTGAGCATAAGGAAGAGTAGGAAGATGCAGAAGTACAGAAGTCTTTGGGGTGTATGCCACTCTCAAACAGATACTCAGTATTAAAGACTGTTGCGAGTGGCAACACCCAATACAGTCTAGACAAGACAAGTCCAACCTTTGAGTCAGCGGTGATGTTTCAATTTTTTCTCACTTGTAGGCCCTGTGAGCAAATTTCTAGTGCCTCGTCTTCCCCACCACTCCCCCCACCCCGGTGCCACTGGCCGCTCCCTCCCAGGTGGGCCCAGCACAGGCTCCACAGGCCAGAGGACGCCTGCCAAGATCATCAAGGCCAACAGGACAGCAGAGTGAGCAGGGCTGCCTCCAATGCCAGTGCCAGCGAGGGGGGAGCACCGAGACATAGCACCTGCAAATGTAAACATAAATCACCTTAGGCACAGCACGGACTTATCACTGGTGTTACTTTTTTGCTCCACTTTTAAGTTATTTACTAGTAGGTGTGATGGAGAACACCTTTCCATTTAATTTGATTTCTGTATGCCAGGCACCACAACAGTAAATGTGTTTGTGTTCAACAAGCCTCTGGGTGCTTCATTAGTTCTGCAGGTGAAGGGTAACCCATGATGTTATGAGTGACTTGTCTGTCATTGACCTTTATAGAAATGGCCCATTGTGCATGTTGTTCACCAAGCAAATGTTGCTGTCAGGTATCGAGTATGGAGCCTGCAGCCCTGGCATGTGGTGGTGGTTCATCTTTGGTGTGCTAGCTGAAGGTTCGTTGGATCAAAGCCTCCCAGGCGTCCCTGTCTCCCTATCCCATGGGAGCTGCCAGGGTACCTTACACAGACTTGCAGAATCTACATCCTATGGTCACACACTATCTGCATGTTCATGGAGTGGAAGCCCTCCCTGTTGACAAAGACACCCGGTGCACCCGCTGGCGCCTTGATGGCCATGTGTGCGGTCGATTGAACCCTGGACGCGGGGGAAGCCAGCAATCACTGCAAATCCTCTGGCTCACTCAGCCTGGCTGGCCTCGTCCGTGCGGAAATGAATGTAAGTCAATACCGGCCTGAACAGAGCGTCTATCAGCAGCTTGGACAGTTCATTGGGAGACTCCACAAAGATCACCCATCGACCCCAGGAAAGAGCTGGAGCCATAGAAGTTGATGGCCTCTGACCTTCAGAGCCACTGGCATGGGGTGTCCATCCACACAGTTGGTGCTGATCTCAGGGCCGATCATCTGACAGATGGAGGTCACTGTCTCCCTTGAGAGACGGAGCCTCCTTCGGCACTGACCTCAGACATATTGAGGTAGCTGCATCGCCACCTGTAAACTCTGGCAACAGGATAATGGCGTCTTCTGCGGCCCCTTTCGCCTTGGACTTCCTGTTGGCCCTGCGCCCCTTGTGCCTGCGCCTCTTCTCCCACAGGCCCCTCCTCTGGAAGCTGCAAAGGGACACCTGGCCTCCTCTCCCTTCTGGCCCTCTCTTCCTCAGTGGAGGTGCCTCCAGTGGAGAACACAATCCCCATTCCCAGGGTAAGGGAAGGCTGTCTGATACCTGGAAGGACCAAAGTGGAATGAATCCTCTGGGGGCCTGAACTGAAGCCTCTTATTTCTATCAAAGCAGCTCTGAAGCGAGTGAAGTTGTCCTGTTCACACAAGCAAGCAGCAGTAAGTTATAATCTAAAGTGCTAACAACTCGCATTCCCGAGCCCACTCACCCCTCTTATCCTGTCCGTGGATGAGGTTTTTTGAAAATGTGGCCTACCCGCCTGCCTGTTGCGCCCGTGCGATGCCCTGAAAATCACACGGGCTGCGTAAAATGGAAATCAATTGGTGCCTCAAGGGCCTTAACTGCCCCGTTATTTACTGGCAGGCGCACCTCAGTCCTCATAGCGTACCCGCCTACCGAAAAAACGCAATGGTGCGCGGTGATGTTGGGACACACGCCTGATGTCATCATGTGCCATTTTATGTTCCGGCGTGTCAGGCCCGCCCTCACACGACGAATGTAAAATTCCGGCCATTGAAATCAGAGGCAGAGGAAATTCAGACAGAGTGCAACCAAAAGAACAAGCATCCAATTATCACCCAACATCAGTTGGTTTACAGCATGATAGGCGTCTATTGTACAGATGGAGGTCATGCTCCTCCTTGAAAGACAGAGCCTCCTTTGGCATTGCACCTTGGACATATTGAGGTAGCTGCATCGCCGCCTGTAAACCCTGGCAGCAGGATAGTGGCATCTTCTGCAGCCCCTTTCGCCTTGGACTTCCTGTTGGCCCCCTTGTGCCTGCACCTCTCCTCCCGCAGGTCATTCCCCTGGAGGCTGAATAGGGACACCTGGTGGTGTCAATAGTGGTATAATAGACTCCTTTTATGCTGTCATATTTTGTGCCATAGAACACTCAAAATGATATATTAGTACATGTCATGCATATATTCCCAAGGCAGTATCTCAAAAAGCTTCCTTGAGGGCTCAAAGCTAAAGACACTGCAACAAGCAGAACCAACCGGCTTAGGCCAGGATGATTCCACATTGAAGTGCTGACTAGATAACCTGTGCTCAGCTAGAAGCAGCATGTTCTAATTGGCCTCATTACTACTGACTTAGTGAAGTGAATGAAGAAAGCATTCTGCATTTGACAATTGTTCAGTGAAGAGCCTGGTAAAGGATAGGATTGGACTTGGCTGTGAGATTCTCAATGGCTGAATACCACCACCATTCACTATCTGTACAGAAAGTCATACAGGACTCTATCAACTTCCTGACAGTTCCTTAGCAACCTCCCCATCCCCCGGCAGACAGCCTCTTCCCCCATGCTCCCACACCCACCCCACTGTCAAGCAGCCTCTCCCTTACAGCCTCTTCCCCACCGCCCCCTCCCCCCGACAGGCAGCTGGTCCCTCACAGCCTCTTTTCAGCTGAGTCATTGAGCTGGAGGCCGAGCTGCGGACACTATGATGCATCAGGGAAGGGGAAAGTTACCTGGACACTATTTCAGGAGGCCATCACACCCCTCAGGCTAGACAGAAATTTAGAGTTGGTCATTGATCAAGAGCAGGAGGGTGTGACTGCGAGTCAGGCAGGTGTGGGGAATCAGAATGTAGTGATGGAGCCACCTCAGCCCCTGACTTTGTCCAACAGGTATGGGGGGCTTGCTATCTCTGTGGATGAGGAGAAGGATTGCAAGGTGGATGAGCGGACTGGCCACGGCACCATGGTGATGGATGCCATTGAAGTAGGGGTGGTGGGGGCGGGGGAGCGAAGAGGAATGTGGTAGTGATAAGACACAGTATAGACAGGGGGATAGATAGTGTTCACTGCAACCACGACCAGGGGCTCCAAAGGTTGCATTGCCAGCCTGATGCCAGGGTTAAGGAGCTGGTCTCATGGCTGGAGAGGAGCTTGGAGGGGGAGGGGGAGGATCCAGTTGTCATGGTCCACGTTGGAACCAACGACATAGGTAGAACCAGAAATGATGTTCTGCTAAGAGAATTTGAAGAGTTAGGGTCCAAATTAAATTTTAGAACATCAAAGGCAATAATCTCTAGGTTGTTTCCTGAGCCATGCGCCAATTGGCATAGGGTCAAGCAGATTAGAGAATTAAACAAGTCGCTCAAAGTGTGGTGTGGAAAGAAGGGGTTTCAATTCATGGGGCACTGGCATCAGACTTAAGGAAGACTAAGCTATTCTGTTGGGATGGATTCCACACAAGCCAGGCTGGGACCAGTGTCCTGGCCAATTGTATCACTAGGGCTGTGGGCAGGGCTTTAAACTAATGGGAAATGGGGAGGGTTCAGGTGATGGGAGATTTAGAAATCCAAAGGGAAAGGTTGAGGCATCGGAACAGTATAGTGATGTAGGTAAAGACAAGTAGAGTGGGACTGGAAGAGACAGCGAGTTGAACAAAAATTGTATATCAGGAAATAAGGTCAGTGCAGGGAATAGAAGTAAAAAAATAAAATTAAAGGCTCTTTACCTGGAACGCACGAAGCATCTGCAATAAGATAGATGAACTAGTGGTACACATAAAAGTAAATGATTTCGATCTAATTGCCATTACAGAGACATGGATACAAGGTGATCAAGGTTGGGAAATAAATATTCTAGAGTACACAATGGGCTGTAACTTCCTCAGAATGGCAATCAGCGTTGAATTGTCATTCTGTGCCCAATTGTGTGATTTTTCTTCCGAGCTTGTCTCGCCTGACCTTAACTCAGGCCAGGCAGGATCCAGGCAGCGCAGCTCATCCTCAAGGCCCAGCACCGAAGTCCAGCTGAGTTTCAACTCAGGTGAAGGAGGACGCGCTTTTTTTTTTACAGCGCTAGCTGCCATAAACCAAGTTATAGGTCCCGTTGAAGTTTGAAGGACCTTAACAGGAAAGGGAGAAGGTAACTGTCTAAGGATTTGGAGGAGTGGGGTGGGTGGGAATAGGAGGTCTGAGAGTGGAGGGGGAGGGAGTCAGTCCTCGGTTGTGGGCGGGGGTAAAGCAGCAGACCTCATAGGGTGGGGTTGGAGGTCGCACATCAGTGGTGGGGGGGTGGGGGGTGTCAGACAGGGGGTGGGTGGGGTGTCAGGCCTCAGGCGGAGATGGGGGTACGAGTAGGGCCCGCAGGCATTGGGAGGGGGGGGGGGGAGGAGTTCTGTGCGGATGGGGGGAATCTCGTGTGGGGTCACTAATTGGGGAATACCGTGGGGGTGTGGTTAGGCAGGGGGTGGAGAGGGTCCACTGGGGGTGGCGGGGGGTGTTGGGGGAGTCTCGTGGGGGTTCAGGGGTGTTGGTGAGTCCCATGGGGCGGTTGGTTGGTTCTTTATAATAGTTACCCAGAGGTTTTAATTCTTCTAACTTTTTCTGAGTAACTATTGATGTAACCATGGGAGGAATTTTACGGCGACAGGATTTTATAGTCCCATCGAAGTCAATGGACTTTTTAATGGCTCACCACAATTTATGGCTCTGACCCACTGCGACAGGGCTGTAAAATTCTGCCCCATGTCAGAACCATCTGAAGTTTGCAATTTAAATTGCATTTTCAGATGGTTCCCAGCACAAACCCTTACCTGTGAACATCCAAGGGGTTCCCCCAGCACATCTTTTGGTATCCCCCTGCCCGCGCCCCCGCCCCCCCCCCCCCCCCAAATCCGATGCTGGAGAGCTTGGAAGTTGCGGCCTAATATTTCAGAAAGACAGAATGGCAAAGGAGGGGTAGCCCTGATAGTAAAGGGTGACATAAGGGCATTATTGAGAAAGGATCTGGCCCCAGGAAATCATGAAGTAGAACCAGTATGGGTCAGAAAACACTGGTGGGAGCGATTTATAGGTCTCCTAACAATGGTTATACCGTTGGGCCGAGCATCAAATAAGAAATTATTGGAGCTTGTAACAAAGGAAATCTAATAAATGTGGGGGACTTTAATCTTCACGTGTTGACTGGGACAATCAAATTGGCAAGAATGGTTCTGAAGATGAGTTTGTAGAATGTTTTTGTGACAGTTTCTTGGAGCAAAACATTGTGGAATCAACTAGAGATAAAGTTATCTTAGATCTAGTATTGTGTAATGAAGCAGGGTTAATCAGCAATGTCATAGTAAAAGATTCACTGGGAAATAGTGATCGTAAAGCCTTCCAATTCCATGTTAAGCTTGAACGTGAAATATTCCAATCACAAACAAGTACCTTGAATTTAAACAAAACCAATTACATAGATATGAGGGGAGAAGTGGCCAAGGTGAATTGGGTAAATAGACTAAAAGGTATGGAGGTAAATGAACAGTGGGAAACATTTTAAAGGAACAATTGAAAATGTTCAACAGAAATACATTCCATTAATCAGCAAGAAAGACCCATCCGTAGCTCACTCAGGAAGTTAAAGATAGTATTAGATTAAAAGAAGAGGCTTTTGTTGCAAAAAAAAAGTAGCAAGTCTGAGGATTGGAAGTGTTTTAGAAACAAAGGGCAACCAAAACATTGATAAAAAGGGTAAAAATAGAATATGAGAGTAAACTAGCCAGAAATATATAAACAGATTTTAAGAGCTTTCATAAGTATATAAAGAGAGATTAGCTGAATTAAACGTTGGTCCCTTAGAAGCAGAGACAGGGGCCATTATTTGGGGAATGAGGAAATGGCAAAGGCAATGAACAAATATTTAAGACGGGATTTTTTGGCCCTGCTGAGGTGGGACTTGCTGCAGACCAGCCAAAAGTCCATTGACTTTTGGCAGGACCAGAAGATCCCAGCAGCAGGTGGGGCTGGAAGATCCCGGCCTTTCCATCTGTTTTCACAGTACAGGAGACAAGTTTCATACCAGGAATAGACGGTAACCTAGGGGCTAAAAAGATTGAGGAAATTAGAGAAATTAATATCAGAGAAAAATATTGGAGACACTTAAGGGACTAAAATCCGACAAACCCCTGGGACTAGATGGCCTACATCCTAAGGTTCTAAAAGAGATAGCCACAGAGGTAGTGGGTGCTCTAGCTCTGATTTTTGAAAATTCCTTTGATTTGGGAATCGTCCCTCAAATTGGAAGTTGGCAGGTGTTACATCACTTTTCAAGAAAGGTGGGAAAGAGAAAACAGTGAACTACAGGCCAGTTAGCCTAACATCAATTGTTGGCAAATGCTGGAATCTATTATTAAGGAAGTCATAACAATCCACTTATTATAGTGTGGTTAGAACAAGTTAACATGGTTTTACTAAAAGGAAATCCTGTTTAACAAACTTATCAGAGTTTGTCGAAGATGTAGCTAGAAGGGTAGATAAAGGGGGACTAGTAGATGAAGCATTCCTGGATTTCCAAAAGGCATTTGATAAGGTACCACTAAAAAGGTTATAGGCAAGATAAGGGCTCATGGAGTTGGGGGTAATATATTACCATGGATAGAAGATAGGTTAACAGACAGAAAGCAGAGAGTGGGCATAAATGGGGCTTTTTCAATCTGAGGGGCAGCGAATAGTGAAGCGCCGCAAGGATCAGTACTGGGCCCTCTAAGTTTGCTGATGATACAAAACCAGTGTAGGTTGTAAAGAGTCAGCAAAGGGATATAGATAAAGTGAGTGGGCAACAATATGGCAGATGGATTATAATGAGGCCGCTTTTTTGACAGGAAGAACAGAAAAAGCAGATTATTTAAATGATAACAATATCAATTATATTTAATTATCATCCTTATCTAAGGAAAGATATACTGGCATTGGAGGCAGCCTAGAGAAGGTTCACTAGGTTGATCCCGGGTGTGGAGGGATTTTCTTATGAGAGGTTGAGTTGGTTGGGCCTATACTCATTGGAGTTTAGAATGAAAGGTGACCTTATTGAAACATATAAGATTCTTAGGGGGCTTGGCAGGGTAGATGCTGAGAGGTTGTTTCCCCTTGTGGGAGAGTCTAGGACCAGAGGGCATAATCTCAGATTAAGAGGTCACCTGTTTAAAACAGAGAGGAGGAGCAGTTTCTTCTCTCAGAGCCAAGTGAATCTGTGGAATTCTTTACCGCAGAGGGTTGCAGAGGCTGGGTCATTAAGTATATTCAATGCTATATAGATAGGTTTTTAATCAGTAAGGGAATCAAGGGTTATGGAGAAAAGGCAGGAAAGTGGAGTTGAGGATTATCAAATCAGCCATGATCTCATTGAATGGCGGAGCAGACTCAATGGGCCAAATGGTCTACTTCTGTTTTTACATCTTATGATCTTACGGGAGGATACAGAGAGGCTACAAAGACATATAAACAGGTTAAGTGGGCAACAAGATAGCAGATGGAGTATAATGTAGAGAACTGGGAAGTTATTCGTTTTGGTTGTAAGAATAGAAAAGCAGGATTTTTTTTATAAAGTGTGAAACTTATAGGTGTTGATGTTCAAAGAGATTTGGGTGTGCTCATACAAGGAACACAGAAAGTTACCATCCGATTGCAGCAAGCAGTTAGGAAGGCAAATGGCATCTCGGTCTTTATAGCAAGGGGATTGGAGCACAGCAGTCTTGCTGCAGTTGTACAGGCTTCTGGTGAGACCACATATGGAATACCATGTGCAGTTTTGGTCTCCACACTTAAGAAAGGATATACTTGCATTGGAGGTAGTACAGTGAAGTTTCACTAAATTGGTCCCTGGGATGAGGGGTTTGTCCTATGATGGGAGGCTGAGTAAATTGGGCTCATATTCTCTGGCGTTTAGAAGAATGAGAGGCGATCTCATTGAAAACTACAAAATTCTGAAGGGGCTTGATAGGGTAGACGTTGAGAGATTGTTTCTGCTGGTCAGGGAATCTAAAACATAGGGGTACAATCTCACAATAAGGGGCCAATCATTTCAGACTAATATGAGGAGAAATTACTTCACTTAAAGGGTCATTAATTTTTGGAATTCTCTACCCCAAAGGGTTGTGCATACTCCATTACTGAATACATTTAAGCCTGGGATAGACAGATTCTTGGGGCGGAATCATCCAGTCCCATTGCCGGCGAGTGTCATGGTGCGCGGTGGGTGGTCAATTCGGTGTGAGGAGCAGAAATCGGTTTTACACCAGCGTGAAATCACAGCAGGATCATCCGATGGTGTCCATCATGGCGGAACATGAATCCTGCTGGAGGCTGGTGTGAACCTGATTTGCATCCTGGTAATGGGAGAGGAAGGTCCAGCTGTGAGTGGAAAACAAAGGTGTCAGGGCGGGGTAAGGTTGGAAGGGGCCAACGAAGGTGTCGGGATGGGGTATGTGAGGTTGGGAGGGGGAAGGAGTGTGTCCAGGGGGAAAACGGAGTATGGCGGGAGGAGGGAGTGTTGGGGGGGTGGAGTAAGGGGGAAGGATGGTGTAACGGGGGACAACGCAGCTGGAGGGGGGAAAGTGTCCGGTGGGTGGAGGGGTTGGGGAGGGAGTAAGATGGGGGTGATGTCCAGGTGAACTTGAAAGGGAGGGGGGTCTGTCGAGTCGATGACTGCCTCCTGGGGAGTGAACTGAAGGTGGGCGTGGTGTTTTATTTTATTCATTCACGGGATGTGGGCTTCGCTGGCTGGGCCAGCATTTATTGCCCATCCGTAGTTGCCCTCGAGAAGGTGGTGGTGAGCTGCCTTCTTGAACAGCTGCAGTCCATGTGGTGTAGGTACACCCACAGTGCTGTTAGGAAGGGAGTTCCAGGATTTTGACCCAGCAACAGTGAAGGAACAGCGATATATTTCCAAGTCAGGATGGTGAGTGACTTGAAGGGGAACTTCTAGGTGGTGGTGTTCCCATGTATCTGCTGCCCTCGTCCTTCTAGATGGTAGTGGTCGTGGGTTTAAAAGGTGCTGTCTAAGGAGCCTTGGTGAATTCCTGCAGTGCATCTTGTAGATGGTACACACTGCTGCTACTGTATGTCGATGGTGGAGGGAGTGAATGTTTGAGGATGTCGTGCCAATCAAGCGGGCTGCCTTGTTCTGGATGGTGTCAAGCTTCTCGAGTGTTGTGGGAGCTGCATTCATCCAGGCAAGTGGAGAGTATTCCATCACATTCCTGGCTTATGCCTTGTAGACGTTGGACAGGCTTTGGGGAGTCAGCAGGTGGAATACTCATCGCATGATTCCTAGCCTCTGACCTGCTCTTGTAGCCACAGTATTTATATGGCTAGTCCAGTTCAGTTTCTGGTCAATGGTAACCCCTAGGATGTTGATAGTGGGGGATTCAGTGATGGAAATGCCACTGAACATCAAGGGGTGATGGTTAGATTCTCTCTTGTTGGAGATGGTCATTGCCTGACACTTGTGTGGTGCAAATGTTACTTGCCACTTGTCAGCCCAAGCCTGGATAATGTCCAGGTTTTGCTGCATTTGGACATGGGCTGCTTCAGTATCTGAGGAGTCGCGAGTGGCGCTGAACATTGTGCAATCATCAGCGAACATCCCCACTTCTGACCTGATCATGGAAGGAAGGTCATTGATGATGCAACTGAAGATGGTTGGGCTGAGGACACTACCCCGAGGAACTCCTGCAGTGATGTCCTGGAGCTGAGATGACTGACCTCCAACAACCACAACCATCTTCCTTTGTGCTAGGTATGACTCCAACCAGTGGAGAGTTTTCCCCTGATTCCCATTGACTCCAGTTTTACTAGGGCTCCTTGATGCCATGCTCGGTTAAATACTGCCTTGATGTGAAGGGCAGTCACTCTCACCTCACCTTGGGAGTTCAGTTCTTTTGTCCATGTTTGAACCGTAATGAGGTCAGGAGCTGAGTGGCCCTGGTGGAACCCAAACTGGGTGCTAGTGTGCAGGTTATTGCTAAGCAAGTGCCACTTGATAGCACTGTTGATGACCCCTTCCATTACTTTACTGATGATCGACAGTAGACTGCTGGGGCGGTAATTGGCTGGGTTGGATTTGCCCTGCTTTTTGTGTGAAGAACGTACCTGGGCAATTTTCCACATAGCCATGTAGATGCCAGTATTGTAGCTGTACTGGAACAGCTTGGCAAGGGGCACAGCAAGTTCCGGAGCACAAGTCTTCAGTACAATTGCCAGAATTTTGTCAGGGTCCATAGCCTGCAGAGCTTAGATCTGATCCGTTGGTTGTGGGATCGCTTAGCCCTGTCTATCACTTGCTGCTTATGCTGTTTGGCACACAAGTAGCCCTGTGTTACAGCTTCACCAGGTTGGCATCTCATTTTTAGGTGCTGCTCCTGGCATGCCCTCAGGCACTCTTCGTTGAAAGAGGGTTGATCTCCTGGCTTGATGGTAATGGTAGAGTCAGGGATATGCTGGGCCATGAGGTTACATATTGTGGTTGAGTACAATTCTGCTGTTGCTGATGGCCCACAGTGCCTCATGGATGCGCAGTCTTCAGATGCTAAATCTGCTCAAAATCTATCCCATTTAGCACGGCGGTAGTGCCACACAACACGAGGGAGGGTATCCTCAATGTGAAGCCGGGAATTCCTCTCCACAACAACTGTACGGTGGTCACTCCTACCGATACTGTCATGGACAGATGCTTCTGCAGCAGGTAGGTTGGTGAAGATGAGGTCAAGTATGTTTTTCCCTCACCACCTGCCGCAGACCCAGTCTAGAAGCTATGTCCTTTAAGACTCAGCCAGCTCGGTCAGTAGTGGTGCTACCAAGCCACTCTTGGTGGAGGACATTGAAGTCCTTCGCCTAGAGTACATTCTGTGCCCTAGGTCTGTGCTTCCTCCAAGTGATGTTCAACGTGGAGGAGCACTGATTCAGCATCTGAGGGAGGGTGGTACGTGGTAATCAGCAGGAGGTTTCCTTGCCCATGTTTGACCTGATGCCATTAGACTTCATGGCGCCCAGAGTTGATGTTGAGGACTCCCAGGGCAACTCCTCCCGACTGTATACCACTGTGCCGCTTGTCCTGCCAGTGGTGATGATGGTGTCTGGAACATTATCTGTAAGGTATGATTCCGTGAGGATGACTATATCAGGCTGCAGCTTGACTAGTCTGAGAGACAACTCTCCCAATTTTGGCACTAGCCCCCATATATTAGTAAGGGGGACTTTGCAGGGTGGACAGGGTTGATTTTGCCGTTGTCGTTTCCGGTGCCTAGGTCAATGCCAGGTGGTCCGCCCGGTTTCATTCCTTTTTTTGACTTTGTAGTGGTTTGTTACAACTGAGTAGCTTGCTAGGCCATTTCATAGGGCATGTAAGAGTCAACCACATTGCTTTGGGACTGGAGTCACATGTAGGTCAGACCAAGTCACATGTAGGTCGGACCAGGTAAGAACGACAGATGTGACATTTGTGAACCAGATGGGTTTTTACAACAATCAACAATGGTTTCATGGTCATCATTAGACTTTTAATTCAAGATTTTTATTGAATTCAAGTTCTACCATCTGTCGTGGAGGGATTCAAACCCAGGTCCCCAGAGCATTATCCTGGGTCTCTGGTCCAGTGACAATACCACTCCGCCATCGCCACCCACCCCCACTAAGGAAGAGGGAGGAGAAAATGGTGATTGTGAGGGGGGCAGAGAGAGCCGGTAGAGTGGGGCGGTGAGGGTGCATCAGTAACGATACAAGGGACAGTAAGGGTGGTTGGTGGGGACTCGGAGTCAGACTTGGACCATGGGGGTGGGAAGCAGGTCGTCGGGAGGTCAACGTGGATGGCGTGTAATTCTCAGCAAGGTAGGGAACATTCACGTTCACCTGGACATCCTGGAATGAGAGGGGTTTGGGTTGGTAGGTGACAATGGGGAGATGGAAGGTGATGCCGGAGGGGTCTATAATGATGGGGGAAGGGAAAACACGGGGGAGCTAACGATAAATTTAACTACCATTTCGCAGAAACCAAAAATGAGCAGAGCCTCGTGTTGGATGGGCACAGGTGCTGCATGGCAGTGTGATCAGTGGGTGGGCAGAGATGTAGGTCAGCTCAGATGGTCAACTGAAAAAGAACCCCAGCAGGCAGCACTGAAAACACTCAGGACAGTGAGATGAGTGTGATGGATAAAGGTTCTGCATGCGTGGGAGAGTGCTTGTACGTGGCTCCAAAAGACCCTGCCACACATGCACTTCTCCCTCCAGAATCACTCGTGGTCTGGCACAATGGCATGCTCCTCAAAGTGAGCGAGGGGCCCGATGTGGGCCATTCCACCCCCTCCTGCTTTTGAGAGCCAGTTTCTCCTGCATGAAAACAGATGGAGAGTGAGCAGGTCACATGGCACTGTGTGGAATATTTCTGTGGTGAGCGGAGGAATGCGAGCTCCAGAGGATATAAGCCTGATGGAAACGTGAGGGTGTGAGCGAATTTGTGGTGTTGTCCCTTAGGTGTGAGATTGATGTGGATGTGTGATGGGCTTGTGTGTGTTGAGGGTGATGAGGTTGTCAACTTACCATGGTGGCATGGCTGATAGCATTTGTCCTTTTCCTGCACTGGATGGCTGACCTCCTCTGTGCTCCAGTGATGCTGACTGCCACTGCCTCCCAGGCCAGATTGGTTATCTGGTGGACCTCCTGCGGCCAGAGTGGGGGTAGAAGACACCATGGCGGGCCTTCCACTGCATCCAGTAGGTGCCCCTAAGAGGCATCACTAAATTTGGGGGTTGCTGTCTTCTTTGCCATCTGTCACTTGGAGCAATCCTGGTCTGTAGACATGAGGTAGGCTGCGCTCTGGTGCACTTTAAATATGATACTCAGGACAAGGGAGTGCCAAGGTCACAGTGTGGCGGGTAAATCTGAGCCCACCCAGCAGCGATCCGGCATGTTTCCCATGAATGCATTATTAATGAGGCCAAGAAGTGGATAATACAGCGCAAAATCCCACTATTGCGGCCAGCGGGTAAAATCTTTTTTCACAGCCGCTACTGCACTTATTGCAAATCTGGGACAATTCCACCCTTGGTCTTTCAGTGAATTAAGGAATATGGGGAGCGGGCAGGAAAATAGAGTTGAAGCCCAAGATCACCTATGATTTTACTGATTGGTGGAACAGGCTCGATAGGGCATATGGTCTTCTCCTGCTCCTACTTCTTGTGTTATCTTCCCCCACAGCTGCTGCTGGTAGCCTCTCCCTCACAGCCTCTTCCCCTCTCCCGGCTGGCAGCCTCTCCCATGCAGCCTCTCTTCCTCCCCTGCAGACCCACTGCTGCCGCTCCAGTGTTCAGGCCTCAGGCTGAACACTGTCATGTTCCCATTGCTAGCTACTCCTCCAATCACAGACTGTTTCCCTCCTGCATTTGCTGCTGATAGGCTCCACTTATGTGTGTTTGGAACACCGTTCTGCAGGCTGCTTAAAAACCCTTGGTAGGCCACAATTTGGCCCGCAGACTGTATGTTGGACAACCCTCGTCTAGACCATGGCACCAATGGACAAGGGTCTACACAGGAGGGAACAGCAAAGTGTAGAAGTGCTGTTGCTTCAAGAGATTCCATAGCAGGGGAACAGACAGACTATTCTGTACCTATCATCGTGAGTCCCACATTATGTGTTGCCTCTCTGGTGCTAGGGTAAAGGACATCCTAGAGAGGTGCCAGAATATTCTGCAGGGGCAGCAGTGAGCCAGAAGTTGGGGTACATGTTTTACCAACGACATAGCAAGGGCAAGTATTGAGGTCCTAAGGTCAGATTTTCAGGAGCTAGGATGGAAGTTAAAAAGTAGGACCTTGAAGGTAATAATCTCTGGATTACTCCAATTACCATGCACTAGTGAGAGTAGAAATAAGTAGGGAAGATCAATGTGCAATGAGAGACTTGGAGACCTTTAGAGTTGGGGATTGGGGCTAATTCTGGGGCAGAAGGCACCTATTAAAGGGGCAGGTTGTACCTCAACAGGGATTTCACTGGGGGTATTCAATGGGCCGCCAAATAGTGAGAGAGATGGAGAAGAAAATCTGCAGGAAAATTAAAGATGTGCTAAAGCTATAGAGTGGTGATATTGGGGGACTTTAATTATCCAAATATTGATTGAGGAAGGATAAGGAGGATGTGGAATTTTTGAAACGTGTTCAGATGCACTTCCATGGTCAGTATGTTCTCAGTCCAGCTAGAAAGGAGGCATTACTTGAGCAGGGGCTGGGGAATTAGGTGGGCCAAGTGGACCAAGTGCTTGTGGGGGAACATTTAGGGAACAGTGACCATCATGTCATAAGGTTTAGATTAGTAATGGAGAAAAGCAAAGAACAATCCAATATAGAGCTTCTAAATTGGAAGAGGACTAATTTAAATTGAGCAAGAAGGGATCGAGCCAGGGTAAATTGGAACCAAATATTTATAGGAGATACTAATGGAACAATGGGGTGATCTATAAAGGAAGAGATGCTTCAAGTACAGGCTAGGTACATTCCAAGGGCAAAAGGTAGGGGAACCAATAATAGGGCTCCTTGGATGACAAGGGAGGTACAGAACACAATGAAACAAAAAACAAAAATGGTGTATAATAAGTCAGGTGAATTTCTCAAGCGAGAACCGGGTCAAATACCATAAGATGAGAGGGGAAGTGAAGAGGGCATTACAACAGGCATGAAAAGAATGAGAATAGAATGGCAGTCAACGAAAATCTTCTACCGGCATGGAAATAGTAAGCGAGTAGGAAGAGGTGGAGTAGGTCCTATTAGGGACAAAGAGGGTGATATATGCTTCAAGCCACAGGGCAACGCCAGAATACTTTAAAAGATAGTAAAGGTAATGGATGTCGTGAAAACTGAGCGGGGAGGTGGTACTGGAAAGGCTGGGTAAGTGGCTAAATTATTTGATCCAGACGTCTTATATCCCAGGTTGCTAAAGAAGTGGGGGTGGAGAAGGGCTTGACATAATCTTCCAATCTCCTTTAGACATGGGGGAGGTGCCAGAGGATTTGGGAGTGTAAATTTGACACCCCTATTCAAAGAAGGGTGTAAGGACAGTCCTCGCAACTACCAGCCAGTTGGTTTGACATCAGTGCTGGGTATGGTTTTCAGAACAATGATCAGGGAACAAAACCAGCAAGTATTTGGAAAGATTTCCAAATTTTACAGACTTGTAAAAGGCAGATCATGTTTCTCTAATCTAATTGATTTTTTTGATTATGGAATACAGAAAGGAATGCAATGGATATTGTCTACATGGATTTAAGAAAGCATTTGACGATGTACCAGATAAAAAGCTGGTTAACAAAAATGAGGCTCAGTGTCAAAGTAGATAAAATATTGGCTTAAGGACAGAAAACAGCAAGTCATGGTAAATGGTTATTTTCAGACTGGAGTATGGTGGACAATGGTGTTTCCCAAGGGTCCATGCTATGTCACTGCTTTTTTGTGCTATATATAAATGACTTGGATATTGGAATACAGAGTAAAGTTTCAAAAATTGCTGATGATACCAAACTTAGACCAATAGCAGTGAGGATGATACTAATCCACTGCAACAGTACATAGATAGGCCAGCAGAATGGGCAGAAAAGTAGCAGATGGAATTTAATACAGAGAAACTTGAGGTGATGCATTTTGGGGATATGAAGAGACAATATAGGCTTAACGGCACAGTTCTAAAGAATGAGCAAGAGCAGTGGGATCTGGGGGTGCACATATGCATCGATCTTTGACGGTGGCTGGATATATTGAGACACTAGTTAGCAAAGCATATGGAATCTTAGGCTTCACAATTAGAGTACAAAAGCAGGTATGTTATGCTGAACTTTTATGAAGCTCCCGTTAGGCCACAACTACAATATTGCATCCAGTTCTGGTAACCACACTTTAGGAAGGATGCAAAGTTCCTTAACATGGTGCAGAGGACATCTATCAGTTTGGTTCCAGGGATGAGGGATTTTAGCTACAAGGTTAGGTTAGAGGACTGGTGCTGTTCTCGTTGGAGCAAATGAAATTGAGGGGAGGTTTACTAGAGGTGTACAAGGTTATGACAATTCTGGATAGGTAGTTAAGGAAAAACTGTTCTCATTTGCTGATGGTACAAGGAGAAGAAGACATAGATGTAAGGATTTGGGCAAGGGAATGTGAGGAAGAACTTTTTTTTCACAAAGCAAGTGGTAACGACCTGGAATTCTGTCCATGAGGGTAGTGGAAGTGGGAGTAATGATTTAAAAAGGAAATTAGATGGACACTTGAAGGAAATAAACTTGCAGGGCTATGGGGTTAAAGCAGGGAAATGGGACTGACTGGATTGTTCCATGGAGAGCTGGCACAGACTCGATAGGTTGAATGGCCTCCTTCTGTGCCATGAATGACTCTAATCAAAAATTCAATTAGCCACATGCAGCTAACCTAGTGGATAACATTGTTAGAGCAGTATGAAGAAAGTCAATCCAGACCCTAATATGAAATAAGAGTATACAGTAATTAGAGACAAACTGTGATGCAGAAAAAATGTACTTGTCAGAAGCTAGTTTATTTTTTATGATCTTTTATTTGGAAAAGCTCAATTAAAAAATCTTGTGGTATAACTTTTCCATATTAAGTGCAATTTCCTTGTATAAAATCAGAGAAAATAAAAAAATAAAAAGGATTTAATCACCTAAATACTCTTAAAAGGGTTTTAACCATTTCTATGCACACCTTTATCAAAAAAAAACAAAATCTAATTCAAATATCTCCATAATAACCAGAGTCACTAGAGAGCTGAGAATTACAAACACGACTGGAGGAAGAATTCCAAATGTGCAGGTTCATGTAAGTGCCAAAAGGATCAAAACTTGATATCTGCCCTTGGGAGCAAGTCGATTCCTGGTTTTCATTCACTAATGTATGCGGTACTGAGTTATCAGATGTGAAGTAGCTTTGGTAAGGCTCACATTGTGGGGTCCAAATGGATCCAAACAATCCAGACATAGGGGACAGACTTCTAGTGCCCGAGAGGTAGGACTGGTGAGAAAGAGAGAGAGAGAGAGAGATAGAGAGCTTTGTCTTTTCAACAATTCAAAAATTTAACTATAAGGAATGGTGTTAGTTTTCTTTACATTTTGGCTGGAATAAATTAAACGTGCTACATGTTTGAACATTTCTCCAGTCCTATCTTATAGTATTCAATATTAAAATTTACAGAATTTTTTCCAGATATGTATTGACGTCCTCATTTTGAAAACTGACGAATTCTCAATACACAGTATCTATCTTTTGAAAGGGAACAATTACATTTTAATTTTCCATTATAGATGAGTAAAGTGTCTTACAGAACAGCAGAATACTACTTGTTATATTGTTATACTCATTTTTTCACATTATGGAAAGTATTTGTTTAAATTGCCCTGCAAACAATATTTCGCTCTGTACAGCTCAAGTTAAACTGAATATAATCTGAATTTCAATTGTACTCCAAACTGCCCCCAGCTGTATAATATTCACATATTTTATGACTAATAGTAATTTTAGTATATGCTGCTATAAACAAAGAACTTCTAATTACAAGTTAGGCAACTTACAGGAGTGCTGACATAGTTAGAAGGTTTCCAGCTAGAGGGAGCCTCCAGAGTGGTCCAAGTGACAGCGCAGCCTGAATCAGCAAATGATGCATTTTGGCCTTCAGTACAAATAAAGGGATGAAACAAATTCAGGTTGCCTATAATGAAGAAATTTGAAAAACACATTTTGGTCATTACCTTTTGAAACGGCATCATACACACAGTTGAAGTGATTGTTTCAATAATAATGTGGAAGATTAGATTTTTTCATTAATTACTGATCACAAATGTTACAGAAAGATCTCCCTATGTATATAATAAAAAACATTCTAATGTATTGAAATAAGTAATTGAAAAAGCAAATGATTTACTGTTTGCTAAAGTAATAAGACAATTAAGGTTACTGTGGTAGCTCATTAAGCTGATGTGAGGGGGATTACGGGTTGGGGGGAGAAAAGAGAAAAGGTTCGGACAAAGCTCTTGCTTTAATGGACTGCATTGATTCATACCACTAAGCCTCAGGGTCACATGTAATGTTGAATGTATGTTTCTGCAAGTTGTATCTATCTCAGATAAAAGCAAAATACTGCAGATGCTGGAAATCTGAAACAAAAACAGCTGGAAAAACTCAGGAGGTCTGACAGCATCTGCGGAGTGGAATACAGTTAATGTTGAGTCCGTATGACTCTTCACCTTCGGTCTGTCTGCAAGCATGACCGAGATCTCCCTGTCGCTTGCTATTTCAACACACCACCCTGCTCTCAAGCCCACATGTCCGTCCTTGGCCTGCTGCAATGCTCAACGCAAACTGGAGGAACAGCACCTCATTTTCCGATTAGGCACTTTGCAGCCTTCTGGACTTAAGATTGAGTTCAACAACTTCAGATCATGAACTCTCTCCTCCATCCCCACCCACTTTCCGATCCCCCTTTTTCCAATAATTTATATATTTTTTAATATATATATTTTTCTTTTCCCACCTATTTCTATTATTTTTAAATGTTTTTCCATTCATTGTTTTATATCCACCTTTTAGCCCATTTCGATTCCTTCCCCCTACCCCACTAGGGCTGTCACTTGCTCGTCCTGCTTTCTACCCTTCATGTCGCCATTAGCACATTCCTTAACTAATATCACCACCGTCAACACCCCTTTGTCCTTTTGGCTGTGACATCTTTGGCAATCTCTTCTTTGCCTCCACCTATCACTGGCCCTCTATCCAGCTCTACCCGTCCCACCCCCCTCAACCAGCTTATATTTCATCTCATTTCCATTTGTCCTTAGTTCTGATGAAGAGTCATACGGACTCGAAATGTTAACTGTATTCCTCTCCGCAGATGCTGTCAGATCTGCTGAGTTTTTCCAGCTATTTTTGTTTCGGTATTTATCTCAGGTTGCTGATACAAACACATCATATTCTGATTTTAGGTTTACCCACCAAATGAAGCAATAGTACTAGAAAGATTTCTCTCCATACTATTATGCTCTCAAAATTCAAACAAACCAACCTATAAGAAATACAGGCAACAACAATTTGCATTTATATAGCACCTCTAATATAGTGTAACTTTAACATAGCAAAATATCCCAAGACACTTAACAAGAGCATTATCAATATGAAAAATGTTTACATTAAACTACAGAAGGAGATATCAAGGCAGATGGCCAAAAGCTTGGTCAAAGAGCTATAATTTAAAGAGGATCTGAAGGAGCAACAGAGGGATTTGGAAGGGAATTCCAGAGCTTAGGGCCAAGCACACAGTGGCTTTTAGGGCCACTTTATCAAAATGGACACTCCTGCATGAGGACATTAATATCAAGAACAACTTTTGCCCATATCATAGAAAGAAAACACAAAAGTTCAAGCAGTGTTGTTGAATTATTAATAAAATGCAAACTGCAACTAGCATTTAATGCCTATAAATTCTTTACTCTAGGCAGTATTTTGCTTATAATTTACCATTACATTAAATTGGGCACTCACTTTATTACTATCTTACAACAATATGGGAAATTCTCTTCCACTCAACTATTCTCATCTACAGACAGCCTTCCCATTATATTTTCTCCTCTCTTGTTCTTTAATGCTGCAGTTATGCTATCAGTACCTTGAAACTTTCATTTTCACAGGAGATACAGACCAACAGCAAAGCACACACCTCTTACAAAAATAGCTTAAGTTGTTTGAATATTGTGGATCTGCGCACAAACGAAACCTGAGCATTTGCAAAATATTGACAGAGCCTATTTTGTATGGTTGCTGAATCAGCTTAGTGCTGACAGTAGATTTCTGCTAGTAGTCTTGCTATGAACATCAATTTTCCTTACAAAATTAGCATGATACTGTACCAGTGCAAGCACAAAAACAATGGAACACTTACAGCAGATATACTGTGAAGCACAGCGTAGGCCATAAGGAACAAATTTCTTCAGTAATATCTATGAAGCAATGACTCCATTTGTCTTGAAATACTCAAGACATCTTCATATGGGAAAAAACCCATTAGGCAGCACGGATTAAAACACACTTCCGTCTTTGTCTCTAGAAAGTGGATCTGAATCCAATCTAGAGCAATGGGGTGAAATCTCGCAAAGGCCCCACATGAAATGAGTTTGGGTAATGTTGATGCAGTTCCATGTGGATATAGATTCACAGAATAGAACAGCTGCTAAACTGGCAACCTTATCAGACCACAAAATATGAAAAAGGAAAAATTCATATTGGTGTAATAGGTGTGCTCTTCAGAGGCAAGGAAGAGTAGACAGAACTTTAATCTACATCTGAACATCCTGTACCTGACCTAGAGTATTTGATGTGACCAGAGTTGGCGAATATTCCACTTCTAACTGCAGTTCCTCACACTGAACACATGCATTTACCAAAATGTCCTTTCAAAAAAAAATGAAATAATAGGAATTTACAGCCTATTAATTGTATCAATGGTACATACAGGTGGAGAGTATTGATTGAATGGTTATTTGAGCACACAAAAAGACACAAGAGTTGACTGAAGTCAGGTGTATACATGTAATATTTCACTCTGAATAAATCTATTCCAAGGGTGGAATTTTACTGTCCCCCATTGGCAGGTTTGAAGGCGAGGGAACTTGTTAAATGCAGTGTATGGCCTGCTCGCTCCTTCCCTTTTTACAGGAAGCAGTGGAGGCATTGCGCACCCCATCCACCCTTGAGCCTACTGAGGCCCTTAAGTGGCCAATTAATGGGGACTTAAGTGTCTCATCCCAGCCTCACCGCGGCAATTGGAGGTGCACACCAAGTGGGTGGCCCAGCTGCATTAGCTGCGCAGGCTGGTGTCAGCAGGGTGGGGGTACCCACTTTGGGGTTTCCCTATGCCCATCAGAGGCAACCCCAGCCCCTCCACGAGGTAAAGGTCATACACACCTCCACCCATCCCCCCCCCCCCCCACCTTTAACCCTCCTTCACGTCCAGCCTCTCAAACCCAGCCTCCCAATTGCTTAATTCCTTCGCTAGGGCCTGCCAGCCTGGCCTCACTGATACCCCAGATTTACCTTCAGTCCAGCTTCCATTAGCTCCTCTTCTTTGGAGATTGGCCGTAGTCCCAGCAGTGGCCACCGCTCAAATCTAGTGCTGCTGGGACTACAGAGCTGCCAGCCATCTGATTGGGAGCTCTTTAAAGGAGGACTTTCTCCCCAGATTGGCCAGAAATCTTGCCCTTTGCTAATTAATGCCCCACCGAACACTAAATAGCTGCAGAGCAGCTTGTATCAGTAGGAACACATTCTCCACCAGCTCTTTGGGCGGGAGGACGGGAAACCCCGTCATCTGAAAAATCCTGTCCCAAGTAAAAACTAACTTTTCCTTCCTTCACCAACTGGCCATTAGGAGTGTAACAAAGTCCACTGGTGATCCTAGTACCAATACCTATATCATCAACAAAAAATACTAATATGGTGCTGCTGACTGGTAGAATACAGGTTTCCACGACCAATCCTCCACATTAATACCAATCTCAGCAAAGCATTGTGGGAAATGGCAAGTAGAGACTAAGAAAGTAGAAAAACAGGTCTTCTCCCCAGATCGCTTGTTAACATCTAGCAACCAAATGCATAAGTATATTATGAGCAACACACCAGGAAGTCGGAAGGAGGGGAATCATATAGAGCTCTTTCAGCCAAATAGTGATCCAATTCTGGAATAATTCATCAGAAAAAGCCATTGAAGCAATTATATTTCCAAAGAGAAAGGATTCATCAGATATGGCAAGAAACCAAGGTTGATTTCACAGAAATAGGTTTTCTGGACAAAACTCTTAGGGGCAGGATTTTCCCCCCGTCGGGGGTGAAGTTGAAGGGCACGCATGCACAGGCGCCCTTCCGATCGGCGCCCCCAATTGGGGGCGCGGCACCATTTTACGTGGGCGGGCTTGCCAAGCGTGATGTCTGCACGGAAGTGCTATGCGTTTCCTGTGAGGGCGGGGGGGGGTGGGGGGAAATCCCAAAATCGAGCGCGCGCTCTTTCGCACATGCGCAAGAAAGAGCACACTCATCTCCCTGAGGCGAAGTGCAGCCTCAGGGAGATCGGCTGTAAATGTAAAAAGGCTAAAAATAGAAAAATAACATTTTCCTAACATGTCCCCTCATGTGACACTGTCACATGAGTTGGGACATGTCCATAATTTTGACAAAAACTTTATTAAAATTTTTAAAAACCTACATGAATCCTCATCCCGCCCATGGATGAGGTTTCACGCCTTTTCTAATTCGTGCCGGGGCTCCTGGCCTGCCCGCCAACCTTAAGGTTGGACTGGCAGGTCCTTTAATTACTTAATTGACTCTGTCAATGGCCTCAATTGGCCATTGACAGGTCGGCAGGCGTGCAGCTGATTTCGCTGCGCCCCTGCCTACCTGAAAATTTAAATGGGGCGCGGTGATGTCGGGAGTTCTGCCCATTTTACGCGTCAGCGAGCAGGCCTCGCCCCCGCACGTAAAATCCTGCCCTATGTTTCTAACAATTATATTTAATTATCAGTGTGCACAGTACTTAGTAAGTAGGAATTAAGGATATACTGTAGTATGCTAGGAATTCGTAGCTGGAGCATCTAAAAGTTACTTGTTCTAATTGGCTCAGTTAGGCACATGTCAAGTTTCTCTCCCATAACTGAAGAATAAGGTAGCATTTTATCAAGTTGTTCAACAGAGACCTTACCTTCAGAAACACTGGAGAAATCACTCTCATGGAATGTGTTGAAGGGATTGCTGCAATGATCACCATTGAATGTGGTCCGGGAAAGATGGCTTAAAATATTTTTTAAAACATTAACATATTGTAAGTAAGTATCAGTTTACAGATAAATGGAATTAAAAAGATAGAACAGGTTTAATTTTAAGTAACAATGCAAACGATACAAGAGGCCTCACATTGCCACTCAAGTTGGAAGTCAAGACTGCATTAGCTGGTGATGAAAGAAGAAATTCAGATGTCTATTTTAACATAAATATGTAAACAGAGCACCAGTTACAGTGAAGGAGTAGATTACTATTTTCCACACATTATAAAAAGGAAGAAAGAGTAGACAGAAAAATAAAATCATGGGGGCAATTTTACAGGTCTGCAATCCCTTTACGGAGTCTTGCCTGCCAGCATATATTCAGAGTGCAGGTACACGCTACCCATTGTTTTCTAATCATTATGGTGTTGTGCACTGGCCCATCAAGGAGGGCTTTAAAGCATTGAGGTTTGAGTCATCTTGGCTTAAAATCATTAATAGTAAATGATATTGAATTAAATAATTCAAAAATTACCCACGAGTATCTACTGCATTTTCTAAAATTACTTGCGTGTTTCACGTAAAAGTAATCCCTAATTAAATAACCACCTTTTTAAAAAAATTATTATTGTACATTTGGAATTATTTAAAAATATCTATTTTAGACTCAAGAACTACAGTTCTTATCCTCAATCAGCATGCCTGGGCGGAAAGTTGAAGGTACCCTTTCGTATTACGGAACTTGGATCACATTTCCTGGATACTATGCACAGTCAGTGTCAAATAAGATGGGCAGCATTTCATAGTAACATATTTAATGCGGGATTTAAATCAGCCTTTAAATAGCAGAAAGTAGAACTGGTTTGGGGTGGGGGAATGGTGGTGCTCATGCCTAATAGCTCAATTAAATTTTCAAAGAAACCAACATATTGAAATACCCA
The DNA here is from genome assembly GCF_964194155.1 of Cetorhinus maximus. Lineage (NCBI taxonomy): Eukaryota > Metazoa > Chordata > Chondrichthyes > Lamniformes > Cetorhinidae > Cetorhinus > Cetorhinus maximus. Next base: position 65,574,944 of record NC_135879.1, on the reverse strand, counting down.
CAGTCCAAAGCTGGAGTATTCAAAAAAATTTTTTTTGTTAAGACTGAGGCCCAGTATCACTATGAAAAAGATACTCAAAGGTGCAGAAAATAAAAATTACATTGTGACCTTTTGGTCATAGCTGTTCATAGAATTAACATACCTGTAATCAGCAGCAGCACTTGGCTGTGGGTTGATCTGCATACCATTACCTGAATGATATGCCAAACCATTTGCAGGAGGAATGGATTTTAAACACTGCCCATTTACTGTCGTGTAAAGACCTGAAAAATGCAAGAAACAATCAGAGCAAATGTCACAATCAAAAAAAAGTTACACTAGTACAGTTGAAAAAAAACCCACAAATAATAGTACAAGTTTTGAAGCTCAGATTTTCTTTGGCACCAAGCAATTCGACTACAAGGAACAGGAGTAGTCCATTCAGCCCCTCTAACTTGGCCCGTCATTCCAAGATATCATGGCTGATTATTATCCTATGTTTATTCAACCATTGCCTGGCAAAAAATCTATTGATCTGAGATTTGAAAAGATTAATGAAATAGCATCTACTACTTTTTGTGGGAGAGTGTTCCACCTGTCTGCCACCTTTTTTGTTTCCTGACTTCTCTGCTGAATGGCCTGATTCTGATTTTAAAGTTAAACCTTAATGTCTTGGATCCGGGTGTTCAGGGCACAATTTTAAAATGTGAAAAACGCAGAAGTGTAGTAAAGAGAGTAATACGTTTCAACAGAACAATAACAAGCTGGTGGAACAAGCAGACGCATGCAGATGAACTTCAATGCAGAAAAAAGTGTTAGGTGATATGTTTTGGTCAGAAGAACGAGGAGACACAATACAAGCTAAATGGTATAATTTTAAAGGAGATGCAAGAGAGAAACCTGGGAGTGTTTCGGCACAAATCTGAGGTGGCAGGGCAGTTTAACAAAACAGTTAATGAAGCATATGGGATCCTAGACTTTATAATCAGCGGACTAGAGCGCAAATGCCATAGAGTTATTCTCACCTATGTAAAACACTAGTTCAGACCCAGCTGGAGTAGCGTGTCCAATTCTGGGCACCAAACTTTGAGGAAGTGAAGGCTTTGGAGAGGTCACAGAAGAGATTTACTAGAATGGTTCTCCAGATGAGGGATTACAGTTATGAGGCTAGATGATGGATTACAATTACATGGTTAGAGTTGTTCCCCTTGGAGCAGAGTGTGCCTGGAGAGGATTTGATAGAGGTGTTTAGAGGGGGCAAATAAAGAGAACCTGTTTCCAATGGCTGAAGGATCAATAACAAGAGAGCACAGGCTTTGGGTGATTGATTTAAAAACTCAGTGAGATGGGGAAAAAACTTTTCGGGCAAAAAGCAGTTAAGATTCGGAATGCACTGCCGAATAGGGTGGTCGATGCAGATTTAATAGTGACCTTCGAAAGGGAATAGGATAAATACTGGAGAAACAAACTGCAGGGAAATGGATCCAACTGGATTGCTCTTTGAAATGAGGCGACACAGACTTTGATGGACTGATGGCCTCCTTTTGTACCGTACCATTCTATGATTCTATGTCCCGTTGTCCTTGACACCCCATTCACCACCTGCAAAAAGTTTATCTCCCATCAATTTATTTAAAAATCCTAAACCTCTCAATCAAGTCACCCCTTTAACCCATGTATTGCCAGCCTCGTTTATGCAATCTCTCCTCATAACTTAACCCTCATACCATTATGGTGAATCTGTGCTGCACTCCTTCCAAGGCCAGATATCATTTGTAATTTTATGCTTCTGTCTACTCTACTCATAAAGCCATCTACCTTTGTGTCAGCAAACTGAGGTAACATGGCTTTCTATTGTGTGATCCAAGTGATTAATGACTAGAATGAACAGCCGAGACCTCACCACAGATCGTTGTGGGTCACCATTAGTCACTTCTTACAGTTTGAGTATATATCCGTTATCTCTCCTCTGCCATCTTCTCCATCTAACCAATCTCTAATCAGGTGTCCAATTCAATGAATATTAGAAAATGGTCTCTTATGGGGAGCCTCATCAATACCTTCTGTAAGTCTATATAAAGTACATTCGTGGACATCTCCCCGTCTATTACTTAGTTAATTTCTCATACATTTCAATTAGGTTCATTAGATAAGACCTACCCTTTGCAAATCCATATTCAGTCTCTCTAATCAGCTGGAATTTGTCCAAGTGCTCACTCTGTCCATTATCATAGATTTCAATAACTTCCTCACAATATATTCTAGATTAACAGATCTATAATTTTCTGGTTTCTCTCTCCTCTCATAAAAAATGAAATTACACCTAAAATTTTCCAATGCAAAGGGACAATTCCTGAAAATAAAGAACTTAATTTTTATTTCATGAACTGGGCTTTTCTGATTTAAAAAAAAATATTTCTAACGAACAACAAAAACCTGAATTGAGCACTCATTAAATACCAACTCTCAGCACTGCTTAGACTACTTAAAATTAAAAAGCAAATACTGTAAAATAAAATGACAACATAAACATTGGTTGAAAACATAAGTGTTACCAGAAGTTTGTAAAGGAAAGTAACTGAATAATATACCATGTTGAATTAAAGTTCCTTACAAGGAAAGCAAGAGATTTTAGAGAAAGAAGCTTCTTCAATAGTCTTGCCAGACAAATATCCTCAAATTTTTCAATCATGGTATTTCATCACATGCTTATCTTAAAATCTTGTAGATTCACAAGATAGACTATGCTGACACTTCAAAAAAGGTTCCATACCAATTTCCTGATGCAGGTGGGAGAGAGAGGTGATACGTTAAAGATGAAAGATAAGTCAACAAGCATTTGGTTTGGCTAGCAGTGTTCTTGAAGCAAGTAACAAGCAACATGGATAAACGGGGAACTGTGGATGTGCTGTACTTAGATTTCCAGAAGGCATTTGACAAGGTGCCACATCAAAGGTTACTACGCAAGATAAGAGCTCATGGTGTAGGGGGTTAACCTACCTACATGGATAGAAGATTGGTTAGCTATTAGGAAACAGAGAGTAGGAATATATGAAGTAATATGGCTCGCTATTGTGTGATCCAAGTCACTAATGAATAGAGTGAACAGTTGAGGCCTTAGCATAGATCTTTGTGGGACACCATTAGTCACTTCCTTTCAGTTTGAATATACACCCATTATCTCTCTTGTCTAACCAATCTTTAACCAGGTCAATAATTTGTTTTCAATTCCACAAACTTTAATTTTAGATAATTGTCCCTCATGTGGAACCTCATCAATACCTTCTGAAAGTCCATATAAAGTACATTGATTTTTCGGTGGGCAAGATGTGACTAGTGGAGTGCCACAGGGATCAGTGCTGGGGCCTCAGCCATTTACAATTTATATTAATGACTTGGACGAAGGGGCCAAATGTATGGTTGCTAAATTTGCTGATAACTTACTTTCCTATCTTTGTGTCATGAAGAAAACATAAGGGCCGGAATTTTCCAGTTCCCCCCCCACCACCACAGAAGTGCCAGTGAGCCATTGAAATCTCCATTCACATCAGCGGGAATGGAAGATTCTGCTGGCGTGAGGGACTGGAAAATCCTGGTCAAGAAGTCTGCACAGGGACAAGGATAGGTTAAATGAGCGGGCAAGAATTTGGCAGATGGAGAAAATGTAAAATTGTCCACTTTGGCAGGTAGAGTAGAAAAGCTGCATATTATTTAAATGAAGAGGGATTGCAGAACTCTTATGGTACAGAGGGATCTACGTGTCCTGGTATATAAATCATGAAAAGTTAGTATGCAAGTACAGCAAGTGATTAGGAAGGCAAATGGAATGCTGTCGTTTATTGCAAGGAGAATAGAATATAAAAGTAGGAATAACTCAGCAGGTCTGGCAGCATCGGCGGAGGAGAGCACAGTTGATGTTTCGAGTCCTCATGACCCTTCAACAGAACTAGTTGAAAGTTGAAACTAGTTCTATTGAAGGGTCATGAGGACTCGAAACGTCAACTGTGCTCTCCTCCGCCGATGCTGCCAGACCTGCTGAGTTTTTCCAGGTATTTCTGTTTCTGTTTTGTTTTGGATTTCCAGCATCCGCAGTTTTTTGTTTTTGTTTTTATAAAAGTAGGAATGTTTTGCTACAGCTGTACAGGGTATTGTTGAGACCACATCTGGAATAATGTGTACAGTTCTGGTCTCCACGTTTAAGAAAAGATATAAATGCATTAGAAGCAGTTCAGAGAAGGTTCACTAGACTGATACCTGGGTGGAGGGGTTGGTGAGTTATCTTATGAGGAAAGGCTGGACAGCTAGATGTATATGCATTGGAGTTTAGAAGAATGAGAGGTGATCTTACTGAAACAAGAAAGATCCTGAGGAGACTTGATAGAGTGGATGAAAGAATGTTTCCCCTTGTGGGACAGACTAGAACTAGGGGGCACAGTTTAAAAATAAGGGGTCTTCCATTTAAGAGAGAGAGAGAGAGAGAGAAGAAATTTTTTTCTGAGGGTCATAAGTCTTTGGAATTCTCTTCCCCAGAGAGCAGTGGAAGCAGGGTCATTCAAGGCAGAGATAGACAGATTCTTGACTAACAAGGGAGTCAAAGGTTGGCAGAATGTGTTGGAGCCACAATCAGATCAGCCATGATCTTACTGAATGGCAGAACAGTCTCAAGGGGCCAAATGGCCTACTACTGCTTCTAATTCGTAGGTTCGTATTGCTGCTTGGGTGGCAAATAGGACCCATGATTTTGAGGTTGGACTCATTTGAACCTGATTGGCCAGCTGCAGATGCCAAGTGGCTGTCTTGTAGCAGGTCTCCCATGATAGACCATAGGAATATTGGCTGGCTGGCATACTGATTGCATCTGCAGGTCTGGTCTGAGGATAGGGGAGGAAAAACCATGGGTCAAACAAAGGCAGGCAGTAGCTACAATATCTTTTGCAGAGCTCAGCAGAGCACTCCTGAATCTATAAAAATGTAAAACAAATTTCCAGATTATAACATTGGTGACACAGGGTGCAGCATGTGTGGTCCATCCAGTTCTCCCCTAGAATAGCAATCAGGATCCTATGCAATTTATAGGACCCCAAATCATGTAGTAAAAAGCAGCTTACCATCTGAGACAGACAGGCACCTTGGTCACCCAGTGGCAGGCCTAAGAATGTCGCAGCAGAATAGTTGTCAGGGTTAACAGGGCAGTAAGTAAGGAGGAGGAAACTACAGGCTAGTTAGCTTAACATTTGTCATAGAGAAAATGTTAGAAGCTATTATTAAAAAGATGTTATAGCAGGGCACTTGGAAAAGTTTAAGTCAACCAGGCAGAGTTAACATGGTTTTGTGAACAGGAAATCATGTTTAACCAATTTATTGGTGTTCTTTGAAGAAGTCATATGTGCTGTGGATAAAGGGGAACCGGTGGATGTACTGTACTTAGGTTTCCAGAAGGCATCTGGTAAGGTGCCACATCAAGGCTATTGTGGAAAATAAAAGCTCATGGTGTAAAGGGTAGTATATTGGCATGGGCAGAAGATTGGCTAGCTAACAGGAAACAGAGGGTAGCCATAAACAGGTCTTTTTCTGTTTGGCAGGATGTAACGAGTGGTTTGGCACAGGGATCAGTGCTGGGGCCTCAACTTTTTACAATTTATATAAATGACTTGAATGAAGGGACAGATGGTATAGTTGCTAAATTTACTGACGACACAAAGATAGGTAGGAAAGTAAGTTGTGAAGAGGACGTAAGGGAGGCTACAAAGTGACATAGATAGATTAAGTCAGTGGGCAAAGACCTGGCAAATGGAGTGTAACATGGGCAAATGTGAAATTGTCCATTTTGGCAGGTAGAATAAAAAAGCATATTATCTAAATGGTGAGAGATTGCAGAGCTGAGATTCAGAGGGATCTGAGTGTCCAATGCATGAATCACAAAAGGCTAGTATGCAGGTACAGCAAGTAATTAGGAAAGCTAATAGAATTTTATCGTTTGTATTCAATTCCCCTTGCAATAAAGGTAGGGAGGTTATGCTTTAGTTGTACAGGGCACTGGTGAGACCACATCTGGAGTATTGTGTACAGTATTGTTTTCCTTATTTAAGGAAGGATGTAAATGCATTGGAAGCAGTTCAGAGAAGGTTTACCAGGCTAATACCTGGAATGGGCGGGTTGTCTAATGAGGAAAGGATGGACAGGTTAGGCTTGTGTCGTCTGGGGTTTAGAAAAGTAAGAGGTGATTTGATCAAAACATTTAAGGCCCTGAGGAGTCGACAGAGTGGACGTGGAGCGGATGTTTCCTCTTGTGGGAGAATCTGGAACCGGGGTCACAGTTTAAAAATAAGGGGTCGCTCATTTAAGACCGAGATGAGGAGAATTTTTTTTATCAGAGGGTCCTGAGTCTTTGGCACTCTTCCTCAAAAGGTAGTGGAAGCAGGGTCTTTGAATATTTTTAAGGCAGAGCTAGATAGATTCTTGATTAACGAGGGGTGAACAGTTATCAGGGGTAGGTGGGAGATTACAATCAGATCAGCCATGATCTTAATGAATGGCGGAGCAGGCTTGAAGGGACAAGTAGCCTGCTCCTGCTTCTAGTTCAGATGTTCATATAAGTCTGTCGACCCTACTTTGAGGTGATACTGCCTCATTAACATCTATTTCAGCAAGTGTAAAATCAACCCCATGATCTATTGGGTGACCTCGCATAGTAATTTGTGCATTTCTTCAAAGGGACTGCGTTTCCCTTAGACCCAATCTCAGAACAGCATCAAGTCTCTCATATATAAAATCTAATAGCCAAAATTTTTATAGCACTTGCTAAGATATTAGTGATAGCGCAGGTACAAAGTAAGCAAGTGCAGCACAATATCTTTAACATAAGAATACTGCTTAACTTCAGTTTTCTCAAGGGTTAAATGTCATCAAATGCTGTTTTTTCTTAAGAAGACTAGAAGCATTTACTAACAAGATCACGTTCTAAATTATCGATTACATTCTAACCTACAATCTCAGTCTTACCTGGACTTTTCTTTAAACCTGCAGCGACTGCAGCAAAGGTGGGGCAAAAGCTTTTATCTTGGAGAGTTGAGGGCTGTGGATCTCCTCTTAAACGTACATTGTTATTGGATGATTGGCTGAAATGAACAAGCCTTTTACAAAATAGAAAGGAAGTATAAAATTTTAGCTGCATTTCATATAATGCGGCTACTTTTTAGAAAAATGATATTTATAGTTACCTTCCACTCACTGGACTGTGATGTTCATGCAAAGGGGGGCTATAAATTGGAGAAGCTTGCTGGAAAATCCTCTCCCCTAAAGTAAATATTTAAAATTCAAAAACACATTATATGCAGGTATACTTTTCTTCCAAAAGATAGGTAAAATAGTTTATAGGTAAAATTTTGCATCAGATGTGTGTGAATCCTGGACCAACAATTGTATAAAATATCTTTAATACATAGGAGTATCCCATGGTGCACAAGTGTAAGGACATTGAAGCAGGAAGGGAAACATTAGTTGGGGTACCCAAAAGATCAGAAGAGCTGAGTTGTTAGAAGATTTTGAAAGGTGGAGAGAGATGAGAAGCCAAAGGGTTTAGGAAGGGAATTCCAGAAGTAGGACCAAGGCAGTGAAGGCACTGCCACAATGGTGAGGTAAAGTGTCAAAGTGCACGGAAGGCTGGAGTAGAGGAATGAGGTGGTTGGGACATGATGCAGGACTGGAGGAAATTGCAAAGATAGATTGGGCAAAGTCATGGATTTAATGACAAGGATTTTGAAGTTAATATATTGAAGAACCTAGGTCCAGTGTATCTTGATGAGGACAAGGGTTATAGGCCAGTGGGACTTGGAGCAGGACAGAACACGTACAACAGTTTTGGACAAGTTAGAGTTTATGGAAAATGGGAGGCCAGAATTGAGGAAATTAGGGCAGCAAATTTGGAGGGGGCAAGTGCATGGTTTCAGGCAGAAGGCAGAACAGGCAGTGCTGTGATACAGTAGTAATTGTTCTGGTCATGGTAAAGATGCAAGGCCTAAAGGTCAAGCTCAGAGTCAGATCAAACAGGTTGTCAAAATTTCACATGCTGATTCAACTTTAGACATTGCCTTGGGAGGAGGATTGAGGCAATGACAAGGCTGCAAAACGTGTGGCAAAAAAAGGGCTGCTGTTGAGCTGGAGATTTTAACTCTCCAGTCTCATTTACATCCCCAGTAAGTTGTCTGTCCCTCCCATCTCAATTAGTTGGCCTTCGTACAAGCATAATTTTGGGCAGCAGGAAAGCCACCAGCCAGGACTGCAGGAAACAATCACTGGCAAGCGTGTAAAATCATGGGGAGGAGCTTTCACCAGGATCTTATGATCTTGAAAAGGTGCATGTTTGGGGGGTGGGAAAGAGACAAAGGCAAGGGAGGTCTAAACTTTCCTTGTGGGAGCTGGAGAAGCACTCCTGCTCCTACTGGCCCCACTAGACAAGTTAAAAAAATCGTATCAGATCAGGCCTCTCCTGGCCCCAGCTGCTCTTCCTGTTATCTTCACCAGCTTCCTACTCACGATACAAATGAGAGTGTAGCCAGGACCTGATTAAGACACTCAACCCCAGTCTGCAGTGTTAGCTGGGTGGCCATGCTGCTTGCCCAGAAGAGATGTCTAAAACAGAAGAACGGCAGGAACAGAGCGGTATGTTAGTAGATAGGTCTCCTGGCTAATTTTCATTGCCTACCTGCCCAGTTTCCATCAGGTGGGTAGAGCTAGAGTCACCACTGATGTGCCTTGGACCCAATCTCAGAACAGCATCATTGGCTGCACCAACATATCCATTTTCCACAGCAATCATCTGTAGAAGTGTCTTGCTGACATGACTAGTGCTAAGCTTGAGGTTGCTTTGTGCGGCTGGCCAATAGTGACTAGGAACAAACTGTCCAAACTTAGACACTGTCCAAACTCATCTCACACCTTCCACCATTTAGCATTTGAGTTGAGGTCCGATAGACAAAAGTCCACTGTCTAATCCTGTCTTGAATTATAATTTATATGTAGGATTTTATTTTAAAGTCATTACTTACTCTGTGCAGCAGAGGATACAAAGTGCAATCTGGCATTGATGCTTTGATCCTTTTCACCTTCAGAACTACTGCTGCTCCAACTTCCCCAGCTGTCACGGCTTGCTCTCACACTATCTGACGAACTACCAGAATCAGAGCTGGATTCACCAGAACGCACTTTCCCGAGTAGCACCTTCCAGTTTGGACAACAATGCCCTAAAACAAAGACCCAGTACAAGGCTTAAACAATATTCAGCAAAAACTGTTACTTTTAACAATGATGATTTAAAGCTTGCAGCATTTCAGATAGAGCAAGCTTGATTTGAAAATTATCAGTCTGATGAAACAATAGCCTATTTGTGCATATTAAAGCATCTACAAGTTACAGTTACTGCAATATTTATAGCTACCAGAGATTTGATTAATTGTGCCATTACACTGAAGTATATAAGCTTGATACAGTAATAGGAAATACCTCCAATTACAGTATTGACGTAATTGGATTTATCCCATTGCAATTGTGAGAGCTCTATCAATTTAGGCCAGCTGAACACATTAGAATTTCAAGAACATGCAATACATGTTGGATGGTTACCATTTTCTGCCTCTTTAAGATAAAAGTCTGGTTTTGTATGGATGCTTGCATTTTCCTTTTTTCCATATTGCCACATCTTCCTAGTTCGGTCCTGAATTCTATCCTCTTTTTGTCTACGATTGTAGTTTCTCCCGCTGGGCAGATCCCCTGTCTGTTCAGTTGACCTAGCAAAAGAGTCAGATATTTGAAGTTTAGCCAGTTCTTAGCACAGCTTCTAACCACAAGGCAAATTAAAAATGTTCTTTTCCTTTGAAGGTAAGAAATTCAAGATCATTAATAGTCTACAATCTACATCTTAAGGGACTTCAGTTCAGACTTTGCGGGACATCAGAGGGGGTAGGAGTTACCTCGACACTGGCTCAGGAAGCAGCCAGACTTAGGTTAGCTGGTAGTACAGGTCTGGTTAGTGGTCAGGGTCAGGAGGGCATGATTGTAGATCAATCAGGTGAGGAGACCCCAGGTGCAATGCTGCAAGAGCCTCAGCCTTTGCCTTTATCCAACAGATACGCAGTTCTTGCTGCCTGCAGATGAGGGCAGATGTCTGCAGAGTGGATGAGCAAACTGACCTTGGCACCGTGGTACAGGAGGCTATTCAAGTGGAAGGAGTGAAAAGGGATGTAGTAGGGTATAGTATAGTTATGGGTTAGGGGGCGGGTGGGGGAATAAATACTGTTCTCTACATTTGAGACCGAGTTCCAAACGTTGGGCTTCCTGCCCGGTACCTTCTCCAACTAAAGCTGGAGAAGAACCAGGGAGCAGGCAGGGGAGTTGTCGCGGTCCACATAGGAGCCAACAACATAGGTAGAACTAGGAATGAGGTTCTGCTGAGAAAGTTTGAGGAGCTAGGGTCCAAATTAAAATGCAGGAACTCACAGGTAATAAAATTGATTGTCTTGCTTCATGGGCACTGGCACCGGTACTGGAGAAAGAGGTGGATGTTCTGTTTGGATGGTTTCCACTTAAACTGGGCTGGGACAAGTGTTCTAGCAATCACCTAACTTGGGCAATAGGTAAGGGTTTTAAACTAATGAAGGTGGGGATGGAGGATTCAGGAGGGGGCATTTGTCCTTTAGGGAAGGGAGCCTGCTATCCTTACCTTGTCTGGCCTACATCTGACTCCAGACCCACAGCAATGTGGTTGACTCTTAAATGCCCACTGAACCGGGACAACAAGGGATGAGTAATAAATGCTGGTCTGGCCAGCGACGCCCACATTCCATGAACGAATGAAAAAAAAACCAAAATTCCAAGATCCCAATTGTCTAGCCTTTGGCCCTCTGATTGCCAAAATACTTCTGCAGTTAATGATTTGCTCAACCTCATACTCACCTCCACCTTTGATGCCCTATAAGGCTAGGTTGGAGAAGCTGAGGTTTTCTCCTTGGAGCAAAGGAGGTTGAGGAGAAATCTGATAGAAGAAGTGTACAGGTAACGGCAAGTTTAGATAATGTAGACAAAGAAAAGTTGTTCCCAGTAGCTGATGATACGAGGACAAGGGGGCACAGCCTGAAGGTTTTGGCCAAGAGATACAGGGGAACGCAAGGAAGAGCTTTTTTACCCAGTGTGTAGCAATGACCTGGAGCTCACTGGCTATGAGGACATGTGAGGCTCTAGACATCTCAAATTCAGTGGCATCGGGCACTCTAGTTTTACAGGAGTCAACTCGTCTGATCCTATTGCCCACTTGTACAATAGTGTAACCCAGGATGCAAAAATAGCATTTCATTGTGTTCTGGGCCAGATCTGTGCCTTTCAAATGTATATTTCTTCAATCTCTCTGAAGATGAACCAAACATGCACCTGGTCATTCAAGTCTTAATGCAAATCATTAACTTATTTTATTTCACAGCAGGTGAACAGAGAAAATTATGATCAGATTCACTGTCTTCATGGAATATATTAAATATAAAATGATGAGGTCGCTAAGCTTCCTCATGCAAGTCACCTTACTGAAATGGATTTAGTCCCTTACATTCTCTGCATAGAGCGTCATCAGCTCTCTCTGTTGCCAAACACTTGTCAACCTTCAAAATCTTCCTCTTTACCTAATCCTGGGTGCTTTTAAAGCCTGCCTTGAAAACAAAACCTGACTGCTCTTGTATTGTTTTTTATTATTTGTTAGAGCTCAATACCTGATCCCACTCCATCTCCAGGAGTTTGTCAGATGAGCTTCAACTAAACTTATGACTACTCACCCTCCCTTTGAAACTAGCTCCATACAAAGTTTAACATGGGCCATTCCAACCCACACAGTGTGAATCATTGCTAGTTATCCCAGATACCTTTGTAACAACTCTGCTACTGTTTCTAATCTCCTGGTTAACAGTGTCAATACACATCCTGGAAATATCTGCAGCATGTGGCCTACCTTCTTAAACCAGTGCAAATACATTGTTTTAAAACACAGTTTCCAGATCCTTTCTGCAAAAATGTGACAAACTGTACCGATAGCAGCCTGATCCACTGATGTGCAATTAGTAATATTTATGTCGCCCATAAACATATCTAGTTACCTTATAACTTTAAAAAAAATTTTCAGAGATTTCATACTTACTGCACAGAAATATTCCTGTTTTTCCCACAAGTTTTTCTTCCTTTCCATTTATTACGAATTGTAACTTCACTTTTCTCCTGTTGTCTTTTCTGTTTAATGTTGTCCATTGATGTCTTTTGCTGATAGAATTAAATATTTTAACCAGATTATACTGTGACAAGTTTATTATAAAATGGTATCAGCATATTATGATTTATCAAAAACTGACTCAAATTGGGCAATTCTATTTTTCGGATAGGAATCATCAACGTCACAGCTTTCAAAATTATATTTCATTAAACTTATGTTCTGTGCTATTAGTTAGCACTTCATGGGGAGCCAGAAAAAGAAGTATCTTTGCATGGTACTAAACAAAATTCCAATTCAGTATTAAGATAAAGTATATTAAAGGAAACAGTGAGGCCTACTGAGCACAGTGAAATAGGCTCAGTGTCACTGTTGGTGCTCAGAAGTTGCACACGTACAGTGCACAATGAGAAACAAATGGTCCTGCATTTATTATTTTTAACCTTAAAAGGGTGACAAAATGTTTCACAGTGAATGAAATACTTTTGAAGTTTAGTCACTGTTATAGTATAGAAACTGGAAAAGCCAATTTGTGCAAAGCAAAGTCCCACAAGCAGTAATTGAATAAATGACTAGGTCGTTTGTTTTTAGGTGTTAGTTGAGATACAAATGTTGGTTTTGGTTAGAATATTTGGAGAACCCACTCCCTTAATAGTGCTGTGGGCTTTTTTACATCCACCTGAAAGAGGAGACAAGAGCTCAGTTTAACGTCTCATGCTAAAGGTAGCACTCACTGGAACGCCAATATAGATTTAGTGCCAAGTTTCTGGAACAGAACTTGAGCCCTCAACCTTCTGACTCAGAAGCACGAGTACTATCACTCAGTCAAGCCCAAAATGTTCAATATGGCTTTAAAAAGTAAGAGTCAGCCATATAGTGTAATTGGAGCACCTTAGCAGTACAATGGGTGCTTCAGGAGTATGTATGGTGTGTCTTGCTGGCAGACCCATTCTTTGGCTGGGATTTTCCGGCTCTGTCATGGCGGGACCCACCGCATGAGTCTCGACAGCCCAACCAAAAGTCCACTGATTTTCGGTGAGACCAGACAATCCTGGCAGCAGGCAGGTAGGACCTGAAAATCCCACCCCTCAACACCACCCATTTTGGTCAAAGAATTCCTACTCCAGGGCTTCCAACGCCCAGCCTGTGCATCAGGCATTTTTTTTAAAGTACATCTTTAAGGGCAGGTGCAACGACGTAAAGGTTCAAAAGCAGAAAACATTCATCTAAAAATACTTCTTAGGGTTTATAGGTTGCTCTTGTTTGATACACAATTAAAGTTCCCGTACCTCAGCTGTGGACAGCTTCTGTGTTATAAAGGAAGGCAGTACATTTTGTAGGACTGGCACATGAGCCTTTTCTTGAGGTTCATGGGGCACCTGCTCTTTTGTCTTCAGATTTTCGCTGATCTTCTCCAGTGTCCCTTGCTGTGGCTTATCTGAGCATTAGAATTACAACTTAAATAAAAAACACTAACACCTAACAAAATATCGCATCGAAATTTTCTACTTCGAACCAATTCTCTTCCCAATGCCTCCCCTCACACCAGGGTTTATCCACCGGTCCTGAAAGAGTCATCCCCTCCTTTGGTAATGAATTCACAGGCACTGATAGTTCTGCATTACCTCGACTAAGTGGTATTATTTATGTGCCAGATTCAACATGGAGTATCCAATTGATGGAGGGAATGTGAAAACGGGGTACACTGAAGAATGGCTATATCCAATTCTGTCCCCACTTGACACTTCACAAACCTCCAGATAGAACCACTGAATAGCAGAACAGGGACCCCACATTCAGAGGCTGAAGCCTAGTTGCAGAACCCACTTTAGTGCTGCAGTTGAAGTCAGTTTACCTCAGTACAGGGATTCAATTGTGGAACTCCTCTGGTTTAGTGAGCTTAGTTGCTCATTGGATAAGCTTGAGTGGAGCCATTATCTTGCATCTTTATTTAGACCTGGCACAGCAACTTATTTCTTAGACATATGGGTGCTGGTTAGTAAAACAGTGTGCATATAGAGCAGAGTCATATGGACTTGAAACCTTAACTCTATTTCTCTCTCCACAGATGCTGCCAGGCCTGCTGAGTTTTTCCAGCATTTTCAGTTTATATTTCAGATTTCCAGCATCCGCAGTATTTTGCTTTTATCTCAGTGCATATATCGAACTTGTGTGCACAGTGACCTACTTTCTCCAACTCAGTGCTATATGGAGCAAGTGATGTGAACTCATGCAACTGGCTTGCTTCATTTTAATGTAGGCACCAGTATCAAACCAATATAAAAGGGGTATCAAACAAAATCTGTAAACTAAGACAATAGATTTAGATCAGTAATTCATTTAGTGTGCTTCTTGCAATGGCATCATAACCGGCTGACTATGCTATTACCTTATAAAAACTATAAATTATCTAGTTATCCTACATATACTGGAACAGTGCAACATGAATCAGCGTCAATTAAAATAAGATGATAAATCCTTAAAATATTAAAATACCTTTAATACTGGATGAAGCAAATTGTGTTTCATCAGTCCTGAAGCTTTCATCTGACACCAGATGATCATGGCTTTCATCTAGAGTATGTGCTTGGAAAGATCCGTAGTGATTCAATTCTTTAATGTCAGGGACAGGGATAGGAATCTCTGAGCTTCGTTCCTCTGACAGTACACAGGTCACAAGTTCATGATCAGTAGTAGGTTCAGCTTCAAGAAAAAATGGTTTCCTCTCACACTCTTGTACCATTTCCTCTACTTTTTCCAGATCTTCTCCTGCAAATGGTCCATAATTTTCATCATGTAGTTTCATATATAGGGGACTCTCAGTGTGAGGTTGCTGCTCCTTTGGACTATAAAATGGCATGCCACTGGTCTGCTGATACTCTTCGCTCATCCCACAGCTAATATTTGCAGATGCACTCAATTTACTTTTGCTGTAGTATTTGAGCTTTCTCGGACAATGGTTTGAGTTAACGGAACTCCGTTTTGAAGTACTGTGGGCTCGGACAGAGGGCCCATTCATTGCTAGAGCCCCTCTTCCTTTCCCCCTGTCTGGCAAATTATTACCTTCACTGTAAATCTTGCAGCCGGTTCTACTTAACCTGACAAAAAAAAAGAAAACTATTAAAATTATATCATCGAGAATTATCTAATTTTAAAGGCTGCCTGTATAAGAAAAGGTTTTTTTTTAAAATGAATGTAAATTATTGACTTGCCTGTGATTAATTAAACATCATTATTTCTGGTGTATATCTACTACTTGAGACTTAGTCAAGTGTATATTTTCACCACGTTCACTCATGTGAACCAAATGGACAAACTAAAATTTAACCATTGCAAAAGCAGTGTTCTTTTTTAAAGCTTTTTGTTGAAAAAATGTTGTGTTATTACAGAAAGCTTACTTGTAAGTCGTGGAGCCAAGTGTGTTAACGGAGGTTCTATCCTGTTGGAGCAGCAGGGAGGTGTGGCATGGTCCTGATCTAGCTTGACTAAACTCTGTCAAAATGTAGTGAGCACGTTGATAGGCCATTATGATGACACAAAACAGCAGCAAACTACAAAAAAAAATTGCATTGTAAATATTTCTCCAGCTAAATAACAAGGATAGGACAATAAATCAAAAATTTGCAGTTAACAAATGACACATTACTGTGAAACTAACTTCTTCTAATAAGTCCTGTTAATCCAGAGTATTTTCATGGGGAATTGCAAACTAAAACAGAGGGGACAATGCAATTTTAATGGGAACGTTATACAACACAGCTGATTTTCCTTCCCATTTGAATCCGTCCATCAGAATTTCGGGTACAGTGTACAATGGGCACCTGATTCACTTTTTTTTTTGTTTGTGGGATGTGGGCAGCGCTGGCTAAGCCAGGATCTATTGCCCTTGTTCAGAGGGCATTTTTAAGAGTCAACCACATTGCTGTGGGTCTGGAGCCACATGTAGGCCAGGCCAGGTAAGGGCAGCAAATTTCCTTCCCTAAAAGACATTAGTGAACCAGATGGGTTTTTATGACAATCAGCAGTGGTTTCTCGAATTGAGCTGGCAACTCTTAGGGGCAGGTGACTGTCCTTAACTGGGTGGCAGGCCTGGTGGCAGTGAATTCCAACCCTGGGTCCCACTGTCTGAAGTTGGGTCGCCACCCAACCACCATTTGGTACTGGCAGCTAAACCCCTGCCACCAATGAAAAATCCCACCCCAAGCAAAACAATGTGTACCCTGATGTTTATGAATCCTGGCATGAGAGATTTGGGACAGGGCTGGGAAAGCAATCAGTACAAATAGGGCAGAATTTTCCCGTCGTCGATTTGGGGCAGGGCCCGCTCACCGATGGGAAAATGACACGGGATGACGTCGGGAGGAACCCCTAACGTCATCCCGGTCCATTTAAATATTGAGGAAGGCGGGCGGACAGCGAAATCAGCTGTCTGCCCACCGACCTGTCAATGGCCAATTAAGGCCATTATCAGGATAATTAAGCTTCTTAAGTGCCCTGCCCGTCCAACCTTAAGGCTGGAGGGCAGGCCAAGAGCCCCAGCGGGCTTCTGATAATACATGAAATCTCATCCACTGATGAGATGAGGTTTCATGTCCGTTTTTAAAAACTTCAATAAAGTTTATGTGCTTCTTATTAACATGCCCCATCTCGTGTGACATTGCCACGAGGGGGACATGTTAATAATTTTAATATATTTTCTATTTTTAAAGATTTTTATACTGTCATTAATCTCCAAGACAACACTTAGTCTCAGGGAGATGTGCACTCTTTCGCGCGCATGCACGAAAGAGCGTACTTTTGACAGGTGGGGAATCCCTCCACCCCCCACACTTCCTGTCGGGCAGGTCGCTGGGTGGGCCTTAATTGGCCCGCCCACTCAAAATGGCGGCAGGCCCTGTTTCGGCGGCAGAGTTCGGCTGCCCGCCTGCCGCCGAGCCGGTGGGACCCGCCCGCCCATCAAGGTAAAAATTCTGGCCATAATTCTTCAAATGAAACCTGAACTTTTTGCCTTGGCTACAATCGGAAAATCCTCATTAGTTAGGAATTTGAATGCTTAAATCTCTCCATAATGAAAGAAACAAGGTGGCAAGACTCAGGTAATCAACATACAAAGTCAATATTTGGACTCCAGTCAGAAGCTTAATTTAGTATCTATTTAAATAGAAATAGCAGACAGAGAATGAACTGATCAGGTATTTTAAACAAGTTTGCTTTACAAGAGCACAGATAAAAAACAATTACTCAAAATAATATCACAAAAACTGTTGTCATTTTAAAACTGTACTTCAAGTATATTTAAGTTTCTTGTTAAATTTCTGACCAGCTAAAAAGGCAGACGATGATCCAGAATGGCTGCTCCCAACTGAGCGCTGGCACCAAGTCTGCACAAAGAGGTAACAGGTGATGTGGAAGAGTCACATTCAGAGTAAACTGAAACTGCAAGCCTCTTGCAGTTAAAAGTTGTAATTCACGGATCACCCAGGAAGTGGTAAAATCTGGTGTAAACCTGGACAGGGAAGAAAGAAATTTAGTCAAATAAAGCAACGTGACCAAATGGAACAAGTTTAAATCTAAATAAAAAAGCAGTGGGTCTATATCTGGCACTATACTGCACCACAGATATAGCCCACTTAACTCGTTAATCCTTCACTATCTTTTGAAAATTCCTTTTTTTCAATCTGCCATGTCTGCCTCCGACATTCGAAAAGATAGGCACACAACCTGCTCCCTAGATTGCTACTGTTTCCTGTCAGCAGCTAGCTAAAGGTTGGGGAAGCCATTATGGAGAGTGTCTCCCCTCTCCATTTGCCTCCCACAAGTAATAGGTGCTCCAGCTTCCATTCAGACCTTCCTACCCTCTGCAGTTCACAGCTCATCACCTGAGTACAGTGCAACTTGAAAACTATGCTACAGAGCAAGATGCACAGTGAATACTAACATGCCAACTATGAGCACCTAAACAAACACAGAAAATGCTGGAAATATTCAGGGCAGGCAGTGTCTACGAAGAAGAAAAAAAGAGTTAATATTTCAGGTCAATGACCATTCATCAGAACCCTCACCAGTTCTGATGAAAGGTCATCAACCTTTAATGTTAACTCCTTTCTCTCTTTACAGATGCTGCCAAACTTGATGAGTGTTTCCAGCAGTTTCCATTTTAATTTCAGATTTCCAACATTTGCAGTATCTTGCTTTTGTTTATAAGCACAAATTCTTCTCTCAGCAATCTTATTTGAGAGTTAAATACAGCTCACCAGAAGAAATGCACAAGCTGGACAGTTACTTAATTTTACTCTTGCAGCGTACGTTTAACATGAAGGAAATGGTTTCAAACAAAAGAAAATAGGAGATCCATATTTAGCAGGGATTGTGTTCCTAAGTGTCAGCCTTGAATCAGTGGCTGCATTCTTGCTTGAGTCAGGAGGTTGAAAGTTTAAACCCCTTTCCCAACACTTGAGCACATAACCTAGTATGACACTTCAGTGTAGTACTGAGGGTGTGCTGCTCTCTTGGAGGAGCCATCATTTGAATGAGGCATTTAATCAAGTTCCAAACTGTCTAGTCAGATGGATGACCCATAGTATTTCTGAAAGCACGGGGGGCCTCATATCCTTGCCAACATTTAGAATCATAAAATTACAGCACTGAAGGCGGCCATTCAGTCCGTGATGGTTCTCTGCAAGAGCAGTTTACTCCACTCTCCTTTCCCGATAGCCCTGGAAATTGTTTCTCTTGAAGTGCTTGTCTAATTCCCTTTTGAACCTGCTTCCACCACCCTCTCAGGCAGTGCATTCCAGGTCATAACCACCCGCTATCTCAGGTTTTTCTTCACATAGCCTTTGGTCCTTTGGCCAATCATCTTAAATCAATGTCCTCTGGTTCTTGACCCTTCCATCAACAGGAACGATTTCTCCCTATCTACTCTGTCTAGACCACTTCATGATTTGAAACCCTTCAATTAAATTTCTTCTCATCTTCTCTAAGAACAGCCCCAGCTTCTCCCAATTATTCCATGTAACTAAAATCCCTCAAAACTGGAAACATTCTCAAAAATATTTTCTGCACCTTCTCACCCTTGCTGAATTGCAGTGCCCAAAATGGGAACAATACTCCAACTGAGGCCAAACTGGTATTTTAAAAATAACTTCTTGCTTTTGTGGACTATGCCCCTATAAAGCCCAGGATCCCATTTGTCTTCTCAATCACTTTCTCAACCTGCCCTGCCAACTTCAATGATTTGTGCACATATACATCTAGGATACTCTGTCTTGCACTTCCTTTATAATTATAGCTTTTGGTTTATATTGCCTCTCCTCGTTCTTCCTACCAAAATGTATCACTTCACACTTCATTGCATTAAGTGCCATCTGCCATTCATCTTCCCATTCCACCAGCCCATCTATGTCTTCTTGAAGTCTATCACTATTCTCCTCAAAAGTCCACAATGCTTCCAAGTTTTGTCATCCACAAATTTTGAAATTGTGCTGTGCGCCCAAGTCCAGGTCATAAATATATGTCAATAAAAGCAGTGGTCCTAGTACTGACTTCTGGGAACCCCACTGTATACTTTCCTCGATCCAGTCCAAAACACAACCGTTCACCACAACTTTCTGCTTCCTGTCACTCATCCAACTTTGTGTCCACGCTGCCAATGTCCCTCCTATTCTATGGGCTTCTACTTTGCTGGAAAACTTATTATGCGGCACTTCATCAAGTGTCTTTAAGAAGTCCATGTGCACCACATCAACTGCATTACTCTCATCAACCCTCTATGACAGTATTGAATGGAGGCAATGGCAGTCTGGCAGAGTCCCATGCTGTCTCTTTTAGACAAGACCCACCAAATTAAATGCCACTCAAACTCTTAACTGTACAGCGGCAGGCCTTCTCCCAGGATCAAGGGCCAGGGTGGAAGTCCTGCCTGCCAAAATCTGCTGGCTAATCAGAGGCCAGCTGCTTTATTGAACAACAGCGCCATCATGGAGAGGGGGACGCATCTTTCCGATGCCAGATCTTTCAATTAGGCACTGAGTGTCTTTGAATGAAGGATTCTCCCCGCCCAGAAGCCTCAAACAACCTCAACTAGGTTTGTCTGTCATGCTCCCTGTATGGCGAATGCCAGCTGTGGCAGGATGAGGCCCTTAAGGGGGCATTAATTGCCCATTTAAGGGCCTCACGAAGGAAAGGCTGTCCACGGACTTAATTGAGAAGGTGGCAGTGTCGCCACCCACCACCCTCCCTGCCTGATTAAATACCCCAGCACCAAATCTGCCATGGGGAGGGCATTAAATATCAACCATTGTAGCCAGAAATACTTAACACCCAATCCTGCCCCCTTTTGAGCCGGGTCTCAGTTCTCACCACAATATCATGTTCCCACACTTATCCCTCAATCAGCACTATTAAAACAGAATATCTCGTCATTCGCTTGGTTGTGTGTGGGACCTTATTCATGAGAACAAAAAAAATAGGAGGTGTTGGCCATTCGGTCCTTCACCAAGTTCATGGTGGTCTCCTACCTCAGCAACGCCTTCCAGCACTATCTGGATTTTCCTTGTTTTCCTTAGTATTCAAAAATTTATCAATCTCTGACTTGAATTTACTCAACAACTGAACATCCACACCTCTTTGAGGTAGAGAATTCCAACATTTCACAACACTTTAGCCAAGGTAATTTCTCATCTCAGTCTTAAATGGCCAACCCCTTATTCTGAGACTGTAATCCCTAGTTCTGGTTCTCTGCAAGGGGAAACATCTTCTCAGCATCTATCCTGTTCAGCCTCTCAAGAATTTTATGTGTTTTAATTAGGTTTTCTCTCATTGTTCTAAAATCTAGGAAGCATATCCTAGTCTACTTGATCTCACCTTATAGGATAACCCTCCCTCCGGCGAATAAGTCTGCTTAATTTTCCATACACTCCAAGGCAAGCATATCCTTCCTTAGATAAGACCACTAAAACTGCATACAATACTCCAGAGGTGTGGTCTCATCAAGGTCCTATACAATTACCTTAAGACTTCCTTACTCCATATTCCAATCTGTAACAAATATCTATAGTTCACAGCTCATGTTAATATTTTAGAGGTAATGTTTAGTACTTGGAAGATAAAAGTTTAACTGTAAAAAGTGGGATAAACTAAAACAGGTTAGTGTCTATTACACTTAAAAGGTTAGGACCATGTTGACTTAAGGGTCTTTCCGAATCCCCTTTGCCTGAGACCCCTTCAACCTCGTCCTCTGTCACTGCAGAGGGAGCAGCTGCCCCACAATAAGACAGCCAAAGTAAGCCAGGGTCTGCCAGACCTCAGGTCTCCAGATGACGGCCGCCAAGGTAATCTGAGACACCAGGACCAACTGGTCAGCAGACTCCCTCCATCCCTGCTGCAGATGTTGGAGAGGATTTATAAAAACGGAAAGGAAAATTAAGAAATACTGAAATCACAATTGCTGCACGGTTGCACTATTGAATGTCACAAAGATCAAACTTATGTAAATATATTCACTTTAATAATGTCCAATGTGTTGTTTTTTTTGTAGTCCTTAAGGCTTAGCGCTCCCCCAACCCCACCTATCCCCCAGAATGAGGTATCTGCAGGGAGGCAAAGGTATATATGCAATGGCCCTTGCAAGCCATACAAGCACTGTCCTGTGTAAGCTAGGCCTTTGGCCTTCAAGCCCCATGAGTTCCAGGGCCCTAGCATTGCAAGACTACATGCTGGGGTTCCCCTTCAGTGTCCAGTTGAGATGACTTGCATCTCCACCCACCCCAAATGACCCACCTCCCGTTCAGCATCTTGAGATCTCCATCATGAAGCTCTGCATAGTTGCGACCAGCCCAGCAATGGTTCACTCCAAAACCTTTTCCCCTCCCCCAGTCACCCACACCCTGTCCCCCAGAACCATTGACTGCCTCTGGTAGAACTTTGGACCTCCCCATCATCATCCTTCAACCCTCCCCCATCACCTTCGGAAATGTCCAGAATAACACGAGGTCCCTTTCTTCCCAGTGAATTCCACGCCTGTTACCATTGACTTGCCCGCCCTCATCCTGCCCACCCCCAGAAATAGTGTTCATCTCTGCATTCCTTCCAACAACCCTCGGTGCCCCTTCACTCGACATCGTTGCATCTTCACTCTCCCACCCTACTGGCTCCCTCTGCCCTCTAACCCTCACCATACCCTCCTACCACGGTTACCCTCAGTTTGCACCCCAGGAGTCCACCATTGACTCCACCTACTCTTCCCTGTGAAGACCGTCACACCTCTGCACCCACCCATATTCCTTCAGACCTCTGCACCCCCGACCATATCCCTTCAGACCTGAACATGTACCACCCCCTGCCTACAATGCACCACAACCCTTACCACCCTCCTACTCCATTCCAGCTGGCATTGAGACACCCCCTCCAATTCCCTCTTCCCCCAGCACCCCCAACCTCCTCCGCCCCCATCTAGACTTGAACCCCGCACCACCTTTTCATTCCTTTCCCGCCCTTTTTTTCAACCCCCACCCCCGCAAACCCCTTAACAGACTCTCGCTGCCCAGCAGTACCTCCTGCAGTCTTCCAACTGCGGGGGAAGGGTCCAATCCCTGGATGATGGTCCAAACCCTGGTTGAAGTTGCTGCGCCAAGAACAACCACCTCCTGGATGCTGCTGCACGGAGAAGATCTGCATGGTTGATGCTCCACCCACCCAGTGCTGCAAATGATGCTCCAGTTCCGGTGACTTGAAGCTTCCATCTTCACTTGGGATCTTTGAGAGCTGCCCAAAGCCTTCTTAAGGTAAGTCCCGACTCTTACACGCCACGTTTGTCCAGGTGTGCTCTGGTCTGGCACGATTTCTCGCTGGCATCGCAGACATTCGGGCGTGGAGGGCATCCGTCTGCACCCCATTTGTGGGACGCACATCAGCTTCATGCCAGCCTCTGGCGGGAAAGGTGACCCGCCATGGTGGGTAGTAATGGATGATCCCACTGTCATTTCACGCTGGCGTGAAACCGATTTTTGGACCTCCTGCTGCATTCTCCGGCATTAAGCCCACCATAGTTGGGCATGGGAAAACCAGCCCGTGGTGTCTACAGTACTTGCAAAGAAGTGCAGTCCAGAAAGATGTTTTGTTTTGGGAATTAGAACTAAATCAATTTAAAAACAGTGAACCTTGAAAGACTACATCGTCATGGAGATGGGTGGGACTTAAGAAGGTTCTCTGGTTCTGTATCTGTATATTTGCTGGGAGGTGTCATTTACAGTTTGGACTTCCGTGTGGTTTGCAGCTGGCAGAGAAGACCTGGGAGCCATTTATTGCTTGGTGCAGCCAGGAGACTGGAGTTCGAAGAAACCCAGGGCAGCGCCAGCTTAGTGAAGCTAGCAGTCTGCGAAAGAATGGATGGAATTGTGTCAGTAATTAGAGGCAGGAGTGCAGCTCTGTGAATCCTGTGGAACACAATCTCAGGAGAAGGGACTGAACCATTGGAAGCAAGCAGTCGTTGTTGCAGAGTTGGAATGGCTTTCGAGGGAATTCAGAGGCTAGATCTTCAAAAGTTAAGAGCGCAACTCGCTTGTGAGGGAGACCATTTTAATGAGATTTTGTCATTCTCTGTGGTCACTGACATCTGGGTGGGTTGTTGAGAAATCCATGGTCAGTCTTGGTCGCATCTGCCATTTAATTGCAATGTGGTGTGTTTGACTACAGTTTGCTTGCTAATTCATACTTACCTCTTGTTAATTCTGAATGTTAAGAGTATAAGATAGATATTGTAGATTGGTTGATTTTTCTGACTTTATATGGTAAAGTTTATTTTGTTTGTTTAAAACCATGGAACCCTTGAGGTTTCATTCTCTTAGTAAGTATCCGGGATTTCAAACTTCGCCTAGTTACTGGTTCCTAACTGGATTGTAACAAATCCCTTTGTAATAAAAGTTAATCTACAATTTATTTCCTAATTGCAGCATATTAACATGCTTAAAGACAACCAGATCCCTCTGAATATCAACATTTCCCAGTCTCTATTTAAAAATATTCTAATTTTTAACTTTTCCTACAAATGATGATAACTTGGCATTTCTCCACGTTATATTCCATCCCCACGTTCTTGCCACTCAATTAACATGTCGATATCATTTGCAGCCTCTTTTCGCCTTCTTCAAAGCTTACTTTGTACTGCCAGAAAACTTTGATACATTACACTCATCCAAATCATTAATACAGGCTATAAATAGGCTGTCGAAGCTCTTGATCCTTGTTGTACCCCACTAGTTATCAATGGAAAATGATCCAATTATTCCTACTCTGTTTTCTGTCCATTAACCAAGCTTCAATCCATATGAACATGTTACCCCCAATTCCATGAACCCTAATTCTCTACTACTTATGCTTTCAGAAAATCCAAAGATACTACATATTCCTTATCTGCTTTGCTAGTTACAATTTTAAAAAACTCAAAACACAATTTGCTTTTCATCAATCAGTAGTGGCTGCCAGTCGTATCCCTAATAATATATTCTAATATTTTCCCTACTACTGATGTCAGGCTACCTGGCTTATAGTTTCCTGTTTTCTCCCTCCCTCGTTTATTGAATAATGGGGTTATGTTTGCTACTTTCCAATCCACAAGGGCCATTCTATAATCTAGGTTATTCTGAAAGACTGAAACTGATGCATCCACTATTTCTGCAGACAACTCTGTTAAAACCCTGAGATGTGGGCCATCAGGTCCAGGGGATTTGTCGAATTTTACGTATATTAATTTCTTCAGTTCTATTTCTTTACTAATTTAAGCTCCTCATTCACACTAGACCCTTGGTCTCTCATTATTTCCAGAATGTTTTCTGTCTGTATTCTATCATGAAGACAGATACAAAGTATTTGTTTAGCGTCTGCAATTTCCTTATAATTTCTCCTGTCTCTATCTCCATGTTTAATCTCGCTAATCTCTTATTACCTAATCCATTTTTATATCTCTTACTAATTTACTCTCATTCTATTTTCATCATCAATTTCATGGCCATCCTTTGTTGAATTCCAAAATCCTCAGTTACTGTACTTTTTGGCAACAATATAAACATTCCTTAATCTAATCCTAAATACTTTCTAGACTGCTTTCTCCATTATTCTTTATGTGGGGGACTAAGACCTCACACTATATTTTTATAAAATATATAGAGATATGCTCATTGCTATTTCTAATATTTTAAAACTAAACAAAGACTTTCAAAATGTCTGAACCCAAGTCTGTTTGTGACCCCCCCCTCCCTCGAACAGAAGAAGCTACCTGGCAGTTTCTGGAAAATTTGCAACTCGTTATCTCTGAGGACTCAATAATAACTACCCGTGAACTGTACAGCTCAAATTCAAAGAGAGCTATACAAATGCTATCTGCATTTAATAACCCAGGCTGGCAAGGAGATGGATCATCTGCTAAGACAAAGGCCCTACAACCTTCCTTTCAATTCCTAATGGCTAAGACATTTAACAGTCGTTGGAATCCAGACAATGGATACACATCCATTGACAAAGATGGTGGAGAGGTGGGAGTCATGTGAAATGGGCCTCTGGCTTATGGAACAAGAAATATTGCCTTGCTGAACTGAAAACCTCAGTCTGCCGTTTACCATCTAACTAGTAGCCTCACAGGCAAGGAGCTCTGCCCAGGAGGAATAGCTAGTCCCCCACCTACACTGCTCCTGCTGGGAATTCTGTACTGTCACTACAAGACTGATTCATCTGTATGCCTATCTCATCTTGTGAAGTCAACACCACGGGAAAAGTGAATTCTACAACATCGGTTTTCAGCCCACCAACCCTTGTGAAGGAATACCTCATTGGATTTTGATTCTGTACTCTGGAACTCACGTGAACTAATATTTATTTTCTCTGTGGTCTCTGTACTGTAAAACCTTCTTTTCTTTATCCCTCTCTTTACTGTCTGTGTGGAGGTGACATTGCGACCTCTCTTTTGCAGTTTGAATGTGTGCAATAAACTAACCCTTTTTTAGTTTGTCTTATCTCAAGTTTGCTGTGGGGTTATTAATAGAAATTGGATCACACAAAAACCGAGGGGTTGGGAAATACACCACCACTAATAAAGAGGGAAACAAATCAAAGCACCTTTCAGTTTACGGACGGGTGGTGAAAGGAGAAATTAATGCTGTTTGAATCCACCCCTCCTAACCCCACCCCAACCATCACTAACACTTAAGAAAATGTATATTTGTTCCAAAATCATGAAATATGTACTAATTGTCTTCAGAATTTCTCTACATTGCAATAACAATTAAACTTAAGAGTACTTCATAACCTGCGAGATGCACTGGGTGAGACTATGATAGATGCCACATAACTGCAAGTTCTTTCTCGAGCCTACAGCACCCCTGAGAACCAGCAGTCTGAGAAAGGAGACTTTTATACCATCAGTCTGAGATGGATTCAAAATTTTATTCCCAGAATTGGAAAAGGAAATTGTAACTAATTGACAACCCAATCCAGTCTTCTGACATTTGAAGTGTGTCTTGGCATTAACAGAATGAATTGCATTGGTGATCAATAACTGGGTACTTTGCTCACCTAAAACAATGACAAAGTGAGTTACTTAGAATATTATTTAAATACAATGGCTAACACTCACTAATTCACAGTTTCCTGGCTACTGCTACTATCCACCTGAAGCAAATGCAAATCTCAATTGTTCATTATCCATCATGTGTACTTACACAATGCTGATCTCATGTGAAGAATTAGCATCCAGTATGAATGATTCACATTTCAGAATCTGAAACCCAAATCCTTGACATTTGTATCCATTAATGCTCATCGAAATCACTGTGACAGTCAGTGCTCCAACGTTTTCAACCTTAAAGCTCTTTCTGATAGTCAGGTTGAGTTCACTTCCTTTTGACTCTGAAATCAAGAGAATTTAGTAACTACGGTATTCTCAGATATAAATTTCAACATCATACATGTCATCAAGTTCATTGGTAAGTCTTGGGGTGAAGTCCAACATTAAATGCAGTTTGGCGCAAGATTTGGCCAGAATGTATGCATGCTTTTCCTGGGTTTACAAAAATGCTCTGAGTCTCTGGATTACTAGTCCAGTGACAATACCACTACGTCACCACCTCCCCCTAATGAGATGCAGTCAATCATTCAAGATATGGACCCCATGGTAAATCACAGCTCCAGTATTTGCCATGACTTGGATAAATCCATTCAATATTACAAAGCAATTGCCAGGGGAAGGCAGGGGTTTTCCAAGAAAACTAGGATGAACCAATTTTTGAAGAAAAGTCAACCATCAGCTTCTAGCAGCTTAGCTGCTCCGTCCTCCAGTTGTGGCTAACAAGTAAGTCAGATAACAATGAGTCTTTTACAGACTCACTAAAATAATCTTCAATCACCACCATACTGCACGGTACTTTAAGTGCCAATAAAAACAATTTTCATAATATTTTGTCACTTATTCATTTGTTTCTGTGTTTAATGCATACATAAATTACATTAAATATGGGCTTTTAATCTAAAAAAATTGCAGGTCAGGAACGTAACTCACCCTTATTACATATTTTCTTATGGGAAAGTGATTTTTGTTTAGGACGTTTTCATTTAGCATGCCATTTTTAAGGGAGCCATTAGGATTGCTAAACGAGGGATGGCTGTAAACATCTACTACACCTTCTCCAAGTTCATAAATCCTTCCCGGAGTGTGGTGCCCAGAATTGAACAATACTCCAGCTGCTCCTCACCAACGTTCTATAAACATTTAACATGACTTCCTTGCTTTTGTACTCTGTGCCTTTATTAAAAAGGCAAGGATTCCATATGCTTTTTTTTTTTAAAAAAGCCTTCTCTCAACTTATCCTGCCATCTTCAAAGATTTGTGTACATGCAGCCCCAGGTGTCCAACTTTCTACTTGAGTGGATAATCTAGGAGTGTCGCATTGTTGGAGATGCTGTCTTTCAGATGAGGCATTAAACCAAGGCCTACTGATGCCAGACAACTTGCCCTGACACACTTTTGCTCCCCGTTTGGAGAAGCTTTCCCTTGCTGCTGCTCACCTCCACAGCCAGACCTCCAAACATGTCACCTAGAATTGGGGCCATGGGGAGGGAAAGGGGTTGCCTTTATGCATTCCCTCTATCTGCCATTTGCATTGCACAGTGCTAATTTAGTTAAGTGAAGGAAAAGTCTACCTTCTCTTTTTGAAGTTCATGATGCTTTTAAATGGCATCAATACCCAATTTACGACCACCCAATCAACGAAGTGCCAATTAATAACACGAGTAACACTGGCAGCTGGTTTAATCTCATTCAGAGCATGTGGAGTCATGGAACAAATAGCAGCATGGCTACAGCAGGGGTTAAAGGTAGATACTTCAGCTGGAGGAAAGTGGGATGTGGGTGTTCTACAGGAAAGGGTGCTGGGACCACAGCTGTTCATGATTTACAAAAATATTTAAATAACTACTTAGGAATAGGGAGCATAACTTCAAAATTTGTGGATGATACCAATTTAGGGGTATAGCTAATACTGAAGAAAATTGCAGCATAATGCAAGATGACGTTAATAAGCTTGACGATTGGGCATATAAATTGCAATGAATGTCAATACAGTTAACTGTGAGGTAGGAGGAATAGGGATGTTGCATACTCCTTGGAGAATAAGAATCTAAACCGGTAAAGGAGCAAAGGCACCTAGAGATACACATTCACAAATAAAAACTAGCAATGAAAGTTAACAAGGCCATAAAAAGATAAAAAAATAAAGTCACTGGTGTTCATTTCTAGGGCAATAGAACTGAAAAGCAGGATATTTGTTAAACTTACATAGAACTTTAGCTAGACTACACTTGGTGTACTATGTTCAGTCTGGTCTACATTTTATCAAAAGGATATAGAGGCAATGGGAGAGAGTGCATGAAGGTTTACAAGAATGACACCAGAGCTTAGAGGCTTTAACTACTGGAAAGGCTGAATGGGCTGTGACTCCTTTTTCTAGAAAAGAGTATACTGAGGTCTGGCCTCTTACAGGTCTCTTGTGGGGAGTCCAAAACTAGGGGCTATAAACATAAGATCGTTATCAATAAATCAAAGAGGGAATTCAGGATTGGCTGCTTTACTCAGAAAATTGTTAAAAATGTGCAAACCTGCTACCACACGGAGTTGTTAAGACAAAGCTAGTTAAATACATAAGGGAGAAAAGAATAGGAGGATATGTTGATGGAGTTAGACAAGTAACGAGGCTGGAGGCATGTAGGGAGTATAAACACTGGTATTGATCAATTGGGCCGAATGCCCTGTTTCTGTGCTGCAAATTGTCAGATTAAATCAGTGCATTCAACACACTTCAGTTTCAGATCAAAAGCTTCACATTATCTTAGGGTATTTGAGTTTGCTCCAGCACAGAGGCGTTTTTGAAGGTGCCAGCCATTACTCATAATACTCACGTCCTCTGAATTAGAAAACTCATGTTCCACTCCAGAGACTTGAGCACATAACCTAGGCTAACGCTTCAGTGTAGCACTGAGGAAATACTCTGTTGAGAGGTGCTGCCTTTTGGATGAGAAGTTAAACAATCCCAAGAGAACAATCCCATGGGAAAGAGTTAGGGAATTGTTTTGGTTAATGTTTATTCTTCGCCCCCAACATCCCTAAAACTGGATTATCTTGTCATTGGAACCGTGCAATGTGCAAACTGGCTACCATGTTTCCTACATATATTACAAGTGACAACAATTTTAAAAGTACCAAGTGACTGTAAAGTGTTTAGGGACATCTCGAGGTCATGAAAGGTTCAAGTTTTTTCCCTATTGTCAAGTTTTTCAGTGCAAGGAGCGCACTGAACTTCATGGAGAATACATTCTCCTGGCTTGAAATGCATCGAGTCTTGTATTAACCCAGTTTTATCCCTTTCTTACTATCTTTTTACCTACTGGGCTACCCAGTTTTATCCCTTTCTTACTATCTTTTTACCTACTGGGCTAGATAGCATTTTCTTTCTCAACACTCGTCACCAATGTCAGATGACATTAGATAAGGGGTGGCTCATTTATCAAGGAAGCTAGTTAACATGCTACAACCTTTCACCCAGTCTTCCTTAGTTAGGAATCCACGAAACTAGCCGTTTTCAAGTTTTCCTACGTGGTCAACATTCAACAAATACTGGCACACACCATGTAAATACCAACTGTTCTACAGACTTCCCCTCAGTTTTAGTTTCAAAAGACAATGACAGCTGTCAGAAGATAAACAGAGCCATCCCTACAGGAAGCCCAAGGGCCCCAGTTTGAAACTTAGAGACATGGAGCAATCCAAGTTTGAATAAGGCATGACTGCAATTTGAAACAAGGCCTCTTAATTGAGAACAAATGTTGCTAGGCTTATGAAAGAAAAACATTCAGAGAATATTTCTGAGAACTTTGACTTAAACTGCACAAGTTTCACTGTTGAATTATGCTTGTTATGCAGGGAACTAAAACAGGCTGACGGATTCAAAAAGGCAACTTTCATATAAAAATAAATGACATCAGTTTGGCTCTGCTTAATCAGAACTAGTTTCAACATTTGTTTCAGATACCTACTGCCTCTACATTCCATTAGCGTGGATTCCGGCACCTTAAATCGAAGTGAGCCCACTGCTCCGGGCAGTTTTCCTCCTACTTTCAGCATTTCATTAGCCCCAAAGCCTTCCACCGTCAGCACATCAAGTATAGTAAGATTGTTTCTTTAAAAAGAAAAAGCATAATTTCATACATGCAGCAATTTTGGATTTAAAAAAAAAAATCAGACTTGCACTTAATAGGGGCACCTCACAAACAGAAAAATTCTTAAAACCACTGTTTAACTCAGGAACTGGCACTCAGTGTTAACTCAAAAAAAGACAGGGCAAAAAGGAAATCTGTACTTCCATTCAGTTAATCTAGCAGTTACATCATAACTCTGTTCTGCTGATATAATACAACTCTAACGGACATTTTATACTCTCTAAATTGAGGAATCTGTTACAAACTTACCTACGTAATAACACATTACGAAGAGATAGGCTTTACATTATGGTGCAACGTAGTGCTAACCATATCACAATGGATACTTAAAACATCTGCAGTAATTCACTCAAAATTAGGTATTCACATTTCTTTTTCTTAAAGATGAATTTTACCTTATCAATATGAGCGATGTCACTAAATTGTGGCTTATTGGCGTGAATTCAACACCAATCTTCCTCATCTCTCGAGGCTGTAAATTCAACTGAAGAATCCCAGCACTCGGTCTGCTGTCCAATTCCATCTGTTTGTAACTCTCCATACTCTATTTCATTACAAACATCACAAAATTATTTTTTCCATACCATGATGGAAGATTTGCTTTACTTAAGCACATTAGCATGCTAGTCATTATAGTCAGACCAGTGATCTGAGTTGTGAAGATGGATGTTATTTTTTAAATAATATTTTTGGAAATATGGTGGTATTCAGGGAGGACGGGTGGGAGGGAGGGAGTGTGTGTGAGTGAGTGAAAATTAAACTGCGAAAGGTTAGTAAAAACCACTTGTCTGTGGGAGCAGAGATGAAAGGTAAAGGATGCTAAATGCATGTATTTGTAATGAGGAGCTATGTTGAATGTACGAGTCAATAGCTTGGGTTTTAGAATTTGCATTAGGTGATAGGTAAGGACTTGACTTTCAGCTGTTGAATTTCAAAGGAAGTTTGGAAGTGACAAGGGACTTTTACAACTTACAAAGGTTTCATAGTTAAACAAGGGAAGGTTATTAAATTTTATTTTACCTGAAAGTGGAGGCAATAGGAAAACATGAAAGATTTTTATATTTTGAAAAAAATTGATCTCAGAGGGGTGCTTTGAACAATGGAGCCTAAGATCAATGGGAAAAAGGATATTTAAAGAAAGATGTTTTGTACAGTTGTGTTGGCTGCGTGTGGGAGATGTCCTGAGTCTAGCTCTGTGCTGAGAAATGTTGCAAATTTGAAGCAGTCATCAGTTTCAATGGACAAAAGTCCGTTTTCAGAAAGCAGTCTGTTTCTGAACTTCCTTCTGTTTCACAGCAGAGTGGAAGGGAGTGAGAAATCGTGTGGTATACTTTATTTAAGTAGCAGCTGTTTTTACCTTGGGTAATATTACTGGATTTTTATGGTTAAAAATCTATGAGAGCTGTTGCCATGTAGTTTGTTTCTGTGTTTTGACCAAGTGAGTTTTTTATAGGAATGTTTTGTAAGACTGTTTAACTGTGTAATTTTAATCTTGCATGTTTAAGCTTTTTTCCTTCTTGTTAATAAATCTTCTAATTTTAAAATTCTAGAAGTGTTACTGGGATTCTATGCTCTGGGATCAGCAGTTTTCCCCTCATTTTCAAAATACAAAAAACAATTTGTGATCAATAAGACATGTTTCCCACTGGGATTTGGCTTGCTCAGCAAATAACATCAGCTGCAGTTGTAACAGTTATCAGTCACCTATATTATATAACTCAGAAAACGCTAAATTAATTATATTAACTACTTCAAGGAAAACTCATTGTGGTATTTTAACTGTGTATGGGTTCACACTGGTGGTTCCCATGCACAAGAGGTCTCTCATTAACTATCAAGTGGGGAGGAAGAAAGGAGGTAACAAAAAACAGGTGAGGGGAAGAAAATTGGAAGATAAATCATTGGGCTGAATTTGCTTTCAGGAACGAAGGAATGGCGCTCGCCATTTACCTCTGACAGCTGCACACAGATTTTCTGCGCACTAGTCAACAGAGATTTCCTCTAATCTGGCATATTTTCCAGTCTACAGTAGACCTGTAGTGTCTATGCCAAAGCAGAAGTACAAAACAGAAAAATAAAGGTTTAAATGGTGTACAGAAAAGGAAATAAATATTGGGAAATACAGATGGCATTAAGGAGAGATAAAAGAGATATTAAAAGTAAAAGCAGTTGAAATAAAAACAAAAAATGCTGGAAATACTCAGGTGAGGCAACATCTGTGGAAGAAGAAACAGGGTTAACTTTTCATGTGATGACCCATCAACAGACTCAGTAAGTAAAAAAAAGGTTTCTTTTTAAAAAGTCTTTAACACTAACTTTCTTCTATGGGAATGAGATTCCATGCTTGTAAAGTTATTTTTGCAGGGCTAGAGAGCTTGTTCAGCAGCAACGAGCATTTACCATGCTGTTAAAACCTAACTTTTTACTGAATGCACCGGCCTTAACTTTATATTGGTTTTAGTGTAGTACTGGTGGGCAAATACCACAAGTTCATGATATTGCAG
This sequence comes from Cetorhinus maximus, assembly GCF_964194155.1. Classification (NCBI taxonomy): domain Eukaryota; kingdom Metazoa; phylum Chordata; class Chondrichthyes; order Lamniformes; family Cetorhinidae; genus Cetorhinus; species Cetorhinus maximus. Next base: position 65,541,461 of record NC_135879.1, on the reverse strand, counting down.
TCATGTCATGTCAGTGCGAAATTCATTGGCAAGTAATGCAACAGCACACCCTGTGACGGAACACTGTATTTCTAACAGCAGCTTCCACATTTAATTGCACATGCGCGTACTCCAGAACTTGTTGCCAGACTTTCTCCATTATAATGGAGAGTACCAACAGCCTCACCGTTATACTCATCATAAATGTCAGACCATTTGGTCACGTTCACCCCTAGGAATCAGTTTCAGGGCAGCTTTAGTACAGATCATGGAACATTTTTCCACAACTTTTTGTGAGGAGGTAGCTTAAATGTTATACTGAAAAGATGAAAAATAAAAACAAAGTTTCACACACTTAATCACACACTCTGCATCACGATGCTGCATTTAAACACAGGAAGTATTAGAAAAACATATGGAATTGAACTTGCCTTACTGCCAGGGGGCTTTACCAGTCTAAATTCATTTGCTGTGACACTAATATCTTGTCTTCTTAGCTTGTACCTTTAAAAATTAAATAACTGAATTATCTGCCAGACCCAAATAAAACTGTTGTGAAAATAACTTGCAATTACAGGCTCAGGTTAAAGGCGATAGTGTATGTACAAATTTTGTTTCCCTTTTGTCTGTATTCTCACTACATTATTGGTAATTCATAGATTTGCCACTTGAGAATACCTGAAAAACCACTGTGACTAACCATACTTTCTCGCTGCTACGGGCATTGGTTTTGCCACATTATTTAAACTGTCTCAAAATAATAGGTCAAGGCAGTGTCAAGTTTTAGCCTCAGATGGCAAAAACGGCATGTAGTTGAATCACAGGGGACAGTGGGTCTCATCTTCGGTTACCAGTTAAGTGCAGAGAAGGCTGATCTCAGTCAGGGGGCAACAGGGGTCCCACAAATCATCTTAGTTGGGTTGGGGAATGGATGAAACGGATTAAGCACCAGGGTTTCTGCTCTTCATTATCCAGAGACCCCTGTTGGAAAGTAGTCATGCAGATATTAACTTGGCTATGATGTTCCACAATACTAACTGCCTAAGCTTGTGGTACAGTTACAGGAATAGCCTTTATGAGAGAAGCTAGAGGGAAAACAGCCTCATGGAAACAAACTTCCAGTAGGAGACAAAACCATAGAAAGATTAGAACTTTGAAACTAAGAAATGCTACAACTTTGTTTGCATATGCAAAATTTGAGTGGGTGGCAAGGGTGGTTTTTATGTTTCATATTATTCATCAGTTAAATACATTTATGTGGATGAGTAGCAGAGGACAACATGGAATGCTTAAGACCAATTTAAGACCATAAGACATAGGAGCAGAAATTAGGCCATTCGGCCCATCGAGTCTGCTCCACCATTCAATCATGGCTGATAAGTTTCTCAACCCCATTCTCCCGCCTTCTCCCCGTAACCTTTGATCCCCTTACCAATCAAGAACCTATCTATCTTGGTCTTAAATACACACAATGACCTGGCCTCCACAGCCTTCTGTGGCAATGAATTCCACAGACTCACCACTCTCTGGCTAAAGAAGTTTCTCCTCATCTCTGTTCTAAAAGGTCTTCCCTTTACTCTGAGGCTGTGCCCTCGGGTCCTAGTCTCTCCTACTAATGGAAACATCTTCCCCACGTCCACTCTATCCAGGCCTTTCAGTGTTTTGTAAGTTTCAATCAGATCCCCCCTCATCCTTCTAAACTCCATCGAGTATAGACCCAGAGTCCTCAAACATTCCTCATGTGTTAAGCCTTTCATTCCTGGGATCGTTCTCATGAACCTCCTCTGGACCCTCTCCAGGACCAGAACATCCTTCCTGAGATACGGGGCCAAATATTGCTCACAATATTCTAAATGTGGTCTGACCAGAGCCTTAAAAAGCCTCAGCAGCACATCCCTGCTTTTATATTCTAGTCCTCTGGAAATAAATGCCAACATTGCATTTGCCTTCCTAACTACCGACTCAACCTGCAAGTTAACCTTAAGAGAATCCTGGACTAGGACTCCCAAGTCCCTTTGCACTCCAGATTTCTGAATTCTCTCCCCATTTAGAAAATAGTCTATGCCTCTATTCTTCCTACCAAAGTGCATGACCTCACACTTCCCCACGTTGTATTCCATCTGCCACTTCTTTGCCCATTCTCCTAACCTGTCCAAATCCTTCTGCAGCCTCCCTGCCTCCTCAATACTACCTGTCCCTCCACCTATCTTTGTATCATCTGCAAACTTAGCCAGGATGCCCTCAGTTCCTTCATCTAGATCATTAACGTATAAAGTGAAAAGTTGTGGTCCCAACACTGACCCCTGCGGAACTCCTCTAGTCACTGGCTGCCATCCTGAGAAGGACCCCCTTGTCCCCACTCTCTGCCTCCTGCCAGATAGCCAATCTTCTATCCATGCTAGTACCTTACCTCTAACACCATGGGTTCTTATCTTACTGAGCAGCCTCCTGTGCGGCACCTTGTCAAAGGCCTTCTAGAAGTCCAAGTAGATAACAGCCATTGGCTCTCCTTTGTCTAACCTACTCGTTACCTCCTCAAAGAATTCTAACAGCTGTTAGAAATCAGCTATTTTTCTAGTTGAAGTACAGTTATAATGAAAAAAATGCTGTTTACCAATTCTTCAGCAGACCTAAAACCTCTTCTGGATTCGGATAGTGAGCAACTGGCATTATCTGCACTGTAACTGGTAGATCTGATGGGTTCTTCAAAACAAAGTGTTTCACCTGAAACATGAAAAAACAGAACATTACACTGGCAACTTAAAAAAAGTTAAAAGTTCTTAAAATTATGTACTGGTTTGTTGAAAACTCAGCACTTAACATCGCATGAGTTTGGCCATTCACAACAAGTAAATAGGTAAACACACACACACCACACAAATCAGCTAGCAACGCCATTGGACATTCAAGCCAACAACTTTGAGTGTGAAGTTTCTTTATGGCAAAATTCACTGAAATTTAAAAGAAAAGCATTAGGAAGAATTTTACCAGGGACTTGGAGGCGAGGTTGGAAATGGGAAAGGACCCAGAAAATAGCGGAGAAAGACACCATGCCAGCTCCTCAATGTGCTCCTATTTTGACACAGCCGACGGTAAATGCTGAATTGTTCAAATCCCAGAGGGAAACTTGAAATAACTGTCATAATCCTGTTTTGCAATTTGTAATTTTGAGATGCAGGCTTTGAATTCAGTAGGAATATGACCACCAAATCTCGTGGTTTTTATATAAAATGAAATTAAACATTTATTAATTTAGCAACAAATTAAACACATACATATGGCTACAAATTACTACTATAATAACTTTTTAACAAATCTCAAAGTTAATCACCCCCAAGTAAATCTCCACTAAGGCAACAGTAACCTATAGACTTTAAATAGACACCAGGCAAAGCACATTTGTTCTTACGAATTCCAAATGAAGCTCCTTTGCAAGTTGGTTGGAGGTATAAAGGCTGGTTAGGTCTTAAATGCCTCTACCTTACACACACACACACAAATTTTCCATTATATCACTAGGTCTTTTGAACTTCAGTTCTTCTAACAATAAAACCCCTTTAAATGCACCAATTTTAGTAGTAAGTTGAAAAAATAAACACATTGTTTAGCTTCTACCAGCTTGGTGCAAGATTTTACCCAGAGTCTTGAATGGTTTATTCAACAAATGCAAATGAACAGTTTACCTTACTGTTCACCCAGTTAACATCTCAAAACTACTACACATCAAAGCACCCAGACTAGCTGGCTTTAATCCAATTGAGACACACACAGACACACACCTAGACACAAAGCCCCACTAGAATTCTATTTTAAAAAACAATTTCCAATAACATTATACACATTAATATCTCTTCATGACAGATCCCACTTCCTCCTCCTACTTTCCTGAAGGCAGCTTCCGTGTAATGACAAAAGCCAACCCAGCAGTGGGAAGCCAATTAATTATGTTAAATGGGCAATTAGCAGCAAATTTCCAAGGGCAATGCATTTCTGTGTCTGAAATTGAAGATGGCTGATGAAAAGAAACCAGCTCTCAAGAAAGGAGCCAAGAAAGCCTTAAAGAAACCGGAGGCAAAGGGCGACAAGAAGCGGCAAGTGTCGAGGAAGAGGAGTTATTCCATCTACACCTACAAAGTGATGAAGCAGGTTCACCCCGACACTGGCATCTCCTCCAACGCCATGAGCATCATGAACTCGTACGTGAATGATATTTTCGAGCGCATCGCAGGTGAGGCTTCCCGCCTGGACCATTACAACAAGCGCAGCACCATCACCTCCGGGAGGCCCAGACCGCCGTGTGCCTGCTGGTGCCCGGGGAACGCCGTGTCGGAAGGGACAAAGGCGGTGACCGAGTACACCAGCTCCAAATAAACTCCACAAAGGGCTGAAAAACATTCAATTCTGAGAGTGCAACGGGGGCCCTCCTGCTGTGTCAGTACATTGGCTATTCAGAGGAGGTCACAGGGGGAGGTTGGTGCAGCATGAAAATAAGATGGAATCTGACCCGTCTAATGGTGCAAACGTCTGGGGGCATCTGTGAGCAGAGGTTTTCCATTGCAAGAGCAGTTCCTGAAGACTGCTCTAACAGCTGGTGCTCGGGGTAGAGTCGGCCACCGGTTCCCTCCGTTTTTTCTTGCAGCTATTTCGCTCTGCCCTCCTGCAACACTTTAGCCTCAGCAGCACACTGACATTTCAGCCACTGTGAAGGCTGCTAGCATATTGACTGGCCCTCCCATTGCCCAGACTTGGACAACGAACCTGGAGATGGTCTGCCAATTGGTTATCTTCTGGTAATTTGACCCAAAAGGAGCAGTGTTCTGATGGCCAAGTTATGGGACCATAAGTAGTCCCAATGGCCGAAAATATTCCACGTGCAGAAAATTCAGCCCATCAAATCTGGTAGGAGTTATGCTCTTAAAACTTAACCAGCAACCAACATTCAAGCCACAGCCAGTCATGAATGGTGGCAGACAATTAAACAATGGACCGGAGGAGGATGCTCCACAAATCTGCAATGATAAGGAGCTCAGCACATCTCTTCAGCCAGAATTGCCAAATGAATGAATCATCTCAGCCTCTTCCCGAGGCCCCCAGCATCACAGGTCTCACTCTTCAGTCAATTCGATTCATTCTGCCTCACATCAAGAAACTGCTGATGGCACTGGGTATTGCAAAGTCAATGGGCCCTAACTACACCCCAGCAATAGTACTAAAGACTTGTGTTCCAGAACTAGCCAAGCCGACAGCTAAACTGTTCCAGTACAGCTACAGCACTGGCTTCTAGTCGGCAATGTGGAAAATTGCCCAGGTATGTCCTGTCCACAAAAAGCAGGACAAATCCAGCTACCTACTGCCCCGTCAGCCTCCTCTTTCTCACCAGCAAAGTGATGGAAGATGTTGTTGACAGTTCTATCAAGCGGCACCTTACACAGCAATAACCTGCGCATTGACACTCGATTTGTGTTCCGCAACTGCCATTTGTCTCCTGGCCTCATTACTGTCTTAGTTCAAACATGGACATAAGGGCTTAACTCAAGATGGGAGGTGAGTGACTACCTGCCCTTTATGTCAAGGCAGCATCTGACCGAGTGTAGCATCAAGGAGCCCTGGCAAAACTGAATTAAATGGGAATCAAGGAGATAACTCTCCACTGGTTGGAGTCGTACTAGCGCTATGAAAGGTGGTTATGGGATGTTGGTGGTCAGTCATCTCAGTTCCAAGATATTGCTGCAGGAGCTCCTCATGGTCACGTCCTAAGCCCAAATATATTCAGCTGCTTTATCAATGGCCTTTCTTCCATCATAAGGTCAGAAGTGGAGGTGCTCGCTGATGACTGCATAATGTTCAGTACCATCCGCAACTCATCAGATACCAAAACAGTCCATGTCCACGTGCAGCAAGACCTGGACAACATTCAGGCTTGGGCTGATAAGTGGCAAGTAACATTCAAGTAACATGAGCACCAGGCAAAGGCCATCTTCAACAAGAGAAATGCTAACTGTCTCCCCTTGATGTTCAATGGCATTACCATCGCAGAATGCCCCACTGTCAACATCCTGGGAGTTACCATTGACCTGAAACTGAACCAGCTATATAAATACTGTGGCTACAAGATCAGGTCAGATGCTGCGAATTCTGAGGCGGATAATTCACCTCCTGACTCCCCAAAGCCTGTCCACCATCTACAAGGCACAAGTCAAGAGTGAGATGGGATACTCTCCATTTGCCTGGATGAGTGCAGCCCCAACAACATAAGAAGCTCAACACCATCCAGGACAAAGCAACCCGTCTGATCGGCAGCCCATCCACCAACTTAAATATTCTCATCTTCTACACTGGCACAGTGGCAGTAGTGTGTACCACCTACAAGATGCACTGCAGCAAGTCACCAAGGGTCCTTCAACAGCAACTCCTAAACCCAGAAACTCTAACACCTAGAAGGACAAGGGTAGCAGACACATGGATACACCACCACATGCAAGTTCCCCTCCAAGCCCCACACTATCCTCGCATGAAACTATAATCAACGTTCCTTCACAGTCATGGGATCAAAATCCTGGAACTCCCTTCCTAGCAGCACTGTGGGTGTACCTGCTCCAAATGGATTGCAGTGGCTCAAGAAGGAAGCTCACCACCACCTTCTCAAGGGCAATTAGGGATGGCCAACAAAATCAGCCCTTGCCAACAAACCTCACATCCCATGGAAGCATTTTAAAGAAGGAGCCGTGCACTGAGGAGTTGCTCCTCCAATCAGAGGTTCCCACTCTCCCATGGTTGTTGCTCCAGCTCCGCTAATCACAGGTCCCCTCTCTCCTGCTGCTATTCCAGATATAGAATCTATGATTGTAGGAGCAGGAAGGGCAGGAAGGAGGGAACCTGTGATCGGAGGTCAGGGAGGGTCCTCCAGAAACAAGAGATGGTGAGCAGAACAAATGTTAAGTATTGAATGTAAGTATTAGATTAGTTAATGCAATAGGACTTAAACATACAATTAAAATGCACATATTACATCCGCATAAGGCATTGATTGCCTGGGAATTCAAGTGTTACAGTTCTAAGCGCAGTGCCTTAGGTTTTTAATTATTTCAGTACTCATTACAAATAGCTCTTTTTTTTAAATATACATACTGTCACTCCCTGTTCATGAAAATCCACAGAATTCTGCATTACATAATGTTATGAAAATTAAAATTCAGCTTCGTACAAAGAGAATTTAACTGGCTCATCCTTTATCAATAATGATTGTTCCCCTTCTACAACAAACTTGTTTTTCCCCAATGACCAAGTATTGAAACCTTCATTATCTTATTGATGGTTCCACTCAATCTATAAATTTTAACTCATAATTCAAGATTTCATTTGATAAATGTTTCAGTTGTTTCTGCAGCCTTTTTGTAATTAAAAATGATGACCTATGATAAGTATTACCTTTGCTAAATTAATACCTACCCAGAAGTTATCTAACGATTAAAATTCTCCAAATTTATAAGTCGGCATACAATGGGTGGAATTTTCCCAAATTTGCACTAAGTGCGGTAGCGGGCGGGTAAAATGACGTTTCCATGGCAGGCGGGCTCTCATTTGCCCTCCCACTATCACCCCGCCGCTGCATCACACCAGACACCATGTTTAAAATCCAGCCACAAGCACACATCTCAGTGCTTCCTGCTCACCACCGCTGCATGGAAGACATGGCCCTGAAACTGAAGAAGACTGCAGCCTCCAGGTTCAGCGACGCGACTCTCAAGCGAACTTTGGATGCCATGGAGGCCCGCCGGGATGTCCTCTACCCCCTGCTCTGGCTGCAGGATGGGCAGTAATATCACTAACTCAGCTTGGGCAGTGGTAGCAGCGGTGGTCAGTGCCAACGCCATGCAAAAGAGGCCAGCCACCCAGTGCCCCAAGAGGATGAATGATCTCCTCCGTTCCGCCAGGCAAGTCACTCATCTCATCACTCAACTCTCACTCACAAACCCATCACACATCTACATGGCCCGCATTCACTGCCGGTTCAAGGGACATCACCATTCACTCTTTCACACACACTGTCATTGTCCTCATCCCATCCATGGGACCACTCAACAACTCACAAAGGCCAGGCATACTTATCATCTGACCTGACAGATGTTCTGCTTACATTTTCTCCAACTCTATCCATGTAGGACAAGCTGGCACACAAGAGAGAGAGGTCACAGACCGGTAGCAGAATGCCCAAAAGCAAGGTCCCCACAAATGTGATGCGAGTCACCTCATTGCATATCATCCTCTACAAATCTAGCAGCTATTAGGGCCTCCCGAGCGAGCCTGTCTCATCTAGCCAGTGCAAGAGCCTCATCCCCATCATCGTCACCACCAAGGACCCCCTCACCTTCATCCCCGTTGGTGTCCTCCTCATAGGAGGAGGCGTACAGCTCCTCCAACTCTTCCTCAGTCAGCTCATCTCCCAATTGGAGCACCAGGTTGTAAAGGGCACAGCAGATGATGGTGATGCTGACACCCTCTGTGGACTGTATTGCAGGGCTCCGCCAGACCGGTCCAGGCACCGGAACCTCATCTTCAGAATCCTGATGGTCTGCTCCACCAAGTTGTGAGCTGCAGCATGAGCCTCATTATATCGTCACCCTGATGCAATCTGAGGCCACCGCACAGGTGTCATCAGCCATAGCCTCTGTGGGTAGCCCTTATCCCTGAGGAGCCATACCGGCAGCTTCTGTGAACCCTGGAAGACTCCAAGGATCTGTGACCAACTGAGGAGGTAGGTGTCGTGTACATGCCTGGAAACCATGCGCACACCTGCAGGATGCGTTTCTGGTGGTCGCACACCAGCTGCACATTCAGCAAATGTAAACCCTTGTGGTTGATGTAATCCACCGTGTGTTGCGACAGAGATCTGAGTGCCACACGAGTGCACTCAATCGCACCCTGCAACTCTGGGAAACTCGAGATCTGGGTGAATCCAATCGCTCTTGCATTCTGGTCCCGGGCAAAATGCACAAAGTTATGTGCCCTCACGAAGATGGCATCCGAGGCCGCATGGATGTATTTGTGGGTGGAGGCTTGTGAGATCCCACAGAGGTCACCTGTGGAGCCCTGTGCACTCACCTCCAGTTCACCCAAAGTGCAGGCCGCCAAGTGCATGTCGCCTCTGTGCTGTTGTGAAACAGGTTGGCATGCTTTCCCACCGATGTGGACCGTCAATCCAGCGGGGATGCAAGAGCCTGGCGGGATGGCCTGATAATGATATGCCGATGTATTACAATGAGGTTTCCGACAACTGATGATGGGAAACACGACCCGCTGTCAGCAGGCTGAGTGGACCATCGCAACCTGCCTTCCTGCCATTGTGAAATCGATAGTGCCACATTGTCCCCTTGCGCCACCTATCATGCCTGCCGCCAGCGAGCACGGAAAATTCCGTCCAATGATATGTCTGAAGTAAAATTTCTTATTTATTCATCTTGAAACTGATTCTTTGCAGCAGGCCCTATCACTATAAGACTGTATCATTGAATAACGGAGCTAGTGAAAATGAAAAAGTAGCCCCCAAAAACCAAAACGTAGCCCTTGACAAAATTAAGTTAGGCAGTTTTTTTTTCCTCAGAGTTCTCGAAAAAAATTATGTTTACCCCTGCTGCAAACATAACTGTATATCCCTCAATACCTTTGGTCAAGAAAAATTTGTCAATCTCAAGTTTAAAACAATTGACCTGGCATCAGTTGCCGTTTGTGGAAGAGTATTCCAAACTTTTTCTGTAGAAGTCTTTCCTAATTTCACTCATGAAAAGTCTGGTTCTTATTTTTAGACCATGGCCTTGGTGTTAGACCTAAGCAGCAAAAATTGTTTTTCTCTATACACCCTTTCTGGTGCCCCGAATATCTTGAAAACTTCAACCAAATCACCCCTTTACCTTCTAAATTTCATGGAATACAACCTTAGTTTGTGTAATCTCTCCTAGTAATTTAACCCTTGGAATCTAGTAAAGTTACGCTGCAATTTCTCCAAGGCCAATATATTCTTCTTAAGGTACCGTGTCTAGAACTGCTCATACTCCACTTTTGGTTCAACCAAGGGTTTGTATAGCTCTAGTGTAGCTTCCATCCCTTGCGTTCTAGTCCTCTAGATATGAAGGTCAGCATTCCATTTGTCTTTTTGGTTATTTTTCTACTTGTCTGTGACATTTTAATAATCGATGTACATGTTCCCCAAGTCTCTTTGGACCTCAACTGTTCCTAGCTGTTTACCATTTAGAACACATTGTGTTATATTCTTTTTAGGTGCAAAGTAGATGAGCTCACATTTGCCTTCACCGAAATCCATTTGCCAGTTTTGCCTATTCACTTACACTTTCAATATCGCGTTGCAATTTTATGTTTCAACCTACATTGCTTACAACGCCACCTATCTTGTGTCATCAACAAGCTTGGATTTGTTCCTCTCTCATCGTTAAATACAACTAATATTTGAGGTCCCTACACAGATCATTGCGGAGGTGTCAGCTGTGGCTCAGTTCATAGCACCCTCGCCTTTGAATCAGAAGGTTGTGGGTTCATGTCCCACTCCCGGAAACCAAGAACTGTGAATGTACTCGAAAGAGTTACATGCGATCTGTTGATAACTCGAAAGAGTTACACAGATCATTGCAGGGCACTACTAGTTCTATCCCATCAATTGAAGTACCTGCCAATTATCCCTTCTATCTGTCTACTGCCACTCAATCAATTTCCTAACCAGGTCAATAACTTCCCTTTAACTGCATGAGCTTCAACTTTAGCTCACAGTGTCTGATGAAAGACTTAAGCAAATCAAACGCCTTCTGGGAGTCCATATTAATGACATCCATAGACATTCCCCTCCCACTACTTTAGTCACCCCTTTAAAAAATTCAATCAGGTTAATCAGGCATGATCTCTTCAATCAGCTGAAAATGTTCAAGGTGTTCAGTCACTATAGGCACTAGTCATCTCATGACAACAGATATTAGACTAAGTGTTCAGTAATTTGCTGGTTTCTCTCTATCACCTTTCTTAAATAGCAGCCATGCACAGTTCTCCAATTTAAAGGAGCAGGTCCTGAATCAAGTACAGTTTAGAAGATTGTAGTTGAGACATCCACAATGTTCTCAACTTCATCCTTCATCCCTAGCTCCTCTGGATCTGTCACTCTTTAGTGCCATGATTTTCTTCATTACTGTCATTTTACTTACATTAATTTTAGTGAGGCCCCATCCCTGATTCAGTATTAGTTTCCTTAATATGTCAGTTATGCTATCCTCTTCCTCCATGGTAAATACTGACGCAAAGTAATTATTCATTATGCCTGTCATTTCTTTGATAGATTTTCACTGGTAATATTACTGTTGTCAATTTTTAAGCAGCCCCTATTGCTCCCTAACCACCCTCTTTTTGCTAATTCTACACTGGGGTGATTTTCATATTCCTTGCAAGTTCCTTTACATTCGCACTTTTTTTAAAGTTATCTGTTTTGTCACCCTTTGCAAAAAATAGCACTGAACCTGGTGACCAGATGGAAAACAAAGAACTGCATTTTTTGTATTTTTTTTCTTTTATTTATATCTCTTCAGTCATCCATGGCTTATTTTCTTTTTGCAAATAGAGCTCTTGCCCTTTAGGGGTATAAGTTGGTTCCGCATCATGTTAAATTACTTTTTAAAATACCTCCCATTGATCTATTATAGCTCTAGTCATTAACAGAATAGCCCAGTTTACTGTGGACAGCTCGTCTCATTTTATTGAAATCAGCCATACCTAAATTTAGAAATTTAAATCTAGGAATCCAAATATTTAGAATACAAACTGTATCCCTTAACATGGGTCCTGTAAAAATCATGACTTATGATACATATTTTTCAATGCTTGCAGCTAAATGTAATGAAAGCCATGCTTTATTATATAACACCACACATTAAGAAGAGGAATGTTTATTGACAGCGCTGTGGTCATGCCTGGTCAGGGGGTACTGCAGGTTTGTTGGGAGAAGTGGGGAAAGATGCTGCAATGGGTTACATCAGACTTTTGTTGGTAGTGCGTGGTCTGGCTCAGTTAGTAGTCCAAGAGTTGGTCTAGGTTCATGAGCTCGCGAAGGGTAGGTCACTGGCTCACAGAGGAGATATATATCTGTTTAGCTGCTTTTAAACAACAACATATTTTTATATTATGCCTTTAGCATTGAAAAAAGTCCTGAAACACTTCACAGAAGGATTATCAAGGAAATATGGATTATTGCGTGAAAGGAGGTGATATCAAGAGGGGTGACCTAGGTTTTGTCAATAGGTCAAATAAAATGCGTCTTAAAGGAGGAGGAAAAAGCTTAAAAAGAGACATTCTGGACATAATGTCAGGTGGTGGGTGGGAGGGATGCTGGTCTTGTAGTGGTGAAGGAAATTACAGACATAGGGGAGAGGTGAAGCTATGAAAGGACTTAAATGCGAGAACAGGAATTTTAATTTGGAGGGAAGGATACATAGAAATGAACAACTCTGAAAATTACTAACAATTCCAGGGTCTGCCCGGGACTAGGGACAAAAGGTTAGGTGTCAGATCAGGAGGCAGCAGATACAGCTGCAATATTATCATGGGTGCGGGGCTGCTCTTCAGCCTGCACATGTCTTCAATCTGATTTGCATATTTTCCACAAGACATCTTTAGGTGGGCTGGGCATTGGTTGCAGTGAGGGCGGATATAATACTGTCTGCTAGAAGAGGTGGGTGTGTATGAGGTTAAGGTTGTTGATTTGGCACGTTGGGGGAGGAAGGAAGAAAATTGTAAGAATAATGTTTTGTGAATTGTCGCACTTTTAATTATATTTGAGAAGTTTATTTTCAGGGATATAAAGTATGCTTTGCAAGGAGTAATTCATATGATTTTTTTTGCTGCAAACTGATGACAGATATTTTTTGAAGTACAGAAAGTTGGAAACAAATAAAGCTACACACTTTACCAATGAGAGGAAAGGTAACTGATACTATGAATACTGCAGACATATGGCAATGACTAGATAGATAGGCAGATAACGAGAAAGAGGAAGGAGTGACTGAACACACTGATTGAGAGAGTAGCCCAGGATGACTTCAATGTTTTTGCTATTTCAGCTGTCTACATTAATTCAGTTTTAATGATACCAGTGCACATTGTTGAATGGTAAAAACAATTTTTAAAAAATATACTTATGGTATAAAAAATAAAGTTAATCATGACACTTCTGATCTAATTTTAAATGGATAAGACTGGTGAGAGTCCATCTGCAAAATATGAGACAATGGTGATCCATTTGTATCTGTCTGAAAGTAATTTTAAGTCAAAATCAGAAATATACAAAAAGTCTATTTAATACATTCTAGCAATCAGTATAATCAAGTGTTTCCTTTAAAAGCACGTTTCAACATGCTTTTTAAGGATGACTTACCGTTGTGTTGTGGGAAGCAGTAGCACTGAAGCTCATTAAGAAGTCAGGAGTTAAACGTGGCCAAATAAAGTCAGATGAAAACGATTGTGGGATTGTCTGCCGCAGGCCAGAATCTTCATCTATCATTCTCTGCCTGTTTCAAGAGGAAATAAACAATCTACGAGTTAGAATATAAATGATACAGCACAGAATGTGGCCATATGATCCCTTGTAACTCTTTGAAAGTACTATCCAATTAGTTTCCCCCACCCCATAGCCTGGTAAATTTTAAATTTTTCCCTTCAAGTATTTATCTAGTTCCCTCTTGAAAGTTATTCCTCTCCCTCTTCTGAAGAGGACTGGAAGGTTGCAGGCAGAGTCTCTGCAATATCCATCCTTACTTCTCTTCATAACCTAGGATAAACCCCATCAGGACCAAGTAATTTATCTACTTTTGAGGACTGCCAACTATCCTCTATTTTTTTTTATCTTATCCAATATCGCTACTATACTCTCCTTTTACAAGTACATTGGCAGAATCCTCTTCTCTAGTCAAGACAGATGCAAAGTGCATCATTAAGTACCTCAGCCAGGCTCTCTGTATCCACAAAATGATCTCTGTTTTGTTCCCTCATTAGCTCCACTCTTCCTTTGACTACACTTTTACTCTTTATACATTCAAAAAAACTTTTGGGTTCCCTTTTATGCTAGTCACTAGTCTGTTCTCATGTACTTTTCCTTTTGCCCTCTTATTCCCTTTTTAAAATCTCCTCTGTACCTTCTATATTTATTCTAGTTTCTTAATGTAACATCAACTATATATTTGTTATAACCCTCCTTTTTCTGCTTCATTTTAATCTCCATCTTTAGTAACTTTGGATGTCCTTCATTTCCCACTTCATGAGAAAGTTCTAGTAGAGACAACCTCCTCTCGAAAGGCTTCCCATTGTACTATTACTGTTTTGTTTGCGAATCTGTAATTCCAATACAGCCAGACAGATCCCTTTCTAACTCACTGAAATTAGCCCTCCTCCAGTTAGTTATTTTTACACTTAATTGTTCCTTGTCCTTTTCCATAACGATTCTAAATGTTATGATTACAGTTCCCCACATGCTCCGACTCAATCGTGCTCCTCTTCATTCCCCAGAACTAGATCCTTCATCGTTTGGCTAGAAATACAACTCAAAAAGGTTCTCCTGTACACACCTTAGGAATTCCTCCTCTTTGCCCTTTACACAGTTACTATCCCAGCCTATATTAGGATCACTACTCTATAGTTCTAACCTATCTCCATAATTTGCCTGCAAAATGGCTTCTTTGTCATCTTCTCACTATTTGGCAGCCTACTGTATACATCCAGTAGCACAGTAGTTAATCTATTGTTTGGTAATTCTAACCAAATAGATTTTCTGAATTTTCAATTATATCATCCCTTTCCAGGGCTTTATTTGATCAATGCTGCAACCACCACCCTCCTTTTTCCCTTCCCTATCTTTCCTGAATACTTTGTAACCAGGAATATTAAGTTCTCAATCTTTCCCAGGTCTGTTATTATCACTGCAATTTACCAACCTTATTTACCACGCATCATGTATTTATGCACATGCACTCCAAGCCCATCTTAGACCTCCCATTTGACAGCTGTTCTATTTCTGAACTATTTTGTATTCTCCTGCTATTCCTGTCTCCCGATCCTCTGTGCATCTTATTTCTCTTCTCAAATGCTTTATCCTGGTTCCCATCTTTGCCAAATGAGTTTAAACACTCTGTCACAACAGTAGCTAACCTGCTGAGATGCAAACTGTCCATCTTGAACAGTTCCCTCCTGCTCCAGAACAGGTCCCAATTACCCAGGAATCTGAAGCCCTCTTTCTGCACCATGTCTCCAAACTTGTGGAAACCTTTTTCATCCTACTATTTCTATGTTCACTAGTATGCAGCCCTGGGAGAATCCAGAGATTACTAACTTGAGGTCCTGCTTTGTAATTACCTCCCTAGTTCCTGAAACTCTGAAGACCTTAAACATTTCTCTCCCTATATCATTGGTTTCCACATGGAAAATGACTTCTGGTTGTTCCCCTTCTCCCACTTCAAAATGTTCTGCAGCCTCTCAGTAATGTCCTTTACACCAGGGAGGCAACACACCATACAGGAGTCATGTTGGCAGCTGCAAAAATGCCTTTCTGCCCTTGACTACTGAATCTCCTATAACAATGGCACTCCTACACATCACTATACCCCTCTGTAGTCCTTTGCTCCATGGTGCCATGCTGCAGTCAGCACTGCTTCAAGGAGTTGTCACCCTCACTGCTATTTAATACTGAAAATCAGTTAGTCAACATCACACTCCCCGAGGATTCCTGTCCCTTCCTAACCTGCCAGAGGCTTGAGCTCTCTGTGACTGTGTGAGTGACCAGCTCCTGGAACACAAGATCCAGGAAATTTTCAGCCTCCGGATGCCCCGCATCAATTCCAGCTCTTCAAGCTCAGAAACCTAAGCTGCAGCCCAAGTAGCTGGGAGCATTTCCTGCACACACAGTCACCTCGAACATCTCAAGTGTCATGAAGTTTCCACATGATGCAGGAATTGCAAGCACTTCTGTTATTTCTGTTTCTCCCCTTCCAAGTAACAGAAGGGAGAATCACAGTATTAATAAGATTTGGGAAAAGCTAGTTTAATCTCTCAGCATTTGTTAACTATGCTCACTGAATTGCATGAGCAAAGATATGGAAAGAATCAAAATGGATAAGGTAAATCATATACTGAATCATATATACACAATGAAATAGATACAAAAGCTGCTAAAATGCAATATCACATACAGCAGTGTATTCCTCTATTTCAAGATTGTAATTTTAGTAAAAATCCTGAGATATACTAATATGTTCAGAAGTCACACAAAAATGCAGCAAGTACAGCTAATTTATTATGCTAGTAAAATGAGTCAAAATGCTGAAATTGAAACAAAATGAAACTAACCTATCAGCAATTGAAATGTATAATACTATTATCAAAACATATCTGAAATATTTTGATTACCAAATTATCAGTTAGTCAAGTGATTTAAAAAAAACTAAAGTGGCACATTGCTATATACAATGCAAAATTATATATATATATATATATATATATACATATATAGTCAAGCTTTCACTTCCATCTTAATTTTACTAATTGAAATCAGTTTGTCAGAAAATGAATCACACACCATAGCTAATCAAGTTGTAGAACAGCTGCTAGAATAAGTGAGTCAGATGGATTTAAATGTCTTTCCTTGCTTCATATGTTCGAACTCTGTTAAGTAGAATTTCAAGTGCCACCCAAACCATAATCTTAGTGTCTGCTTACCTAGGTTACATTTTGAATTTAAATTTACGTATCACTCCAGATGTTCTGCCAATGGAACAACTGTGACCAAAATATGAAAACTCACTTTCAATGATACACCAAAAACATAAAAAGGATTGTCCATGGAAAGGTCACTGCATGGCGCTCCTCATATGCTGAGGTCTCAGTTTTTCACCATGGCCCGGATTCTAAGGTCAGCGACGAAGTGACGGCACTTGTTGCTGACCTCAGAAAGTTGCCCAAAAAGATCGAGTCATCGGTGAGGTGAACTTCCCCCTTGCCAAGTCAGTGTGAATCTGTTGCCAAGTCAAGGAGATCACAAGGCATCCAGCAACAGGGATATCATCAAGCAGGAGATGCAGCCAACCACACTGCAGTATTCTCACAGACAGCAAACCAGGGAGCAAAATTCACCAACTGTTCTTCAATTTTAAAATATAGCTTTCAACAAGCAAAACAAATAATTGGGGCATACACAGGGGATCAAGTTAGAAGCTGAAATATTAAACTTTAAAAAATTAAAAATGTGAAATATATTATGCAGAAATTGACAAAAATATAAAATTAGTTTTCTAGGATCAACAGTAACTAACAATATAGTATGCCATTAAAAACTAGTTACACCTCATTCAACAAGGCATAACCTTTTCAAGGATTTTTAGGGCAAGACTAGGGTCTAAAAGTGCAAGTTCTCATCAGTTCAGTGATTTCTATTTGGTTGCAGTTTGAGCTTCCAACAGTGTACCCTATGGGGAAGCATAAAATCACTGATAGCAACTTCTGGATATTGATACTTAAATGAGCATGTGCAGGCTGCAGATTAAAGAAAGGCAATTTAGAATATTTTCTTAATGGTGAGAGACTAGGAATTGTGGAAGAGCAAAGGGATTTGGGTGCCCAAGTATACAAACCAGAGTGCAGGTACTAAAAGTAATAAATGTTAATCCTTATCTCAGAGGGATGGGGATAATGCTACAGTGGGTATGGTGGCATAGCGTTTATGTAACAGGACTGGTAATCCAGAGGCCTGTACAATGATCCAAAAAAAAAAAAATGACTTCAAATCCCACCATGCTGGGGATATTAAATAAAAGTCTGGAATAAAGTTATCAGTAATCTTGAATCATGGAACTACCAGGGTTTAAAACCCCATCTGGCTCACTAATGTTGTTTTAGAGGAGGAAACCTGCTGTCCTTACCTGGTCTGGCCTGTAAGTGACTCCAGACCCACAGCAACGTGGTTGACTCTTAAGTGCCCTCTGAAATGGCCTAGCTGTTTCAAAAACACTACGAAAAACTACAATAAAACCAGACAAGCCATCAACGTTTGCAGCAGACACGACAAAGGCACACCCAGCACAGTCAACTCCATAGAGTCCTCCACACTAACATGAGGATGTGTGCCAAAATTGGGAGAGCTTTCCCACAGACTAATTAAGTAACAGCCTGTCATAGGCACACTCAAAGAATCATTCCTTCAACCAATATCTTCTCAGACACCTCCATCTCCATTCCTGAGTATGTCTATGCTACTGCAGACACTCCAGAGAAGTCTTCAACTTAGACTCCAGTTCCCATGGAATTCCATGACAGCACGTCAAACATGGGCAAGGAAACTCCTCCTGATTACCACCCACAATCCCTTTTAACCGATGAAATGGTACTCCCTCATGTTGAACATCACTATGATGAAGCACTGAGGTTAGCAAGGTCACAGAATGTACTCTAGATGGAGGACTTCAATGTCCATCATCAAGAGTGGCTCAGCAGCATCGCTAGTGACCAAGCAGGGCCACAGTTGCCAGACTTGGCTTGTGGCCAGTGGTCAAAGAGCCACCATGAGGGAAAAAAACTTACTTGACCTCGTCTTCACCAATCTACCTGTTGCAGATGCATCTGTGCATGATAAAGTACACAGCATGGAGTACAGTACTACCATATAGTCCTTGTGGTAATAAAAGTTCTGTCTTCACAGTGAGGACACGCTCCATCATGTTGTGTGACATTAACTACAGTGTTAAATGTGATAGATTCAGAACAAATATAGCAGCTCAAAACTGGGCATCCAGGAGGCACTATGAGTCATCAGTAGCAGAATTATATTCAACCACAACCTAACTTCATGTCCCAGCATATCCTTCACCCTATTAGAATTAGGCCAGGGGTCAACTCTGGATAAATGAGGAGCGTGGAATAGCATGCCAGCAGGACCTAAAAGTGAGGTGCCAACCTGAAGCTACAACACAGAGTGTGGGAGAGAGGGAGGAGTGGGGGGTCAGAGTGTGTGAGAGAGAGAGAGAGAGACACACACACACACACACACACACACACACACACACACACACACACAGAGTGAGAGAGGAGTGGGGGACAGAGTGAGAGAGAGGGAAAGAGGATGAGGGGGATAGAGGGAGGGGGGGATGAGGGGGACAATGGGAGAGAGGGTGAAAGGGGGCAACAGAGTGAGAGAGGGTGGGGGGGGCGACAGAGTGAGAGGGAGGGTGGAACAGAGTGAGAGGGGGACAGCATGAGGGAGAAGGGAGACAGAGTGGGAGAGGAGGGTGGGAGAGGAGGGAACAGAATTAGGGAACAGGTGACTGGGACATGGAAAGAGATACGGACGGGAACACAGACCGGGGAAGGGGACGGGGAGGGAGAAAGGGAGAGAGAGAGAAAAAGAAAGAGAGAGAGAGAAAAAGAGAGAGAGAGAAAAAGAGAGAGAAAAAGAGAAAGAAAGAGAAAGAAAAAAAAGAAAAAAGAGAGAGGGGGGAGGGGGAGAGAGAAAAAGAGAAAAAAACGAGTTGCAGAGCAAGCATACACCCAAGTAGTCGATGAAAGGCTACCGAGAAGGAACATGCAGTTGTAGGGCTATTTCATAATAGTCTGCAAGCTGAGAATTAATTGCTTTGAGCAGGATGCAGAGCTGGTCATTTGAAAGAAAGCGGTTAGTCTTTGAAATATGAACATAGATCACCAGAATGCAGGGTTCAACATTTTCTACCCGGTTAGAACAGAAAGCTGTTGATACCTTTTTTTTATTCATGGTATGTGGGCGTCACTGGCTCGGCCAGCATTTATTGCCCATCCCTAATTGCCCTTGTTCGGAGGGCATTTAAGAGTCAACCACATTGTAACCACTGTTGTAAATACAGCAAGCAATAGGTGCGCGTGTTTGGAATAAGGTTTTGGTGCGGTATCTTCCCAGGATTTGTGAAGAAGCATATGGTTTGGGGGAGAGAAATGTAAAGCACAGGGGCAGAAGTAGGCAGAGGTGTACAAGGCACTAGTTAGACCACGCCTAGAATACTGTGAACAGTTTTGGTTCCCTTATCTAAAGAAAGATATACTGGCATTAGAGACAGTCCAGAGAAGGTTCACTAGGTTGATCCTGGGTATAGAGGGATTTTCTTATGAGGAGAGGTTGAGTAGGTTGGGCCTGTACTCATTGGAGTTTAGGAGAATGAGAGGCGACCTTATTGAAACATAAGATTCTTAATGGGCTTGACAGGGTAGATGCTGAGAGGTTGTTTCCCTTTGTGGGAGAGTCTAGGACCAGGGGGCATAATCTCAGAATAAGGGGGCGCCCATTTAAAACAAGAGATGAGGAGGAATTTCTTCTCTCAGAGGGTGGTGAATTTGTGGAATTCTTTATCACAGAGGGCTGTAGAGGCTGGGTCGTTAAGTATATTCAAGGTTGAGATAGACAGATTTTTAATCAATAAGGGAATCAAGGGTTATGGGGAAAGGGCAGAACAGTGGAGTTGAGGATTATCAGATCAGCCATGATCTCACTGAATGGTGGAGCAGACTGGGTGGGCCGAATGGCCTTCTTCTGCTCCTACGTCTTATGCTATAGATAGGTGTCATACAGAGGAGTAGAAACATTAAAACATGTATTTACCCTTGTGGTTATAGACAGGTACCTGAGGCATTTGCAGCCCATATCCAGTGCCTGAGGATGATGCTGTGGTGTTGACGTTGTCCGCAACCTCCTTGTATGCTTGGTGCATATTTTACTTGAGTGATCTCGTGCCATCAGATGGGAAGAGTCCCTCCGCTGGCTCATCACATCAACCAATATCACGATAGATTAAGCTGCTCTTCACTAACTCATTCTTCACCTCTATTACTCAGTTCAGACAGAATAAAAAGTCCACAAGTGAACGCCGCTTCCCTTGAAAAGGCACATTTACACTTTAAATAATGAGCAGATCCTGGCCTCTAAACAGCAGGTTGCCCGCCCCTGCTGCCATTGCATTGGCCAAATGTCAATCAAATTCAAATGAGGCCCAAACCTCACAATGATGACTTCAGGTGGGTGCCGCCGTCACCAACGCCTCACACGGAAACCACCAACTGATAAAGTCAAGAACAAAAAAAACCCGACACTAAACCTGCACACGCCTAACTTCTCTCACTCATATTTTAGTGGTGCAATTGCATTAGAGAAGCACAGACATTTAAACAGATGGACTTTGCCAGTGCCAACAACTTGCATTCATATAGCACCTTTGATGCAGTGGTAAGCTGTCCCAAAGCACAGAAATGTAATTACACAAAAATTGACACCGAGCCACACAAGGAACTATCATGGCAGATGACCAAAAGGTTGGTCAAGGTGGTAGGTATTAAAGGAGTGCATTAAAGGAGTGTGGGGAATGCACAAGGTTTAGAGGGGGTTTACCAAACCTTAGGGCCTAGGTAGCTGAAGGGACAGCTGCCAATGGTGGAACGATTAAAACTGGGAATGTGTAACAAGCTAAAATTGGTGGAGCACAGATACCTTGGAGGGTTTTAAGGCTGGAGGAGATTAGATTTTGAGGGATCTGAAAGTAAGAATGAGATTTCTAAAATCGAGGCATTGCCAGGTCAGGAGCCAACATGGGAATGATGAGTGAACAGGTCTGGTGCAAGTTAGGATATGGACAGCAGAGTTTTTTGCTGAGCGCAAATTAATGGAAGCTGCAAAGTGGGATACTGGCTAGGAGAGTAGTGGCACCTCCAATAGTAATAAATATGATCACTAAAGGTTAAAGGCTGCCATTGTCCAAATTAGGGTTTGGCCAGTACATCCCTTGGCTACTTGCAAAACCTGACTTCAGAAACTACTGCATACCTAAGTGTGGTTGGTTTTGCTGCTTAAGTGCTGTGAAAACAAGCAAAGAATAGGCTAGATTTCACAGCACAAAAAAAAAACACATTGACTATGATAATATTACAGAACCAGGCCTTGAAACTGTTTTTATATTGTTCTTTGATTCAGATTCACGAGTCCAGCACCTATTTTAATAAATCCATTGACAATAGGCAGTCAACAAGTCTGTCAGCCAGTCCTTAAAATCCAATTTACCAGCTTAAATTCCTGGCGCTGTCTCACAAACATGGGGTTCCCAGAATTTGAGTTATAATATAAAAGCAATTCAATAAATTTGTCTGTTAAATCCAGAATCCATGCATTGGGCAGGCTTCAACTACAAAGCCTCAAAGTTCTAGCTGTTAGGAACTGAAATTATACAATGTAACAACACAGAAAGCACCAATCTAGATGGAAATCTCTCTACTTGCCTGAATCAAAGCGGCTCCAACAACACTCAAGAAGCAAACACCATCCAGGGCAAAGCAGCCTCCTTGATCAGTAGCCCATATACCTCCTTTAACATTCACTCCTCTCCACTACTAGCAAATAGTAGAAGCAGTGTGTACCATCTACAAGATGCACTGCAACAAGTCGCCAAGGCTCCTTTGACAGCACCTTCTAAACCTGCAACCTCTACCACTTAGAAGAAAAAGGGCAGCAGATGCAGAGGAACACCACCACATGCAAAAGCTCCCCTCTGAGCCACACATTATTCTGTCTTGAAATTATGTTGCTGTTCCTTCACTGTCGCTGGGTCAAAACCTGGGATTCTTCCTAACAGCGCTATGGGTGTACCGACACTACACAGCCAGGAATGGGCAATAAATGCTGGCTTTGCCAGAAATGCTCACATCCCACAAACAAACAAAAACTCTTTGAAAACTGATCAACTCATTGGTCTTGCATTCAATGCCTGTATTGTCATATCTCAAATGTGCCTTGTGCACATAGTGAGTTGGAGAGCAGCAGTCAGAATTGGGTTAAATAACCACAAATGTACAAAAGAAAATCAAGCTTTTGGCAACCGATGAAATCTCCAATTTCCAGGAAGTAAATATCTGATTAAAACAGAAATTGCAAGTCCCAATCTCAGCCGGTACAACTGCGCACGTTATTGATCATGATGATTGCTTTTTGGTTGCATGGAAAAATGGACAGAATCCCTTAACAACCTTTGTATAGGAATGACACACTGAGATTCAGATATAAATTAATAAGCTTAATAAGCAAAAGTAAAACACTCTGGTAAATGCAGAGCTGGAGAAGCAGTCCCACAACTCAGCCAGCAGGTGGTGGTGGTGCTTAACTGAAAATAAATCAATTCTGAGGTATTTGAAATGCTCTTCTTTTAAAGAGAGGGATAAATTTTTATTTTTTGGGAACAGGTTTGAATTCAGATCAATGTGTACAATCAAATGGATCCCAAAGTAAAAACAAAATCTAGGAAACTTTTCTTCAATTACCTTGATTTTTAACTCACTATAAAGCTTACAATTTTTTTAATGCATTCATGGGATGTGGACGTCACTGACTAGGTCAGCATTTATCCCTAATTGCCCTTGAGAAGGTTGCAGTGAGCTGCCTTCTTGAACCGATGCAGTCCATGTGTTGTAGGTATATATTTGTCATTTACAGGTGATTCACATTCACCAAACCAAATCAACTATAAATATCTCACACTAATGCTATTCCACTAAAATATCCACATTTGTTTTTCCAGTTTATTTGACTTGTTTAAAATACACCTTCCGAGATGGGGTCATTAATTTATGTGCTGTCTGTGAACTGAAAATGTCATAGAAAATGTTCTAGCAGTGACACCGAGCATATCTAAAATTGAGGTGCCAACCTACTGAAGCTACAACACAGGACTTCAAGCAGGCAAAACAGCAGAAACATCATATTACGGACAGAACTGAGCAATCCCACAACCAAAGTTCTACAGTCCATCCAGTCACAATTAAACTACTACCTTGAGGAGGAGGCGGCTCCATCTTCAATGATGGGGAAGCCTAGCACATCAATGCAAAAGACTGAAGCATTTTCAACCATCTTCAGCCAGAAGTGCCAAGTAAATGATCCTGAGGTCCCCACCATCACAGCCAATTCGATTCACTCCATGTGATATCAAGAAAAGGCTGAAGGCTCTGCTTACAGCAAAGGGAATGGGCCCTGACAACATTCCACCTGTAATGCTGAAGACTTATGCTCCAGAACTAACCATGCACCTAGCCAAAATGTTCCAGCACAGTTACAAGTCTGGCATCTACCCACCCAGGTGTGCCCTGTCCACAAAAAGCAGGACAAATCCAATCCAGCCAAATACCAGCCATCAATCTATGCTCAACCATCAGCAAAGTGATGGAAGGTATTATCGACAGTGCTATCACGCGGCATTTATGCAGCAATAACCTGCTCAACGCTCAGTTTAAGTTCCGCCAGGGTCACTCAGCTCCAGGCCTTATTACAGCATTGATCCAAACATGAACAAAAGAACTGAATTTCAGAGGTGAAGTGAGAGTGACATCAAGGGAGCATTTCATCAAGTGTGGAATCAAAGAGCCCTAAAAAAATTGAAGTCATTGGGATTCAGGGAACACTCTCCACTAGTTGGGAGTTATACCTAACAGAAAGAAAGATGCTTACGGTTGTTGGATGCCAGTCATCTCAGCCCTAAGACATTGCTGCAGGAGTTCCTCAGGGTAATGTCCTAGGTCCAAACATCTTCAGCCTATTCAATGGTCTTTCCTCCATCATAAGGTCAGAAGTGAGGATGTTCACTGATAATTGCACAGTTCTCAGTCCATTTATAATTCCTCACATACTGAAGCAATCCATGTCCATTTGCAGCAAGATTTGGACAACATTCAGTCTTGGGCTATAAGTGACAAGTAACACACGATGATCATCTCCAACAAGAGAGAATGCAACCACCTTCTTAACATTCAACTGCATTACTGTTGCTGATTCCCCCATGATGAACATCCTGTAGGGGAGTTGCCATTGGCCAGAAATTTAACAGGACCAGCCATATAAATACTGTGGCTACAAGAGCAGGTCAGAGGCTAGGAATTCTGCTGCAATCAACTCACCTCATGATTCTCCAAAGCCTGTCCACTATCCTACAAGACACAAGCCAAAAGTGCAATGGAATACTCTCCATTTCCCTAGAGAGCACAGCTTCAACAACACTCAGGACGTTCAACAAAATCCAGCTTCATTGGCACCTCATCTAATGCCTTAAACATTCATTTCCTCCACCACATAGGCACAGTGGCAGCAGTGTGTACCATCTACAAGATGCACTGCAGCACCTCCCCAAGGTTCCTTTGGTAGCACCTTCCAAACTCTTGACCTCTACCACCTAGAACGAGGGCAGCATACACATGGCAACACCAACACCTGCAAGTTCTCCTCCAAGAGACATTGTCATTGGGTCAAAATCCTGGAACTCCATCCCTAACAGCACCATGGATGTACCTACAACAACAAGGACTGCAGCAGTTCAAGGTGGCAGCTCACCACATCTCCTCAAAGACAATTATCTCTCTCTACCTCTTCATGTAGCATCTTCATTGTTTGAGGGTTGCTAATCATAGGTCAATGATGCTACGATATCACAATAGCACAAGTAGAAGAGGTAAGCCCCAAGAACTAGTTCAGCCAGTACAGGGATAGAACCCACACCCTCAGTGTTATTATTAACCACACTCCAAACAACTGAGCTAATTGGCCCTACTACCAAGGCAGTTGGAGAAGGGCAAGAAATGCTGGCCTTGCCAACGAAGCCCAGATCCCATGAACAAAAATAAAATGGATAGTCAGCTACCTGCAAACACCCCATTACTCACTTTACAGTAACATATTCTTCATAGCACCTAAAATTAAAAATACAATGAGGTGCACTCTAATGATTAAAAAAATCCCTCAGTTCGTGTTTGCAGTTTCCATTTCAAATTTCTGAACTACTTTATCTCACCAGTGACATTACAGAACACTTAAATCTCTACAGTGAATTTCACTGTACTCTCAGAAGTGGCTGATCTTTCAATGAAACTGAATAATTACACCCTTTGTACAGAAAAACAAATGTTATAGCTTATAATAGCAACAGAAGCTATGAAGTAAGTTGAAGTGTAATTCTAATCTTGGGGTTGGGACAGTGGTCATAAATTATAAGAATAAGGTCATCCAAACCCAACATCTGAATTACTGTACTATAATCACTCTCAGGTATACACTGTTTATCAGCTTGGATTTTGCAGTTAGCAAAAAAATGGCAGTGCTTGCTGCTGACCTCAAAGAAAGCTGATCTAGCAATCTCCATGGCATGGATTTCTCCTTTCCTGACATCAGTTTGATCTGGTGCCAAGTTAAGGGGATCTCCAAGCATCCAGCAACAAAACTGTCATTAAGCAGGGTATGCAGCCATGGTGTAGTATTCTCACAAACAGCAAATGAGGAAGTAAAATGCACTGTTTTTTTCACTTTTAACTACATTTTACAGAGAACGAAATTAATGCACGGGACATACGTATGGGATTAAGGTAGGAGCAGAAATATCAAACTTTTAGAAAAATTAATGTGAATTATAGTGGCAATTCCTTTACTTGTTCATGGGATCCCTAATTGTTGAGAAGGTGGTGAATAAATACCAATTAGTTTTTCAGGTACAGTGAGGCCGTTAGCAGTAATTGTGATTGTAGCACGCCATTATAAACCCGGTTACACTTCATTCAACAAGGTGCAACTTTTTCAAAGGTTTTTACAGCGAGACCAATAGCGTAAAAGGGTGAGTTCACACCAGTTCAATGAGTTCTAATTGACTGCGTCTCTAGAATTTCAACGGCATACCCTGCGGGGAAACACAGAACCACTGACAGCAACTTTTGGATTTCCCCGATTGACTGTATATGTGCAGACTCCAGAAATTGCTGTCGGTCTCAGAGAAGTGATAACAATGAACGCTGACAGTTTTGCCGTATTGAGTACTGCAAAATCCAGGCCTTTATACTTTTAAACACTGTGTCCACCTCTTGGTTTTACCTGTTCACTCCTTTCTCTCTCATCTGCTGCCACTTGTGTCGTAAATCCAAACCTAGCTCAGAATCTACCTTCCAGGGTGAGGATTCCAGAGAAAGACTATCATGCCAGTGCACAGCAGCTGAAAGACATAGGGATTAATTTAAGAAACAGAGCATCATGCCTGAAACTACCAGATAAAAGTTGAATGTTGCTTGCAGAACTGAGGTTTCTTGTAAAGTAGTAATTGTGCTTCAACATTTCAGGCGAAATGAAATATTGTGCCCTATTTACAAGGGAGAAAGATTACAGGTGTCCAAACCAATGTACATCATGCAACGTTTTAACAGCTAACGGCACAAACTTTTTAAAAATGTCTATCATCTTGAAGCATTATTTCCTAAATCCAAAGCATGTAGTGTTATTTTGAAATTTACTCAAGGTGACTACTCACCACCTAACCAAAGCAATAAGTATACAGACAGTGGAAGAGATGCTGCCTAAACTTGTGGAGAATGCATGCTGGTTGACCCTCCTAGCTACGGTTCAGACTCATTTAGTTCTACTAAATTAATTCCGCACAGAAACAATGCTTTGATGCTTTTTTAGATATGAGAAACACAGTCCAAATATGCACTGATTTTCGAAGGAGAGCTCACTAATGCTCATGTCATAAAATCACAAATGTCAAAGTCAGCTTAAGAAAATAAATGGTAAATAAATAAATCATTGCATAACGTTTTGTCTTGCATCTGCGAATGGGTTCAGGAAATGGTGAGTGTCCGAATCTCCTGATTCCACAACTTTTCCAGGACCAATCGTATTTCAGGCAGCTGTGGTCCATTGGCTCTTGACTTAACGTTGCCTCCTGACTTAGGAGAAACACTGAATTCCATTGTTAAGTCAAGGCAGCATTTACGGCAACCTGTCAGCAGAACATCCAAACTGACTGAACAGCTGAAAGTAAACTGGAACAGCAAATTGCCACTGCTTCAACGTGCTATTTGCCTGGAGTTTGGAGGATCAACAAAGAAGACAGCAGCCTGCCGGCAGATCCAGAAGAAAATAAATGTGATCTGATCTGTCAATAACTGTGCTGGTTTGAACAAAAGAGCGAAAGAGGGAGTAATATTGTATGGGTGAACAGTCCAACAAGATGGACATTTGTCAACAACCAGGTCATTGATTTATGCAGATTCCACACCCACCCCCCCGCATTCCTGAAAATCAATATAAATTTACAATTGAAATATGTGCAACATTCTGTTCTTACCTTTTGCCCCCAGATAACAGTATACACCACACTGCAGAACTGAATTAGAATACACATTTCCCTGTTCACAAAAAGCAAAATTATTTTAGCAGATTGTACACTGAGAAAAAGAAATCGGTAAAAAATATAGCCTTCCTAAAAATATTTTAAAAGCAGTGTTTAATGATTTCACTTCTCGTGTTTTTTCAGCAACATTAATTAGAGGATTCAGTGAGAGTAGCTAACAACTTACTTATTAACCTGTAAGAGACCTCATGCCCCAATACATAAATCAGGTAGGGGAATAATCTACATTAGGAAAAGGCAACAAAAGGCTGGATTTCCAAATTGTTACAGTGATGCTTCAGACACAGAGCACAGTGTATTCAAGGGAAATCCACCTTCCAACAGCCTGGCTCAGTGGCAGCATCACATCTTGGTGTTAATTGTGGCTCAGTTGGTAGCACTATCTCCCAAGTTGGTAGGTCATGGGTTCAACTCCCACTCCAGGACCTGAGCACAAAAAAAAATCAAGGTTAGCACTCCAGGGCAGTACTGAGGTAGGGTTGCACTGCTGGAGGCGGGGCCTTTTGGATGAGGCATAGAACTAAGGCCCCATCTGCCCTCTCAGGTGAGCATAAAAGATCCCATGGCACTGTTTTGAAGTACAGCAGGGGAGTTATTCCTGGTGTCCGGCCAATATTTATCCCTCGATTAATATCACTAAAACGGATTATCTGGTCATTATCATATGGCTGTTTGTGTGAATTTGCAGTGCCCAAATTAGCTGCCACACTTCCTATGTTAAAACAGTGACTACACTTCAAAAGTACTTCATGGGCTTTAAGTGTTTTTGGATGTCCTGAGGCTGTGAAAGGCACTGTGTAAGTGTAAGTCTTTCCTTTTACTTGAGTCAGAGGGTTGTGGACTCTCCACTTCCCAGATTTGGGCAAAGGATTAAATTTCAGTTTAGTACTGAGCAAAATGCTGCACTGTCTAGGGTGCCATCTTTTGGCAGAGATCTTTTTTGCCTGTTCAAGTCAACCTAAAAGATCCATGGGGCTAGGTTAAGAAAAGCAGCAAAGTTTGGCCAATACTTATCTCCCAATCAATAACAACAAAACAGCTTAATCGTTATTTATATCTTTGGCTGTTTGTGGGACTTCGCAGTGTGAAAATTAGCTGTGTTTGTCTACATAACAGTGAATACACTACAAAATATAATTCATTGGCTGTGAAGTGCTTTGGGGTAACCGGAGATAACATGCAAAGCTCCTTTCCAAAAATAAATATAAAAAATACAATGCAATGTTAATCACAGATGCCAAATGACATATCCAAAGTAAACAAACTTAGAGCTTCAAATAGCACTTGCAGAAAAGTGATGCATGAAGATTAGCATTAATTGAGCAGGAAAATTGTCTGTGATAAAGGACAGTTGATGGGGCAAGGGGAGGGGGATCTAAATAAATCATGCACACCCGCAATGATATATTCAACACCTCCACGATCCCAGATCACGTGGAGTGTGGGTTGAAATCCGTTGCATTCTCATAGTTCTCTCTCTCTGATCAGGACACTAGATTGCTCAATTCTGTGAGCACTGGATTACTGAACTTAAATGTTTATGTTTTCTTTTGTTCTCTTCCAATTACTGCTAAATTAACAGTTCTGATGTAGTTCATTCAATT
This sequence comes from Cetorhinus maximus, assembly GCF_964194155.1. NCBI lineage: Eukaryota > Metazoa > Chordata > Chondrichthyes > Lamniformes > Cetorhinidae > Cetorhinus > Cetorhinus maximus. The sequence goes on along the minus strand of NC_135879.1, from coordinate 65,511,628 downwards.
TCCCAATGTTTTGAATTTATTATGGCTGCAGTTCAATCTTCTCCACTACTACAGTTTAAGCAGTTAAAACTGAAAACAGGAATTGCCATCTGTTGCCTGTACTGCTAAATTCATACCCAGGCAATTTTCTTCTTCTTGAGCAACACCTCATGTTTTAGTGCTAAAGTCCTTTAAAATGCTGCAGCAGCACTTCTTCTAGATGTGCATGTTCTAACAAATATACTCGGATATTCAAACATGTACTCAAAATAAAAATACATTTTTAAAAATAGACTTGTAGCAACAGTTTTGCACAGATGCCTCTTGTACTACACATTTTACCCTCGACATTTATCATCAAACCCTATTTTCTAACATTAAAGGATGACTTTATTCACTGAGAGGGATGTTGGCACTAGAGCATAGCACATATTCCAATGTAGACATTCAAAGTCCGTATCAAGCTTCACTGGATACCTGAGCAGTTAGCTGTAAGGATCCCTCCACTCTCAACAATACCTCAGTTTCTTCTCTGAAGAATATAGCTCACTGCACCAGTGTGACAATTTTTCAATTTCTAAAATCAGCCAGGCTATGACATTTGAGCGCACTTGCCAATTTAGCAGTTTTGTGCTATTGATCCAATCTCAAAGAACTGGATGTGTGTGCGGCCAGTCATTTTTGTAGGAGATTAGAGTCTGGGATTATTTTTATATCCAAGTATACCACAACAATAAAGAATTTGAATGGCTTTGTGCAAAATGCTAAATGCAAAAATATTAAGTATAGCTGTGCTACTTTTCAGGATCAACTTAAATGAATAGCTTTGCTGATTTATATTTAAAAATCTTCTTAGACATGATAAAATCTTGTATAAAAAATGTTATATAATAAATATATTACCTTTAAGATGAGACAAGTTGCAATTCTGATTAAGTGATTTACAAGATGCTCAAAAATTGAATACATACCTGCATGTGAATCGAGCAGAGGTGCAATGGTAGCTGAAGCGTTAATCCCGACCCAGTTATGATCAGCAGATGCGTATTTAAAGTTATAGGTGTTTTCCCAGCTTTAAACTGTAGTGACAAGATGTGCCAGCAACCTGGTTTGAGGGTCACTGGACCAGTAAAATTTAGAATCTGAAAAATATTAAACACCGGTGAGTTTGTCAGCAACCAATTTATATTTCACACCACTAGCCTGACATTACCTTGAATATTGCTTTGGTGACTTTATTTTCCAATGAAGCAGCTCCATGTGCTCGTTTTTAAAAGAATTTCTAAAAAAGCTTTCCTTAATAATTTATCCTAGAAACTGTCCCACGTAGTACACTTTTGTCAGTACTTGGACTACGAAGGCCACAATATGACAAGCAAGAAGTGTATGCAGATTTCTGATCAGATGTACACTCTTGCCATTATTAGGCAAGGGCAAAGAAATGTGTGTCCTTTGTCTCCTTTACACAATCCTAAACAATTAAGATCTTTCCCAGTACAAAAAAAGAGTGCAACGCTTGTTTGAGGCCCACTCTCCAAGATGATTTCCCTGAGACAATGCTACAGGGATTCCAGGCTTAGGAAACCCTTGATAGGCGCAAACAAAAAGTCGAGTAACTCTTCATTTTGGAGCTGGTAGGAGAAGTGCTCCTCCTAACCAAGGAATAAAGGGGCTTTCCGTCCCACCAGCCTCCACATTCAAAAGGATCCTAATCTACCACCTCCTGCATGATGCCACCACCGGACACATCTTCCCCTCCCCTATCAACATTCCGTAGGGACAGTTCCTTCTGGGGCACCCTAGTTCACTCTTCAATCACCTCCTACAACTTCTCCCCTTCCCATGGCACTTCCTCATGCAAGCAGAGGAGATGCAACACCTTCTCTATGTCTCCATCCTTCTCATTGTCCAAGGCCCTAAGCATTCCTTCCAGGTGAAACAGGGATTTAATTTATCATATTGTATTCACTGTTTACAATGTGGTCTCCTCTAAACTAGGGAGACCAAATGTAGATTAAAGGTTACCGTGCTGGGCATCTCTGTTCAGTCCGCCAGAGTGATCGTAAGCTATTGGTCGCCTGCCACTCTAATTCTCCACCTTGCTCCCACTCTGGCCTCAGTACTATTCCAATGAAGCTCAGTGCAAGCTTGAGAAACAGTACTTCATCTTTCGATTAGACACTTTACTGAACACAAGTTTGAGTCCGGGAGGCTGTAATTTCAGATCATAACCCCATTTTCTTTTCGTCTTTGTGTATTTTTTGTTTTTGGGTGGTAATTGTTGGTGATGGTTCTGCTTTTCCCATTTACACCTGATCTACAGTCTTGTTTTGTTGCATGCTTGCCCCATTACCACCTCATTTTGCCTTGCACCATCATCCTTTTTGTTATTCGACCCCTCCTGCCTTCATAGACCTTCACTTGCCTGTCATCCCCGCCCCTTGCCTTAAAATCTGCTGCACGTTTAATCTTTTTCTAGTTCTGACAAAAGGTCATCAACCTGAAACATTAACTCCGCTTCTCTCTCCACAGATGCTGCTGAGTATTTTGAGCATATCCTGTTTTATTTCAGATTTCCAGCATCCACAGTATTTTGCTTTTGCTCCAATAATGAGGGAGTCTTGCGCCTCACCATTCGGGTGCAAGGAATGTGCTGAGCAAAAAGGTGTACACCCAATCCTCTGAATCCTTTCTCTTGAATGCACTTGAATCACAGCAACATTCTACAAACAGCAAGTTGTAAGTTCAAAATACAGTAATTTAAACAGCACATCTGCTCAGCACCACTGTTTAGGTGATCCTATTCTGAAGAACAATACAACTACCTACATATCAAATTTCTTTTGGTATCTTCACAAGTTTAGAGAGAAATCAGAAAATTAAAACAACTTTACTGTCAACAAGTGCGCCTCTTCTTCAGGTACATAAACATTTCTTATCAAGACTTTGAACTCGAAGTAATTTGTAAACCAGACTGTCCAAAATTCTGATCCGTGCTGTGACTTGACTTGAAATGAGCTTGAAGAATCAGGTTGAAGGTTTCTGTATGAGAGAAAGATACAGTGAATATCAGGATAGAATTTTACACCGCAGGGCGAGGTCACTTGACACATCAGAACTGTCCCAGCTCTCTTAAACTATCCAATTAATCCCATTCTCTAACTTTCAAATATTTATCTACTTTCCTATTGAAATGGATTAAGTATTCTGCTTCTGCCAAGGTTTCTGGAAAAACATCCCAGCCAGCATTTTCTGTTTGGCATGCCGGGGCAGTCCCTGCACGCCGACACGTAAAATGACATGCGGTGACGGTGGGCGCTCGTCCCGATGTCACTGCATGTCACTCCGATCTTTCGTTCCGCGAGCGCGCACCGGAGTCGGCTGTGCACCCGCCAAACTGTCAAAAGTCTGTAAAGGTCATTTATAAATCAATTAACCTTATTGAGAAAGCTGCCCGCCCAACCTTAAGGTTGGTGGGCAGGCAAAGAGCCCAGACGGCCTTCGCATTTTTCATGAAACCTCATCCACGGGCGGGATGAGGTTTCATGAACATTTTATAAATTAAATAAAAATTATGAAATTTCATAAACATGTCCCAGCTCATGTGGCACTGTCACATGAGGGGACATGTCTGAACAATTTTTTTTTCCCAACTTTAAAACTGAAGTTAACCTCCAAGGCAGCTCCATGCCTCGGAGATTTCTGCATTCTTTCGCATGCATGTGCGACAGTGCGCAGGCTCCGACTCTCCCTCCTCCCTCACAAGTAGCGCTGAGCGGACCTTAATTGGCGCACCCACGTAAAATGGCAGCACGCAGCCTAAACGCAGGCGGCGATCAGCTCCATGTCCACCCGCACCCATTCCCGACCGGCCCACCCGACAGGGAGAAAATTCTCCCCCCCACAATGTAGTAACCACCCTCTGACTCTTAAATCGTTCTTCCAATACCTCTTCCCTTGTACTTTTGGTGATTAACATTTAATTTATGTCCTCTAGTTACCCAATCGTCAACTGGTGGAAATAGTTTGCGTTTTCCCCTATTTACCTCACAAAACATTCAATATGTATGTCAGATCTTTTAACTTTCACTGTTTTGATGAGAATAGCTCTAATTCCTGTAAACTTTGTTGATAATACAAGCCTCTCATCTGGGCCATAACTTTAGTGAACCCCTTCTGCAACCTCTCTCCAGTAATGACAAGAACAACATAAATTTATAAAGCACCTTTAATGTAATGAAGGTCCAAAGGTGCTTCACAGGAGCTTTATAAAACAAAATAACTAGGGCCTTTACCTCCAGACAAAGTAAAGACAAAATCTGAACCACTAGGATCTGGCTAGAAATTTTTGTAGCTCTATATTCAATATCAGCAGGATTACAAAAGGACTGTTTTATATGTGGAACAATTCCAATTTTAGAAATTTCATGACCCTGAATGGCCTGAAATTTACAATATGGACAGCATCTGTCTCCCTAAATCACTCCATTTATGTCTTTCTTTAAGATGCTCCTTAAAACCTTCCTTATGACCAAGCCTCTTCTACTATCCCAGTGACAATTTTTCATCTGATTATGCTCCTGTGAAGCGCCTTGGGATGTTTTACTACATTAAAGGTGCTATATAAATACAAGTTGCCATGGTTAAGCATACTCAAGAATACTGGCACAAAAATTGCTCAAACCCACTAGTTAACTTGAAATCAAGAATTTATGCGCAATAACAAACACATTTTATTTCACAAACTTTAGAAATATACTCCTTTAATCAGTTTAATTGGTAGCTTTTGGGAAAATCCACCAGAGAAATGGTCCAAGGGAAAAATAAAAGTGAATTTTGTTAAATAAACTCTTCCTGTGATGGCTGGACTTCTAACTTTGACTGGGTTGTGAAACATCACAATGAAGAAAATGTATTACTTTGCACTACTCCAGCAGTATTGACCCTTTCTTACTCCCCCATTGGTCATTTACTTTGGAGCAACTATCTCCACCTCCTCAACAACACCTGATTCTGGCCTCACCTCAGTTGGTCTGCTGCTGAAACGCTCATCGATGCCTTCATTATCTCTCGGCTTGACTATTTCAACACACTCTTCGCCAGTCTCCCACATTCTGCCCTGAATAAATTTGAGGCCAACCAAAATCCTGCTGCCCATGTCCTAATTCACACCAAGTCCCACTTATCCAACATCCCTGTGCTCACTGACTTCCACTGGCTCCCAGTTAAGCAATGCCTCAACTTTAAAATTCTCATCCTTGTTTCTAGATCCCTCCAGGGCCATTTCTCTATAATCTCCTCCAACCCATAACCTTCTAAGTTATCTGCGCTTCTCAAATTCTGGCTGCTTTAACACCCCAATTTTAATCATTCCACCACTGCCAAGGCCCTAAGCTCTGAAATTCCCTTCCTGAATCCCTCTGCCTTTCTTTCCTCCTTTAAGACGCTCCTTAAAATCTACCTTTGACCAAGCTTTGTCATCTGCCCTAATATTTCCCTATATGGGTTGGTGGCAAGCTTTGTTTTATAAAGCTCCTGTGAAGCACCTTGGAACATGTTACTATGTTGGAGGAGCTGCATGAATACAAGTGGCTTTTTTTAAGTTGTTGAACAGGTTATGTGCAGGAAATTCTGCACATCATATTGGGATATGACTATGGAAAGCAGCAATTCCAAGTCTGTAGAAGATAATAAAATTGAAGGCAGAGTAAAGAAAAATAAATATTTCAATTCATCAATGCATACACATTTGGATTCTTTTCAGAAAACTTGATGATTTTCAAACTTTTGTAAAGGGGGAGGGTGAGATGTCCTACGAAGATTCCCAAAATTCCTTATTTACAGGGATTTTCTGAGGGAAGTATACAATTGGCCACATCCAACTCCTTTCACTCCTTCCCCATACCCCCCAAAAATAAAGTTCAATAATATTACTACCAGATTAATCTTGCATCCTAAGGAATGATACAGAAAACAAGCATGAACCTAAAGTTAGAGTCACTGTAAAAAATGTTATATGATCTACAAAACCTTAAAGCAAGCTATCGAAATTAAAAAATGTACACATTAAATTATGTTTCAAATTCCAACTATACAATACATTACAAAAATCACTCCACATGTGCTCAGTGAACTCACCCTTTTGTTCGTTGCAGTGTAGGAGATGCTTTCAGCGCTAAGCTGCCTTTTACTACATACATCGCTTCACCTGAACAATTTTCCACATCATCAATCATAGTAGCTGCTGGAAAATAAAGTGAGAGTATTCTTTTACAGTATCCAATGTTTATATCTGACATGTATAAAGAACCCGCAGCTTAGTTGCAATAAAACATATCAAAAAGGTTTGAACCAACACATTACAAAACGTGGTGTGTGTTAAATAGCACTTTAAAGAGGTTATGACAACCTTTAAGTCATGAGAGTTGTGGTTTGATATAATGGATCTTTTGGCATTAAGCTCAAAATAGCCACAATCATCCTTAGCCCCAGTAAACACTAGAAATTACACAGATTTGCCATACTAATAATAAGATTCACATTTAGTCACCATTTTATTAAATGCTTAAGTATTAAATTACCTACCTTTGCAAATAATAGAAGCAACTTTCGTTAAATTGTTCACAGATGTTTCCAGCTGTATTGGCTTAAATTCAACAGTAATTGTGCCTCCTCTCGACAGAAAATGAATATTCTGTGAAGGATTAGCAAAACCATGTCAACATAGAAGTTTGTACATGATAGATATCATCCGTATAGCAAGCGGACAAAGCTACGATTTATCAGAATTATCTAAATTTAGAAGCTAACCATCAAAACTGTTATATGGTGTAATACCACATCATTAGAGAGTTGAAATTTTTAGAAAGTGAGTAACCATGGTTAAGATATTCAGATAGTAACAAATATTTCTTATATAGTAGCAAACAGGAGTTGTTACAAAATACAACTGGGCTTCCGTTTTCCATAGCACACTCTTCTACAAAACCGAACTCGAAACAAAGTCTATCTTCGCAATTCTAACTAGGCATTCCTGCCAACATGGATCCACATTATAAACTACAGCTTGAATAATAAATAAAACCAGACTATCACCATTATAAAATTATTTTAGAAAATCATACCTTAATATACATAGATTTATTCCCTGAATGCAAGAAGTACACAATATTTATTTGTTCACCTGCAAAAAAGGAAAATAAGTAACTGCAATGGTGAGTACTTTAAAACACTTACATTTACAGAAGCATCTTGTGTCTGAGAAACATCTCCAACTGCTTCATAGAATTATTTTTGAAGTGCAGTCACAGTTAATATATTATATTATTAATATATACACTAATGGCTGAAGTATTCCTCAAAACTTGGGTAATAGAAGTGTTAAACTTTCATTTTAATATTCACTTAGAATGATCATGGCACATGGTCTTACCCACAATAAGAGGTTGTGGTAGAAGAATTAATTCAGGCTAGTCTCTTGGTTAAAGCTGGTTTATTTCCAAGACAACTCCTCAATGCTACTAACTTCCTAGTAGCTTACACAGAGCTGTACCTTTTTATTCTACTTAGAAGGGATAATTAATGACCATCACCTGTTTAACTAACAATTGGTTTTAACAAGATGGTTGCCATATTAACACATGGTAGTGCGTCAAAATTTATATTACTGGAAGGAAATCTTCAACTACTGCAGAAAAAATATATTACACGCATATTGCAGCTTTCTTGGAAGGAGGCGGGGAGGGAAATTGGTGAACAGTCAAGATCTACAAACTTACCTGAGGTACTTTCTTTGATAACTGGCATATAAAGTACAAAAATATTTTCTAATAAATAGTTCTTTATTTTTTCAAATTTATGGTAGCATTCTTCTGTGTTGAGAGAGACATGGACATATAATGTACGATTTTTATTCCTCAACAGGCAACATTTCTGTAACAAATGGTAAAGGGTTAAATTAGTCAAAAGCAATCACTTCCAAACATCAAACCACAAACAAGATTTATTATTTGTAAGGTCAAACAATTGCAAGAGACTTATCAGGGGTTAGCATCACGTTCAAAACATGCAACTTCAATATTCAGCCGACTAGTAATAACTCAAAGCAATTTACTCCTACAATGCAAACCCTTTGTTTCACTGTCATTGCCAAGCATTAATAAGGTTTTACTAATACCATTACCAGTGCCATTTACTAATACCATGCTTTCTAGTCTTACTGAACCTTGACGAGGCTTTGCTTCCCTCTGGCAGGCTTGATATAGTCGGTATAGTTTAACTTCAAACAATTTATCAAGAACTATTTACAAAGACCTCAGGATAAGCACATGGTATTTAGGACACAAACTTTTCTACATCTTGCTCTCCTGGAGCCTCTTGGTCATCTGACTACTGATGTCATAGTTACATCATCAACACCATCATGGTCTGTTTAACATATTCATAAACCCTACACCAATCTTGAAGAAACCTTCGAGTTGGGATTTAACAGAATCCACACAACTTACAACGCCCATCTCAGAGATGGACATCAGGGTCAGTGCTTGATGTAAACTGGGGATTGCCAAATATGGCAAAACAATACTAAAATAGCTGTAATGCTCCCAAGTTAAATTTGCTGATTTGCCTAAATTCATGCAATGCAAGCCAAGTTAAGGATACGTTCTCCACTCTCCCCCTTTCCCAGTTTTATATTTGCCTAACTTTGAACCCTTCCTCAGTATCCAATCAAAACTCATGCCCATTTCCTCAGTGGTGAGATTTTATGTGCCTTCCACCCCCACCCCCCTCAGTCCGTGTCCATGTGCCAGCTCTGCCTAGGTGAATGGCTAGTTGCAAACTAAGCAAGGGGGGGCTAGCCTTTCACTAAGAAGGAAATCCTAAACCATAACACATCGAATTATGAAGAGGAGTCATATTGGGCTTGAAATGTTAACTCTGTTTCTCTCTCCACAGACGCTGCCAGACCTGCTGAGTTTTTCCAGCATGTTCTGATTTCATTTCAAGTATGTCCTCCGTTCTTAACTGAAAAAGTGCCTGCTGAATTCTGTGCCTCATCTGAAAAACAGCACCTCCAGCATGCCCACAGTGATGCACTGAAATGTCAGCCGACATTATGGGAAAAATTTTCCCCCTGTCGGGAGGGGGGTGGGGAGAGAGAGAGTGCAGGACTGGACACGGGCAGGCGCACCTCTGATCGGCGCCCCCAATCGGGGGCGTGCCTCCATTTTATGTGGGCGGGCCAAATAAGGCCTTCCCAGCGTGATGTCCGCCAGGAAGCGCTATGCACTCCCTGTGCGGGCGGGGGGGTTCCCTCAGCCAAGAGTGCGCTCTTTCGTGCATGCACGTGAAATAGCACACAGATCTCGCTGAGGCTAAGTGCTGCCTCAGGGAGACTGGCTCCAAATTTAAAACTGGTAAGCAAATGATAGCAACATTTCCCTGACATTTCCCTGACATGTCCCATCATGTGACACTGTCACATGAGTTGGGACATGTCCATCACTTTTACTGAAACCTTTATTAAATATTTTAAAACCCTCATAAAACCTCATCCCGCCCATGGATGAGGTTTCATGCTTTTTCTTAAGCCCACCAGGGCTCCTGGCCTGCCCGCCTACCCTAAGGTTGGGCAGGCAGGTCCATTAATGATGTTAATTACTTTGTCAATGGCCTCAATAGGCTGTTGACAGGTCGGCGGGCGCGCAGCTGGTTTGGTTGCGCCCCCGCCAACCTGAAAATGGAAGTGATGCGGGGTGACATCGGGAGTCCCACCCGACGTCATTCCGCATTATTTTACGTGTCGGCGATTGGGCCCCGCCCCTTCTCGCCAACCGGAAGATCTTCCCATATGTGCACAAGTGCTAAACCAACAATCTTTTGACCTCAACTGAGTGCTACTCGCTGAGCTAAAGTAACACTCCACAGGTTTATGGATGAGGGAAGAGTGAATTAAAAAAGTAAATGGTCCAGGGAATTTATTATTTAATCCTTTGCTACATGATCTACCACTTTGCACATCCAGGATTGAATTAAACCAGTTCTGTGATCAAGGTAAAATACTGTACATAAAATACATGCAATTAAATTAACTACACTATTTCAGCAGGGAGATCAATTTTGTTTTATTCACCTTTCCACTCATTCCAAAATCCCACGGTATAATTTATATTAAATATACATGACACATGTACCTGGAAGTCTTTATAGCTCTGTAATGGTAGATTAAGTTCAAAACTCAGTTCTGATAGAGTGCAATTTGAAGCTTTTTCCTAGATGAACAGACAGACAAATGAGAAAACAGGGTCAGGACACTTTCTTCTATAGCTTGCAATCTTCAGTGCAAAGTTAATGATGGTGAATCTACAATAAACTGGTTTGACAAAACTACTGCGTTCAATTTCGCGATTTTCTTTCAGGTAAACATCACCACATCTTCAGCCTGCCTGGCCTCTGCTACTGAATGGTTCTAACTTTAGTCATGACACACCAACCTATCAATCTAGGCCACTAACATCTGCACAACTACTAGGTCTCAATCTAGAAGGGAAAAAAAAATTGGGATAAGTTAGTGACAATTGTTTGTTCCTTCCTTCCCTCTGAGATAGGGTGCCTGGGGTACTACTGATCTCCCACCATAACTCTGGCAAGAGCCTGGAGAAATCATAAACATCCATGATCACAGCACATCAGGAAATTCTGCGAAGGTTCCATTCTAAAGCAAAGCAAACCTGGGAGACATAAGGAGGCTGCAGTATAGTACCAGTCTGATTTGAATTTGGAAATAAATTCCAACTGATCCCACACCCGATTTTCCATTCTTCTCAGCAGCTCTGCTGAGAACCCTACACCCCATTACATAGTTTATCCACTGCTAAAAAAAATGGTCAGGAGCATTTGGCTCCTTATCTCAAAAAAAAATGTCATAACACTTCTGGGGGTATTCTATAGGCCACCAATTATTGGGAAAGATATAGAGGAGCAAATTTGCAGGGAAATCACAGAGAAGTGCAAAGACTACAGAGTAGTGATAATGGGGGACTTCAATTATCCGAGCAGACTGGGATAGTAATAGTGTAAAAGGCAGAAGGGGGGAAGAGTTCCTGAAGTGTGTTCGAGAGAATTTTCTAGATCAGTATGTTTCCAGCCCAATGAGGTTCCAAGGCATGAGGTGGGTCAAGTGAATCAAGTGTCAGTAGGGGAACATTTAGGGGACAGTGATCATAGTATCATAAGGTTTGAATTAGCTATGAGAAAGGGCAAGGAGCAATCTAAAGTAAAAATACTAAACTGGAGGAGAAGCAATTTCAGTGGCATGAGAACAGATCTGCCCCAGGTTAACTGGAATCATAGATTAGCATGCAAAACATTAACAGAACACTGGTCAGAAGATAGTTTGGGTACAATCAAGATATATTCCCTTATTTATGGGGGGAGCAAAGCCAGAGTTTCCTGGATGACAAAAGAGACAGTAGGATGAGGCAGAAAAAGGGGTTGTGTTACAGGTGTCATGTCGATATTATAAGTAAGGCTGAGTACAGAAAGTTCAAGGTGGAAATGAAAAAGGAAATCAAAGAGGCAAAGAGAGTACGAGAAGAAAATGGCAATTAGTATAAAATGGAATCCAGAAGTCTTTCATATAAATAAAAAAAGGGTAGCAAGAGGAAAGAGTGGAGTGACTAGACACCCAAAGGGGATCTACACAAAAAGGCAGAGGTTAAACTGAAGTATTAAATGAGTACTTTGCATCTGTCTTTAAAAAGGAAGAAGCTGTGCTATAGCCATTGTGAAAGGGGAGATAACTGAGAAACTGGATGGGCTAAATATTGATTAAGGGGAGTCTCATGACCGTACTGTTATGATATTGTGGATTTTTAAGGAAAATTATTAAAAGTGCATTCTTGCTTTAAAAACCTTTATGTTTTAAAAGTCTTTTGAAGATTGCAGTCTCAGCAGACAGTTGTCTCCACAAATGATTGCTTAAACATTTTTGAACTGTGTTATCTGAATTATTAATGATTCTCTTGGTGACTGATTCTAAGATGCCTTGGACAACACAACTGAATCTTCTAAGAGTGTGAGAATTCACAGCTTCACTGTTGCTGGTAGGAAGAATCTCTTCAAACACTGCAATCTAACTACCTTCACCCCACCCCACCCCCACTAGGGTATCTGTACCTTGCTTGTCCTGCTTTCTACCCTTAATTATCACATTCCTTAGATAATATCACCACCTTCAACACCTCTTTGTCCTTTTGTCTATGACATCTTTTGGCTATCTCCACTTATCACTGGCCCTCTATCCAGCTCTACCTGATCCACCCAACCCTTAAACCAGCTTATATTTCACCTCTTTTCTATTTTTACTTAGTTCTGTTGAAGAGTCATACGGACTCGAAACGTTAACTGTGTTCCTCTCCGCAGATGCTGCCAGACCTGCTGAGTTTTTCCAGGTAATTTTATTTTTGTTTTGGATTTCCAGCATCCGCAGTTTTTTGCTTTTATCTTAGTGTTTAATTGATTGCCACTTCTCTTCAAGGAATGCCAACCTTGAAGAAGTATTGCTCTTCTCTCTGACAGGATTTCCGTATCTCTCCTTTGCCTTGTTCACCTTCATTGCTTTCCACTTCTCTCCTGGTGTTTGACAAGGTGTTTACTAAAACCCGCTTTCACAGGCATATTTCCTTCCTCAGTGACTGTCTCCGTCTCCGACTTACCCCATGTGGATTCCAACTGAAGTTCCATCCCTCATGTTTCGAACCCACCCAGGATTACAGGTATCTCCAGGACACACAGCGCTCTTCGGACTGCTGTTCTCGTCGTGTTCTGAGATCCACACTCAGTGCCATGCGCCGCCATATGAACACACTCGACCTCTCCCTCCAGCAGCACCGCCGCACCCTATTTCTAAGCTGCCCGTGCCCCCAGGTTCATTTTATTTTTCGTCTCATCCGACGCCTCAACAAGAAACTTTGTCTCTTTCTTTCAGGTGCAAAGGAACACAAGCTTCAACAACTCATCGACACCAACACCCATCCAGGACCCTCCACCCCTGCCTGTCCCTCTGTCCCCATCCGGTCTTCCAATCCCAGCCCCAGCCGTGTATTCACCATACCCCCTGACCTTCCCCTCTCCGATGCTGAACGATCAGTGCTCGACAAAGGACTTAGTTTCATACCCTTGCATCTTCATCTCAATTAATTTCGGGCTCAGCATGATGCTGAACTCTTCTTACGCCGCCTTCGTCTCCGTGCTCACTTCTTTGGGCAGGAGTCCTCTCCCCGTTCAACGGATCGGATCCTTTTACTCGCCTCCAATATTCTCCCTCCACCTGGACCCCTCCCTCTAGATTCTTACCTTCTCTTGATCTTTTCATTGAGAACTGTCGGCATGACATTAGTCGTCTCAATTTCTCCGGTCCTCTCACCCACTCTAACCTGTCCCTCTCTCTGAACTTGCTGCACTCCATTCTCTCAGGTCCAACCCTGACATTGTCATCAAACCTGCTGACAAGGGTGGTGCTGTTGTTGTCTGGCGCACTGACCTCTACCTCGCAGAGGTGAGCATCAACTTGCAGACACTTCCTCCTACCTCCCCCTGGACCATGACCCCACCACTGAACATCAAGCCATTGTTTCCAGGACTGTTACTGACCTCATCTCCTCTGGAGATCATCCTTCCACAGCTTCCAACCTCGGACGGCCCGCTTCTACCTCCTACCCAAAATCCACAAACAGGACTGTCCCAGCAGACCGATCATGTCAGCCTGTTCCTGCCCCACGGAACTCATTTCTTGCTATCTTGACTCCATTCTCTCTCCCCTTGTCCAGTCCCTTCCCACCTACATCCGTGATTCCTCTGACACCCTACATCATATCAACAATTTCCAGTTCCCTGGCCCCAACCACCTCCAATTGGACGTCCAATCCCTCTTCACCTCCATCCCCCACCAGGATGGTCTGATGGCTCTCTGCTTCTTCCTTGAACAGAGGCCCAAACATTCCCCATCCACCACTACTCTCCTCCGTCTGGCTGTACTTGTCCTCACACTGAACAATTTCTCCTTAAGCTCCTCTTACTTCCTCCAAATAAAAGGTGTGGCTATGGGTACCCGCATGGGCCCCAGTTATGCCTGTCTCTTTATGGGGTATGTGGAACATTCCTTGTTCCAGTCCTACTCTGGCCCCCTCCCACAACTCTTTCTCCGGTATCAATAATTGCTTTGGTGCTGCTTCATGCTCTCGTCTGGACCTGGAAAAATTTATTAATTTTGCTTCCAAATTCCACCCCTCCATCATTTTCACATGGTCCATATCTGACACTTTCCTTCCCTTCCTAGATCTCCCTGTCTCAATTTCTGGTGATAGGCTGTCCACCAATATTCATTACAAGCCTACCGACTCCCACAGCTACTTCGACTACAGCCCCTCACACCCCGCTTCCTGTAAAGGCTCCATCCCATTCTCTCAGTTCCTTCGCCTCCGTTCCAATGTTGCCACTTTCAAAAACAGTTCCTCTGACGTCTTCCTTCTTCCTTAACCGAGGTTTTCCACCCACGGTGGTTGACAGGGTCCTCAACTGCGTCCGGCCCATCTCCCGTGCATCCACCCTCACACCTTCCTCTCCCTCCCAGAACCATGATAGGGTCCCCCAAGTCCTCACTTATCACACCACCAGCCTCCGCATTCAAAGGATCATTCTCCGCCATTTCCGCCAACTCCAGCATGATGCCACCGCCAAACACATCTTCCGGCATTCCGCAGGAATCGTTCCCTCCGGGACACCCTGGTCCACTCCTCCATCACCCCCTACACCTCAACCCCCACCCACGGCACTTTCCCATGCAACCGCAGAAGGTGCAACACCTGCCCCTTTACTTCCCCTCTCCTCACCGTCCAAGGGCCCAAACACTCCTTTCATGTGAAGCAGCATTTCACTTGCACATCCTCAATTTAGTCTACTGCATTTGTTGCTCCCAATGCGGTTTCCTCTACATTGGAGAGACCAAACGCAGACTGGGTGACCGCTTTGCAGAACACCTTCGGTCTGTCCGCAAGCATGACCCAGACCTCCCTGTCGCTTGCCATTTTAACACTCCACCCTGCTCTCATGCCCACATGTCCGTCCTTGGCCTGCTGCATTGTTCCAGTGAAGCTCAACGCAAACTGGAGGAACAGCACCTCATCTTCCGACTAGGCACTTTACAGCCCTCCGGACTGAATATTGAGTTCAACAATTTTAGATCATGAACTCTCTCCTCCATCCCCACCCCCTTTCCCATCCCCCCCCTTTTTTTCCCAATAAGTTATACAGATTTTTCTTTTCCCACCTATTTCCATTATTTTTAAATGTATTTCCATCCATTGTTTTATCTCTACCTTTTAGCCTATTTCAATCCCTTCCCTTCACCCCACCCCACCCCCACTAGGGCTATCTGTACCTTGCTTGTCCTGCTTTCTACCCTTAATTAGCACATTCTTTAGATAATATCACCACCTTCAACACCTCTTTGTCATTTTGTCTATGACATCTTTTGGCTATCTCCAACCTATCACTGGCCCTCTTTCCAGCTCTACCTGTCCCACCCCCCCTTAAACCAGCTTATATTTCACCTCTTTTCTATTTTTACTTAGTTCTGTTGAAGAGTCATATGGACTCGAAACGTTAACGGTGTTCCTCTCCACAGATGCTGCCAGACCTGCTGAGTTTTTCCAGGTATTTTTATTTTTGTTTTGGATTTCCAGCATCTGCAGTTTTTTGCTTTAATCTAACTACCTTCTAGGCCTTGTTTGAAACAATACCTAATTAACATAGCAGCCATTTTTTGTGCTTTTGAACTGTATAAATAAAGAATAAATGTAAGAGGCCATTTTGTGTGGCAGTGTGAGATACAATACCAGCACACAGCTCTCAACTGAACCAGCCATGAGCCACATGAGAGAGCTAGGGTTCGCTGCCATCGGGTGTTACAGAATAAGGCATCCAGAAAATCAGCCCTGGTCTGCTGAGAAGAAACCAGGCAATCTTCAAGTGTTGCCTGTAGACTCCAGCAAGGAAAGGAGCCTTTACTCTCTCCCACCATCTGCTCTAACTATCGAGTCCACCTACAAAGGAAAACTATGACTATTTGACTTCACAAGCCATCACATCTGCCAAACTGAACCTCAAATTTCAACTCCTTCATTTCGGAAAGAAGGGATTCAAGCAATGGGCCTACAATAATATCTCACAGAGGCGTATTCAAAATCTTATCTTTAGGTACTTTATCCTTTATCTGCATTTTAATAATTTTATCATTTTTACTTAGATTTCAGCAGTAATTTTACAATAAATTAACCATTAACTTGTTTAAGAATAAAGTTTGACTGTTAGGTTCTTTTTAAATTGCACCACTCAAATTAAAAGGGGGCTAAACAAATTCTTAGCTCACCTCACTTTGAGGGATTGTCTTTAACGTTGTCATGACAAGGAGGCATTAGAAAGGCTGGCTGTTGATAGGTCACCTGGATGGGATGAGATTCATCCAAGGATGCTGCGGGAGTTAAGGGAGGAAATTGTGGAGGCACTCCATAATCTTCCAATCCTCTTTCCATATAGGACTGGTGGCAAAGGACTGCAGAATTGCAAATGTTGCATTCATGTTCAAAAAATGGGTGTAAGGGTAAACCCAGCAAACTACAGGCCAGTTTGTTTAACCTTAGTGGTGGGAAAAATTTAAAGACAATAATCCAGGAAAAAATTAATAGTCACTTGGATGGAGAATTGTGGATTAATTAGGGAATTCCAGCACAGAATTGTTAAAGGCAAATCATGTTAAACTAATTTGATTGAGTTTTTGATGAGGTAGCAGTTGACTGGTGAGGATAATGTGATTGGTGTGGTGTGTATTGACTTCCAAAAGATGTTTGATAAAGTGCCACATCATAGACTTACCCGCAAAATTGAAGCCAAGGAACTTTAAGGCAAAGTGGCAGCAAGGATACAAAGTTGGCTCAGTGACTGGAAACAAATGTTTTGTGTTTAAGGTTGTTTTTCTGACTGGAGGAAGGTATACACCAGCATTCCATAGCGGTCGGTACGAGGACCATTGCTCTTCTTGATATATATTAATGACTCAGGCTTCGGTGTACAGCACAC
Source organism: Cetorhinus maximus (assembly GCF_964194155.1). Taxonomy (NCBI): domain Eukaryota; kingdom Metazoa; phylum Chordata; class Chondrichthyes; order Lamniformes; family Cetorhinidae; genus Cetorhinus; species Cetorhinus maximus. The sequence goes on along the minus strand of NC_135879.1, from coordinate 65,494,513 downwards.
TATTTCAATAATTGGAGATGGCAAATTTTGGAAATATTGCGAACTGTGAGGAGGATAGTGATAGACTTTAAGGGGACATAAACAGACGGGTAGAATGAGCAGGCACGTGGCAGATGAGAGTTAATGCAGAGAAGTGTGAAGTTTTGTTTATTCTCTCAGGATGTAGGCATCGCTGACTGGGCCAGTATTTGTTGTCCATCTCTAATTGCCCTCGAGAAGGCAGTGGTGAGCCACCTTCTGAACTGCTGCAGTCCATGTGGTGTAGGTACACCCTCAGTGCTGTGAGGGACACCCAGAGTGCGTTAAATGGTAAAGTTGTACAATTTGATAGAAAGCACAAGGAGAGGCAACATAAAACCAGGTACATTTCTAAAGGGAAAACAAAAACAAAGAGGCCCAGGGCAATATGCGCACGTATGGCAGGGCAGGCTGAGGAAGTGGTTAAATAGGCACAGGATCCTGGACTTTACAAATAGAGGCAGCATAGAGCACAAAAACAAGGAAGTTATGATGAACCTTTACAAAACTCTGCTTCAGTCATAACTGGAGTATTGTGTCCAATTTTGGACACCACGCTTTAGGATGTGAAGACATTAGAAAGGGTGCAGAAAAGATTTTGGAGAATGGTTTCAGGGATAAGGGCCTTCAATTTTCTGGATAGATTGAACCAGCTGCGGTTGTTTTCCTTAGTGAAGGTTGAGGGAAGATTTGATGGAAGTGTTCAAAATCATGAAACTGTTCCCATTGCCATGAGGGTCAAGAACCAGAAGACACCAAGATAAGGTGAGTGGCAAAAGAACCAACAGCACATGAGGAAAAACATCTTTACAGAGCAAATGCCAAGATCTGGAATGCACTGCCTGAGTAGAGTAGAGCCAAAAACAAAATTGGATAAGGATCTTGTGGAGTACCATGTAACTTTAAGATAATGCAAGAGGACTAATCATGTGACAGTACTGACCAACCAATGTACAGCGTGGGCTACTGGGTTAATTGCAAGTCTAGAGCTGGAGGTGGTTGCGGGAGCAAGGATTTAGTGTTGCAATAAACAATCATAGTTTGTTCTTATGTCAGTCTCTCTCCATTATTGATAGTGAGCATCAACTAACAAGTGTATATGAAGGTGTGCAATTTGAGTTTAGTTGACTAGTGAACTCATAGACTCAAGACATAAAAGATTTAAAGAGAAAAATATTGCAGGGTTCCAGGAAAAGGGCTTAACTGAGCTGCTCTTGCTGAGGTGGCATGGACACAACTGGTCAAATAGCCTCTTCCTGTGCTGTAACTATTCTATACGATTTATATCAATGACTTAGATGAGGGGAGTGAAGACATGGTAGCTAAATTTGCAGATAACACAAAGATAGGTAGGAAAGTATGTTGTGAAGGGGACATGAGGAGGTTGCAGATGGATATAGATAGGTTGAGTGAGTGGGCAAAGATCTGGAAAATGGAGTTTAATGTGGGAAAATGTTCACTTTGGCAGGAAGAACAAAAAAGCAGAGTACTACTTAAATGGGGAACGGTTGCATAATTGAGAAGTGCAGAGGGATCTAGGTGTTCTGGTACGAGTCACAAAAAGTTAGTATGCAGGTACAGCAAGTAATTAAGAAGGCTAATGGAATGCTGTCCTTTATTACCAGAGGGATTGAACATAAAAGGATGTTATGCTTCAGTTATACAGGACATTAGTGAGACCGCACCTCGAATAGTGTGCGGTTTTGGTCTCCTTATTTAAGGAAGGATGTAAATGCATTGGAGGCGGTTCAAAGGGGGTTTTACTAGATTAATACCTGGAATGAATGAGTTGTCTTATGAGGAAAGGTTGGACAGACTGGGCTTGTTTCCACTGGAGTTTAGAAGAGCGAGGGGTGATTTGATTGAAGTATACAAGATCCTGAACAGCCTTGACAAGGTGGACGTAGAAAGGACGTTCCCTCTCGTGGGCGAGTCCAGAACTAGGAGGCGCTGTTTTAAAATTAGGGGTCGCCCTTTTAGGACAGAGATGAGAAGAATTTTTTTCTCTCAGAGGGTTGTGCGACTTTGGAACTCTCTGTCTCAGGAGGTGGTGGAGACGGGGTCATTGAATATTTTTAAGTCAGAGGTAAATAGATTCTCATTAGGCAAGGGAATCAAAGGTTATCGGGGTTAGATGGGAATGTGGAAATTGAAACACAAGAAGATCAGCCATGATCTTATTGAATGGCAGAGCAGGCTCGAGGGGCCGAATGGTCTACTCCTGTTCCTATTTCCTATGTTATGTTCTTATGATTCCTTAATGCTATCAGATTTTGAAAGTTGGTTGGATTTTCACTAAAAGTTTATTTTTTTTGCTGTATTTTCTTACTGCATTAATTTTTGTGACAAAGGGCAGAATTTCAGTATTGCAAGACTTTACTTCCACAATAATTTTTCTGCTGTGGGCTTGCTTGCAATTGCAAAGTAATTTGGAGCAAAGTGCTCAGATGAAATTCCAATCGTGTTCCAGGATTAAGATGAGGGAAATGAGTTTACATGGGATAAGGACAGATGCAACTACACCAGAAGCATGACGCCAACACTATTCTTACACTTGCATTTAAGGCTACCACAGAGCTATGTATCCCCTCCAAGGTTAACCTGCACACTATTTCTGTCAGAGACACAGCTTATCTTACAGCATTTTTGCTATCAAACCTTCAAAAACCAACACGGGTGATATGTGTCAAATTATCCAGTCTGTTTTTAATAGATGCCTTAAGCAAGTGACTGATGCAAGTTTGCAAAAGGCAACACCTCATAACTTTCCCTGTGGAAAGTAGGCAACAATGGACATGGCACAGGATTTCTAACCAAGCAGCAGAGCTCCCAAGAGCACCTTGTACGATAGATGGCACTCATTGGGTCTCGGGGCTCAATTTATTAATGCTCAGTGGGTGTACGACCGCAGATGAAGCGAGTCTGGTTAGATGGCTGGTAGAGACTAGCTGTAAGCTCAGAGGTAACTTCCATTCCCATCCTCTTCCCCTTTGAGAATTTTCTGATCCTTTGAATATAAATATGAGGCATATGCCTCAACTGGAATTACTATGGAGCAAACTACTGCTATGCTAAAGGAAGGATTCTCCTGTCTGGAACTGTTCAGACCAGCACCTACTGAATACCCTATCAAAAACTATCAATATCTACTGCATGTTGCACACTTGCATCATATAAAAGAAGTCAACCTGTAGCAAGCCTTCCAAGGGCGTTTTCATTAAATGGGAGATGTTCACCCACCTTCTCTAGAGATTGTTTTTAAAAATTTTAAGTTGTAATTTTTCCAGCAGAAAGCAAATGATCCTTTCGTCTTTAAAACTTGGACAAAATCCCCTCACAGCCTTTACCGGCAAGCAGCAGCCCTTTAACAGCTGTTCAATTGCCTAATTTCCTGCTCCAGCTAATGGTGTTACTGGGTTGGTTCCCTGTGCTCTTGTTGTTCCAGCAGAGATCATTCCGAAATGAAAAGGCCTACCCAAATTGAGCAAGTCCGGGCACATCCCATCCCCAATCACCAAAGTGGGAGAATCTGATCCACTGGAAGTCACAGTAGCAATTTCGATACATCAAAGAAATAATTTCAGTAATGAGTAAACAATTAAGAAATATACAGCCATAGGTTTATCCTAAAGCTTTGATACAGCTTGCACAAGCTTATTCAAGCAATTGGCAGTCTTCAAATAGTACATTATGCACCAACCTGAATATTTTGGATGTGTGGAAAAAGTACGAGTTTGTCATCTGAGTATGGTTGATCACCCATCACCACTTGGGTACTGGAAACTCCAACACCAAATATCTTTTTTTTTTAAAAAGGAAAAGAAAAGTGACAATTTAGTAATGCACTAAATGCCGACACAAAATTATAATGTGTGATTTCCCTTCATTCAGATTACTCCACTCCTTTATTTAGAAAAACTCATGCATTTTGATTATTTGATTAATCTGTTTGCCAGGGTTTATAAAATCTGCAGATACATTCATTAAATTTTAAACAAAACAAGAGGTTTTCTAAGAGATCAATTTAAAAATAGTTACAGAAATTAAACTTACTGGTGAGCCAAGTCCGTGCATTCAATAATTTGAAGTGAGTTTGAAGTAATATCAATATAGTTTTCTCTTTCCTTCCCTTCTTGTAGATTGGCTATTTAAATGAACAGCAGTTTGATGTGATATCAAATAAACCCCTTCCCCCAGCCCAATTTCATCCCCCCTCCGCCATAGGCACCATCTCATGCAGGGTACAATTCCTTTAACAGCAGTACTCTAGCATATCCAATAACGTGGCCACTCTTTACACGCCAACTTCAACAGTAAATAAATATTCCACCATGGAATACCACAATTTCATCCATATATCTCAACATCAGTTAAACCCAATTATCTGAATGTAAAATTATGGAATTAAAGCACAGGAGAGGCCAGTCGGCCCATTGCTTCTGCAAAAGCAATTTAGCTAGTCCCAGTCCCCCGCCCTTTTCATGTAACACTTCAAATTTTCTCTCTTCAGGTGATTATCCAATTCCGTTTTGAAAGCAACAATTCAATCTGTCTCAAACCACCCTTTCAGGCAGGACATTCCAGATCCTAACCACTTGCTGTGTACAAATGTTTTTCCTCATGTCGCCTTTGGTTCTTTTGCCATTCATTTTAAATCTGTCGTCTTCTGGTTCTTGGCCCTTTCTCCAATAGGAACAGTTTTTTCCTACCCACTCTGTCCAGACCCCTCATGATTTTGAGCAGCTCTATCAAATTTCCTCTCAACCTTCTCTTCTCTGAGAACAGCCAGCTTCTTTATTCCACCCACAAAACTGAAGTGCCTCATCCCAGGAACCATTCTCATAAATCTTTTCTCTCTAAAGCCTTCAAATCCTTCTGAAAGCATGGCACCCAGAATTGAATACAACACTCCAGCTGAGGTCAAACTAGTGTTTTAAAAAGGTTCATTACAATTTCCTTGCTTTTGTAATCCATGTTTCTATAAGACCAGAATTCCATACCCCTTTTTAAACGATTTCTCAACCTTCCCTGCCACCTTCAAAGATTTGCCCACATATTCCCTCATGTGTCTCTGTTCCTGCGCCCCCTTTAGATTTGAACCCCTTCTTTATATTACCTCTCCTCATTCTTCCTACCAAAATGCATCACTTCACACTCCTCTGCATTAAATTTCATCTGCCACGTATCTGCCCATTTTACCACCTATGCTCTCTTGAGGTGCTCTATGCCTCTATTTGTAAAACCCAGAATCCTACGTTTTTTAATCGCTTTCTCAACCTGCCCTGCTATATGTGCATATAAAACCCCCAGGATCTCTTTGTTCCTGTATCCCCTTTAGAAATGTACCCTTATTTTATATTGCCTCTCCTCATTCTCCCCATCAAATTGTACCACTTCACACTTTTCTGCATTAACTTTCATCTGCCACATCTCTGCCCATTCTCCTTGAAGTCCATCACTATCCTCCTCAGTTCACAATATTTCCAAACCTTTGTCATCTGCAAAATTTGAAATTGTGCCCTGTTCACCCAAGTTTAGGTCATTAATATATATCATGAAAAGCAGTGATCCTAGGTACCAACATCTGGGAAGTCCCATTTTATACCTTCCTGCAGTCTGAAAAACAACCTCTCACCATGAGAAAGATGATTGTAAAAGTAATGAATGAACCTTAATTCATGTTGTAATTCATGAACTGGTATAATCAGAAGTCACATCAGACAGACTGTATTTTCATTTATGTGTTAATGTATAATCAACGTATATGCATCTGTGTAAGAAAGTGCAGTTTCAGCCGAAACTGTCACTCTGTCAGCTTCGTATCCACGCTGCTACTGCCACTTTTATTCAATGGGCTTCAACTTTGTTGGCTAGTCTATTATGTGGCACTTTATCAAAACACCTTTTGGAAACCATTTGGATCACATCAACTGCATTACCCTCATCAAAAAACTCAATCAAGGCAGTTAAACAGGATTTCCCTTTAGCAAATCTGTGCTGGCTTTCCTTAATAAATCTACAATTCTCCAAATGACTGTACATTTTGCCCAGATTACAATTTCTAACAGCTTTCCCACCACCAAGGTTAAACTCACTGGCCTGTGGTAGCTGGGTTGATCCTTACACCCTTTTTGGAACATGGCTGTAACATTTGCAATTCTCCAATTCTCTTGGCACCAGCCCTGTATCTAAGGAGGACTGGAAGATTATGGCCAGTCCCTCTGCAATTTCCACCCTTACTTCACTCAGCATCCAGGGATGCATCCTATCCAGTCCTGGTGACTTATCAAAGTACAGCCAGCCTTTCTAATACTTCCTCTCTATCAATTTTCATCCCCTCCAGTATCATAACTACCTACTCCTTCACAGTGACTCTGGCAGCATTTTCTTTCTTGGAAAAGTCAGATGCAAAGTTCTCATTTTGTACCTCAGCCATGGAGTCTGTCTCCATGCATACATCCCCTTTTTGGTCCCTAATCGGTCCTACCCTCTCCTCTTACGGCATTTTTCCTATTTATATACTTGTAAAAGACTTCTGGATTTGCTTTGACGTTAGTTACCACTCTCTTCTCATACTCTCTCTTTGCTGCTCCTATTTTCTTTATACTTCCCCTCTGAACTTTCTATAGTCAACATGGATCTCATCAGTATTATCAGCCTGCTATCTGACATACGCAACCTTTTTCTGCTTCATCTTACTCTCTGTCTCTTTTGTCATTCAGGGTCTCTGGCTTTGTTTTTACCACTTTTCCCTCTTGTGGGAACGTACCTTGACTGTACCCAACCCATATCCTCTTTTAAAGGAAGCCCATCGTTCTGTTATAGATTTAGTTCTCAGCTTTTCATTCCAAATTACATTGGACAGATCTGTTCTCAAGCCAACGAAACTGGCCCTTCCCCAATTAAGCATTTTTACTGTAGATTGCCCCTTGTCCTTTTCTATAGCTAATCTAAACTTTATGATACTATGATCCCTGTCCCCTAAATTTTCCCCTACTAACACTTGACCCATCTCATTCTCCAGAGCCAGATCCAGCAAATGCCTCCTTTCTCCTCGGGCCAGGAACATACTGGTCAAGAAAATTCTCCTAAACACACTTCAGAAAGTCCTCTTCCTCTCTGTCATTTACACTATTATCCCAGTCATACTAGGATAATTCATTATCAATATCACCAATTATCAATACTCTATGGCTCTTGCACCTCTGTAATTACCTTGCAAATTTGTCCCTCTATCTCTTTCCCGCTAGCTGGTGATGCATATATTACAATCAGTAGTGTAATGGCACCCATATTGTTTGACTCTGACCAAACAGATTCTGTCCTTGACTCCTCTAGGATACCCTTTCTCTCCAGCACGGTATTAGTCTCCTTATTCAATACTGCCTCTTTTCTTTCCTTCCCTACTTTGCCTGAACACCTTATATCCAGGAATATTAAGTAGCCAGTCCTGCTGTTTTTTTGAGCCAGGCCTCAGTTAACGCCAGAACATCATATTTCCATGTATTTACCCCTGCAGCTCACAAAACTTACATACCACACTTCATGTCACTACATGCACTGTAAACCTAAATTAGATCTTACTGTATTCCTTCTTCGTCTGACCCCACATAATACTTTACTATTTCTTACTCTTGTGCTATCAGACTCTGCCAATCCTTTGTGCACCTTGTTTCTCTTTTCTAATGCTACATACAGGTTCCCATCCACTGCAAAATTAGTTTAAATGCTCCATCTATTCCATTAATATTAAAGTGTATTTAAGACAAGCATATGCAACAACGTGTTATGTACATAATCTTCAATTTATCCATGAGTTCAACAAATACAAAAACCAGTACAGAACACAAGTGACGGAGAAGAGGAGAAAGAACAGAAGGACATGAGCAGCTGAGAGTCTAAATGACCAGATTTGGCTAACAACCGCCAAAAGGTATGAGTGACAAAAGGCATGAAACCTAAACGACATTTACCTACAGACTTGTGCATAAACTTCATTAGGCACTGAAGTAAAGTGAAGTAAACTGCTTAATTACTTTTCATTTCATTTCCTTTCTCCACAATAAAAATACACTTTAAAGCACAGTACAAATGGTGCATACTTTGTTCTGTATTATGATACTGCACAATATAATACAGCAGATACACCTGTGTCTCTTGTGTGCACTTTGCAAAGGGATTTTCAGAGAGTGCTCTAGAATTAAGTCTATATACTAACCTGATATGAAAGAGTCCCATGGGTAGAAGTGTTTATAAATAAAGAATTTTGCATGTTGCCCTCTTCTGTGGGTAGGAAGATAACTCTAAATAGAATGTTTCCTCCTGCTGGAATTACCTGGAGGGTAAAAAACACAATGTTAAGTTCTCTTGAAGATAATTACAGTCTATATATATGTCTCCTTCGCACAATAACACTTGACACATAGATTAAACACTGATGTGGTTGTGCCATACTTGCAGCTATTAAAAATGTTATTAATGCAGCAAAATGAAATTTCACTAACATCTTGTGCTATTAGATTGCAATTTATGTTATACTTGATCCAAACAACTTTCTCCCTGAGCTACTGTCAATAGCAGACACCTTGAGGAAGAAGTTTTTCCCAAAGCTTTTAAAGGACAATCCACTTATTTTCCAACAATGGAGCTGTTCAATATGACATTTTCCCAAAATGTTGTTTAGGATCACAAATGCAGCACAACATGTAAAGTTCCACAATTATAAAACAGTTTTATTGTGTTGAACCCTAAAATAATGGTCTTTTCAGTGCTTGGTTCTGCCGTCTTGAGACGTCTGGCATTTCAGGAAGTAATTATGGTTAGGTTTTCCTTTGCTGCAGAACTGTGGCTAAGTTTCTTTGCACCAATCCTGCAGTGCTGAGGAAGTTGAGTCACAATTACATTTTCACCAATGTGAATATTGGACTATCATAATAAAAGCTGACAATGTCATCCAAAGAAAAAGTTCTCAGAGCATTAAAGGATCTGCAACAGCAATGTTACAGACATTTCAATTCTTGTGGTTTTCTGAGAATGCCAGTTTTTTCTAAAACACAAGAATTTTATTCATTAAGTGCAACAAATGTAAATTTTACACACTTTTTGTACAACCAAAAAATAAATCAACTCTCATATAGGCCACAATTTCACCTTAGTGATTTTTTGATATTAAAAACTGCAGTCAACCAAGTTACTAAAAATGAGCAGCTCCTTGAAACCATTGCATATAACTCTCTTCAATAAGCCTTCATCACTCTGAAAATCTAGAACCAGTTTTAACTATTCAACTTCACTAGACTTGTTTTGGTCAATCAACAGTTCATGAATGAATGAACATTGTCAATATCAATTTTATTTCTTGCAGATACCAGCAAAAGTTACAAGGGTACCGCTATTTGCTTAAGCTGACCGTCAGCAGGCTTGTGAATACTTACCACGTTATCTACAGGAGGTACATGGAAATGTCTACTCAACGTAAACACTGAAACCAATATGACTGGCAACTCCCAGCTTGGATTCTGTATAAAAAACTCTTTAACCTTTGGCTGCCCCACTGGCCTGGAGACAAGAGAAGAAAAAGCAAAACAAGGAACTGATTAAAGTTAGGTTTTTTTGGTCTCATATACAGCAAGAAAGTGCAAGTAATGGAACCAAATACACATCAAAACATTACTCTACTGGCTGGTGCATTTCTCTACAACAGTGACTACACTTCACAATTAGTTCATTTCATGTAAAGCTCTTTGGGATGCTATGAGCTCATGAAAGGCACTGTTTCAATGCAAGCTGTAGGCTGCTGGAAGCTATTAATGAACTGGTCAGTTTGGCAGAGAAGTGGCGAATGGAATTTAATAGGGAGAAGTGTGCGCATTTGGGGAGGGAAAACACAAAGGGAATGCACAATAAATGGTAGGATGGAGGGAAGGGAACCTTGGAGTCTATGTCCACATATCCCTGAAGGTAGTAGGGCAGGCAGAGAAGGTGGTTGAGAAGGCATTTGCGATACTCTCCTTTATTAGCCCAGGCCTAGAGTTTAGGAACAGGGAGGGTATGCTACAACTATATAAAACATTAGTTTGGCCACAGCTGGAGTACTGCATGAAGTTCTGGTCGCCAAATTACAGAAAGGAGGTGTTTGCACTGGAGAGGCTATGAGCAGATTTATGAGGATAATGCCAAGAATGGAGAATTTTAGCTATGAAGAGATTGCATGGACTGGAAATACTCAGCTGGTCTGGCAGCTTCTGTGGTGAGAGAAACAGAGTTAACATTTCAGGTTGATGACCTTTCATCAGAAACTGAAAAATAAAAGGAGAAAATGTGTTAGGCACCCATTACAGAACCCGTCCCATTTTCATTCTACTGATATGAGTGGAATGAAAATCAGGCATTTTCTGCAACAGGCACATGATTTACTTCACCAGGTTACCCAGCCAGGCAAGTAAAGTTGAAAGTTTCCCAAAACCGCAACCCCCCCAATGTCATAAAAGGCCTGTTGCATTATGTACATAATTACATTTTGTCACACTTCAATATTTAGATGGATGATCTGAAACAATCCTAAGAGTTGTTACAAAAATCAGATAAAATATCAGTCTAATGGTTTTCAATTCCTACAGCACAGACAAGACTGATGTTCAAAACAGACTTGCATTTATACAGTACATTTCACATCCTTGGAATGTCCCAAAGCATTTCTGAAGCGTAATCACTCCTGTATTGCCGGCAAACACAGAATCCAATTTGTGCACAAAGTCCCAAAAACAGCAATGACATAAATAATTAGATAATCTGATTTAGGTACTGCATTGGGGATAAATGTCAGCGAGAACACTCCATAGTGCCATGGGATATTTTTACATCCATCTGAGCAGGCTGGGTCTTAACATTTAATCCAAAACAGCACTCTTCCAAGACTGCAGAACTCCCTTAATATTGCACTGTGGAAAAAAAAGCCCCCAACAGATAACATATTCAAATCTTCAACCCAAGGGCTTGAAATAGTAGTTAATATTTTGTGCAAGCTAAATCAATGTACTTGTATAATAAACATTACTGTTTTGCAATTTTAGTCATCTGAATTTGAAGTAGAATGCATTTTGCTTTACTGGATGTCTTTAGGGTGAACCATTTTGATCAGCCACAGAAACGTTCAGCAATGTTGGTGAGTTTTTTTAAAAACTAAAAAACAGGGAGAGTATGATTTGATATAATTCTTCACTTAATGCAGGCCACACATATGACAATGCAGCAGTGCAAACAAAATGAAAAACTGATCCAAAGGCTCTGAAAATTGTTACGTTATTGACATCTGTCCATCTCAGGAGATGATGGAATGTGCCCAGGGAGTATATCACTTGTGTGTTGAACATCGTCTGCTGTGGCTCTGAAGGCCAATTCATTAATTGCAGTCCCTCCCATAGCTAGCACAGATGAATAGCGTTGGCCCAAGGTTAACTGATATTTTTTTCTTCCGGTGAGTCATTTTCCATCTACTGATCATTTCTTTTCTCCTCTGCTTTTTCCACAGCCTTCCAGGCTGCTCACCTCCACGTACTCTGGTCAGCAGCGAGGGCTTCCCATGCATTGGATCCAATCCCGGACTTGAAGTCTTGGTTGCGGACATCCTTGTATCGCAGACATGGGCGACCTGTTGGTCTCATGCCAACAGCAAGCTCGCCATAGAGCATGTCTTCGGGATGCAGCCGTTATCCAATTGACTCACATGATTCAGCCAACAGGGTCACTCAAGAGTGCAAACATACTTAAGGTCCCTTCAAGCTGGTATACTTCCATATTCGGCATTCTGTCCTCCCAGGAGATGCGCAATATTCATCTGAGGCAGCAGAGGTGGAAGCTGTTCAACCGCTTTTCTTAACTTGCCTAAGTTATTCATGCATCACTACTGCAAAAGGAGGATGCTGAGAGCACAATAGCCTAGTACACATAGAGCTTTGTATTTTCATTTAGTTTGCTGTTGATCCACACTCTATGGGCAGGATTTTCCCCCCGTCAGGGGGGACGTTGAAGTGCAGGCGGGCGGAGGCGTGCCTCCAATCAGCGCCCCCAATTGGGGGCACACTGTCATTTTACATGGGCGGGCCAATTAAGGTCCGCCCAGCGTGACATCCGCACAGAAGCGCTATGCGCTCCCTGTGCGGGCGTGGGGGAATCCCTACACTGTCACGAGTTGGGACATGTCCATAATTTTAAAAAAAACTTCAATTACATTTTTTAAAACCTACATAAAACCTCATCCCACCCATGGATGAGGTTTCACGCTTTTTCTAATTCCCGCCAGGGCTCCTGGCCTACCCGCCAACCTTAAGGTTGGACGTGCAGGTCCATTAATTAATTTAATGACTCTGTCAATGCCCTCAATAGGCCATTCACAGGTTGGTGGGCGCACAGTTGATTCTGCTGAGCCCCCGCCTACCTGACAATTGAAATGGGGCAGGGTGATGTTGGGAGTTCCGCCCAACGTCACCGCACGTCATTTTACGTGTCGGCAAGCGGGCCCTGCCCCCCACACGCCGACGGGAAAATCCTGCCCTATTTCTCAACTTTGACATGACAGCTGCGGCATTGGCAATCCTGGTGCTGAATTTCGGCATCTAGGGACTGGTTGCTGGTAACTACTGATCCAAGGCATGTGAAACTGTCAATGGCCTCCAGAGTGAAGTTGTCAATGTTGATGGAAGGGGGAGTCACTACATCCTGCCCCATAACTTTGGTCTTCCTGACGCTGATAGTCAGTCCCAATACCTCACAGGCTCGGGTGAACCAATCTACAAGCTGTTGCAAGTGAGCTTCAGTATGGGATACCAGTTGACTCCTAATGCAAGTATAGCATTGCTCAGCAGAAAAGGGGGGGTCAACTTATATGCCAAGTATAGGCCTAAACATGATTTTTTATGCCAAAGAAATGGGGTCGTCTTATATGCTGGCTCAATTTATATGCTGCCATCTGTAGTATCTGTATCTCTCTGCAAACTCTTTGTATCCTTTTCACAATTTGCTTTACTGCTTATCTCTGTATTGTCAAATTTGGCTCCAATACAGTCAGTCCCTCCATCTAAATCATTAATATAGGTCGAAAATAGTCAAAAAATGGGGTTGTCTTATACATGAGGTGGATTTTTGAATCACGATCAATGGTATTTCCATTTGTGTTATCAATTCATACATATTATTATGAATAAAGAGCTTTTAATTCTGTCTTTTTACAAATTTTCCCTACTTTAACCTTATTTGCTGGTGCACCCATATGTTCCTACACTGTGCCATCCTGTCACACTCTGGTTACCATTACCCTTATTGTTACCATAGTCTATTGTTTTGTCCTTTCTCTAACTTCAAATCTCCCCTCTCGTGAACCTTCCCTCCACCACTATTTAATCTAAATCCTCTCTATATCCCTATTTAAATGATTCACTAGGACTCTGGGCTCAGTGCAGTTCAGGCAAAGGCCAACCCAATGGTAAAGCTCCCTCTTTCCCCAATACTGGTGCCAATGCTCCATGAATTGAAACTCACTTCTCCCACACCAATCTTCAAGCCACACACTGAACTCTCTGATCTTATTTACCCTATGCCAATTTGCTCGTGGCTCTGAATAGAGTTCTGCCTTTTCATTCAGTTCCAAGCTGCTCATGCTCCTGATGCAGAACTTCTTTCTTACTCCTAATTATGTCATTTGTACCCATGTGAAGCATGATAAGGATAGCCTTCTCAGTCACAAAGATCTGAGAGTTTGTGGTCAGTGGTAAAGGGCAGCCAGTACTTTCAAAAGTCTAAATTAGCTTAATTTTGAAGAGATACAACTAGGGAAATCTACAATAGAGCTGACTAAGAAAAAGCAAGTAGCCCTTTTTGGTTCTATATCCTAAGGAATGTGGTTCTATTATATCAACTATATACTATTCATCGGTGCATGTTATGTCAATAAACAAACTATTCATCCAAAGCCTGCACCTCGTCTCTGGAGAACGATCGTACAGTCTGCCTTTCTTAAAGAGAAAATAATTCATGTGGTAGCACTAGTTATATTTCAATAGCTGGTGTATGCTGTAAAATTTCTCATGTTCAGAAGCAAAATACAGTGAATGCTGGAATTCTGAAATGAAGACAAACAAAATGCTGGAGGTATTCAGCAGGTCTGGCAGCATCTGTGGAGAGGGAAACATACTCTGTTTCTCTCTCCACAGAGGCTGCAGATCTGCTGAGTATTTCCAGCATTTTCAGTTTTTATTCCTATGTTCAGAGTTATCATCGTTTAGCAAGACACTGGGCAGCAAAACGAGCACTCCAGGTCAGGACGACATAAGGTCCACTTATAAGAAGGGCTGGTGATTTTGAACCAGTGAATTTCAAGACTTGCGAAAGCTTGTTTGTGAATCAAAAATGCTTGCTTACATTGAATTCTGCAATTACAGCATCTTACGAAAATCAAACAAGGCAGCCAAATAATTTAATCAATTAAAAGGTTCAAATTAGATACGTAAATCAAGCTACAGTAAAACAAATGAGACAGAAGCTGAACTGAAGTGGAATAGTCAGTGCATTCTAGAACTTGTGATTTTGAATGTTTTACACACTAAACCCAATTTAATTTCAAAGTAAAAGCTGATCATTCATAATCTAGGTCAAGGATGAAAGTGAATTATCAACAAGGTATTATTGCATAACATAAGATATATGTTCCATTTTAATCATTTAATTGATTAGGATTTTAACATTTATATAAACATACCTTCCTTCTCCCCTCCCAAAAACTCCCCCTGAAACAACTGAACTGATCTGAAATTTCTTCTGGATTAGCATATGGAAAATGTTGGTCTCCCTAGTATAAAAAAATACCATTTCTGGATTTAAATAAATCATATAACCGCTTTAGACAAATTAAAATTTCTACTAATTCCTTAGGCTGACTATTTTAGCCAGGAGATTCAAAAGCATAGATGCTTTAAATCTTGAGGAATTTACTCATCCTGAATTGATTTCCACAACTCAAAGACTTAGGAGTTAACAGCATTTAAAACCTTACAAAAGTTATATAAAACCCAAGACTGAAAAGATGCCCATTGATGCCATTGAAAATGAACCAAGCTTGATTTTCTCATCACCACTAGGTAAGTACTTTTCCTCCCTCACAAAAGCTTGATATAAAAGAATGCCCTTAACTGCACTGCCATTGTGGCAGCCCCAGCTTTAGTAGTACGGCAAAATAAATGAGGCAGCCCTTGGTATCAAGAGACTCCAAGACGCAACCTAAAAGGGGCAAGTTTCTAGTGCCAGTAACACTTCCTGCAGCAATATAAATGCCAAGGAAAGACCCCCCAAGATTTTTCCCTGATTGTTGCAGGCTCACTTTTTACAGGCAATGGTTCATTTGGTGGCACTCTTGCCTTTGAATCAGAAGGTTGTCAGTTCAAGTCCCACTCTAGAGCCCTGAGCACATAAATCTAGATTGACACTCCAGCGCAGTACTGATGGAGTTTGCAGTGTCAGAGGAGCATCTTTTGGATGAGATGTTAAACCAAGGCCCCTTTTGGTCCCTCAGGTGGATATAAAAAGATCTCAGGCCACTATTTCGAACAAGAGGAGGGGAGAAATCCCTGTTATCCTGCCAAATATTTATCCCTCAATGTCACCACTGATCATTATGATATTGCTGTTTCGAAGAGCTTGCTGTGCCCAAATTGGCTGCCGCATTTCCTACATTACAACAGTGACTACACTTCAAAGTACTTCGTTGGTTATAAAGCGCTTTGGGACAACTTGAAGTGGTGAAACATAGAAAATAAAAAATAGGAGGAGAGTAGGTCATTTGGCCCTTCAGCATGATATAAATTCAAGCTCATTCTTTTTTCAGAATCACTTCTTAAAGGGGTGCCATAACAAAACCTAACATTTTTTTTATTTTAAATTTGGAATTAAGCCAAGCAATATATGGATAAAAATAAACCACGATTGCAACATTCATCATTTATAGCACACCCCCTGCAGAATTCATCTAAATTCACTGCTTTTATATTTTGTTTCTTATTCAAGCTGTATTTCACTTCACCCAAAGGCATGGTAAACAGCATCAACTTGCCTTCTCCCGACATATAGCATTGGAGGCATCGTGACTATTAATAAAAGCACTTACTGTAAACCAAAATCCAGCAGCAGAGGTTGAAAATGCAAGATGCTAGCACTCGGCCCAGTTGTTGAGCTGAAAGAGAAGACAGTGAAAATAAGTAAAGGTGTAGACAATGTACAGTCTAAATGCTTTACCTTACAAGTTGAGCCTAACAATGCCTTAGATGCTTCATATATAAAGCAGCATTTAGTCAATGTAATTGAAGGGCAATGCTTTGGCAGAACGGTCAATTGTCCTTGCACAATGCAAGAGGATCACAGTACTCCACTAATACAAGTGCACTTGCAATACATTAAATATGCAATAAATTAAATATGCAATAAATTTCAATATAACAACATATCATACTACTAAGATTGGAAAGATTAAATTTTGCCTTCACAGTTCCTCTTAGAGAAAACTGGCAAAAGGAAATAAGAAAATTAATTAAGAAAACTGCTTTATGATTCAACTTTCAGAATTGGTGACTGACAGCTCAACAGGCTAAACAATGAGGCAGTCACCTCTGTAAAGCTGTGCCTGATTTTAAAATACATGCCAATCATGAGATGCATCAGTAAATTCTTTGTAAGTATAGTTGCTCCCAATTGTACTTTATTACAAGCAATCAATTCTACAGGATATAGCAGTAAATGATAATTCCACAGTACTAAATGTGCATTGTTGCTGTGTTTCAGAATGGTCCCAATGCTTTACAAGACTTACTTACACCTAATCTCTGCCAGTGATCAGTGTTCAGCTAAACTTTTCAGTGTACAGAAGGAGGGCACTGACCTATGGGAAATATTCTGCAAATGACTAACCTGGCTAGTCTTCATACTGCTGTGGATGGATGCACAACATTTGATTTAAGGTATGAAAATACGAGCTTAGCAACATTTGCTTTATAATCAATTCTGCAAGCCTTAACTCACCCATGCATCTGAGCTGCAAAATATAGCCACCGCACACTTAGATGTTTAACAAAGTATGTTCAAGTACTACTCGCACCATTTATACACAAGAATTATTAGTTTTACTTAAGAATTTGGGTGAAGTAAATACTTCTCAGGTAGTAAAGCATAGATAATTTGATGAAGCAATACAGGAAATGTAATTTTGGAAGAAAGACATATGCTGATATTGCATAACATGCATCAACATGCTGGGGTTTTTTTTAAATTTCCCACAGCTAAAAAGGTCTGTGGTTAACCTGCTCAAAACCTTAAGTATTACAGTTATCAACGTCGACAAAGAAATTTCATTTACAAAAGTTTTTAACAAGTACTTTTCTTTTTAAGGTTTGTCAACAGATGTCCCTCTAAAACAACATGCCAAATATGTTGAAGTTTGAATAGCCAAGATGTCAAATTTAACATCAGCATTTAAAATACTGCACATCTGTGGAGTTACTCACTATGTGGTCTAACACTTCAGTTTACAGCACAATTTGTATTGTTAATAGTTTTCCACCTGTCACAAAAATGTTAACATTGCTCTGCAACTTGTCACCAAGGCTCAACAAAGGTAGCATGTCCAGGCCATGAAGTACTTTCAGCATTAATTTAGCAATCCTAAATTTAGTAGTATCAAAACACCAGCAATTTGCATTATTCTTAGTAACAGCTGTACTGAATGTGTAGCACACTTTCACTGCAAAAATACCCCACCGTAAGTGATATTTTTAATACTAACTATAGAGTTAAATACATAATTTGATAAAAATGTTATTAAAATGATTTAACATTAGTTAGCGACACCTTTTATTGCTATTTAGTACAACAAGGTACTATTCTCATATAAAATATTCTGAAAATAGGAATAATTAAAGAAAGACCCTTCTGGTTTCTGACAGGTATCCCTCATGCCTACTAAGAACAACTGGTTAAAATGGAAAACTGCAGGAAGGGGGTCACCTGCAGCTAAGTCTCCTAGGTCCACCTGCTTAGTTTTCTCTAGGCAGGGAGGGCTGTAATCATTTCTCATATAGCATTGATGCAAAGAGCTAGCTATCAAAAAAGTGCAATGCAATGACTGAAGGTCTTCATAAAATATTCTGCAGTCAGCTACTGGGGCAATTCAGCAAGATAAAAAAAGAGAGCTAGTTGAGTTAAATTAGAAAGAAAAACAAGCAGATAAGGCAATGGAGTCCACAGTAGTATTTCCAGCACTGAAACAGGTCATTAGGTCTAAGAGGTCCATGCCAGTGCTTGCATTCTGATGAGCTTTCTTCTATCCCTCTTTACTTAACCTCCATCAACATATCTCCTGTTCCTTTCTCCCTCATGTGTTTACCTGCTTTTCCTTAAATATATCTTGCTAAGTCACCTCATCTACTCCTTGTAGTAACACATTCCACATTCTAACCACTCTCTTAGTAAAGAAGTTTCTCTTGAATTCCCTCTTGGATTGACTAGGGGCCATATTATATTTATTTATGTTACAATTCTGCTCTCTCTGCAAGTAGAAACATCTACTCTATGTTTACCCTGTCAAATTCTTTAATGGTCTTAAAAATTTCATCTTCTAGGAATACACCACTGTGCTTGGTTTGCTTTCTTATGACTCTATTCATCATTACTTATAGTCATTTGCGTATCGGTACTCCCGGCTCCCTCTTTTCCTCTAGCCTATTTAGACACTTATTTTCCAAGGAGTATATGAGCTCCTTGTTCTTGCGACCAAAATGCATCACCTCATTTATGCTGAAGTGTATTTACCAATTACAAGCCCATTTTGCATATTTTTCCTATTAACTGTAGCCCCAAATTTGGCGTAGGCTGCAAATTTTGAAATTGTACTTCTATTCCAGCCTCCAAATTGTTCATACAAATGGGGAACAGCAGTGGTCTCTTCCCCAACTTCTTTTAATATGCACAGATGCAATCTTTCTGGACCAAGGGTTTTATCCTCTGGAAGTTTGATTAACATGTTATCTCCCTTCTTTTTATCTCAAATGTGTTTATATCTTTTTTTGATTTCTGCTTAAATCAACGTAGGACTTGCAAATAGGAGGAAATTAATGATGTACAAATTCCCACATGCAAGGGGAGAGGGTGTAATACAGCTGAATGCTCTTGTTTGAGTACAGAAAATAAAATGAAGGGACATAAATTTTAGATTACCAAAGGGAGGAACGAATAATGGATGGTTATTAATACATGGAATGCTAAGACAATGATGGAAGCAGATACCATGGTAGCTTTTAATAGGGAAGTGAATAAATATTTGGAAGAAAACCTCTAAAGGAAATAGGGAAAAGGGCAGGGAATGAATCTTTTTCCAGAGTATTGGTGCAGACATGATGTGCTGAATGGCCTTCTTCTCTGCTGTAATATACCATGCTTCAAAATTTTATGACCAGTAAGAAACCATCCACCTCCCAGCAATCTACTGCCCCAAATACATCTTCAGGTCGTAACTGTATTACCCTTTCACTGTCATACTATTCACTGCTATAAATGGCACCAAACAAAATTAAAATTTCAACATAAAAAAGTAATTATTTCACTCTCAGGAGTTCCTCTGACTTGCACAACTACCATGTACATACTCAGTCCATCAGTTATTTGAAACTCTGCCTGCCATCTATCAGCCTCTTCATAACCACCAGATAATTTATCTGCTCAAAGGGCTCCACTAAATCAAATTGCAAGATCAACAATATAGTTTTCACTAACCATCAAATCTGACAGAACGCTGCAACTGTGAAACTCCTAGATTTACTGTCACAATAACCAACAGAGCAAGTCTGTCTAGTGTGGATCGAATCCAGACAGGCCCACTTGTGAACTAAGCTGTAGGGCTTCAATGTCACCGGCCTTAAAAGCAATAATGGCACACATAATTTACATTAACTGAATACAGGTCGTGCGTACATTAAGCAAGTTCTCCAGTTTTAGAAAGGATATAATATCTCACTCACCTGATTTTAATTAGTGTGTTTTAGTAGCAACATGAACTTTAGAAACTTTGCTGAATTAGATCTCCAGCAAACGTACCTCAGATTCTCTTCCCACTACCCTATACATCACCTTGTACTCATGCACATAAAAATATAAGCATGTCCCAAGTGCACATAAAGTGCAAAATGAAAATGATTAGAAAAGTAACCAAATAAGCAAGTAATGAAGCATTGCTTATCCAATACAAACCAGTATAAACACCTCCTTGCACTTTTCTTTCTTGAAAAAAAGTTACATAAAAGTAATTTTTTTATGAGTTCTACAACTAGTCTACAACTTTGCTGTTTATTTGTACAGGGAAATGCAAAAGGCAATTTTGTTGGATGCATGTCAAAACATTTGATGAAAAGAAACTGCATGGAAAGCAGATAACTTTGAGATTGAATCAGTACACTTTGCTACAGAAAATACCTGCAGTTTCACATTTCACCCATGTTGCTTGCTACACATTTTATTTCCAATTAAATCAGCTCACCAAAATGTTCCATTGACAGCTAAAAACCTCAAAACATTTTGGGGAAAACCATGCACCATCTTAGAAAAGCCACAACACTGAAAAATAATGTAAGGCCATAAATATTAAAGATTCTGACATATATTCTGGTAGCATATTTCTTACAATAACAAGCGACTGCACTTCAGAATTAATTTGGTGGCTCCAAAAGCACTTTAGGACTCTTGAGCTTCTGGAAAGGTGAAATAAAAAGCAGATTCTCTCTATTTTACTGCGCCATGGTCACGAAACATTGGTTGTGTAATCATGGAAGGTCCAGAGTTAAAATCTGCACATACCTCCTCCAGGGAGGGGGATAAAGGAGATTGCTTGCCCTTCCCACAGCACTTCTGTACACCCACTAACAGCTGAATGACAGAATTATACTGAAAAGGCACAGTTCAGTTTCCTGCACTGGTGACTGGGCATGAATGGGGCAAAAGAAGAGAAGCTAGAGACATATTACTAAATAAGTTATCAAATGATTTTTGAATAGAATTTAAACCTAAACGCTAAAAATTAAAATACTTTGCTAGATCATAAGCCAGACTTGGATTGTCAAATAAAACATGTATTAAACTTCATTGAGTACTCTTATGTTTGTAAATAACTAACCACATGTTTAAGCTTGGGCCCTCAAGGACTGCTACAGCTCAATGAAATGCACAATATGATGTACATGGGAATTTGGTCAACATGCCCTAATTATAGCATAAATTAACCACACAATCACACAAACGGTTCTAATT
Organism: Cetorhinus maximus; assembly: GCF_964194155.1. Classification (NCBI taxonomy): domain Eukaryota; kingdom Metazoa; phylum Chordata; class Chondrichthyes; order Lamniformes; family Cetorhinidae; genus Cetorhinus; species Cetorhinus maximus. Next base: position 65,473,162 of record NC_135879.1, on the reverse strand, counting down.
GTACACAATGTGGTTATTTAAAAGTATATTTTGTTTATGAGGGGTGAAAAGTCAGCGGTTAGGCTGGTTACTGCTGCAATTTGGTTGCTCCAGGATAGGATTCTGCAATTGTTGACCAAGGTTTATCACATTTGTACACAAAAGTTTCCTACATTTCCATGTTAGGTGCATCCAGAAATCAGAATACAATGCAAGACAACAATGATTCATGGAATTAGTAAGGAGACAGCTGCCTGAATTGAAATCTGGTGTAACAACAGAAAGCAGGTGATGAGAAATAAAAGGTGTGTTTAGGAGGCAATCAAGTTCTATAGGAACTAATTTATCAGTCAACAGCTTCTAATTATATAAAGTTTTATATATAAATATTTATATTTATATAAATATTATATTTATATATATATATATAGTTTTATATATATATACATATAAAGTAATAAAATATCCCAAGATGCTTCACAGGAACATTATAAAACAAAATGTCAAAGACTGACATCACAGAGAAACAGGCAACTGATTGGTTGGTCAGTATTTTGCTCATTTATCTTCAAAACACATGAAATTTTTAAAATAATTGTAAGGGTTCATTAGCATTAGTAAACTTTAATGGGAATAAAGTTTATTGGAAGTGATAGGATTTACTAATTATAAATTAATTGAAAAAATATTAATACATTTTTAACACTAATAAAGATGGCAGGGCCCAGTGCGATCCAGAGCAATCACGTCTACAGCTTGAGGATATTCAGCTCAGAACCACTGAGCTGGAGGCCGAGCTGCAGACACTGCAGTGCATCAGGAAGGGTGAAAGTTACCTGGGCACTTTGTTCCAGGAGGCAGTCACGCCCCTTAGGATAGGGTCTTCTGATTTAGTCAGTGGTCAGGGATAAGAGGGTGTCACTGTGAGTGAGGCAGCTACAGGGATCCAGAAGGTAGAAGTGGAGGAGCCTCGGCCTTTGCAATTGTCCAATAAATTCGGACGTCTTGCAGCCTGTAAGGATGAAAGTGAGAGCTGCAGAGCAAACTGACCATGGCACCATGGTACAGGAAGCCATTCAAATTGGCGGGGTTAATAGGAATGTAATGGTAGTTGGAAACAGTATAGGCAGAGGGATAGACACAGTTCTCTGCAGCCGAGAGAGCGAGTCCAGAGGGCTGTGTTGCTTACCCGAAGCCAGGTTGGGACAAATGCTTGGAGCTGGAGAGGAACATGTAGTGGGAGGGGGAGGATCCAGTTGTCGTGGTCCACAATGGTATCAGTGACATAGATAGAGCTAGGAAAGAGGTTATGCTTAGGTATTATGAGCAGCTAGGGGCCAAATTAAAATGCATAACCTCAAAGGCAATAACCTCTAAATTATTACCTGATCCACGAGCAAATTGGGGTGGGGTAAATAAGATTAGAGAGATGAATGCCTGGTTGAAAGGCTGCTGTAGGAAAAATGGGTTTCGATTCATGGGGCACTGGCACCAGTACTAGGGAAATTTGAGACCATCTTTATCTGAACGGTGCTGGGACCAGTTTTCTGGCGAGTCGCATAACTAGGGTGGTAGCGAGGGCTTTAAACTAAATAGTGAGGGAAAAGAATCATGCAAGAGAAATGCAAATCAAAGCAAAACAATGAGGTAACAGAGCAGGGTAGCAATTTGGGAAATGCTAACCAGAGTGCTGCAGGAAGGGACAGTGAGTACAAACTTAAGAGTGCACCAGCAGATAAGGCTGGAGAGGACAAATATGGTAAAAAGACAAAGTTAAAGGGTCTGTATCTGAATACTCACAGCATTCATAATAAAATGGATGAATTGTCAGCATAGATAGAAATAAATGTTTATGACCTGATAGCCATTTCAGAGACATGGTTGCAAAGTGACTAAGGCTGGGACCTAAATACTGAAGGGTTTTTGACATTTTGAAACAAAAATGGGAAGCTTGGAAAAGGTGGTGGGGTAGCTTTGTTAATTAAGGATGTAATTAGTACAGTAGTGAGAGATGACTTTGGCTCGAAAGACCAAGATGCAGAATCAGCTTGGGTAGAGAAAATAAACAACAATGGTTAGAGGTCACTTGTCAGAGTATTCTATATGCCCCCTAACAGTAGTTACAAGGTAGGACAGGGTATACAGGAAGAAATAAACAGAGCATGTAAAAAAGGTACAGCAATAATCATGGGTGACTTTGATCTATACGTAGATTAGGTGAATCAGATTGACAAAGGTAGTCTGGAACATGAGTTCATAGAGTGTATTCAGGGCAATTTCTTAGTGCAGTACATTCTAGAGCTAACCAGGCAGCAGGCTATTCTGGACCTGAATGAGTAATAACACAGGATTAATCAATAACTTCATAGTAAAGGAGCCTCTAGGCAACAGCAATCATAACATGATAGAATTTCGTGTTCAGTTTGAAGAGAAGTGTGAGTTTAAAACTGGTGAACTAGAGTTCACTCTATGAACTCATGTTCCAGACTACCTTTGTCAATCTGATTACCTGAATAAAGGTAATTATAAGGGTATGGAAAGCAGATCTAGCAAAAGTGAATTGGGAAACTAGGTTGAAAGGCAGGACAGTAGAGATGCAGTGGAATACTTTTAAGGAGATATTTAAAAACTCTTGGCGAAGATTTATCCCAGTGAGAAAGAAAGACTCTTTGAGAAGGACGCGTCATCCATGGCTGAATAAGGAAGTTAAGAAGAGTATCAAACTAAAAGAAACACTGTACAAATCTCCAAAGATTAATGGTAGGTCAAAAAATTGGTCAAATTTTAAGAACCAGCAAAGAATGACTAAAAAACTAATAAGGAGGGAGAAAGAACAGTATGAAAGATAGCTAACTAGGAATATAAAACCAGATAGTAAGAGTTTCTACAACTACTTAAATAAGAAAATAGTAACTAAAATTAGGGCTGATGCTCTAAAGAATGTTTGGGGAACAGAGAATGGAAAACAAGAAATTGGCAGGGGCATCGAACAGGCATTTTGTGCCTGTCTTCACTGTAGAAGACTTGGAAAACTTCCAAAGGTACTTGAAAATCAAGAGATGAATGGGAGGGAGGAACTAAAAACACCATCATTGGGGAAAAGTTGCTAGGAAACCTACTAGGCCTAAAGACTACAATTCAGGACTACTCACATGCCAAACAGCACAAGCAGCATGCAATAGACAGAGCTAAGCAATCCCACAATCAATACATCAGATCTAAGCTCTGCAGTCCTGCCACATCCAGTCATGAATGGTGGTGGACAATTAAACAACTCACTGGAGGAGGAGGCTCCACAAATATCTCCATCCTCAGTGATAGGGAAGCCCAACACATCAGTGCAAAAGATAAGGCTGAAGCACTTGCAACAACTGTCAGCCAGAAGTGCTGAGTGTGGATGATCCATCTTTGCCTCTTCCAAAGGACTCCAGCATGACAGACGCCAGTCTTCAGCCAATTTGATTCATTCCACATGATAACAAGAAACAGCCGAAACACAGGGTGCTGCAAAGGATATGGGCCCCGACAATTTTCCACCAATATCCTGAAAGCTTGTGCTCCAGAACTAGCCACACCCCTGGCCAAGTTGTTCCAGTAGAGCTACAACACTGACATCTACCTGGCAATATGGAAAATTGCAGAGATATGTCCTGTACATAAAAAGGACAAATCCAACCCGGCCAATTACCACCCCATCAGTGTACTCTCCATCATCAGTAAAGCGAAGGAAGGGGGCATCGACAGTGCTAACAAGTGGCACTTGCTTAGCAATAACCTGCTCACTGACACTCAGTTCAGGTTCTGTCAGAATCACTCAACTCCTGACTGCATTACAGCCTTAATTCAAACATGGACAAAAGAGCTGAACTCCAGAGGTGAGGTGAGAGTGACTGCCCTTGACATCAAGGCAGCATTTGACCAAGTATGCCATCAAGGAGTCCTAGTAAAACTGGAGTCAATACGAATCGGGGGAAAACTCCTTGCTTGCTGAAGTCATATATAACACAAAGGAAGGTGAATGTGGTTGTGGGAGGTCAATCATTTCAGTTCCAGGACATCACTGCAAGAGTTCCTCAGGGTAGTGTCCTAGCCTGAACTAACTTCAGCTACTTCATCAATGACCTTCCTTCCATCATAAGGTCAGAAATGGGGATGTTCGCTGATGATTGCACAATGTTCGGCACCATTCATGACTCCTCAGATATGGAAGCAGTCCATGTCCAAATGCAGCAAGGGCTGGACAATATCCAGGCTTGGGCTGACAAGTGGCAAGTAAAATTCACGCCACACAAGTGCCAGGTAATGACCATCTCCAACAAGAGAGAATTTAACCATCACCCCATGATGTTCAATGGCATTACCGTCACTGAATACCCCACTACCCTGGGGGTTACCATTGACCTGAAACTGAACTGGACTAGCCATATAAATACTGTGGCTACAAGAGCAGGTCAGAGGCTAGGAATCCTGTGGCGATTAATTCACCCTTGACTCCCCAAAGCCTGTCCACTATCTACAAGGCACAAGTCAAGAGTGTGATGGAATACTCTCCACTTACCTGAATGAGTTCAGCTCCAACAACACAAGAAGCTTGACATCATCCAGGACAAAGCAGCCCACTTGATTGGCCCCACATCCACAAACATTCACTCCCTCCACCACTGAGGCACAGTAGCAGCAGTGTGTACCATCTACAAGATGCACTGCAGAAACTTACCAAGGCTTCTTTGACAGCACTTTCCAAATCCACAACGACTACCACCTAGAATAGTGATGAACAACCTAGGCTAGTGAGTGGGCCGCAGCAGTGGCCCTCATTCATCCCAGTGGGTCACAAGATTGAAATCAGGCATGTGTACTATCCATGAACCCATGAATAAGATTAAATACATTTAATACACGCCGAATGTTACCTTGTTGCAAATTAAGCAAAATGGCTGGGTCAAAATCCTGGAACTTCTTCCCTAATAGCACTGGGGGTGTACCTACACCACATGGGCTGCAGTGGTTCAAGAAGGCAGCTCACCACCACCTTCTCAAGGGCGTCTAGGGATGGGCAATAAATTCTGGCCCAGCTAACGAAGCCCATATCCTATGAATGAATAAAAAAAAATCCAGCTCCCAATTCTCTTTGCCATTCTGCCCTCACAACCAATTTTCCTCTTTTTGGCTACTACTTCTTCCTCTGTACTTTGATGCTGCACCTGATTCTCCTCCTTTATCATGCCACTTCAACACAAAGCAATCCATTATGTAATTAGGGTTACATTAAATTACCGGCAAAAGTAACAAAGTACAACCTCCCATGTCCGCCAGTGCCATAATAAAAACAGCCTCCCGGGGTAGGGCAATTTTGCTAACTACACTTGCGTACCCAGAATTTGCGGGGCGTGCCTATTGAACCATAGCAGCGCTTTGATTGGACGCAGAGGGAGCGCATGGCTCTCACAGTCAAGGCTGTGTTCCTCAGGGTAGTGTCCTCGGTCCAACCATCTTCAGTTGCTTCATCAATGACCTTCCTTCCATCATAAGGTCAGAAGTGGGGATGTTCGCTGATGATTGCACAATGTTCAGCACCATTCGCGATTCCTCAAATGCTGAAGCAGCCCATGTTCAAATGCAGCAAGACCTGGACAACATCCAGGCTTGGGCTGACAAGTGGCAAGTAACATTCGTGCCACACAAGTGCCAGGCAATGACCATCTCCAACAAGAGAGAATCTAACTATCACCCCTTGATGTTCAATGGCATTACCATCACTGAATCCACCACTTTCAATACCTTGGAGGTTACCACTGACCAGAAACTGAACTGGACTAGCCATATAAATACTGTGGCTACAAGAGCAGGTCAGAGGCTAGGAATCATGCGACGAGTAACTCACCTCTTGACTCTCCAAAGCCTGTCCACCATCTACAAGGGACAAGTCAGGAGAGTGATGGAATACTCCCCACTTGCCTGGATGAGTACAGCTCCCACAACACTCAAGAAGCTTGACAGCGTCCAAGACAAAGCAGCCTGCTTGATTGGCACGACATCCTCAAACATTCACTCCCTCCACCACCGACGCATAGTAGCAGCAGTGTGTACCATCTGCAAGATGCATTGCAGGAATTCACCAAGACTCCTTCGACAGCATCTTCCAAACCTACGACCACTACCATCTAGAAGGACAAGGGCAGCAGATAGATGGGAATTCCACCATCTGGAAGTTCCCCTCCAAGTCATTCACCATTCTGACTTGGATATATATCGCTGTTCCTTCACTGCTGCTGGGTCAAAATCCTGGAACTCCCTCCCTAACAGCACTGTGGGTGTACCTACACCACATAGACTGCAGCGGTTCAAGAAGGCTGCTCACCACCACCTTCTCAAGGGCAACTAGGGATGGGCAATAAATGCTGGACCAGCCAGTGAAGCCCACATCCTGTGATTAAATAAAGAAACAAATCAGCACGTACCTCACTTCACGTGGCCTTGCTTTGCTTGCATATCACTTTAGTAATACCATTCGGAAAAAAACTACGCAGACAGAAACCTGCTGAATCTGGCAACACTGCACGAGGGCAACAATCAGCAAAATGTCTCACGAGCTGCACTCAGAACTATGATGGGCCACATGGAGCCTGGGGGCCACAGATTGCCCACCACTGATCTAGAAGGAAAAGGACAGCAGATGCACAGGAACACCCATGGAAGTTTCCATCCAAGCCACACACCATCCTGACTCGAGAGTATATCGCCGTTCCTTCACTGTTGCTGGGTTAAAATCCTGGAACTCCCTTCCTAACAGCACGGTGGGTGCACCTGTACCACATGGACTGCAGGAGTTCAAGAAGGCAGCTCACCACTACCTTCGCAAAGGCAATTAGGGATGGGCAATAAATGCTGGCCTAGCCAACAACACCCACATGAATGAATAAAAAAGCCAGATGGCCTGCATCCTAGGATCATAAAAGAAGTGGTTGCAGAGATAATAGATGCATTGGTTATAATCTTCCAAAATTCCTTAGATTCTAGAAGGGTCTCAGTGGATTGGAAAATAGCTAATGTACCACCTTTATTCTAGAAAGGGAGGAGGCAGAAAGCAGGAAACCATAGGTCAGTTAGCCTAACATCTGTCAAAATGAAATTGCTAGAATTCATTATTAAGGAGGTCATAGTTGGACGTTTAGAAAATCATAATTTGACCAGGCAGAGTCAACATGAGTTTGTGAAAGGGAAATCATGTTTAATTAATTTTATTAGAGTTTTTGAAGAAGTAACAAGCAAAGTGGATAAAGGGGGACCTGTAGATGTGATGTACTTTGACTTTCAGAAGACATTGATAAGGTGCCACAAAGTAAGATTACATAGGACAGGATTTTGCCCTTGGCTGGGGTGCTCGATGGGGGTGGTCGGGCAGCCAACTGCCAACTGTGATCGGCTCTGGTCCACAATTTCAGGTGGGTGGGCCAATTAAGGTCCGCCTTTCATGGACCGCGAGTGGCAGCGCTGAGTGCTGCCTGTGCAGGCGGTGGCGGGGGGAGAGAGAAGGGACAGCGAGGCCTAGTGTGCAGTTCGCACATGCGCACAAAAGAGCGCTTCAATCTCCGAGGCACGGAGCTTAATGAAACATGTCCCCAATGTGACTTAACCTTACCACCATAAGTTGGACGGGCAGCATAACTTTGAATTTGATTAGCTTGTTCATGGCCTTAATAGGCCTTTTAATTATTGGCGGGCGCGCAGCCATCTCTGGCGCGCGCCCACCGAATGAAATATTGCGCGATGACATCGGGACGTACACCCGATGTCTTCGCACTTCATTTTACGCTCGGGTGTGCGCCTGCACGCCGGATGTAAAATTCTGCCAATAGTGTGGGTAAAGGATTGGTTGGCTAACAGGAAACAGGGAGTAGGGATAAATGGGTCTTTTTCAGGTTGGCAAGCTGTGACAAGTGGAGTGCCACAGGGCTGGGGCCTCAACTATTTACAATCTACATCAATGATTTGGATGAAGGGACTGAGTGCATGATAGCTAAATTTGCCAATGACACCAAGATAGGTGGGAAAGTAAGTTGACAAGAGGAGGTAGAGAGACTGCAAAGGAATATAGACAGGTTAAATGAGTGGAAAAAAATTTGGGAGTTGGGCTATAATGTGTGAAAATGTGAATTTGTCCACTTTGGCGGGAAGAATGAAAAGCAGCATATTATTTAAACGGAGAGAGATTGCAGAACTTGGTGGTACAGAGGGATCTGGGTATCCTGGTACATGAACAGCCAAAAGTTAGAATGCAGGTACAGCAAGTGATTAGGAAGGCAAATGGAATGTTGGCATTTATTGCAAAGGGAATGGAATATAAAAGTAGGGAAGTTTTACTGAAACTGTACAGGGCCTTGGTGAGACCACATCTGGAATTCTATGTAGTTTTAGTCTCCTTATTTGAAAAAAAAATTATGATGTTAGAAGCAGTTCAGAGAAGGTTCATTTGACTCATTCCTGGGATGAGGAGCTTATCTTTTGAAGAAAGGTCGCACAAGTTGCACCTACACCCATTGGAATTTAGAAGAATGAGAGGTGATCTCATTGAAACCATAAGATCCTGAGGGGATTTTATAGGGTAGATACCAGGAGGATGTTTCTACTTGTGGGAGAGACAAGAACCGGGGGGCACAGTTTAAGAACAAGAGGTCTACCATTTAAGACGGATATTAGGAGAATTTTTTTCTCTCAAAGGGCCGTTAGCATGTTGAATTCCCTTCCCCAGAAAGCACTGGAGGCTGGGTCATTGAATTTATTCAAGGCAGAGTTAGACAGATTTTTGATAGACAAGAGAGTCAAGGGGTATGGGGGCATACAACAAAGTGGAGTTGAGACACAACCAGATCAGCCATGATCTTATTGAATGGTGGAGCGGGCTTGAAGGGCCGAATGGCCTACTCCTGCTCCTATATCCTGTGTTCCTATGACACTGAGCCACATAAGGAGATATTAGGTCAGATGACCAAAGGCTTGTACAAGGAGGTAGGTTTTAAGGAAGGCCCTAAAAGGAGGAAAACAGGATAGAGGGGTGTAGAAAGGGAATTCCAGAGTTCAGGGCTGAAGCAACTGAAGGCAAAGCCACCAATGGTGAAGCGATCGATGCTCAAAAGGCTAGAATTAGATGAGCACAGATATCTTGGGAGGGTTATGGGGCTGGAGGAGATTACAAGTATAGGGAGGGGCACAGCCATGGACGGATTTGAAAACAAGGATGAAGATTTTAAAATCAAGATGTTGCTTGACCGGAAGGCAATGTAGGTTAGCTAGCACAGGAGCGATAAGTGAATGGGAATTGGGCCAAATGCTTTCTGAAAATCTGTGTATATGAAATGCATTAATTTTCTATCCCTGAAAATATGCCACCATCATTGGACTAAAATTTGTATGGCATTCAAAGGACTTGAAAGAGATGGCACTAAGATATCATAATTCTTTCAACGTTGTAACCACTGTAAAAGATGGGCACGAAGTACAAAAACAATCCTGTACTTAAATAGGAGGTCCAAAGAGTCATATTTTACTCAAATCATTGACTCGGTTTCTCTCGCCACAGATGCTGCCAGACTTGCTGCGTTTTTCCAACATTTTCTGTTTTTATTTCAGATCTCCAGCATCCACAGTATTCTGCTTTTACTCTATTTAATGGATTCCCATCATCGGATTAGACTCCGTCCAGTGCCTCATTTTCATACACCAAGACAAACTGTCTTAAGTCAAACACATCAAAGCAACCACGATCCTGCTTCAACCAGTTCACTAGATGGTCAGCAGCTGTGCATTGGGATTCGCGCTTTCTAGTTGTCAGTCACAGGAGCACCAGCTGTTTGAGTGAATGACTGAAGCACATTATATCATGTGAATTGTGGAGAAAGTCACTAATTATCCAGGAAAGGTAAGCTGTCCTGGTTTGGGAATTACTGTTTACTACTCATGTGACATGCTAATAGTGTGAACTTTCTTTATTCAGCAGGATAAGGGTAACTGAAATGCTAACTACAAAGTAACAAGGTGGATCCAGCTCAATATCCTCTCCCTTTTAAATGGTATGACCAACATGTTGATCAAGCACCTTATGCAGATTGATATTTCAAGGAGGAGTTAGATATAGCTCTTGGGGCGAAAGGGATGAAAAGATATGGGGAGAAAGCAGGAGCAGGCTATTAAGTTGGATGATCAGCCATGATCATAGTGAATGGCAGAGCAGGCTCGAAGGGCCGAATGGCCTACTCCTACTCCTATTTTCTATGTTTCTATGCTTCTATGTTTTATCAGCAAGGTCTCATGAGCATATTGATAATGTGATATGGGTGATTTGTGTTTGAACAAGACAGCCTAGAGATTCCAGTAGCTCTGCTGTGCCAACAGTAGTAAAGGAGTGCAGAGCTGAACTTGCAACTTGCCAGTTTGGCCTTGCCTGATCCCACCTCAAATCCTGAGGGCAGGGTTACTTAAATATTTGAGGCAGGTGCCCATGGCAATACCAATGCTGAAAGGGCATTTGCCCCAGAGACCCTGCAATATTTAAACCTGGCTTCTCTGGGATCGATTTTCATTTGAATATCATGTTGTGAGGCCCACACACAGTTCTGTGCAGCAACTATCCTTACTTCATGAAATTGTAATTACTCTTGGAGTATAGAAGGCATAACTGGTAGTTTTTACAGGAGTAGCCAGGACAGAAACAATGACAGAGGAAGTGGTACCTGTGGTCTTTCATCTCCCATTCTTGTGGGCAAGAGAAATGGATTTCACCATAATTTCCTTTGCCCCTGTTCTGGGTTGTCAAATTTGTGCCCCAAGAGCAAAATTTCTAGGCTCATGTCAGCACTCTCACTTATGAGTTAATAGATTTTTATTTAGCACAATTTAGACTGACACTTCAGTCAGTACTAAGGGGAGTGCTACAATGCAGGAGATGTCGCCTCTTGGATGACAAATTAATCTGAGGCTCTGTCTCCCTGGTTCAGGTGTATGTTAAAGGTCTCACAGAAGCCGTCAATGAGGAACATGTGTCCCAGCCAATATCAGTTAAAACTTGGTTATTCATCAATAGACTGCCACATTCACCTACGTAACAGTTACTTCAAAAGTAATTCATTGGAAGCCTCAAGGTAGTTTACAACCAAAGGATGTCAGGGTACCAGACATAGGAGCACCCTTATCTTGCTACTCTTCTAAATCTCAAACACAAAGTCCAGGGTCATTCTGTCTGAAAATGTTTTATTTTCCATAGAGAATAATTTCTAAGTCCAATTTTCTGCATAAAGCCTTGAATGCAAACTTCATTTGAATTATCACTGAAGTAAGTGATCAGCAGTCTCATCATTTGATCTAAAACAGAAACAATTTTACAGGTTTTTTTTATTTGTATAGCTGAGGAAACAGTTACAGTTCGATGTCGAGGTTAATGTTAAAATCTCTGAATCCAGAGCCAGTAAACTCCCCAAAGATGCATTTGAAGAGCTCCTCTAGATCCACTGAAGGGCCTGACTGCCTGTATTGCTGGCTCCATCACCCTCCTGCATCAAACCCTGTTGTCCTGTATGCGTCATACAATTTCCTCTTCACTTCATTACTCAGCACCTCATAAGCTTCTGCCACCTGGAAAAATTTCTCCTTGGCCTCTGGATCATCCAGGTTTGTGTCTGGGTGGTGTTTCTTTGCAAGCTCGTAATAGGTAATAACAGTCGATTCACCAGGAATGGGTCTCTCAGGGCAGAAGTTCAGTATATGGGCGATGGTCTGAGTTGGACGGCCACAGTTATAATTTGAGCTGTTCCTCATGTTCCACTTGTGGAGCAAGTGGCCACATCTTCCCTGGCCCATCTCAAGTGATTGAGGGCTGTCCAGGTTTTCCATGGAAGGTTGAAACCTGGGACTTCACAACTCGGATCAGTTACCAGGTTGCAGGTAGGAGGGAGACAGCAATCTTCACGAGGTCTTCCTGTTAAAGCAAGTTTTTCCAACCAGAAAACTTGCAAACTAGCATGGCCCTCCTATTAAACTAAGTTTTCCTATCTGAAAACCTGTAAACTATTGCTGCCAAGAAGCCCAGTCACTGGTCTCCCAGACCAAGCAGTAAAAACCTACTGGAAAATGGATTTTACAGATGGGAATGTATCTTATGTACCATCTGGGGTTATTTTACAAATGTAGCTTGTAAATTCTCTTACTGTGAGGAAACGAGAAGTCACTGGCCTGAATATTGAGAGTGACATCGATGTCATTCAGGAGAAAAGCCTATTCCAGCAATTTTCTGGTCATCGCTGTCTGAGAACAAAAACAGTTTCCTAAAATTTCCAAACCTCTTCCTTCTGCAAGGCAGATGGCATATAGTGTACTCATCCTGATTTTTTACAAGGTGTCAAAGACTGCTAACTAGTTTTGCAGATTCGAGACAGACACTGAATCAGTGATGTTTCTGAAGTATTCATCTTTCCCGAGTGTCAGGCTTTACCAGAAAACTGGATTTTGGGGCTTGGGGCATTGTTGAAAAAGGTAGCCAGCACCATCTTTTGAAAACGATCTTCAGTATGAATTCTAATAGAACAGAAATGGGATATGTATAACTATCCTCTTCAGTCACCTATCACTTAAAGCAGTTTGTCTGTGTCTCTTAGATAATATCTGACTGCCTGTTAAGTCAGAGGCAGACACACCAATTACACGATGGTCTGATTGTGAATTTTGGCCATTATTTCAGTAATGTAACTATTTTTCTACGTCACTAGTGTGGGAAGGTGGAGTTGAGGTAGAAGATAAGCCGTGATTTTACAGAACCTTACTTTCCAAATTGGTAAACCTTAAACTGGAAATGTGATGTTGGTGCCTGCAATAGATCTATGAAACAGTGCCCAAGTGAACTCTCTCAATTGCCTTGTAAAAAAAAATCACCCAGTGCAGTATTTTTAACAGGCAAACCAGAAGGTCCCAGCTTGCATCGTTGAGCATTTGAGAAGTGGTGTGCAAAGTGCAATTTTAAATTTAACCAACCAGAAGGAGAAACATTTAAAAATCTATTTTTTGAGGATAATAACATAAGAACATAAGAAATAGGAACATGAGTAGACCATTCGGCCCCTCGAACCTGCTCTGCCATTCAATAAGATCATGGCTGATCTTCTTGTGTTTCAATTTCCACATTCCCATCTAACCCCGATAACCTTTGATTCCCTTGCCTAACAAGAATCTATCTACCTCTACCTTAAAAATATTCAATGACTCCTCCTCCACCACCTTCTGAGGCAGAGAATTCCAAAGTCGCATAACCCTGAGAGAAAAAATTTCTCTTCATCTCTGTCCTAAAAGTGTGGTCCCTAATTTTAAAACAGTGACCCCTACTTCTGGACTCACCCACAAGAGGAAACATCCTTTCCACATCCACCTTGTCAAGACTGTTCAGGATCTTGTATACTTCAATCAAATCACCCCTCACTCTTTTAAACTCCAATGGAAACAAGTCCAATCTCCTCATAAGACAACCCCCACTCATTCCAGGTATCAATCTAGTAAACCTCCTTTGAACCATCTGCAATGCATTTACATTCTTCCTTAAATAAGGAGACCAAAACTGCACATAGTATTCGAGGTGCGGTCTCGCCAGTGCCCTGTATAACTGAAGCATAACATTCTTACTTTGATGTTTAATCCCTCTGGTAATAAAGGATAGCATTCCATTAGCCTTCTTAATTACTTGCTGTACCTGCATACTAACTTTTTGTGACTCGTGTACTAGAACACCTAGATCCCTCTGCACCTCAGAATTATGCAACCATTCTCCATCTAAGTAATAAATGGATACTGAAGACGTTGAGGCAGACAGCAGAAAGAAGACCATAACTTGCAACATGGGATCCAGTAAGGAAAAAAAACATTAAATCTGCAGCGCCGAACTTTACTCCGGTTAAAAATAATGAACTGGGGTAAATTCTTCACTTACAGATGAAATCTGACAGCACCTGCTGAATTTACTGTGTCAATTTCCTCCAGTTAAATATTGGGAAGACTGAAGTCTCAGTCCTTGGGCCCTACCACAAACTCAAAACTGATTCCATCTCCTTTCTGATATTTGTCACGTGTGAGCAAGCCTGTTTACTTTCTTGCTATCCTTTCTGACCCTGAGTTGAGCTTTCAATCCACACATCTCCTCCATCACAAAGTCCACTGGCATCCACCTGTGCTGCACCCAAACCCTGTCCCTACCTCATCAAGCCCATCTGCGTCTGAAACCCTCATCCATGTCTTCTGTCACCTTCAGACTCAACTATTCTATTGCTTTTCTGCCGTTAAGATTCTATAACCTCATTTTGTCCACCCGCTATATGGTTCAGTCTTTCCAAAACCTTGCTTTGGGGTGGGGGGGGTGTTGTGCTGGTGTTGAAAAGATGAACAGTCAGAAGTCACAAATCATATTGGTACTGGTAACATAGGTACAAAGAAGGATGAGGTCCTGCAGGCAGATTCTAGGGAGCTAGGCAAAAAAATCAAAAAGTAAAACCTCTAAACGACTGATCTCATGATTACTCCTAATGCCACATGCTAGCAAGCACAGAATTAGAAGAATATTGAAAATAAGTGGCTTGAGAGATGATGAAGGAGGGAGGGCTTTAGATTTCTGGACATTGGAGCTGATTGTGGGGAGGCGGGATTTGCACAAGTCATACAAGCAGAACTACAGCAGGGCCAGGTCCTTTATCATCATGGGGTGACTTGCTACCGGGGAGGTTTAAACCAGCTCAGCAGGGCGATGAGAAATCGAAAGTGTATTCAGAAAGGACAAAAACAAAGCTGGAAATAGAAGGCAGGAAATGAGTAAGCGAGTGTGGAATGCAGAGAAAACCAAGTTTAGAAAATAGACAACAAAGGAGTTGTTCAGTAATTAGCGGTACAGGTACCGGACACAGTATCTGGGAAGCTCGGGGCCAGGTCAGTGCCGGATTTGGGGATGTTACAGATTTTAGGTCCTAGGCATAGCATGTACGAAAAGTTTATGAAAAATAAAGAATAAAAGGGTTTTATTTCCAGGGCACCAGCTTCAAACGGTCTTCGGGTCCTTCCAGATTTTGGGATGCCAGATAAGGGGTCCGATATATGTATATACTTCAATGCAAGGAGCTACTGAATATGGCTGATGAGCTGAGGGTGTAAATAGACACCTGGAAGTATAATATAATAGCAGTGTTCTGGCTTAGAGCAGGTTCGCTGCTGATTTCTCTATGCCTCACAGGCTTGCACTTTCCTCTTCAGCTGTTCATCAGAGCCTGCCAGTTTCAAATGCAATGAGGAATGAGCAATGTGACTCAGGAAACGAATACATGAGGTGGTTTCCCATTGCCTTCTTCACGTGTGCTTAAAGGGAACACAAGTCCACTTCCCAAAGGATCTTCCACAGCATTCGTCCCTCAAGCTTATAGCTCTTCTGCCATTACCACCAAGAATTTGTTGGTTCCTCCATTAGTTACTATGATATCATAGTTATTACAAAAGAATGGCTTAAAGGAGGGCAGGAATGGCAGCTCAACATTCCTGGTTACAGGATTTTCCAACAGGATGGAGAAGGGGATTAAAAAAAAGGAGAGGGTGTCATAATATTGGTTAAAAAAAAATCAATCCCAGCCATAAGAAGGGATGATATTCTGGCAAGGTCATCAAATCTGGGATGAACTGAAGAACAAAAAAGGGACAATCATGCTGTTGGGAGTAACCAACAGACTCGCAAACAGAGGGATTTAGAAGAGCAAATACATAGGTATATTGCTGAAAATGCAGAAACAGTAAGATAGTAACAGCAGGGGTTTCTATTACCCTAATATCAACTGGTATAAAAATCAGCATAAAACAAAGGTTCCCAAACTGTGGGTCAGCACTGGGCTCGTTAACTCCCTCTCCTCCGAGGCAGCAATAACCGCCTTGGAGACAAATCCAAGCCCTAATGAAACTCTTGCAATGGGCCACTTTGATAGAACTACAACTCCCCGGTGTGCTCTGTGCCAAGGGTCTGGCTGGTCATCGCGAGATCTGCTGGAGCCAGCCTCCATTTTGTTGCCTGGAGTCTGGTCCAGCGATATTCCCTTCGCTACCCCCGGGCCACTTGTCTTTCCTGCAGCCCACTCACTGCCTTGCTTTCGCTCGCTTCACTCGTCTCCGTGACCCTCTCTTGAGCCCTCACTCACAACGAGGGTTTGGGAGAGGAAAGCAGTGAGTTGGGAAGGATAGTCAGCAAGTGGGAGGGATGCGACAGTGTCGGGGCAGCAGGGCCGGTGAGGAAGGGAGCAGGATGGAGGCAGAGACTGCAAGAGTTAGCAAGCAGGAGTGAGGTAGTGAGGAGTGAAGTTTTGATATCATGGAGAGGGAAGAGGAATTCTCTTTTGGTTGCTGCAGATCAGTTGGGGCCAAGTTCAGAGCCTTCAAAATTGTATTGCAACAACCATCCCACTCTCAGTTCCCCTCAACTACCCCCCACTCTCACAACTCTCATCATATCCCACCCCCCAGCCCACTCCTCTCACTCCAGGATCATGGCAATTTAAAAACTTTGAAATTAGGTTAAAGTGGAAAAAGTCTGGGAAGCAAGACTGTAAAAGGCTTGGAGTGCAGAATTCTTAAAATACATTTAGCAGAACTTTAGCCAGAAAGTAGCAAGCCTACCAAGAGAGGGAGCCGTTCTGGACTTAGTTTTAGGGAATGAAACTGGGCAGGTGAAAGAGCCATCAGTGGAAGCGTATTTTGGTGCTAGCGATCACAATTCAGATTTAGCACAGTCATGGAGGAGGACAAAAACAGACCAAGAGTAAAAGTTTTAAGTTAGAAAAGACCAATTTTACTAAGCTGAAATGTAATTGGGGGCAGTGGGGGAGGGAGGGGGGGGAACGGCAAGAGGGTCTGTGAGGGATGCATGGCAGGAGAAGAGTTAAAAGCAATAGAATTTACCTACGTAGATGGTACACTAAGCTGTAAGACATTCAAGCCTATGCAAATCTCTCCCTTCATTCCTAACCACAGACTTGGCTTTTGCTATTGCTAAAGCTGACATTACTAAGCAGCATCATTATTGGCGGCAAATTAAAACTTCAACTGCAAAACTTATCAAAAACTTATTGTGGATGCTGGAAATACTCAGGTCAGGCAGCATCCATGGAGAGAGAAGCAAAGTTAACGTTTAAGGTCGATGACCTTTTGTCAGAATTTGAAAAAGTTTTGGATGGAACATGTTTTAAGAAAATACAAAAGCAGGGAAAGAACAAGAGGGAAGGTCATCAAAGGCAGGAGATGAAATGACAAAAGGGATGATGCTACAAGGCAAAAGGACATAGTAATGGGACAATTTTTTAAAAAGATAGGTCTAGAGGGGGTGTAAATGAAAAGCACAGTAATAAACAGTGCCAATTTTTGAGAACTCTTAATTGTATACGGTATTTTCTTTTTTTGGGGGGATGTGGGCGACACTAGCAAGGTCAACATTTGCTGCTCATTCCTAATTGCCCTTGAGAAGGTGGTGGTATGCTCCCTTCTTGAACCGCTGCAGTCCACGTGGTGGGAATTCAGGATTTTGATTCAATGACAGTGGAGGAACGATAATATAGTTCCAAGTCAGGATGGTGTGTGGCCTAGGAGGGGAACTTGAAGGTGGTGGCGTTCCCATGCATCTGCTGTTCTTTTACTTCTAACTGGTAGAGGTTACAGATTT
This sequence comes from Cetorhinus maximus, assembly GCF_964194155.1. Classification (NCBI taxonomy): domain Eukaryota; kingdom Metazoa; phylum Chordata; class Chondrichthyes; order Lamniformes; family Cetorhinidae; genus Cetorhinus; species Cetorhinus maximus. The sequence continues at coordinate 65,455,470 of NC_135879.1, read as the reverse complement.
GAAAGGAGCATTGATGAGTGGCTGCAGTGCATCTTGTAAATGGTACACACTGCTGCTACTGTGCGTAGGTGGTGGAGGGAGTGAATGTTTGTGGATGGGGTGCCAATCAAGTGGGCTGCTTTGTCCTGGATGGTGTCAAGCTTCGAGTGTTGTTGGAGCTGCACTAATTCAGGCAAGCAGAGAGTATTCACCACACTCCTGACTTGTATCTTATAGATGGTGGACAAGCTTTGGGGTGTCAGGAGGCGAGTTACTCGCCACAGAATTCCCAGCTTCAAAGCTGTTGTAGCCACTGTATTTATATGGCTGGTCTTGTTCAGTTCCTGGTCAATAGGAAATTAGTTTGCATTTTTTATTATTCAAATATATAAATATTCAACCAATGGTCATGCAAAAGAAGCATGACTATAACCTGAAATACAAGGTTCTAAGGCTTTGTTACAACTTGCCAATTTCAGTGATTTTTTTTTTCAAACTTGCTTCAGGTTTGGACACTTTTTCCCAAGCACTTGTAGTAAACATGTCAAAATGCAACCTTCAACTTTTGCTGAAAGCAACTCCAAAGTTGAGTAATGTATTCAAAAGTAACATACAGACGCGCAGATGCTGTCATACCTGCTGAGTTTTTCCAGCATTTTCTGTTTTTTATTTCAGATTTCCAGCACCCGCAGTATTTTGCTTTTATATTGGGAGGGTCATCTCTGGGTGAGATCTTCAAGGTTCCAACCCCCACCCACTCTCACACAAATGCAAAAGCTTATGTTCAGAAAATTGGCCCACTGGTGCATTTTCCACTTGATTTTCATCTAACACTCCCAGTGGCAATTGGCTATAAGGGGCATAGTTAGTAAAATAGTGCAGAGCGTGAAAGCTGCTGCCAAGCTTTTAACCCCGAAAACACCTGGTCCATGCCAGCATTTACTGTCATATGGGATGATATTCAACAGAGAGGCCTATAAAGCATACAGCATCTTAGGCTTTATTAATAGGGGCATTGAGTACAAGAGTAAGGAGGTCATACTGAACTTGTTAGGCTTCATCTGGAGTACTGCGTCCAGTTCTGGGTGCCATACTTGAGGAAGGATGTGAAGACATTGGAAAGATTAGAGGAAATTCACAAGAATGATTCCCGGGATGAAGAAATGTAGCTATGAGGATAGATTGGAGAGATTGGGACTCTTTTCCTTGGAGAAAAGAAGGCTGAGAGGAGACTTGATAGAGGTATTCAAGATCCTGAGGGGTATGGACAGGATGAATAGTGATAAACTGTTCCCACTCAAGAGAACATCAAGAACTAGAGGGCATGGATTCAAAATAATTGGCAAAAGGAGTAAATGTGAGGAAAGATTTTTTCAAACTTCCTGAAAGGGAGATGGAGGCAGGTTCAACCGCAGTATTCAAACGGGAATTAGATTGCTTCCTGAAAAGAAAGAACACGCAAGGTTATGGCGATAAGGCAGTGGAGTGGGACTAGGTAGAATGCTCTTTCAGAGAGCCAGTGCACACTCGATGCGCTGAATGGCCTCTTTCTGCGCTGTAAAGCTACTGTAACTCCTACTCCTCACCAAAAGTATGTATAATTTATGCTTATTCTTAAAAAGATTGTAAATAAGGCATTACATTGCTATATCTCCAGACACAAGTTCCAACAGTTTCCTGCGTAAACAACCTGAACAGAAGGATTTTGATGACAATTAAAGTAAGTTCTCAAAATAGAAAAGTATTAAACAGATGGTCTAGAGAATGCCAGTACACAAATTCTAATGACACCTGAACTCTGGTGCAAATACGATGTTATGAGTACTTCCATAGAAATACAGCAGGGCCTAGAACTTTTGGCATATTTGTACCAGACACATTGAATCTGGGTACAAATCAAATACATGGAGCAGGGTCTTCCAGTCGGCGGGCGGGGGTAGGGACCGCTCGCTGACGTGAAAAATGACCCGGGGTGGGACTCCTGACCTCACCCCGTGTCATTTCCATTTTCAGGTCGGCAGGGGCACAGCCAAGTGGGATGCGCACCCGCCGACCTGTCAACGGCCTATTAAGGCCATTAGAAAACCAATTCAGCTCATTAATGGACCTGCCCATCCAACTTTGAGGTTGGCGGGCAGGCCGGGAGCCCAGGCGGGCTTGTGAAAAAACATGAAACCTCATCCACTGGCGGGATGAGGTTTCATGAGGGCATTTAAATTTTAATGCAAGGTTTAAATAAAAGTTATGGACATGTCTCAACTCTTATGACAGTGTCACATGAGGGGACATAGCAGGGAAAATTTTTAAACTCCTTTATTAAAAGTTGAAAATCTGAGCCGATCTCCCTGAGGCAGCAGTTAACCTCATGGAGATCTCTGCGCTATTTCACATGCAAGCGCGAAAGAGCGCATTCCCGGCTGAGGGAATCCCCCCCATGTCTGAACTACTTTAGGTCAATTCCTCACTTACTTTTTTTTAAAACCCTAGAACTGAAATTCTCTTCATCTACTGCCCAGGGAGTTGCTTCAGGGATTTTTCTTCAAACTGTACTCAAACTTTTTTGGGGTTGAAATACATCTCGGGCAGTAGCATAAAGAGGGCAACAGCAAATCTGCAGCTCGTTTCACACTCCAGGTTTTATTTTACAAATGATGAAAAAGAAAATTGTTGGTTTTTGAGCTACCGCTCAAAACAAATATCCACCCCCATTATGTTTAAAAATTGAACAATTGTTTCTCATGTTAAAAAACACTGTTAAAAATGTTAGCAAAAAGCTGCAAGAAAGAACGATAGGTGGTGGAAGAGGGAAATCTTTGCTCATTTCCTTTGTAATTTTAAACAAACGATTGGTAGAGACAGGAAGTAAAACTTCATTAAGATCAGGAAAAGGGGAGGGGCAGGTGAAGAGAGTAGACATTAAAAGTCTGAAGAGAAATCTCAGCATACATTAAAAACCATATTTTTCCCTAGTTTAGTCGCTCAGTATCTTCCTATCCTCAACACCACCAGTTTCAGCTACTGTTACTTTATGGACAGCGAATGAATACATCCAACTGGAAACTTGTACACAGTCCCCAGGCCAATTCTATCCTCTGCATCCGTAATTCAGTAAAAAGACAATTTGCCAAATAAAGACATTCCTAACCCAGTGTTACTTCCATGACAGCAACCCCCCCCCACACCCCCCCTCCCCAAGACCCCAACCCCCGAAATTGAACTGTGTGTAAAAGCCATCTGAAAGTAGTATGAACATACAACTCAAATGTGCAGTAATGATACTTCATTGACAACACAAAAAAAATGTTTTTCCTTAAATCTTCAGCTTTACAAAGTGAGTATTGTAAAAATTATTTTCTTGCATGTACAGCTGAAAGGATACAAGATTATGCAATTTTACAATCCACCACAGGATATTGCACAGGGGCCTGGAAGGTAATGTAATGAAGGGAAACAAGAAGGAAACTCATCAGCTTCAGTCAACAATTGAAGGTTTCTTACAACAAAATGCATTCTGACACAGAAAGCTTAGCAGTCAGCTGCAAAAGTCAAGTACCCAATTTGCAACATCACAGGCTGCAAATCAGCTGTTCTTTCCAAGTGTTGAATTCACCAGTGTGATTCAGTTGGGGCTAAAGTTAGAGTACTGCATCCATGATTGAATGTAGAAATTGTGTGTGGATTCAAATTACAAATGCACCCTAGTCAACTCCCATCAAATTCTCATTGGAGATAGTGGACATCTATCTGTTCACTTCGGATCTACCTTGGAAAAGTAAAATGGAACCAAAAACAATGAAAATCACGGGAGATGCTGAAAATGGGACCAAAATTCTAAGATTAATCATGCTGTGCTTCCAAACTTGAGTTGTGTTTAAACGGGAATTCAACATTATACACATTGGAAAATAGGAACATAGGACTTGGGAGCCAATGTAGACCATTCAGCCCTTCAAGCCGGTCCCACCATTCGATGAGATCAGGGCTGATCTGGTTGTGATCTCAACTCCACATTCCTGTCTGCCCCCATAATTCTTGAACCCCTTTGTCTATTAAAAATCTAACACAAATTCAATATTACAGCCTCCAGTGCATTCTGGGGAAGAGGATTCCACAAATTAACAACCCTCAGAGAAAAAAAATCTCTTCATCTCCTTCTTAAAAGGAGGACCTCTTATTCTTAAACCGTGTCTTCTGGTTCTAGTCTCCTCTCTAGGGGGTGGCCATGTGGCCCATTATGTCTGCTTTTTGAAAAATCTATTCAATTGTTCCCACTCCCCTGCTCTTTCCTCAGTTTGCATGTTTATCCTTTGCAAATATATATCCTATTCACTTTTGAAAGTTACTACTAAAGTCTGCTTCTATCAGTGACTGCATTTCAGATCAAAACAATTTGCTGAGTTAAAAATAATGCCTCTCTCCCATAAGCTCCTGATCTTATTACATCCCTGGTTCAAACATGGGCAAAGGAGCTGAACACCAGAGGTGAGGTGAGAGTGACTGCCCTTGACAGCAAGGCAGCATTTGACCAAGTGTGGCATCAAGGAGCCCTAGCAAAACAGGAATCAATGGGAATCAAGGGAAAACCGCTCCGCTGGTTAGAGTCACACCAAGCACAAAGGAAGATGGTTGTGGTTGTTGGAGGTCAATCATCTCAGTTTCAGGGCTTCACTGCAGGAGTTCCTCAGGGTAGTGTCCTCGGCCCAACCATCTTCAGTTGCTTCATCAATGACCTTCCTTCCAACATAAGGTCAGAAGTGGAAGTGTTCGCTGATGATTGCACAATGTTCAGCACCATTCACAACTGCTCAGATACTGAAGCAGTCCATGTCTAAATGCAGCAAGGCCTGGACAATATCCAAGCTTGGGCTGTCAAGCAGCAAGTAACATTCATGCCATACAAGTGCCAGGCAATGACCATCTCCAACAAGAGAGAATCTAAGCATCGCCCCTTGACATTCAAATGCATTACCATCGCTGAATCCCCTACCATCAACATCCTGGGGGTTACCATTGACCAGAAACTGAACTGGGCTAGCCACATAAATACTGTGGCTACAAGAGCAGGTCAGAGGCTAGGAATCCTGCAATGAGTAACTCACCTCCTGACTCCCCAAAGCCTGTCCACCATCTACAAGACACAAGTCAGCAGTGTGATGGAATACTCCCCACTTGCCTGGGTGAGTGCAGCTCCAACAACACTCAAGAAGCTTGACACCATCCTGGACAAAGCAGCCCACTTTATTAGTGCCCCATCCACAAACATTCACTCCCTCCACCACCAATGCACAATGGCAGCAGTGTATACCATCTACAAGATACACTGTAAGAATTCACCAAGGCTCCTCTTAGACGGCACATTCCAAACCCATAACCGCTACCATCCAGAAGGGCAAGGACAGCAGACACGTGGGAATACCACGACTTGGAAGTTCCCCTCCAAGTCACTCACCATCCTGACTTTGAAATATATCGCCGTTCCTTCACCATCGCTGGGTCAAATCCTGGAACTCCCTTCCTAACAGCACGGTGGATGTACCCACACCACATGGACTGCAACAGTTCAAGGCGGTAGCTCACCACAATCTTCACAAGGGCGATTAGTGACGGGGCAATAAATGCTGGCCCAGCAACAATGCCCATATCCCAAGGATGAATGAATAAAAGAAAGGTTCTTTCAAGCTTTCACTCGAGTGTTGTGCTGATTATAGGTCTGCCACAGGGAGTAACTTGGATTAACAAGCTGTGCTAATATTCGAGTTATAATGAGTGAGGTGTAATTTTTTTTGGGAAGCCCAAGGACAGCAATTAAAGAGAAAACAATGTTTTGTGTGCCAAGAAAATTATTTGAGATAGAATATTCAATCGCTATAAGTGAGAAAAATAAGCTACAGGGAACTAGATGCACAACTGCATATATAAGAACACTACAAAAGGCTCATTTGGTTAGAACTCAGTTTGTTGCTCATATACACATAGTATAATAAACTGAGAGAGGAGGAACAACCCACATTGTACTAATTCAGGCCCTGGGCTGGGCATTTCAAAGTAGTTCACACAAAGGGAACAAACCAGCTTATTTGAATTAACAAATCGAAAAATTACAAATTTCCTTCCCCCCAAAGAGAGATGAAGTGATAATTTGACAGAAATACAATGAAATTTAGTGCCCTGTGGTTACAAACTCATCGTCAGCCGTAGGCACCTTCTTAGGGATCAGTGGCATCAGTCACACTCAGGCACAGTTCCCATATCCCTTACTTTTCAAGGTTGATTCACAACCCTGAAATCTACTTACAGAAGAGCCTAATACAGCAAGTGTAATCATGTGTCTCTTTTTGCATAAAAAACAAAAATAATGTAAATTCAGAGGTATCCTTACATGCTCCTTCAATCTCCTGATGGACAGAACTGCTGGAGCACTCTGATAAGTCAATGACAAATCAAGAAAAGAATGACTTGCATTTATATAGCGCCTTTCATGAGCACAGGACATCCCAAAGTGCTTTAGAGTCAATTAAGTAATTATGAACTGTATTCGCTGTTGTAATGTAGGAAACACAGCAGCCGGTCTGCGAACAACAAGCTCCAACAAAGAGCAATGTGGTAATTGCCAGGTAATAGGTATTTTGATGTTGATCGAGGGATAATTATTGGCCAGAACACCGGAGATAACTCTCCTGCTCTTCTCCACAATAGTGACATGGGGTCTCTTACGTCCACCCGAACAGGCAGACAGGCCTTGGTTTAATGTCTCGTCCAAAAGACAGCACCACCGACAGTGCAACACTCTCTCAGTACTACACAGGAGTGTCAGCCTAGATTTTTGTGCTCAAGTTATTAAAGTTAGTTTAATTTAGTCAAAACAGTTGTCTGAAGAAAATAGCAATTGCAGAATTTTATTTGAAAACAACGTACAATACTTTCTATACTGCAAAAACACAATGCACTAACACCACAGAACACAGAAAAAAATATTTGCTTTGTTTTTTTCCCTCCCTTTTAGACCATCTTCCAGTTGGGAAAATCAAACTCAATATATCATAACCTCCAGTTCAGGCCAAGACTTTCACACTGCCCTCAACAGACTTAACTGACCCTGAACACGAGCGTTCCTCTTTTTTTTGTTGATCCTGACACCAAAAAAGTAGAATCCCATTAAATTATTCTAGTTATATCTCCAGCTGAGCTTGAATAAACCAAGTCACCTCAGCCATAATAATTAGGATTGATCACTGAATTGCCCAAACTAATTTTAATTTTTTGAAGCACACTGGTTCATACATCCTGTTACCAACAGAGCTGTCAAGCTGACACAAGTGCAATTGTAGCACCTTGCATCTTATTACTGGAGAAGTACATAAGGGTACGTCTGAGTTTATAATATCTCATTTGCATATCATTAAGGACACAAATCTGCTGGGTTTCGCTATTGCATAACCAACATTAATTACAATGAACCTCCTAAGGCAGCTTATTCAAACATCCGAATTTATTTCATAAAACAGGGGAGAAAGTACATGTACTTAAACCAGAGTACTTAATATAATATAAATGCTGCTCCATCATAAAGAGCTTTCCAGCTGACAAGAATATATGCCACATAAGCCAGAAATGTTCCAAATGTTCAGGCTTACATTTTGCCACTCTCGAATCCATTTATGCTTTCTGATGATTGGACTTCAATTAGAAAATATGGATGCACTAACCTACAGATGTCAATTTGAACTCTGGAAACTCGATCTAATCTCAGAATATCTGATTACAAGTAAAGAAATTCTGATTTCATTCCAATCGGAGGCCTAAAGATTGAATCACGAATTCAAATTAATCACAAATAAAAACATGAAAGATAAGGAGATGCATTGAAATAGAATACTTTTTTCACCTTAAGTTCAGAGTTAACAATCAGTTCAAATTGATGGGATGAAAATCATTAGCAATTTACTTCACAGCTTCTATGTGAACAGCTTAACAGGAAACTAAAGGTAAGGGGTTCTAGGGCTCCTGATGCAAATATCTAAATATTTAAAAACCTTGCATAAAGGATATGCAATTACACAGCTCCCTTAATATATACAACACTTCCAAGATACTCAAAACTCACTTAACCAAAGAGGAATTTATTCTTCCCTACCTACAGCTCATCCTGCCAGCCCAGACTTCGACATTCGCACCCTCTGTCCTCCACCTTTGATGCACTTGCCCGCAGCAAAACCTTTACTCTATCCCATCTCATTCTCCCAGTATGATTACAATCTTCAATCCCTCAAATCCAAGGCAAGGTATGTAGTGCACAACTGGTTCAGTCATCTATCACTAGGTCTGACATTATTGGGCCACACTCAATTTTGGAACTTTTAGTCTTAACTATTCCAATGGTTTCTTGGCCAGGTCTCCAGTACTCCACAAGCTTCATCTCATTCAAAACTTTGGCCTCTTGTGCATCCTCTTATCCTCTTCTTCCCCCATGGCCCCACCTTGAACTATCATCCCTAGAGCCATCCAGGCGCTCTATTCTGGGATTCTGACCCTAAATCTCTCAGTCTCTTCAGGTCCCTTGCACCCTTGAAACACACCTGTTTACCTGCGATTTGGGTCTCGCTGCCCAATATCTCCTTCATTGCCTTAGTACACAGCTTTGTCCGATTCATTGTGAAGTGCTTGGCGATTTCTTTATACATTAGAGCTGCTGTACAGATGCAAGCTGTGTTATAGGCCTTGGATCAGTGATAGCCCCCCACCTCAGTCAGAATGAAGGTTGTGGTTTTGAGGCCTGGTCCAGAGACTTGAGCACATAACCTGGACTAACATTTTGCAGTATTGAGGGAGTGCTGCAGTAACAACCTGCAGTAATATAGCACTTTTAATGTAATAAAAATCCCAAGGGCACTTCAAAGAAACATTATAAAGCAAATTTGACACTGAGCTATGTAGTATGTATTAGGGCAGCTGACCAAAGGCTTGGAGCGCCTCAAAGAAAAGGGAAGTAGAAAGACAATGAAGTTTAGAAAGGAAATTCCAGAACTTAAGGCCCAGGCAATTAAAGGCACAGCCACCAATAATGGAGCAAGTAAAATCAGGAATGCTGAAGAGGTCAGACTTAGAGTAGTGCAGATCTCAGAAGGATACAAAGCTGGAGATTAGTGATAGGGAGGGGTGAGGCAAGATGAGATGAAAACAAGGATGAGAATTTTAAAATTGAGGCATTGTTTAACCAGGAGTCAATGACGGTCAGTAACCAAAGGAGGATGGACAAACAGAACCTAGTGCAAGTTAAGGCACAGAAATCGTTTTAGATTAACTCAAGTTTACAGAGGGCAGAAAATGGAAGGTTAATCAGGAATGCATTGGAATAGTCAAGTCTAGAGGTAACAAAGACACTGGCAACATTTTCAGCAGCAGACAAGCAGGGGCAGGGACTGAATTGGTAATGTCAGGGTGGAAATAGGCGGTGTTAATGATGTTGCAGATGTGCAGTCAGAAGTTTATCTCTGGTTCAAATACAACAGTAAAGTTGTGAAGAGGCAGGGTCAGTCTCTGATAGTTATCAGGGAGATGGATGGAGTTGACTGCTAGGGAACTGAGTTTGTCATGGGGGCCAAAGATAATGGCTTCAGTTTTCCCATTATTTAGTTGAAGGCAATTTCTGATCATCTGGTACTGGATGACAGACCAGCAGTCTGGAAATTTTGAGATAGTCGGGAGAGGAGGTAGTGAGTTAGATCTGGGCGTCAATGTACATGTGGAATCTGACATTCTGTTTGTGGAATATGTCGCCAAGGGGTAGCATGTAGATGAAATGTGGGAGAGAACAAAGAATAAGCCTTGGGGGACACCGGAGTTAATGAAGTGAGAGTGAAAAGAGAGCACAGTCAGAGGTGCTTTGTTTCAGTGGCATGTTAAAGTGAAACCCCATCTGCTTGCTCATGTGGATTCAAAATATCCCATTGCACACAAAGTGGAGTGGGGTGTCCACCTGGTGCCCTGGTCATCATTTATCCCCAACTAATAGTGCAGTAGACCATAATGAAGGAAGTCAAATGGTAAAAACAATTGAACAGTTACAAGCTAGGTGTAAAACCAGAGAAGTTTAAACTTTTTAAAACAACAGTTCTTAATTAACATTGGAACAGGATGTCAGCCATTCAGCTTCCTGGGTCTGTTCCACTACCCAATTAGATAATGGCTGATCTGTAATGTAACTTCATCCACCCGCCTTAACACCCTACACCAAGAAAAATCCATTCACAAATTTGAAATTATTAATTCAACTGGCTGCACCTGCAGATTTTGCTGGAGGGTGTTCCACATTTCTACCACCCTTTGTGTGAATAAGTGCTCGCAATCTTCTCCCTGAATGGTCTGGTTCTAATGTTATGGTTATGACCCCTTGCCCAACATTTCCCCACTAAAAGAAAAAGTTTCGCTCTATTTATCTGATCAATTAATTTCAAAATCCTGAACTTCTCAATTCAATTCACCCCTTAACCTTCTATATTCCAGGGAATATAAGCTAGGCCCAGATTTTCATCTGCGAGTCAGGTGCACAGAGTCAGGGGAATTCCCAGTTCCACGAACCCGACCTTTAAATATAGCTGCCCGGATGTCAGATTTACGGTCCGCAGGGAGGGCATGTAACCCCAGAAGGACTTAGGAGGCTGCCATGTGTGGAGGTGGGCAATTAAAGGCACAGCCACCAATAATGGAGTAAGTAAAGGAGAGAACTGCCTCAGGGCTCTGGCACTATGTCCAAAACATTTTTTTAAAAGTTACATCCCTCTAGCCCTCACCCCCATCACACTCCCCATGCCCCATCCATGCCACCTCATGCCCCCAACCATCCCCCATGGCCCCCTCATACCATCCATGCAAACCTATACCCCTCTGCCCACCCACATGGCCCTTTATACTCTGCATGCCAACCTATGCCAACTCACCCAGTATCCACCATGGGCAGAGATGAGATAAAATAAAACTTTATAAAATAAAGTTCTAAGTGTCTATTGCAAACCACTATGTTGAAAAAAAATTCATAGAAACCTATTTATTACATTTATATTCCTTCAACTATATAAAACCTTATAATAAACATTTCATTCAAGTGCACAATATCTTATAACAAGCAGCACTGGAAGTCATAGTGGCACTTCAAAGAGTCTATAGCCACTTGTAGCTGTCAATCAAGCTATGAAACGGCAGGCATTCTACTGTGATAATGGAAAGTTGTGAAATTAGCCATGCAGCAGTAATCCAGTAATGGAAACTCTCAGGGATGTGTCAACAGACAGATTGAAATAGCAAGTAATCAGGCCAGGCATTTTTTTAAAAGATTTAAAAAGCAGGACTTTTAATTGCCTTGATAACTACCTTTGGCAGGTGCTTTTGAAAGTTCCCCTTTCACTTTTGACAGGTTCCCTTGACACTTTTCACAGTTGATTTTGACAGGTCTGTTGATAGTTCCATTGAGCTTGACAGTTGATGAGTTTATGCAATGTTGACACACATTCATGCCTAATTTTAACAACTCCATAGGACAGTTTACCGCCCCTCAAAGGGCACCTTACCTCCCACCAAAGGTATCCCCAGGGCCAGATCCAAAGGGGTACCTTACCTCTCCAAAGGGGTACCCAGACTATCCAAATGAATCCACAAAGTTCAGACCTATTTTACCAGGTCTAAGCTGCACATTTTGGGTTTCACACTCCAAGGGTACCAAAATCCCACTTGAGTGGAGGCAGCTGATGGTTTAAGTGGTCAGCTGCCTCCATAAAACGCACATGCGCAAAACATTCCCCACCCCCTCAAAAACGGGGATTGATGCGTTTGGGGGTGGGACTTACGATTTTCAGCCACTTACGCCATTTTCACCACAATAGAGTGGCTCTCCATTGTGACAAAAATCTGGGCCCTAGTATATGTAATTGCTCAAAATTTAACTCATGGAACCCTGGTAGCATTATGGTTAATCTGAACTATGCTCATTCAGAAGCCAATATATTCTAAAAAATGTATACAATATTCCACGATGTAGTCTAACCAGGAATTTGGATAGTTGTAAAAAGTCTTCCCCTTTTTATTCTGGCACTCTAGATATGAAGGCTATCATTTCATTAGCTTTTGGTTTTTTAAACAAAGCTACATTTTAATGATCTCCACACAAGAAACGCTAAATGTCTTTGGGACTTCACTGTTCATAGCTTTTCACTATTTACAAATACTCTGATCTATCTGTTTTTGGCCCAAAATAGATTGGATGACTTCACACTTACCTGCACTGAAATCCACCTGTAATAGTTTTGCCCATTCACGTAATTTACCAACACCTCTTCATAATTTTATGCTCCCATCTACATTATTTATGGCAGCAGTCTTTGTATCATTGGCAAACTTGAATATATGGCTCTCTACTGGAGCACTCAAGTTGTAAGAATATTTGAGGCCCCAGTACAGATCCTTATGGGACACCTCTAGATATTTCTTCCTAATATTCATTTATCCCAACTCCCTGCCTTCTACTGTCTAGCTAATCTCCTAAACAAAAGAATAGTTTAACTTTAATAGTTTAACTAATAGTTTAATTTTAACTAACAGTCCCTTATTTGGAACCTTATTGAAGGCCTTCCGAAAGTCCACATAAACCACATCCACAGCCATTGCAGTCTAGTACTTTAGTAATTGATTTTTTTAAGACAGTAACATTTGTTAGGCATGGCCTACCCTTTAAACCCGACTTGAGCACTTTTGCGGCTTGCAAACTACACACCTGACCCATGAGATTTCAAGTGCCATTTTTGTCTTTTCACACTAGGGTCAGGTTTACAGTGCAGCTTTTGAGCCGTGAACCAGTGTAGGAGGGGTGTGGATGCGAAGGTGGACCGGTTAGAAGGCCTGCCTCAGTTTTCCACAGTATTCCAGCTCCCAACAGTGTTTAAAGGCCCCTTGACCCTCACCCCCCCACCCCCACCCAAGCCCATGCCCCCTTTCATCCATGCCACCCTTATGAGATCATGTATCCTCCATGGCCCCTCAGATTTCCCATGTCACCTCTATGCCCCCCCATGTAGCCTCAGATCACCCATGACACCTCTATGCACCCCTAATGTCCTCTCGCACCCCTAATGTCCTCTCAGATTCCCCCATCCCACCTTCTCCACCTTGTATCCCCTATTCCCCCTCAGACTACTGTGGTAGCATAATGGCAATGTCACTAAACCAGTAACGCAGAGGCCCAGGCTAATACTCTGGGACCATGGGCTCAAATCCCACCAAGGCCGTTGGTAGAATTTAAATTCAGTTAATAAATCTGAAATTGAAAGCTAGTCTCAGTAATGGTGCCATTAAACTATCATGGATTGTTGTAAAAACCCATCTGGTTCACTAATGTCCTTTAAGGAAATCTGCCATCTTTACCTGGTCTGGCCTACATGTGACTCCACAACAATGTGGTTGACTGCTCTCTGAAATGCCCCAGCAAGTCACTCAGTTCAAGGGCAATTAGGGATGGGCAACAAGTGCTGGCCTTAACAGCGGCGCTCACATCCCATGAAAGAATAGATTTTTTAAAATGAACTGTCAACTTAAGGACCTCAATTGGGACAAGGGTAAGTGGGTTGAATTTACAGACAGGTCAGGGTGAGCGGGAGGGCAGGGGCAAGGGCATCCAGGGAATTTCATGCCCCCCCACCCCAAACCTGCAAATCCACTGGTGGCAAAGTATACAACTCAGCCCCCTGGTTTCTTCATCACTTCTGTTAAATAATAGTGTTACAATTATGATTTTCCAATCTAAAAAAAAGGAACAAGTCCTGAATCAAGAGAGCTTTAGATTATGATGTTAAAATATCTGCAAACTTTCACCTTCTTACTTTAAAACCCCTTTGGAAACCATGGAGATTTGTCAGTCTTTAGTGCCATTTTTAAAAAATTCTATTTTCTTGCTAACGTTACTTATAGTAAGTTTCAGTCCTCGATTAATTTCTCTAAATGTCAGGTACATTATATTTTTCCTCTACTGTGGAGACTGACAACGTACGCATTCAGTTATGCAACAGGTCTGCCATTTTTTTATTTTCATTTGCAAAATTTCCCATATCTTTCTTTTTAAAAGGACCCACATTGGCCTTGATGACTCTCTTCCTAACATAATTGCAAACATTTTGTTAATCTCTATATCCTTCACAAGTTCCTTTTTGTATTCCTTTTTGCAGCTCATGCTATCTTTGGCTTCCTTTGCTGTCCTTTATATCTCTCCCAGTACCTGGGATCTACATTCTTCCTTGCACTTATGTATGCTTTTTTATCTTCATTTTATGTTACCTCTCAACTCTTTTCTTGACCTTGGCTTGATTTGTTAAGTAGAGCTCTTATTCCTTAGGGGTAGGGTTCTGTATTAAGTAAAATTCCCTTTCGAACACCTCCCATTGTTTGACATTAAAACTGATTTTAATCAGCTTGGTGTCCAGTCTCTCTCTCATCCAGCTAGTTAGCCTTACCAAAATCTAGAATCTTATCAACAGTCAAGACTCTCCTTTTCAGACCAAACATTGAATGTGATCATTTGATCACTTAGATAAATATTCCCTTACTGTTCGGTTATAATCAAGCCTAGCTCATTACTAAATCTAGGATGGCCTATTCTTCTGTTGGTTCTAGAACATGCTGCTCCAGAAAATGATTTTGAGTGCACTTAAGAAATGCACTCTTTCTGGCTTACTTTGCTTTCCCCCCTCTAAATGAAAATTAAATTCCCCCATTGAAACAACCTTGCTTTTTCTACAAGCTTCCCGAATCAATAAACGAATTACATTCTCCACTTCACTGCTGCTATCATCAGCAGGAGGCCTGTAGACAACTGCCATTACAGTTTGAAGTCCTTTTATTTCTCAATTCTAGCCATAGGGCAGGATTTTCCCTTCGTCGGGTAGATGCAGGAGCGGCCATGAAACAGACCGCCGCCTGCGATCGGGCCCTGACCGCAATTTCACGCTGGCTAGCCAATTAACAGCCAGCCAGCGTGAAAGGCGCACTGAAAGGCTCAGCGCTGCCAGGGTGGAGGTGGGAGGTGGGTGAGCGCGAAATTCTGCACATGCGTGGGGGAGCACACGCTGACAGCTCCCTGAGGGCACAGAGCTGCCTCAGGGAGCTGAAGATTCGGGCAAAGGAAAACAAGGATTTAATAAATGGTATAAACATGTCCCCACTTAAAAAGCATGGGAGAAACCTAGCACATCTTTTTTTAAAAAGTTATTTGCCTGACAGATGTCAAAACTTACAAAACTATTTATGGCTATTTGTAATTAATAATCTAGAAAAAAGAATTGCAGGCATGCAGTTGAAGACTTCAATGAGGTTTATGGTAGCACAGTGGTTATGTTACTGTACTAGTAATTGAGAGGCCTGGGCTAATGGCCCAGAAACACGAGTTCAAATCCCACCATGGCAGCTGGGGAATTTAAATTCAGTTAATTAATTAAATAAATCTGGAATAAAAAGACCAGTATCAGTAATTGTGACCATGAAACTAAAGTTGTGCCAGTACCAAAGTCTCAGCGCTACCACCTCAGAGCTACTACACATTTTATAAGATTGAGTATTTGGAACCAGGTGCACTTAATGGTCATTTGTTTGCACCTATTGGTCTTGACTAGGTTGGTAACAGTTAAATAAAACCTGCATTCGATACTCCTCTATCGCTGCAAGAAGAGTTAAATGAAACTTAAAAACGAGAGCAATTCAAGACAAGGGGGTCAAGGGTTATGGAGGGTATGGAGGACAGGAGGAAAGTGGAGTTAAGGGCACAGTCAGATCAGCCATGATCTTACTGAATGGCGGAGCAGGCTCTTAAGAGTCATACGGGCTTGAAACGTTAACTCTGTCTTTCTCTCCACAGATGCTGTTAGACTTGCTGAGTTTTTCCAGCATTTTATTTTTGTTGCAAGCAGGCTCAATGGGCTGAATGGCCTACTCCTGTTCCTATTTCTTATGACCAGGCCAAAAGGTTAAACCCTGAAGGAACCAAGATTGGAAACAAGATTCAACAAATTGTGAAGGGTCATTTCCCTGGTACAGGAATAAAATTGTGGATTATTTCAGACAAAGAAGGTAAAACCCAGTATAAGGCCTGCCTTCCATAAATTCTAAAAAGGGAGGAGCGTCAAATGGTTTACCCGTTTGGAGAATGAATTATTCATGTGTGCATGGAAACTGAGCAAAAGAGGAAGAGAATGCAGGATTCACTTGCCAAGGATTACAGATCTGAAACCACAGACTGATGTCTGGATATTTCTGGTAGTTTCTCTGCCCACAGGATAGACACTGTGAAAACCAGGAATGACAATACATGGCCATGAATCAAGCTTGAATGATCATGATTTGAAAGAACAGATGACCCAATATTCTATTTCCAGTTTCCCTCTTGACAAGTTTCCCATCTCAGACCGATGAGCAACCTTAGGAAAGCCAGGACCATTTCTCCCACCCCAGGCCCTTCCAGAGAAAGTAACTCAAGTCTGCACTAATTCAAAGCTTTTGTCCTTCTACTCTGCCTTACAAATCCACCTGAAGCACAGTAACCTAGCATGTCACCAGCCCACCCTCAAGCGATAACAAAGGGGAAGGGGAAAAAAAGACAAGATGAGCAGTGAAAGCTTACAAAATAGAAGGTAAAATATAGGTTTAAAATCTCACAAACGAGACGAATTTGAGATACTTCGGAGCCACAGCAGCATGTCTTAGGATTTTTAGAACCAGTTGAAAAAAAGTGCAGTGGTGGAAATCTTAGAGAAATAATGAGGTAATATAGTACACCTGTGTCACCAAAGAGCACTGCTTCATGAAGAGACTAAAAGGAAAATATTCAAGCAACACATCCCTGCTCATTTTGTTCAATGTAAACAAAGGAAACTCTAATGGGTCAGAGGCCAACAGTAAAAGGAAAGGAAAACATTTAGAGACTTCAGCACATGTATAAAACAGGAAGTTACTAATTGTTAAATGTTATTTGTACGAGGCGATTTCCTCCTTCAGTCTACAGCCAAATGTTAACTCAATATACTTATTCTGCAAAGGGGCCGCGTTTTGTGGTCATCTGGAGGCTCACTTTAAGCAACACTACCTCAGAATTCTTCTGTCCCTAATTACTGCAGATATATCTTACCCCACTTTAAAAAGAAACGTATTAACCCACTATGTTAAAACACAGAAAACCATAAACCTCTTCCTGTTGGCCATCACAGTTAACAATCTACAAAGCTAAGCCCATTTAAGGCAATTCTGTACATTAGAACAACTTACTGTGCTGCAGGGCAATGGGACTCAGACTCACTGCTCTGCTAAGATCTTCATCTAAATCCTATTACTGTGAATGCAATCCAATGGAGAAATGCTGGAGAGAAGGAATGTCATGCCGCCCAAAACCATAGAAAGGTGGCTTAGCTTACCTATACGAGAATCATCAGTATCAACAATTCAATTTTTGTAAAGGGACATATGAAGAGTAACATTTCTCAATTTCTCCTCTCCACGCAAAAATATAGCATTGACTACATGGCAATTTCAATTATATGTGAAAGCTTTGCATTTATCCTCAAAGAAGTAACAACATTCACACACATGCTGGCTTCTCAATCACACAAAATTCCTTCTCTAACTTAACCTCATTAAAATTAGATACTTAAAACTTTGTTTTTCCTTCATATTTAAAATTATACATCTGCATCCAACAATGTCAGAATCTGCCAGGTAGGTTGGCTTTTGTTTTTTTTAATGCTGCAATTGGAACTGTAGAGAAAACTTTGACAGGTTAAGCATGGGCAAGATGCTAGTGGAGTCATGAGCTACAACAGATCAAATGCAACCACTTGAAATCTATTATTCCAGGTATTATTTTTTTCTTAAAGGTAAAAGTCAAAGTGTAACTCAGGAATAGCTAAGATCACACACAATTTCCATTGTGGGAATTGAAATACTTTATATTTCAAACTTCAGGTGGCAAGAAGGGTCTCAGAAGTCTAATGAAGCCAAAAAATCCAGACAAACAATGGGCCTGTCAGGTCTCTCCAATTCCACGGAAAACACCTAAAAACTGCTTCCAGCAACAAACAGTGAATGGGGGCTTTAAGAAAAAACGGTTTAAAAGATTACATCCACTTTGGGTACCCATGCCACAATTCTACCTTGGACTCCCAGTTGGATCATAAATCCATTGCTCAGTGACCTGCTACAAAGCATACCAACCATCAATTCAATCTCTTCCAATTCATGGATCAAAGATACAGCAACTCCCATTCATCCCCTTCCCTTTAATGATGTTGTAAGGAACTGGCAGCGGCTCCACTCCTTACAAAAGCTAAGCAGTAATTCCCATTCCAGAATGGGACCCAGCACAGGTGGGCAACAACCTAAATTCCAACTGATTCCTGCCAAAGTTGTGCCTAGAGTATGCCAGAAGAGTCAGAATTTCAGGGCCAACATAAAATTTAAGCAAACAAAGAGATATGGATGCAAGAATGGCAGTAGCAGATCAGAAACTAATTCTTGTTTTCTCAAAGGAAAAAATGGTGGGGGTGGAGTGAGAACTATTAAAAGAAATATGTCCTTGCTTCTCGACACTTTTGGAACTTGAGAATTATAAACAACGTTCAACATTTTAATCAAACCTTCAAAAGTTATATTAAAGTTGTCCCATTATTTAGGTGCTCATGCAATCTCAACATTTGATATGGTGAGAGGAGAAAACTCTTCATTTTATAATCCTGTTGTACAATTCTCAATGACATTCTGCTAATTGTATAATACGTTGAGAGATTTAGAAAAAAGGAACAAAGGAAAAATAAATCTTTTCTTATTCGTCATTGGTACACAGTTTCAGTAATGTCATTATTTCAGTGCAATACGTGTGCAAAGGCCAAGCATCCATAACTTAAATTCTGTCACATGTAAAACATTGATAAGATGCTCAAAGACAGACCAGTGTGCAAGCAGATATGAAATATTCAAATACTGAAAGGTAGAACATTTGTAACACATCAAGAAAACAAATGTTGAAATTAGATCTGTAGTTACATACAACTGTGCTAGACCACCATTTTGATCAACTGGCATTTCTACTTTTCAAACAAACTTATCTAAAAAGGTATTCTTGCTCCTCCCAACCCTAAAGCTATAAAGGTACAACTTACTGAGTAGCTTTGGTAATTTGTAACCCAAATACTATATTTGGTTCTTGCAAATTAATATAAATATTCTATTTAACATGGTAGATCAGAAAGGTTTTTGCCATAATTTGGAGCGTACATCAAGCATATAACAGTCATCCTGCCTAAATTATATTCCATGTCTTCAAGAGTGATCTATACTTCCAAAATTATCAGAAAGCATGGCACAACAGTGGAATAAGCATGGTCCAATGATATGGATTTTGAATTCTATATTCCAGAATTAATCACCTCACAGGTACATTATCTGGATCACATCAAGCCAGCATGTTTCATGTATTCTGGCAGCAAACAGCTTGGAAGTAAACCTGTGCCATAAACCCCACCCCCCATGAACATCTTCATTTGGAATCCATTCAGCATTCCCTCCAGAAGTTTAACTTCCAAGGATATCTGTCACAACATTGAAAAACCCAGAAAGAACATTTATTTCTGGTCTTCCATCACTGTTCCTTTCTAATATAGCTGCAAGGAGTTTCCTCGGGGAGATTCTCTCATTTGGCCTCTGTTTCCACTGTGGAATGACAGCAGCTAATCAGAAGAAATCCCAAAAAAACTTGCAATGAATATAATTAGCACAAGACCATGATGATTGGTAGTTTATGATTACACTTAACTGGGAATTTGCCATTATCTGATATACATCGGTTGGAATTCATTCTGTCAACACTACTATACTATAGAGACAAGAGCAAACCTACTCAAACTAAGATTTTTGTATGGATAACTATCATAGAATCATAGGATAGCTGCAGCACAGGAGGAGGCCATTTGGCCCTTCGTGTCCGTGTCGGCTCTCTAAGAGTTACTCACCTAGTCCCATTTCCCTGTTTTTTCCCCACAGCCCTGCAAATTTTCTCTCCTTGGTAACTATCCCATTCCCTTTTGAAAGCTATGAGTGAATCTGCCTCCACCACATACTCAGGCAATGCATTGCAGGTCCTAACCAGTTGTTGCATAAAAAAGTTTTTCCTCATGTCTCCACGGCTTCTTTTACCAATCATCTTAAATCAGTGCCCTCTGGTTCTCAGCCCTACCCCCAACAGTAACAGTTTCTCCCTATCTACTCTGTCCAGAACCCTCATGATTTCTCATGAATCTTCTCTTCTCACCTTCGTCAATTTATCCATGTAACTAAAGTCCCTCGCCCCTCAAACCATTCCCATAAGCCTATTGTGCACTCTCCAACACCTTCACATCCTTCCTAATTGGTGGTGCCCAGAATTGGACAGAATGCTCCAATTGAGGTTGAATTAGTGTTTTCTACAGGTTTATCGTAATTTCCTTGCTTTTGTACTTTGCCTCTATTCATAAAGATCAGGAAACCATATGCCTATTAACTGCTCTCTCAACCTGTCCTGCCACCTTAAACGATTTGTGCACATATACCCCGCAGGTCCCTCTGCTCCTGCACCTGTTTTAGAATTATGACATTTATTTTATATTGCCTTTCCTAGTCCTTCCTATCAAAATGCATCACATCGCACTGCTTTGCATTAAATTTCATCTGCCTTGTACCTGCACATTGCAACAGCCTATGTCTTCTCGAAATTTTCTAGAGTCCTCCTCAGTTCATAATACTTCCAAGTTTTGTGTCATCGGCAAATTTTGAAATTGTGCCCTGTACACCCAAGTCTAGGTCATTAATACAGATCAAGAAAAGTAGTGGTCCTAATCACAACCCTTTGGGAATCCCACTACATGTTTTTTTACCTTCCTCCAGCCTGAAAAACAACTGTTCACCATTACTCTGTTTGCTGTCACTCAACCAACTTTATATCCATGTTGATTTTGCTCCTTTTATTCCATGGGCTTCAAATCTGCTGATAAGCCTGTTAAGTGGCACCCTATCAAACACCCTTTGGAACTCCTTGTATACCACATCAACCCCATTAACACTCACTGGTACTTCACTGAAAAACTCAAATTAGTTAAACGCTATTTGCCTTTGGCAGGCCCTTTCTGGCTCTCCTTAATTAATCCACATTTGTCCAACTGACTGTTAATTTTGTCCTAGAATATCGTGCCTAAAAACTTTCCCACCACATAAGTCAAAACGACTGGCCTGTTGTTGCTGGTTGTATCCTTACACCGTTTTTGAATGGTGGTGTAACATTTGCAATTCTCCAGTTCAAATGGCACCAGCCCAGTATCTAAGGAGGTTTGGAAGATTATGGCCAGTGCCTCCGCAATTTCCACCCTTACTTCCCTCAGCATTTTCGGATGCATCCCATCCAGTCCTGATGACTTATCAACTTTAAGCACAGCCAGCCTTTCTAATACCTCCTCTTTATCAATTTTTATTCCAGTGTCTCAACTATCTCCTCTTTCACCACGGCTTTGGCAGAATCTTCTTTCTCAGTAATGACAGGTACAGATGCTCACCTAATACCTCAGCCATGCCCTCTGCCTCCATGTGTTTAAGTCACATTTTTACCACCATATTATACAACAAAAAATTGCCAATATGGTTTTATAGAGATAACTCAGTACTTCAGTGTTTTTGCAGCATTTTTGCTGAGGAGGTGCACACAAATATTTTGAGACCAATATTCAGCAAGATCCTTTTGTAAAAAAAATGAGGAACATGATTTCCAGACTAGCAGCATGGCAGTACAGCAGCAATACTGCCAATAACTCATGTTTATAATGCGCCTTTACATAGGAAAAACACCCAAGTAAGACAGAAAAAAAGCTAAAACAAGGAGTTATTAGAAGGGGTAACCAAAGGTTTGGTCAAAAAAGTGGTTTTTGAAACAAACTTGAGAAATTTAGGGAGTAAAATCCTGAGTAAAGGACCTAGGCAACGGAAAGCGTGGCTGCCAATGGTGGGGCAAAGAGAAGAGGAAATCACACAAGCTGCAGGAATGGAGTGTTTGGGAGTGGCGGAAAATTTTTAAGGTTGGAGGACATTAGAATAAGGGGTAGGTAAATATCATGAAGGAAGTTAAACATAACGGTACAATTTTTGATTTGAGGCACTGAGGAAGCCAGGAAACAGCAATATTTGTATTATTGCAAAATTTCACTTTCTCAAAAGTGGTACACAATGTTGCGCAATATGTCATTAACATATGGAGTTCCTATTGTGGACATACAGCTAAAAAAAAAGTTCCAAGCCGTGATTGTGTCATTTGCTCCTCATTTCAGACATTCATGAAGAGTGAAAGAATACAAAGGACAGGAGTTCCCAGTCTGCTCTCACAGCCCCACCTAAAGTCTACCAGGAATGCATTACTAAGTAATCAGTCATGTATACATCTTCTCAGTTGAAAGTATTGAGCAGAATTAGAGAAGAAATCCAGCACATCTTAAAATGAGGGCAAAGAAAAATATGTAATGTTTAAAATTATAACATTAGTGTTCTTATCTGTAGTTTGAATTTAAAAACTAGTTTTAATAAATTCACTTACAGTAATGAAGAGCAGAAAATTTAACATTTTTGTTTTCTTTTAAGATTTACTTTCACGCAAAAAACAAACCATTGGGTTGAAACTGCTCTGGGACAAAAACTTTGTGAAACATCAAGTCACTTTTCAAATAACTTTTTAAATGGCTCCAGTAAGAAAACAGGAGCACACAAAATCATAAATCATTTAATGTGCTATGAAACTTTGTGTTTCAAGCATACTTTATGAAACTCTGTATTTCACTTTGAACTGAGAATATTAACCTTTCTCCAAAAAACTCTCTGTAGCACAGCTCGTACCAGAGCATTCATAGAAGGATTTCCAACATTACTGAACTTGTGTGGACTTAACTTTGGGATCATTCTCAATCTTCAGATGTAGTGAATTCTCTATTCATACTTGTTCAAGAGATGGAATCTTTTACTAGCTTCACTACAGAGCCTAAATAAAGCTCAATATTTAACATCGTCTTTGAATGGCACAGTGGTACCTAATGATGAGAGAATGCTAGTCCTAACAATGCTCAATTCTGATGTCATACACATAAAAAATATATATAATGACTATTCGGCAAGACTGATTAAACAGTTTATATCATACACATGGGCTGAAAGAGGCAACTGTGATAAACTGAAGCAAGAGGTCAATTTTAGCATTTATTTTCAATGGGAAACCAACGAGCAAAGACCTCGGCAAACTAAACCTCCAGTTGGGGCCTCAAACAAATGTTGGCCTCCTCCATTTGCATGTGGAAAGGGGCCAATACCTGTTTGAGGCATGGGCACCGCATACCAATCTTGTAGCCTGTACCAATGTGACAAGCAGCACACTTCTACTTTGGAATGAGTGTGCCTTTTCTGCCCTGGATATTGGAGGCTTAGGAAGTTGTTTACCTCCAGAGTTCAGCTATATATATGGTCTAACAAAGTTACTAGTTTGAGGAAGTTGGAGAAATGTTGGAAATTGTATTTGCTTTAGTTTGGAGAAGGAGAAGTCATGTCTGTTTTGGTCATCACATTGTGCATGCATTACAAAATATCTTTATATGTGATTTATATTTATTGCGTTCTATGGTCAATAAAAGTTACACCAAATACGTCTAATGACATTGATATCGTTTAAAGAGAGACGGAAAATGCTCAAGAGGAAAAACGGCCTTGGGTGTTACTTGCTATGGTCTTTGGTTTTCTCTTCCTGTCAGCTTTTCAAGGGTGCAGGTTCTGTACATTTGTGGCTTCTTCCAGGCAATTAATAATGGGGCTGTGATGATGCAATACTTGTAGAAAGGTTTCACACAAGTCCTACAGTTTTAGCTTTATTGACATCAATAGGCAATTTATTTTTTGGTGCTTAGTCATTTTTGACGGTTGTTGCTCATTGGTTTCCTATTGAAGAGAAATTCAAAAACTGATCTCCGAGCCACACACAATCACGTCTTGGAATTATGTAATTCCTTCACTATCGTAGTATCAAAATCTTGGAACCCCCTCCCCAGCAGCACTGTGGGTGAATCTGCGCCACACTGCAGCACTCCAAGGAGGCCACCACCACCACCTAAGGATATTAGGGATGGGGAATAAATGCTGACTTTGCCAGCGACACGCACATACCATGAAAGAATTTTTTATAAAGGCCTCCATTCCTTATATACTAGATCTTCCATCTTGCTCTGCCAATTCAATGAAACTGAGGTCCAACACACAAATCAGGCATCACCATTCAGGCACAGGGATTGATGCCTATGCTACCGCTCACCCATGGAATTTCTAATCCATGAACTGCAATGCGAATGGTTCTTAAAATAGACTTGTCCCTAAAACAGTGTTAGAAGCTACAGTGGAACTTCAATTATACCCTGGAAATTGGTGAATGAAATTGAATCTCAAACTGTGTTTTCAGCATATTTTATGAAACTCTGTATTTCACTTTAAACTGAGAACATTATCCTCTCTCCCATAAATTCTCTGCAGCCCCACTTGTACTGGTCTCCCAAACTAAACCAGGCTTATGAAAACTCTGACTGATAATCAAGTTTCCTGTGTATTCAAAGTTATTTATAGTTCTCGTGAAACATAGAAAGTAGCTAAAAAGTAAGCAAGCTCTAGTTACCCAAAACATTATGGTCAGTAATCCTTATTTTAACAATTTAAGTAACCAGAGACATTAAATTTCTTTACAACAGTGAATATTTGGCAAAGCTATTTTTATTGTTTAGTTAAGAGTAGCTGAATTTTCATCTGAACATAATAACTCATGCGAGCAACTGCCAACCTAGTGATTAGAATTAGATATTTCTAGCTTCTCAAGGACCTAGTGAGTTAAAAATCACCAAGACTGAGCCATAGGGGTTAGAATTTCCCAGGTTCAACCACTGTCTGTGTTGAGTAGGTTAATCTCATTTAGAGTAGTAGCTGAAATGCTAATAATAGTATCAGTCTCTGGGCCATGTAGCAGGAAATTTAGCCATGTTTCCCTGCCACCCCAGTTTCTATCCAGAAATCAATGCTGAAAATGTATAATGTGTAAGCCCAAAAATGAATAATGGTCACTTGAATGAGATGCCAGGATGTGAGAATCAGTGTGTTAAAGAGCTAAGGAAAATAAAACAGAAGGAAAAGAGAAAATAGATAAAAGCAAAATACTGCGGGTGCTGGAAATCTGAAACAAAAACAAAAACAAAAATAGCTGGAAAAACTTAGCAGGTCTGACAGCATCTGCGGAGAGGAATACAGTTAACGTTTCGAGTCTGTATGACTCTTCAAAAGAAAATAGATATTGTTCTTTGTTAAAATGGCAACATCCCGCAGTTATTACCTCTTCCTTCTCTCTCTTAATCCCTTTCCCTCTTAGATCCCCAAGATGATTTAGATCAGTAAAATTTAGTTAGCATGTTAATTCCATAAATTGTTCTGCTGTTTGGCCCCGGGTTCCTGTCAAAGTCAGAACCAGAACCAAAGAGCCAAGTGTTGGGTTCTGCAGCACAAGTGCACAGATGGTGTGTTCTTGAAATAGATTTCTGCTGCAGAAAGTTGAATTTTTTCAGAAAATATTACATCAGGTTTACTTTTTGGAACACTGGGCTGGACAACAGCAACAGACAGAAATTTAAAACAAACTAGGTTAGTTCGCCAAGTACAACAATACTAAATCTATTTTAGTTGAAAATGATGTTCAATACTAAAAATTCAGCGGCTAGTTTTCAACCCCATCAGAAAGAAATGACAAGGGAATGAGAGTTTTGCATTTTGAAGCCATTATTTGCTCATGAAGATTTATATTTCATGAAAAAAGGGCTTCCCCAATGACCCAGGGAGTTTATCTGGTAACAAGCTTATCTGTCCAGTGAGTCAAGTCCTAGATTCATTCACAGGTCTGTGTTGAATTAGCTGATCTTACTTGGATAAGACAATGGAAATAGAGCTGACCTAGAGAAATTAGCCTAGATTCCCAATTCTGTCAAGGTGATGTCCTCCACCTTCTAATAATTATCAATACTCACTAGTAAGACTTGCATGAATAGCGCTTCAGAAGTGAGATGCAGGAGGGCTACCAGCAACTGTGGAACTGTATTCCAACAAGGACTCCACCACGTCTCCGTCCCACGCCACTTGCCCAGTAGTCAGACAAGCAGAGAGCATTCAAAATGCACTCCACTTGTCCAGGTGTCAGAGCACCTGCACTTGATAGATCAGGTCATTAACATGGCCCAGTCAAACACAACCCCATAACAATCTTGCGACATTTAATTTATGTTAAACATTTTCTAGTTAAATGGAAATATGCTTGATTTCGCCTCAGTAGGTAGGACCTACCAGTCTAGCAGTATTACAACATTGAATTTAATCCAAAAAGGCATAACAATCTTGCTGCAGATCAGAGAGATGAACCACTAGGGCCAATGATTGTTGTTGAAAGATGACCAACAGATAGGTTAAGAGACTGCAATTGATGCACTTTCCCTTGCCCTGCTGACAGCTCATTTCAGAACTTTCTAGCTTGCAATTTCCAAATGCAAGGTCAACTGACAGCCTCTTCCATCACCCCTGAAAATAGACACCCTTCCAACTAGAAAGTAAAACAGGAGGATTAAGAATGCTTCCCTCATGCCCCATTACCAGGGCTGCCCCGTCCCTGCACTCATCTGGAGGAAGATCTAGAAATCCTAACTCAATTTCAAGGGTATAAAGGCCCAAAATAGTGGTTTCCTGTCATTTTTGGTCTTCATGGTTCAGAGCCAGCCTGGGGCTGATATCTTCAAGAATGGGGTTAAATCTGCTAAGAAAAGCACTTTACATCAAAATAGTTCCTAATTCACTCTGGCAAATACATGAGGCAGAACAGTTATGAAGTAATGTTTTTCTAAAAGCAATTAAAATCATCAAGGGAAAGACAGTGGTTTTACTGTTAAAATAAATTAATCTTATCAAGTACATTGGTGACGGGTCAAAAATCAGCCTTTTTGTTGGTCCTAAGGGTCACAAATTGTAACCGTTTGATGTGCCAAGGAATCTAGTGTTGGAAGACAAATGGAATGTTGGCCTTTATTTCAAAGGGAATGGAGTATAAAAATAGGGAAGTCTTGCTAAAACTATACAAGGCACTAGTTAGACCACATCTAGAAGACTGTGAACAATTCTGGTCCCCTTATCTAAGGAAAGATGTACTGGCATTTGAGGAAGTCCAGAGAAGGTTCACTACGTTGATCCTGTGGATGGAGAGGTTTTCTTACAAGGAGAGGTTGAGTGGGTTGGGCCTGTACTCGTTGGAGTTTAGAAGAATGAGAGGGGACCTTATTGAAACATATAAGATTCTTAGTGGGCTTGACAGGGTATGTGCGGAGAGATTGTTTCCACTTGTGGGAGAGTCTAGGATCAGAGGGCACAGTCTCAGAGTAAGGGGTCGTCCATTTAAAACAGAGATGAGGAGGAATTTCTTCTCTAAGTACATTCAAGGCTGAGATAGACAGATTTTTAAGCAGTAAGGGAATGAAGGGTATGCGGACAGGCAGGAAAGTGGAGTTGAGGATTATCAGATCAGCCATGATATCATTGAATGGTGGAGCAGACTCAATAGGGTGAATGGCCTACTTCTGCTCCGATGTCTTATAATTTGCCACAACTTAGCAAACTGACTCAGAGAGGCTTCAACTTGCGTGAAAAATAAAATGCAACAAGGTTCAGAGATAAAGTATATCTTTTGAGCACAGCAGGTGAAGTTGAAATTCTACACCTAGGCCTGGCTTTGTTTGATGCAAGCATTGGCTGCCCAACATTGACATCCTTTACCTAAGCACCAACACAGGAATATTTCTGTATTTCCTCGTACTTCAAATTTTAGTTTGGTCCATGGAGACTTACAACGTTATGTATAATATGGAAGGTATGGCATATTATCAGACCATATACAGTTAGTAACCATTCAGTTTAAACTGGTACTAGGTCAATTAATTTATTAACCCTCACCCATAGGCTAGTAGTTTTCAAACATTTTTTGGTGTTGTGAAACCCCAAACCTCTCTTCCTCCTCCCCTACCATCATATAAAAGCAAAAATGAAAACTATGTAAAATATGATTAAATGAATGAATAGAAATGCAAAAATTTTAATTTTTTTTTATTTATTCAAGGAATGTGGGCTTCGCTACCTAGGCCAGCATTTATTGCCCATCCCCAATTGCCCTTGAGATGTGGTGGTGAGCTGCCTTCTTGAACCACTGCAGTCCATGTGGTGTAGGTACACCCACAGTGCTGTTATGGAGGGAGTTCCAGGATTTTGACCCAGCGACAGTGAAGGAACAGCGATATATTTCCAAGTCAGGATGGTGAGTGGCTTGGAGGGGAATTTCCAGGTGGTGATGTTCCCATGTATCTGCTGTTCTTGTCCTTCTAGATGGTGGCGGTCGTGGGTTTGGAATGTGCTGTCTAAGGAGCCTTGGTGAGTTCCTGCAGTGCACCTTGTAGATGGTACACACTGCTGCCACTGTGCGTAGGTGGTGGAGGAAGTGAATATTTGTGGATGGGGTGCCAATCAAGCAGGCTGCTTTGTCCTATACGGTATTGAGTTCCTTGAGTATTGTTGGAGCTGCACTCATCCAGGCAAGTGGGGAATATTCCATCACACTGCTGACTTGTGCCTTGTAGATTGTGGACAGGCTTTGGGGAGTATGTCTAGTCCAGTTCAGTTTCTGGTCAATGGTAAACCCCCCACCCCCCACCCCCGCCCCACCCCCCCTCCCGGATATTGATAGTGGGAGGTTCAGTGATGGTAATGCCATTGAATGTCAAGGGACGATGGATAGATTCACTCTTGGAGGTGGTCATTGCCTGGCACTTATGTGGCACCAATATTACTTGCCATGTGCCACTCCATGGATACTTTGGGTTTTATTTGTTGCGCTGGTGCCTTTGATGGGGTTTTGTCAGCTGACAGCAGCTCCCTTTAATGGACTCACTGGAAGTTGCAGTCATGCCACCAAGACTAAGCCAAGCTGAGCCCGGAAAGTTGGTGCAAAGTTTGGGAAGTTTGAAAGTTGTTAAGTCGTGAAAGATGAATGTGTCCAGGAACGTGACCCATTTACTGGCGATTCTTTTCCTCCTGGGAAAGATATGGAAAATCAAATGCTCCTCAGATGAATGAGAGAACCAGCGTGAGAGTGTGCAACCTGGAAGTTGCACAGAACCCCATAGAGATGCTCACCTTAGGCTCTGGGGACCCCCAGTTGAAAAATACGGCTCTAGATTCTTCTTTGCACTTTCTCCTTCAGCTGTGAAGTTAGGGGTAGACTGGACTGTGGACGTTTCCAAAGCTGATGTCAGGATTACAAGATCAGTCCCACCATCAGCAAGTTGAAAACCCTTTACCATTGTTCAGTTCAACGAGACAGCCCTTGCTTGTTTTCACTAGCTAGTGTTTCCAATAAAGAAACATTAATTTACTAAATTCCATTAAGGGAGGCATCATAAAAACATTTTTTGAACTGCATAGAAACACTTATTAAGATCAGACCTTTAACTTCGTGCTACACTTCTATTCCCTACATCTATAGAATGTCTAGAATACCACAAAGAAATATTTCTCATGGCAAGAACATGAAAATAGAGTAGAGGTAACACAAGAACAAAAAGACCACGCTAATGGTTTCAAAAATTTCATCACAGGATATGGACATCGCTGGCAAGACCAGCAGTTACTGCCCATACCTAACTGCCCTCGAAGATGGTGGTGCGCCTCCCTCTTGAACCGCTCCAGTCTATGTGGCATAATGCTGATCTGCTTTTTCATTCATTACCTACTAACAAATTCCCAAAACTCACTCAACTGAAAAAGGCAACTAGGAATACAGGTTATAAAGGAGCAGCACCACTCCTCTCTCTCCACCTTCGGCTATGAAAAGCAGTCAATGTCAATGTTAAACATGGTCACTAATGAAGAGTAACTGCAATAGATTGTCACAGTGCAAATTTATACAAACTATCCACATGGTGGCAAAAGTACATGCAGGTTGGAGGTGAAATTTTCAAAACTTACAAGACAAAAGCAGCTGCAAGAAATACATCCAAAAATCCTTTCCTCTCTCTCAATAAAAAATCTAAGAATCATTCACAATTAACAGATCTTCAATCTTAAAGTGCTGGAAGTCCTTTCAGTTTTTTTTTAAATAACTGAACCAAAAAAGGAATAGAAACCCATGCTGGCCAGGCACTGAAAGGCATAAATAAGGAAACAAACTCAACACCCCTCCCCCGACACACCCCAACCAATATCAAAAGCAAGATGTGCTTTAAAGATGGTTACACAAAGTGTGAGAAGATCTGTAAAAATGTAGGCAACAAGGGCAACAACCAGTTCACAGCAAACCAAGCCCAAATATTATCACCGACACAAAGTAAAACACAGAACTCTTACCCCAACCTTAGGCAGGACTTAATGAGGACTCCCATGAAAACAAACAGTGACTATGAAACTGTTACATTACCCACAGCAGGACCACCACCCCACTCCCCCGAAGTAAGATGCAGTTCTCAAACTCCCTTAAGAGGTCAAATTCACCCATCAGTTCACCCCACCAACTGACTGAACAAAAGCGCCTCCCGACCCATACTAGCGAAGGGCAAATTCCTATCCAATGACACAAAATCAACAATTGGCATGCCCACTGCTTTCAGCTACCCCACCGTTTGTCTCTTTCCTTCCCTCCTCACCCTGTCCTCCAACTTTTTCTGCAGTCATTCCTCTATTTTTCCCTTCCCTCCCTCCCACCTAACCCCTCTCCTCTCATTTATCCACCTCTACCTTCTACTCCTTTTTCTCATCCTCGCCCTCTTTTTCACAACTATCCCTCGCTCCTCCCTATCCACAGTCCTCATCTCCATTCCCATGTTCATCATATCCTCATCCCGTCATCACTCTCCATGTCTCTTCCACTCATCCTTCTCCTCGTCCTCTCCCCGACCCACCAGTTCTTTCCTCTGTCTACCTCTTGCCTCACTCCTTCCTCTATTTCTCTTTTTGCTCATATCTCTTCACCTTTTCAGTCTCTCCTCGCCTCATACCCTCCTTTTGTAACCCTTCCTTCCCCTGGACTTAATACCAAACTTGCCCTCTCATCCCCTCAACTTCTATCCATACTATTACCCCACACCCCATTCCCCATTTTAACCAAACCCTCTCCCCCTACCTTTCTCCCAACCTCTGCTGCCACTACTCACTAACCCCCCCCAAGCCTGCCTCCCTGCAACCCCCTCCAAACATCCACCCTCTTCACTCCCTCCTTCACTGCGCTCTCCATTCAAAAAACAAAAAGGGGCAATATATTTGTTTTTAAATAAGTTTTAAAACAAACATCCATTGCAAACGAAGAGATAACCTATGACCACATTTATTGCATAATTTGCCTTAATGGATCCATCGGCTTCAATATTGAATATTATACTATTTTGCCTGCTCAAAACCCCTAATTCAAATAATCATCATTCATTGTTGTGTGGTGCATATTTCTGTTCTGATAAGCCATAAACTCAGTACTACATCTCCACACTGAGAAATATTTAAGCTCCTTTCATACTGATTGATTGCAACTTGACCCTAACCAATTTCCAAGGAAGTTCCCAATCTTAGCCTCTGTTCTGCACAGCCCTTGTTAAATGGTTTCCCAGAGGGAGAGGAAAGAAGTGTGGTAATCACCCTAAACACCTCTCACAAAGCTCTACACAAAGGATGGTGAATGCCTAAGTAAAGGTTTCCACTTGTCCTTAGGGAAGAAAAGTGATTTTTCTTCTTGGGGTCAGGGTGGGGATGGAGGGAAAGTAACGAACATTTGGGAATAAATATACAACATTCCGCACATTTGTGTTCATGGCTAATTGGCTTTGAGGGATGAGGTTTCCACCAAGTTGAATCTGTGGCACTGCATGAAATGCAAGTTTCAGTATTAATGGGTCATAAACAAGCGAACACACAAAGCTACAGTTAATTTACTTCAAAGACTTATATATGAACACAGCATGAATTCACATCTTGAGGACCATGAAGACGCCAATTTGTTTCAAGAAACTAAGTTCCCACTGAAGTTGGCTCATAGGACAGTGGTGCACTAAGAGTACACCGTGAGAACACAGATATTGTTTGATTGTATTTAACCAAGTCATATTACTAAGCAAATCAGAAAATGTCAATTAGATTTAGAGCTTCCCCAATCTCATTAACATGATAGTGGGACAACACTTTTTAGCTAAATTATATGCAAAAGTATACAATTCTGATTTAAAACCAACATAACTGAACTGTTATGTAAAACAACCAAGTGCCACTGTTGCTCCATATATAAGAAAAGGAGCAACACCTGCCCCTTTACTTCCCCCTTCCTCACCGTCCAAGGGCCCAAACGCTCCTTTCAAGTGAAGCAGCGCTTCACTTGCACTTCCCTCAATTTGATCTACGGCATTCACTGCTCCCAATGCAGTCTCCTCTACATTGGAGCAACCAAACACAGACTGGGTGACCACTTTGCAGAACACCTTCGCTCAGTCCGCAAGCATGACCCAGACCTTCCTGTCGCCTGCCATTTCAACACACCACCCTGCTCTTATGCCCACATGTCTGTCCTTGGCCTGCTGCAATGTTCCAGTAAAGCTCAACGCAAACTGGAGGAACAGTACCTCATCTTCCGGTTAGGCACTTTACAGCCTTCTGGACTTAACACTGAGTTCAACAACTTCAGATCATGAACTCTCTCCTCTATCCCCACCCCCTTTTTGATCCCCTTTTTGCAAATATTTATTTTTTAACTTTTATACATATATTTTTTTCCTACCTATTTCTATTATTATTTTTTAAACTTATTTCCATTCATTGTTTTATCCCCACCTTTTAGCCTATTTCAATCTTTTCTCCCGCGCTGTCCCCTCCCCCACCCCCACTAGGGCCATCTGTCACTTGCTCATCCTGCTTTCTACTCTTAATGTCACCATTAGCACCTCCTTTAGCCAGTACCACCACCATCAACACCCTTTCGACCTTCTGTTTATGACATCTTTTGCAATCTCTCCTTTGCCTCCACCTATCACTGGCCCTCTATCCAGCTTCACCTGTCCCACCCCTCCTTAAACAGTATATATTTCACCACATTTTTACTCCTCTTTAGTTCTGAAGAGTCATACGGACTTGAAACATTAACTCTGTCTTTCTCTCCACAGATGCTATTAGACCTTCTGAGTTTTTCCAGCAATTTTTGTTTTTGTTCCAATTTTTAACAATTCTGCTTTACTTGGAATCTTTCGCTCTGAGGCAATCTGTCAGGCACAAGTTACCTCCGGACATCTTCCTACATAAAAGCAATTGATAAGTGGCCAAAGGAAATAGAAATACTTACATGGAAACAGGATATTCAGCTCAGTTAGTGATGGCATTTACCTTATACACAAGCTAATAATCCTAATCGCATTTAGCCACCCTGTTCCCATATCCCTTCAGCCCCTTTTTTTCCATCAAATCTAACCTTGAATGTTGTCAAATTTCCACCTTCACCTGTGTGGTAATCTGAAATGCTTGCCTGTTGTGGAAAACAGACAATTTTCATTCCACTGAAATTAGTGAATTTAAAATGATGCAGATTCTGCAATAGGTTGGTCATCTAATTAGCCAGATTACAAAGGCAAGGAAGGCAAAATTTTCCTTAAGTTTCTGCCTCAACTACTAACCCTTTAATATTCTGTGAACCCCAATTCTCCAAATCCTTCTGCTCTTCCACAACACCAAATTTATTGCCAGAGTATGCTGTTATTTTTATTAATCAAAACGCATTACCAGCCACTTACCGGCATTGAACTGCTTTTGTCAAGTTTTTGCCTATCCCCGCACTGTATTAACATCCTTCAGTCTTCCAATTAACTAATTATACCTCCCATTTTGGAATCACCTACAATTTCCAACACCAAAACATATACTGGTGAGATATTAGGGCAGATGACCAAAAGCTTGGTCAAAGAGGTAGGTTTTAAGAAACGTCTTAAATCAAGAAAACAAGGTAGAGAGGTGTAGCAAGGGCATTCCAGAGTTTGGGATCTAAGCAACTAAGGTATGGCCACCAATGGCAGAGTAATTAAAATTGGGAATGCACAAGAGACCAGAATTAGAGGAATGCTGATATCTCAAAAGGATGTAGAACTGGAGGAATTGCAGAAGTAGGGAGGGGTGAGGTCATGGAGGGATTTGAAAACAAGGATGAGAATTTTAAAATCAAGGATGAGAATTTTGAAATCAAGATGCTGCCTGACTGGAAGCCAATGTAGGTGAGTAAGTACAGGGTTGGGATGATAGGGGAATAGGGCTTGCTCCAAGTAAAGATACTGACAGCAGAGTGTTTTGGATGAGCTCAAGTTTACAGACAGTAGAGTATGGGTGACCAGCCAGGAGTGCGTTAGAATAGTCAAGTCTAGAAATAATGAACACAAGAATGAAGGCTTCAGCTGCAGATGAACTGATATAGGCGCAAAGTCAGAGGATGTTACCGAAGTGGAAATAGGCGGCCTTAGTGGTGGCATGCATATGGTCATAAGCTCATTTCAGCACAAAACATGACACCAAAGTTGCAAACAGATTGGCTTAATCTCAGGCTGTTGCAGAGAGAGGGATGGAGTTGGTAGCTAGGGAACAGAATTTGGACAGGGACCAAAAATAATGGCTTCAGCCATCCCAAAATTTAAACTGGAGGAAATTTGAGTTCATGTCAGATAAGCAGTCTGATAATTTAGTAACAGTGTAGGAGTCGAGAGAAGAGGTGATGGTGAGGTAGAGCTGGAGGTGAGCTTCGCTGGCTGGGCCAGCATTTATTGCCCATCCCTAGTTGCCCTCGAGAAGGTGGTGGTGAACTGCCTTCTTGAACCACTGCAGTCCATGTGGTGTGGGTACACCCACAGTGCTGTTAGGAAGGGAGTTCCAGGATTTTGACCCAGCAAGAGTGAAGGAACGGCGATATATTTCCAGGTCAGGATGGTGAGTGACTTGGAGGGGAACATCCAGGTGGTGGTGTTCCCATCTATCTGCTCCCCTTGTCCTTGTAGATGGTAGTGGTCGTGGGTTTGGAAGGTGCTGTTGAAGGAGCCTTGGTGATTTCCTGCAGTGCATCTTGTAGATGGTACGCACTGCTGCAAGTGTGCGTCAGTGGTGGTAGAGAGAGTGAATGTTTGTGGATGTGGTGCCAATCAAGCAGGCTGCTTTGTCCTGGATACTGTCAAGCTTGAGTGTTGTGGGAGCTGCACTCATTCAGGCAAGTAGGAAGTATTCCATCACACTCCTGACTTGTAGATGGTGGACAAGCTTTGGGGAGTCAGGAGATGGGTTACCCATTGCACTATTCCCAGCCTCTGACCTGCTCTTATAGCCACAGTATTTATATGGCTAGTCCAGTTCAGTTTCTGGTTAATAGTAACCCCCACCCCCAGGGTATTGAAAGTGGTGGATTCAGTGATGGTAATGCCATTGAACATCATGTTCAAGATGTTATGAATTGTCCCTTGCTGGAGATGGTTATTGCCTGACACTTGTGTGGCACGAATGTTACTTGCCACTTGTCAGCCCAAGCATGGATGTTATCCAGGTCTTGCTGCGTTTGGACATGGACTACTTCAGTATCTCGAGTCACAAATGGTGCTTAACATTGTGCAATCATCAGTGAACATCCCCACTTCTGACCTTATGATGGAAGGAAAGTCATTGATGAAGCAACTGAAGATAGTTGGGCCAAGGACACTACCCTGAGGAACACCTGCAGCGATGTCCTGGAGCTGAGATGATTGACCTCCAACAACCACAACCATCTTCCTTTATGCTAGGTATGACTCCAACCAGTGGAGACTTTTCCCCCTGATTTCAATTGACTCCAGTTTTGCTAGGGCCCCTTGATGCCAAACTCGGTCAAATGCGGCCGTGATGTCAAGGGCAATCACTCTCACCTCACCTCTGGAGTTCAACTCTTTTGTCCACCTTTGAACCAAGGCTGCAATGAGGTCAGGAGCTGAGTGGCCCTGGCGGAACCCAAACTGGGCATCAGTGAGGAGGTTATTGCTAAGCAAGTGCCACTTGATAGCACTGTTGATGACCCCTTACATTACTTTACTGATGATTGAGAGTAGACTGATGGGGCGGTAATTGGCTAGGTTGGATATGTCCTTTTTGTGTACAGGACATACCTGGGCAATTTTCCACATAGCCGGGTAGGTGCCAGTGTTGTAGCTGTACTGGAACAGCTTGGCTAGGGGCACACCAAGTTCTGGAGCACAAGTCTTCAGTACTATTGCCGGAATATTGTCTGGACCCGTAGCCTTTGCAGTATCCAGTGCCTTCAGCCATTCATCTCCACAACAACTGTGCGTTGGTCACTCCTACCGATACCGTCATGGGCAGATGCTTCTGCAGCAGGTAGGCTGGTGAGGATGAGGTCAAGTATGTTTTTCCCTCCTGCTGGTTCCCTCACCACCAGTCTAGTAGCTATGTCCTTTAGGACTCGGCCAGCTCGGTCAGTAGTGGTGCTACCAAGTCACTCTTGGTGGTGGACATTGAAGTCCCCCACCCTGAGTATATTCTGCGCCCTTGCCACCCTCAGTGCTTCCTCCTAGTGGTGTTCAACATGGGGGAGTACTGATTCATCAGCTGAGGGAGGGCGTTACGTGGTAATCAGCAGGAGGTTTTCTTGCCCATGTTTGAGACTTGATGCCATAAGACTTCATGAGGTCCGGTGTCGATGTTGAGGACTCCCAGGGCAACTCCCTCCCGACTGCATACCACTGTGCCCCACCTCTGCTGGGTCTGTCCTACCATTGGGACAGGACATACCCAGGGATATTGGTGGTGGTGTCTGGGACATTATCTGTCAGGTATGAATCCATGAGAATGACGAGTCTGTGAGACAGCTCTCCCAATTTTGGCACTAGTCCCCAGATGTTAGTAAGGAGGACTTTGCAGGGTCGACAAGACTGAGATTGCCATTGTCATTTCTGGTGTGCTTCTGGATAATGTCACCTAGGAGCAGCATGTAGATGACACATAGGAGGGGCCCAAGATCCTTGGGGGACACCAGAGGTAATGATGCAGGAACAGGAAGAGAAGCTATTGCAAGTGATACTCTGGCTACAATTAAAAAGATAAGAATGGAACCAGATGAAAGCACCATCACCCAGCTGGATAACAGTGGAAAGGCGTTGGAAGAGGATGATATGGTCATCCATATCAAAAACTGCAGTTAGGTCAAGGGGGACGAGTAGGGAAAGTTAACAGTCACAAAGGGTATCATTCGTGACTTTGATAAGGGTTGTTTCAGTACCTTGATAGAGGCAGAAGCCTAATTGGAAGGACTCCCCGGAGGGGAGGCGATAGTGTAATGGTATTGTCACTGGACTAGTAATCCAGAGACCTGGGTTCGAATCCCGCCACAGCAGATGGTGGAATTTGAATTCAATAAAAATCTGGATGACCGTGAAACCACTGTCTCTCAAATGCCATCTGAACAAGGGCAGTAAGGGATGGGTAATAAATGCTGGCCTAGTCAGCAACGCCCACATCCCATGAATGAATAAAAAAAATTCAAACACTAGAGAGCAAAGAAGGGAGTGGATTTCAGAGACAACACGTTCATGGACTTCGGAGAGGAAAGGGAGGTTGGCAATGTGGATGATCGCTTGCAAGAATGGTGCCTTACCTCTAACTGATTTGATAGGACTAGCATGACCATTAAGTAATTGAATAAATAAGTTACAAATAACTTTAGAAAAATTAAGGTCATGGCTCTGGACAAGTGTATTAAAATTTTAATTCCAAATAGTTTGTGTACATGCTCAGCCACATTCCACTCTGCTGCCATTCAACCAGCCTCCACCCTTCCTGGCTGCTTCTACCAACACACCTGCATGACAAAAGCTCAATCAACTCCCCTGACATAAATGGTGCTGCAAACCCCCACATACAGACAGGAAGTGGAGCCCGATTGGAATACTGGGATTGGTCAGTTGAGAAGTGTGCTAAAGCTCAGATTCCATCGATGGAGTCTGGGGATTGCAGAGGCCCAAATATACCAACCCCTCCTGCCTGCTCGCCCGAATTGCCTCCATATCACTGTATGGGAAGCTGCAGCTACATGCGGCAAATCACTCTTATTTCAGTCCCAAAAGCATACTGTACCCTAGCACTCAAAATTAACATTTAAAGAAACACTATTGTCAAAAGCTTTTCTCAAGGCTGAGCTATAGGGTAATTTTAATTTTTCCAACCCCATTGAGAAACTGACAGGACTGTGTGCATCACTGTTTTTATTCTCCACTGAAGCTGGGGTGCAATGTTACCCGATTCCATGAGTTAGCCACCTAGCAGGTTAGGTTACAGTTACTATCTCTATCCCAGAAATTTCTTCATTATCAGAGGCTTATTTGTTGATGGGTTGGAAAGGTGGTTGGCTGAAGCAACAGTGGTCAAGTCCACTTCTGCACTAATTGATCAAAGGAACTCTACACAGATTGTAGCACGCACACAGACATAAAGACACAAACACCTGAAATTTCTACAGTTCTCTTGATCCCTCACTGCAGCTTTGCCAAAAAACAGCTTATGAGTGTTTACAATGTTTACAACAGGATTTATGGAGATTGAATAGAAACATTCTCCCAGAGATTTTGATAGATGGCTCAATCTATCTTGCAACCAGAAATTAAAATGATCAAGACCAAAGCTTTAGGATCTGCATCTATAACTGGTCTTAATACAAGTAATTGAAGCTGAAATCACCATTATCCCCATTGAATACTCTGATAAACAAGTTAAGTGAGGAGTTGGCAGTAAGCTAGTTATGCAAATAGGTGCAATTTGATTCTACTGATCAGGCTGGTTACTGGAAGTTTACAATCTTTATATCTACTGCACAAAGATATACAGGTTGCACCCTGAACACTGGAAGCTAGAGGCAGGTTACCTGTTCAACAACAAATAAAAATTACAAATATAAGAGAACTACAAGATAGAAAAAGAAACATTCACAGGTTTAGAATTAATTTAAGCTCATCAGATGTCACTCTGGAAGCTATGGTCCATTCATTGCTGGAGCTACAGGCTTTGTCACTGCTTTTCATGTTTTAGAACAAGATGATAAGAGGGTGGAAGGATACAAAAAGGAGAGAAGTTGTTTGAATGTGCTTTAGCCTTCAACATAACTACTCATCACTGCTTGGGTGATTTTGTTTAGTCAACTTGGTGGGTTAGTCTGCAAAAGTTTAGAACGATTTCCTTCCTGCCTACACTGCAGGACAATACTGCAGGAATTTTAAGTCATAAGATGGGTGGCTTAAAGCTTTCAAGAAATTTAAAGCACTGAGCATGGAACACCCAGACTGCTTGCATGCAACTGATTAAGCAGTGAAAGCACATATGTAGACATGGCAACAGACTACCAACCTGTTTAACTTTTTGGACAGATAACCACATTGTTCAGAAAAAAAAAGTCACTGGTTACATAATTGAAAAGTATATATTTCTTTGTCACATTAAAATGCTCTTAAAAACAAAGTACTCTTGAAAGCTACCCATTGGTTGAGTCAATTTTCCCACGAAAGAGCTTGAACCATGATGGCAAGGTGGTTATCTGTGGAGTATCAGCCACATAGTCAAGCAATCCAGTATTCTACACCCATACACAAACATTTCTGGGATAGATCACTGGATAGTGATTAGGAGCGATTTGACTTTTCCACCTATCCCGAGTTCAGAATACTAAG
The DNA here is from genome assembly GCF_964194155.1 of Cetorhinus maximus. Taxonomy (NCBI): domain Eukaryota; kingdom Metazoa; phylum Chordata; class Chondrichthyes; order Lamniformes; family Cetorhinidae; genus Cetorhinus; species Cetorhinus maximus. The sequence goes on along the minus strand of NC_135879.1, from coordinate 65,415,613 downwards.
GGCAAACAGTGTAGTTCCAATCGTTAATAAAACACAGATCAGCGATGGAACTTAGCAGCTCCCCAATTCTACATCCCAGATGTTCTAAATTTTAATAAACAGCTCTTGGACCAACTTTTATATATAAAAAGTAATTAACTTAAAAGCTTTTAGTATGATTTGGTATAGCAAACTCTACTTTCATTGCGATTTTTTAGTGGTTAGAATTACTACATGGAAACAGAAATTTGATTAAATTTACCTTTGTTCCAGAGGCAGGTCATCTCCACTCTGTTCAGAAGTAGTCTACAATATAAGAGGGAAAAAAATTTAATTATTTGAATGATATACAAAATCACCATCTCCTTGAGTATAATGATTCTAAAGTGCCCCTTATGGACACAGCAATTATTTTAAAAGCAAGTCCACTAGTGAGGTGTATGATGCTCAATCCTAAAAATCTGTAGAAGAATACAAAAGAAAAATGAAAAAGCTAAATACTGCAGATGCTGGAAACCTGATGTAAGAACAGAAAATGCTGGAACTACTCAACAGGTCAGGCAGCATCTGTGGAGAGAGAAACAGGGTTAACATTTCAGGTCTGTGGCCTTTCATCAGAACAGTTCTGATTTTTTTTTTCACAAAGAAAGTTTAACAATATTTAAACAGTTTGAGTTGTGCACAGAATTGTGTGAATGTTGCTGGTTCCCAAAGAAATGTCACACAAAGTTTGTGGCAATTCCAAAGGCAAGCCATGGACACCTCATTGCAAAAAAAGCTGAAATGCATCTATTAACATACAGTTCTTTCATAATAAACCTTAGGAGTGACTGCTTACTCCCTCTTTGCTTAGCCTACAGGTTCTCAATGCCTCCCTTGGTATCCATTGAGGCAGTTATCACTCTTTACAAGTATCAACATCAACGGCCTGCCCTACTCTCACTGACCCTCCCAACAAGTGAGCCCATTGGAGACTAATCTTGCTAACCTCCTTCCCAACATGAGCCCTACAGACTGCAAGTAGATCAGCTCTCATCATCCCTCTCCACGCTCCACTCCAGAATGTTCATTCACTTGTGAAAAGGGCTCTTGCCCATTCATGGGCTTGTAAATGATTGCATCAACACCATGATCTTGACAGAAACCTAGTTTACAGGTTATGAAACCTTCCTCACCTAAATGAAGTCTCCCACCTGGTTATACCTTCCACCATTTGCCAAGTTCAGACTGACAAGGGGAAAATGTGGCACATCACCAAATCACAGCTTGGTCTGACCCTTACTCCTCTATTGCCTTCATCTCCTTTGAGTAGCTCACCTTTTTCCACCCCTTCTTTAAAATCTTCTTTCTCTACTGCCCACCCAAAAACCACAGCTGGTTTCTCACTAAGATATCTTCACTGCCTTCCACCCTTAGCCTCTGCATTAAGCAACTTCTCACCCTCTGTGTTACAAATGCAAGGGCTTACAGATGGTTAGATTTTGGACCGTCTTTTTAAAATAAATGTAAAATTACAATGAAAAGGGGGCATGTGACCTCCTGCTAATTCTGCCCAGCGATAAGCCGATGTGACCTGGTTACCATGGGGACAGGGGCCCCAATGTTACTGAAATCTACATGCCAGGTTCAACACCTGAAAACAAAAGACAGAGCATCTGGCTTGACCATGAGTAGACTTACAGACTCTGAGGCAGCTGTTCTTGCTTTGTGCAGACTTACAGATTCTCAGGCAGTCTGATTTTAAAAAAACATGGATATAGAGAGACAGAGAGAGAGTGTGTGTGTGTGTGTGTGTGAAAAGCAGCAGCTGTTGCAAGCAGTAAGGGAAAAGCTATTTTCTGCTAGCTACCAGACAGAATGTTAATGAAAGCTTGTCCCCTAGATAAAGAGAAGGAACCTGCAGAGATTTGAGGTCACTGGAAATTTCACCCTGGCGAAGCAGGAGAAGGAATCATTAGAGTCAGCCTTGATGCCGGAAGATGGTTCAGGAACTCTCAGAAGACTGAGGGACAGGAGTTCAATAGACACTGGACATTATGACTCAGAGAAACGGGGAGTACTGAACCAACTGGAAGCCGAGAGTGAGTTCGGACTTTCCTGTAAAGACTAAAATTATGGAAAGAACATGCAGTAATGTATATATGTGTTCCATGGGGTTATCAGTCATGTTAATATCGTAATAGTTTAGAGTTTAGTTGCCTGCTAAGCAATGTTTGGCCAATGTTGATTTTAGTTTATTTCTTTCAAAGTCATAAAACTTGAAATCTTGTCATGCAATTCTTTTAAGTTAGTTATCGGAAATTCAAATCCTTCTTTAAAGTTATCTGTCTCTGCGAGGATTGTAACAATGATTTCAACTTATATCTCAACTCGCCCTGTTCCCCGACTTTTCCAAGTTTCCTGCCCTCTTTACCTCCCCTCTCCCTCCATATACCCACATTCACAGCCATCCCCTTGATCTTGCCACCTCAAATGGCCTCTCTATTCCTACTGTTTCAAAGATAAGGTCATCTCTGATCACTTCCTTGTACCACTCTCTACCCGTATAACTCTTTCCCTTCCCAATCCACTTTTCTTATGTCCAGCTCTGGGGGGAAAAAAAACACTCCAAGTCATTTACAATGCATTTTCAAATTCCAAAACTGATGAGCATTTGGCCCTCCATTCACCATGACATTTTTGCAGCTATTGATCTGATCAATCACACTTTAGATCTTCTTGTCCCTAATAAAAATATAATATTCTCATCTAAATCCCTCCATGATCTCACCCCTCCTTTATAATTTCCTCCAGCCCCTACAACCCTCCCGAGATCTCTGCACCCATTGCACATCCAATTTTCATCGCTCCACTATTGTAAGATGTGCCTTTGAGTGCCTAGATGCTAAACTCTGGAATTCCCTCTCCACCTCTCTCGTCTCCTTTAAGATGCTTCTTAAAATATACCTCTGACCAAGTTTTTGGTCACTTGTCCTAATATGTCATGGTTTAGTGCGAAATTTCATTTGGTAACCCTCCTGTGAAGCACTTTGGCATGTTCTCCACCTCTATAGGCTTATATAAATGCAAGCTATGGTTTAGTTAACTTTAATGCAAGGTTACCAGCTTGGCTTCTGAAATCTGATTTATCAATAAATACTACTATAGCCAGTGGGAGTATCCATGCTGAAATATATCACATGACATAACTATTACTGTTGTATAACGCTCACATCAAAGTGCAGCATGTAAGACTGTCATAGAATGTAGTTGATCTCTGTACAATAACCATTACCACAAGGGAAACAAACAAACCTACCCTTCCCCATTATAAATCACGCCTAATCTGATACATTTGAAGATGAGATTGCACCAAGTCTATTAAGAGAAATCATCATAACCACTGATCTCAAAAATGAATTAAATTAAATAGCAACAGATGAGGATTGTTAGTCTTATCAACCCACGAGCACACATTTCACACATACCAGGGGTCAGTGTAGCTGTCAACATGCAAATGACCTTTGATTTCCCCAAACCTGCCAACAGACCCAAAGACAATGCAAACTGATTTGCAAAAAAAATGCTTCCTTTGAAATAGGTGCATGCAGGATGCATTACATAATCCAAAAGATTTGAATGTGTAAATTAAATCAAATTAATAGAATGCAAAATATAGTTAAAGCACAATAAGCACTTAGTCTTCAACTGAAGATATTAAACTCAAATCCTAAGCAACAATGAGGCAACCTCTACTTGATGTGCAAGAACATGCTATTAAAGAATGTTTCAAGGGAAAGTAAAAAGGGAATACAATTTCTACAGAAAAGTGCAAACCAGTGAAGGGGCTTACTAACAAAGCAGTGACAGAGCACACAACAAAATAGTTGTGAATGACATCATTGCTGGCTTTTCATTCCCTCAGACATTTTCAGAAAGATAATGAGCTAGAAATTACTAGCAAAATAACAGCGAGTTTATGCATATGCCGTTATTTTGTAAATGACCTAGCAATTTGTGGCATGGAAGAGACACATCGTGAGTTGCAAATCACTACAAATTACTCAACAATTTGAGCTGCTTTGTCTTTACCCTTGCAAAAATGGGAATTTGCCCTCAACTTCCCTGCATGTTTAGATGTTGCTGCATTTGCACTGTTAAAAAACAAATTAAACTCACTGGAAAGAGTTAGGGCTAGCACATAATAGTTACTCAAGGACTGTTAGTAAGGAGATTTATGTTCCTGTGATGCCATTCAACCAGAAATGATACAACTGAACAGTGGAATCTCATTCTTACAGGTAGGAAATTGTTCTTTATTTTTCCAATGTCCTACTTTTTCTCTTTCTCAACCCAATCTTTTTTTCCTTTTTCACTTCTCTTTTCTGCACCTAATTTGACTAATTCACTGTTTCCTTCACCATCATTCCCGATCATTGATTAAGAGAATAAACTGCTAAGCCCATCGTTCACCTGTAGGTCCCAGGTGCCCCTTTGAACCTGCTATCAACTCTCACTTCCAGCAATTTGGAAAAATACTCCAACTAATGGGCATTAACAAATTCCAGGCGATTATACTGTTAAGAGAAGTCGAAGATTTTACAAAGGGAGAAGTTATCAATGCTCTAGTTTGCGAAAAGAGTGATGAGAAGTAAGGCAGCTCGCAAAAAACATTCAGTGGGCCTTAGGCCACATTGACGTATGGCTGCCTATACACACAGGAAAAGATTAAAAGCCCTGCTCCAGAATTGTGCGTTTGTTGCCAAGTAGGCGGGACCTTTACAGCTAATTTTGTTTGTGAACTCACGACACAGTTACAAGCTTTGTTACTAGGTTAACTTCTTTACAAGTCCACCTCTTTAGATTAAAGATACCGCAATACTGTCGGAAGCTAGAAGTCAATATGATCGCGTGGTTAAACAGAACCTTTTAAAATTAATTCATTCACAAACCACAGCACTTAACTGTATAAATAAAAAATGGAATGCAAACATCTAACTTCTGGTATAAAAAAATCTGTAATGTAATTCAAGTCTGACACAAGTTGCCGGAGTTTGTAATCATCTCCCTGGATACTGCTGCTTGCAGTGTGAAGCAAGTTATCAATCTGATAAACTTCCATAAGTAAAAAATGCAAATCAGCTAAGTGCAGTAATGCTAATGATCTGTGTTCCTTATTTTAAAAATAACCCTCCTGTTAACAAGACATAAAGAAACACAATTCAGTGATGCCAGAACAGAACAATAAATGTTTTTATTGATGAAAGATGATGTATTATTTGCTTGATAGTTTAGTCAACTTGGAGAAATGCTTGAGTGGAAACAAGTTAGTATACACGTTCAATGACACCTCTAAATATTTAATTAGCTCTTACCATCAGCAAGACACAAATACACAATTGAGGGGTATTGTTACTATGGAGGTCATCTTGATCATATGTTAACTAATAATGTTAAAAAAACATGTTCACTTAAACTGGAAACACATTTTGACATCTTAGCTGCAGGAATTCCCATTTCCCAAAAATATTATGAATATAACTCGAGACTTTATTTCAAATTTCTCACCTGAGTGGGGATTAATACATCTCCCTCTTCTGCCTGCCAAAGCTCCACTACCCTGGGAATTTCGGCGAGTGCTATTTGAAGAAAAATATACATTCTTTATAGTGAAAACGAAACCGCTTCGAGACATGAAGAACACGAAAAAGCACTTTGGAATAGTGGTTTATGTTGGTTTAAAACGACAACTAAAATAACTGGCACGGTACGGACCACAACATTTCATCAATTGCACTTTGAAACATTGAAACATTATGTTTTGAACCACGGGTGGGGATTTACACACAGCCAGCACGTTGCTCTCCGGATCACGAATACCTCACCGGAGGAGAGCATGTACACGGGTCCTTCTACATACACCCTGTCAAGCTGCGAGCTTTGCAAACATTCAAAATTTGGGTCCCTTTGAAATACCGAGAACACAAAACAATGTTACACACAAAGGATTCCCAAACCTTGTGCTGCGGACATCCCTTGTCGAAAACTCGGTAAAATGAGCTGCAGGACGCCCAACAGTAACTTTATCCACTGAGCCCCGTGGCGGTGGCAACAGCAGCTCCGATCCGCCTGTACACACCACCCCGCCATGCTGCTGAGTACCCCTCAGACTCACTGAGGGGGGGAGGGAGTGAGTGACTGAACGACCGCTCTGCACCTCCTCCCCCTCCCGCGCGCTCCCTCTTTCCTCTCCCGACAGGCTCGCACACGCGCCGGGCGGGAGCGGGAGCGGGATCGCGATCGCGCGCCGGTCTCACCGTCACAATCGGCGCGAGGGGCGGGGCGGGGCTCTGGGTGTTGTCCGCTGACGTCAATCTTCCTCTTACACCCGCAACGCCCCACGAGCTGCGCTTCGCTTCTTGTTCCTGCTGCGTCGTCGACAGTGCCAGCTTTAGTCAGAATATTATTGTTAATTTGGAGCTTATATGGTTAGGCACGGAAAAAAAAGTTAAGATTTTTTTCCTCGCAAGAAGGCGGGCGTGAAAACAGACTATCGATATCCTGGGGATTGCCGTTGACCAGCCATGTAATTATTGTGGCCACAGGAGCAGGTCAGAGACTGGGAATCCTGCAGTGAGTAACTCGCCTCCTCACTCCCCAATGTCTGTCTGTCATCTATATGACAGGAGTGTGATGCAGTGTGGATGAGTGCCACTCCAACAACACTCAAGAAGCTGGACACCATCCTGGACAAAGTACTCCGTTTGATCAGCACCCCATTCACCACCTTAAACATTCATGCCCTCACCACCAACACACAGTGACAGCAGTGCGTAACGTCTACAAGATGCACTGCAAAAACTCATCAAGCTTCCTTCGACAGCAACTTCCAAACCCATGACCTCTACCACTCAAAAGACAAGGCCAGTAGACACATGGGAGCACCATCACCTGGAAGTTCTCTAAGCCACACACCATCCTGACTTGGAACTATATCATCATTCCTTCACTGTCGCTGGGTCAAAATCCTGGAACTCCCTAACAGCATACGCCACATGGTCTACAATAGTTCAAGAAGGCAGCTCATCACCACCTTCTCAAGGACAATTAGGAATGGGCAATAATTGCTGGCCTAACCAGCAACGCATCCCGTGAAAAAATAAAGAAAGACTCCCGGGGATAGCCCCATCACTTGAAATCTTCAGTATCCATCTATAGATTATTTCCATTTAAAAGTTTTCATTATCAGGACTTGCATTTCAGCAGGTCATGCCAGGTTTAGCTAGTGCTGTCCTTATAAACGTTGGTGGAATACGGATATTAGTCTGTGATGCCAACACAACTAAAGCAGATTCTGGGTCAACTGACATATTTAAAAGGGAGTTGGATCCATATTTATTATAAAAGGAAAAGTAAGGTTATAGCGATATTAGTAATTTTTATTTTTTCAGGGAACAGACTGAGCATTGATTAAAGGGGATGGAGCAAAGAGAGTCTGTGATAGAATAATCAAGCATGACTTGATGGCCTTTTTTGCACCAGATTTGTTTTTTCCATATCATCTTCACTTGAAGACTGGGTTTTTCCATGCCTGCTGGCAATGGGCATTTTCAGTGGCGTGAACAGGCAATGTGGCACGAAGGCCAAAAATTGGTTACACGATGTCATGAAACCAGCTTGCGATCATCCACTCAGCCAGTTGATGGCAGGCCACATTCCCTGCCATCAGATGTTGAGAACCTCATTGTAATACATTGCATGTCATTATAAGGTCAGCCCGCCGGACTCATCCCCTCCTTGGATCATTTTCCCATGTTGGGGGGAAAACATGCCAACGTGTTTCACAACAGGATATATAAGGCATGCACTTGGCGGGCTGCACTTTGCTCAGGACTTCAATGTTTGTTTGCCTACTTTACTTCGGTCGGCACTCGCAGTCATCAGCACCAGGCTTCACAGACAGCACCACATCACTTTTAGGGGTCTCATAGGCAGGTCTCTACCTACCAAATTAGCCATATGTGGGTGGCTTTTCAATGGCTGCAGGGCAAGGTCTTACTTGGGGAAGGGGGGAAATAACCTCAGGCAAGGGAAGAGGCTGCAGGACAAGAGCTGTACTGGGGAAGGAGAGTATCCCTGGGTGTGTGTGGGGGCACATATTGATCTGTGCAAGTTGCCTCAAGATGGTGATGCTTCAGGAGGCGGTCTCCAGAGGAGATGAGGCCAGATGGACATGTGAGGTTATGTGTGAGAGAATGGATGGTGATGTCCCTTGAGCTGGCAACGAGTGAGATGCCAGTGAATGTGTGATGGGCTTGACTGTGTGAGTTTAGAATGATGATATAGTTACCATACCCTGGCAGTACTGATGACATCATTCATTCTCCTTCTGCATTGGATGGCCAACCTCTTCTGTGCAGCATTGGCACTAATCCTCACTGCCATCGCTTACCGAGCTGGAGTGGTAATGTTGCTGCCTCGTGCGGGCCAGAGTAGGGGTAGAGGACATCACAGTGGGACTCCACAGTGTTCAAAAGGCGCTCGAGGGCTGCAGTATTCTTGCCTTTGAGGGCCATGTTTGCTTTGCAGCAGTCCTGGGCTGGAAGCACTGAGCGCGGCTGTACTTTAAATGTGATGCTTGGCGTGATGAAGTGGTGAGGTGACTGCATGGCAAGCAAATCGGAGCACGCCCGCCCTGGAAACGGCATGTATCTAGGAATGCATAATTAATGCGGCAGGTTTGGGATGATAGGGTGTGAAAAGCTGCCATTGAGGCTGGCAGGTAAAGCATAATTTTTCCCACCCGCTATCGGACTTAGTGCAAATCTGGGACAATTCCGCATTTTGCTAAAGTATTTACAGAACTCTTGCAAGCTACATTTTTTTAAAAATAGCATTTAATTATTTTCACATCTCCACCAAACAGATCTCTTGGGCAGAAACTTCAGCTTTCTCTGGTGGCGAGCTTGGAGGTGGGAAGGGCATGTAATTAGGCGGGCTGGTGATATACAAGAACCCTGCCTCCACCAGAATTAAGTTCTGGCAGAGTTTGCATAGTACAATCTCTGTGTGCTTGGACATCAAAATTATATTGGTGTTGTAAGAATTTCATAGGACCTAATTTAAATAAATAAAATATTAATAAGGTTCCTGTCTGGCAGGAGGTCTGGCCACCTATTTCAAGAATAGGGAGGCAATGAGATGAAAATTATAGGAGAAATTTACTGCCAACTTCCCACCATTTTCAAGTGGACTAGAATTTCGGAGGGGGGCCTTGAAATAGGTGATCAGGCATATGCCAGACAGGCAAACTCTGCCCTGAATGGAACACAACCAAAACAACATCCCTGGGATTGCTGGATGCCATTAGAGCAAGGCCAAGAAACAAGATTTTATAGGGAGCAGGAGGAGCATGAACACTCCTCCTTAGCCGCTGTTTCCTGATCTTCCACTGCTTTCCCTGCTGTCCTGCCGATTGTCCTGGCCCTCCTCCTTAAAAACAAACTGCTGGTTGTGTTATAGGCAGTTGGGCCTCTGGCCGTCCTAGTCTGTCCCCTGCAATTGGAGTGCTGCCTATTAATGTAAGGAGCTTGATAATTCTATTAAAATGAAAGCTGACCATGCAAATGTTTTGGACATATGGAAAGCTTCATCAAGTAAGCAGTGGGCTCAATAATACTTAATTTATCCCAGTGGAAAAGAAAGACTTTTTGAGAAGGGTGCATCATCTGTGGCTAAATAAGAAAGTTAAGGATAGTATCAAATTGGAATATTGTACAAATCTGTGGAGATTAGTTATAGGTCAGATGATTGGACAAATTTAAGAACCAGCAAAATCTGACTCTAAAAAAGGAGTAAAAAAGAAATATAAAAACAGATAGTAAGAGTTTCTAAACTATTTAAAAGGGGAAATAGTAACTAAAGTGAGTGTTGGTATTTTAGAGATTGAATTTGGGGAATTAATAATGGAAAACAAGGAAATGGCAGAAGTGTTGAACAGATATTTTGTGTCTGTCTTCAGAGTAGAAGACTTAGAAAACTTCTCAAAGATACTTGAAAATCAAGAGGTGAAAGTGGGGAGGAACTTAAAACAATCACCATCACCAGGGAAAAGGTACTGGGAAAACTATTGGACCTAAAGGCTGACGAGTCACCAGGACCTGATGACCTGCATCCTTGTATCTTAAAAGAAGTGGCTGCAGAGATAGTAAAGGGAAATTCCTTGGATTCTGGAAGGGTCCCAATGGATTGGAAATTAGCCAATGTAACACCTTTATTCAAGAAAGGAGGGAGACAGAAAACTGGAAACTATAGGCCAGTTAGCCTAATATCTGTCATAGGGAAATTTCTGGAATCTATTATGCAGAGATTATAGCAGGATCAGGCGGAATCAACATGGTTTTATGAAAGAGAAATCGTGTTTAACTAATTTATTAGGGTTCTTTGAGGAAGTAACAAGCAAGGTGGATAAATGGGGAACCTAGAGATGTGTACTTGGATTTCCAAAAGGCATTTGATAAGGTGCCACATCAAAGTTTTATTAAATAAAATAAAAGCTCACGGTATAAGGGGTAACATATTACATGGATAAAGGATTGGTTAGCTAACAGGAAGCAAAGAGTAGGGATAATTGGGTCTTTTTCGGGTTGGCAGGCTGAAACTAGTGGCATCCCACAGGGATCAGTGTTTGGGCCCCAATTATTTAATCAAATGAATGACTTGAATTAAGGGACTGAATGTATGGTAGCTAAATTTGCTGATGACACCAAGGAAAGAAAATTGTCAAGAGGATATAAAGAGTCTACAAAGGGATCTAGATAGGTTAAGTGAGTGGGCAAAAATTTGGCAGGTGGCGTATACTGTGGGAAAATGTGAACTTTTCCACTTTGGCAGGAAGAATAGAAAAGCAGTATACTATTTAAATAGAGAGACGTTGCAGAAAATGGTGGTGAAGAGGGATCTGAGTGTCCTGGTACAAGAACCACAAAAGTTTGTAGGCAGGCATGGAAAGTGAATAGGAAGGCAAATAGAGTGTTGCCGTTTATTGCAAAGGGAATGGAGTATTAAAGTAGTGAAGTTTTACTGCAGTTGTACAGGGCCTTGATGAGACCACATCTGGAATACTCATTATTTGAAAAACAATATAGTTGCATTAGAAGCGGTTCAGAGAAGGTTCACTCGAATCATTACTGGGATAAAGATCTTATCTTATAAAGAAGGGCCTTTACCCATTGTGGTTTAGAAGAATGAGAGGTGACCTTTTTGAAACATATAGGATCCTGAGGGGACTTGATAATGTGGATACCAGGAAGATGTTTCCTCTTGTGGGGAAACTAGAACTAGGGGACACGGTTTAAGAATAAGAGATCTCCCTTAAGACAGAGATGAGGAGAATTTTTTTCTCTCAGAGGATCATTAGTCTGTAGAATTCTCTTCCCTAGAAAGCAGTCGACGCTGGGTCATTCAATTTATTCAAGGCTGAGTTAGATAGATTTTTGATAGAGAAGGGAGTCAAGGGTTATGGAGGGCAGACAGGAAAGTGGAGTTGAGACCACAACCTGATCAGTCATGATCATGTCGAATAGCAGGTACAGGCGCGAAGGGCTGAATGGCCTGCTCCTGCTCCTAAGTCCTATGTTCCTATGATGAACAGGGTCATATGAAAATTTTCCCATTGCTTAACAAGACAAAGAAATATATTATGTTCCCCATGGATATTGTGGAACACCAAACATGTGCTCTTAGTTTCCACAAGCGAAATGTTATCAGCTTAGTCCCTGCCAAAATGGAGGGACCATTTCCGGGTCAGGAAGTCCCAAAAGCTCTTTCAACAGCACCTTCCAAAGCCACGACATCCGCCACCTAGGAGGACATGGGCAGCAAATAGATGGGAACACCACCACCTGAAGTTCCCCACCAAGCCACACACCAACCTGACTTGGAAATATATCACCGTTCCTTCACTGTCACTGGGTCAAAATCCTGAAGCTCCCTCCCTATCAGCATTGTGGGCGTACCTACACCATATGGACTGCAGTGGTTCAAGAAGGCAGCTCACCACCACCTTCTCAAGGGCAATTAGGGATGGGCAATGAAAATGCTAGCCTAGCCAGTGACACCCATGACCTGTGAAAAAATTTTTAAAAACAAGTTTGATTAGTTAGCAGACTGCTAAGACTCTTGCACTGAGCCATGGCTTTATCCTCCCACCTCTGAGTTTCCTGACCAACTAGGGTCCGCAGGTGGAATGATGCACATAAGCAATGCAGGGTCTCTATTTGAAGGTACGCCGCCAGGACTCAAAATGGCAGCATAAGTGAAACATTCATGATACCAGTGGGAAGAAAGAAACTGCCTTAGGATGGAGGAAAGATGTGGACTTCTGCTCCCAGGAAGAGGGGTGGCTGGAAGTAGCAGAGGATGTGAACAGCTGGAGTGTAGTGCCCAGGATCTGGATCCAGTGCTGGAAAAGGTTTAATGACCTCATTCAGTCAGCAAAGTGAGTACCTGCAACTCTCAACTGGCAGCCATCACTTTTTCACCTCCTTATCATTCTCCTGCACAGCATTCCTCTGACTGACACACCTTGTAGATACACACACACTACTTTCTCTCCAGCCTCTAATTCAACAGACAACACTCAAACTCACTCTTATCCTATTGCCCTATTGAACCCATTCCTCATTGTAATCCTCCTCAAATGTTCATGCTCCATCCTTAGCAATCAGTTAACTCCTCATAATCCTAAATCTCTGCTTTTTCTCATTCAGGAAAAGGGAACCACAACTCCAGGAAGAGGCAGAGAACTGGGGGTGGAGCTGCAACCATTGTCACCCTGACTGCAATGGAGACGGAAGCACTTGAGATGGGCAGGGTGGCACAAGAGATTGTTGAATCATTTGCGGCACTGGACCCACGTGCGTGGCACCACGTCATGGGAGCTGACTATCTCAGCCACCTCCTCCCAGGCACGTTTGGTCAGGTGGGGGGGCCTCCACCTCCCATCCCTCGGAACATGGACCTCCCACCATGCTGCCACTCCTCCAGGTACTCATCAGAAAACCGAGGGGCACACTGCTCTGCTGCCCTACCCTTTTGCCTGGTCTGCTTTCCAGCAGTGCTCTGGGGAGCCCTTCTACTGGCTATGATGAACAGCCTTTGCAAGGCTGCCAGCGCTTTATTTGAACAGACCGCCGGGTCGCCATTGGACCTGGCGGTCATTGCACATCTGCTGCCGCCCGCCCACTCCCGCAATCCTCGGGAGCCACGCTTCGCGCTGGGCGGGCCTTAATTGGCCCACTCGCGTAAAATGGCGGGGCGGAGCCGATCATGGGCGGCAATCGGCTCCACGCCCACTCCCAAACGGCCTGCCCAACGGGAAGAAAATTCTCCCCAATGAAAATTAACATTCAATTGGGCTTGTAGGTATAACTTTAGTAGTCTTTGGGTGTGCAGGGCAGAGGCAATGTAAGATCAAAAGGCAGCTGCAAGCCTCTAACTGGCTCCACAGTGAAAAGAACCTCATTTTGAATTTGTAAGGTGAAAATCCTTTGCCTGGTGTTTGCTTAAGTCTATGGGTTGCTGTTGCCTTAATGGAGATTAGTTTGGAAATTTGTTAAAAGTTATGATAGTAGTAATTTGTAGCCATATGTACATATATTTTAACCAGTGTAAATTAATAAAATGTTTCATTTAGTTTAATGTAAAACCTCGAGAACAAGTGGTCTGATTCCTGAATTTAGAGTCGCATCTCAAACATAACACTTAAAATTATTGGTTATGACAGTTGTTTGAAATTTCCCTTTGGGAATTTTAAATAACTGTGCTTTACCAACTGCATTGGTCATAACAATTGGGGGCTCGTCTGGGATAAATTATATTTCTAATTCCTCGGTTAGGAATGGGTGGATCTTAAAGCTTACAAGTACGAGTGGCACTTTGGATTCAGGGGTTGGTGAGGTATTTTAGAAGTGGTGAGACTGCAAGATGGCTTTGGCAATTGCTAAGACTTGTCTGGGAGTAGAAGAGATAACTCTAATTGGGTTGGAGAAAATAACGAAAAGTAAGTTAACAGATTTGGGCGGATAAGTTACAATTGGGGTTACCTGCAGGAGCTAGAAAATCTGATATAGTTAAAAGTATAGCACAGCATCTACAGTTGGAAGTGAAACTTGACACTAGTGAGTCACAGCTGGAGGTAGTGAGACTTAAGTTGCAAATTAAAAAGCTTGAATTAGAAACAAAGAAAAGAGAGATGGCTTTTAAAAGGGTATTAGAAATTGTGAAGATGGAGAAGGAGGAAAGAGAAAAAGAGAGAGAATTCCAGCTGAAAATGTTGACAGAAAAGAGATGTCACTAGGTGAGGAAGGATTTCTATCTAGAGTAGAACCCAGCGGGTTTAAATTTATACAAGCTCTTCCAAAGTTTGAGGAAACAGATATTGAGGCATTCTTTATTTCATTAGAGAAGCTAGCTAAACAGACAAACTGGACGGTATTAATACAGAAACAAAAACAAAAATATCTGGAAAAACTCAGCAGGTCTGACAGCATCTGTGGAGAGGAATACAGTCTAAGTTATCAGGTAGGAGGTTTGAGGTATATGCTTCACTTTCAGAAGAAATGTGGGTGAATTACAATGTGGTGAAAAAAGCTATTTTGAGTGCATATGAATTGGTTCCTGAAGCATACAGGCAGAAATTTAGGAACATGAGAAAACAGCCTGGACAAGAGTTTGAAAGAATAAAACAAAGTAATTTTTACCGGTGGATATGGCGTTAAAAATAGAGACAACATATGCAGCTTTTAGGGAAGTCATTCCTTTGGAAGAATTCAAAGATTCAATCCCTTCACTAGTGAAAACTCGTGTGGAGGAACAGAGTGCTGATTCTGTAAGGCAAGCAGCGGAGATAACTGATGATTATGAGTTAGTTCATAGAGCTAAACATTTTTTTCATCACCCTTTCAAATTGGAAAAGGATAAAAAGTGGGATGGTGAAAGGAAGGCAGGTAGTCAGGGAAGAGAAGGAGTAGCTGGAAGTTCCCAGGAAGTTTTTTTTCTCAGAATAAAAAGGAAGGTGCTGAAGGTAGAAGTGACATTCAAAAATTGAGGTGTTTTCATTGTAATAAAGTGGGGCACACGAAGCCAGTGTGTTGGAGGTTGCAGGAAAAATCTGTAGGAATTATTGAGGTACAGAAAAGCTCTGGAAGTAAAAGTACTGTGGGTTCTGAGGTTCAGGCACAGGAGAAACCATTGGTTTGTGTACAGGTGAAAGAGGGAGAATCAGTGAAAGGTAAAGAAGTAAGAATGTGTTCACAGTTTACTCAAAAGAATTCTGAGGAGCAGGTTGCAGAAGTGTTTAAAGACTTTGTATGTGAAGGGTAAGTCTTTCCACATGTACAGGGTGGAGTAGGTAAATATATTAGAATTTTAAGAGATACAGGAGCCAGTCAATCCTTAATGTTGTGGGATAGTGATATTTGTTGTTCAGAGGCAGTGCTGCAGGAGAAGGTGGGGCTCATGGGGATGCTAAATCTAGTCCGTTGTAAAAGGCAAATTTAAATAGCAAATGGAAGGATGGTGAAGCTATAGTTGGAGTGGTGGAAAAATTGCCCATTGCAGGGGTTCAATTTATTCTGGGTAATGATATAGCTGGATCACAAATGTGGGTGATGCCTATGGTGGTTGAGCAGCCTGCAGAGGTGCTTTCAACAGAAGTGCTACAGAAGGAATATCCTGGATTGTTTGCTGATTGTGTTATAACAAGATCAAAGGCCCATAGGGAAGAACAAAATAAACAAGATAAGCAGGCAGTTCAAAGGCAAGAAGAAGGTGTTAAAATCCAATTAGCTGCCACTGTATTTGATAACATTGTTCAGGAGGAAGGAATGCTCAGTTGAAGTGTTTATCTCAAAGAGGTTAGTGGAGAAAAATGATTTGCAATTAAAACAGTTATATCAGAAAGTTTATTCAGAAACTACTCTCCTGGATTATGTATCAAATTTCAAGGAAAGATTGAACAGAGCATGTGAGTTGGCTAGAAAACATTTAAAGATCTCACAGCAAGTGATGAAAGTGAAAGCAGATAAGAAAGCTAAAATTCACAGCTTTGTTTCTGGAGAGAAAGTATTAGTTTTGTTACCAGTACTAGGGGATTCCTTAAATGCAAGATTTAGTGGGCCTTACAGGATTGAAAAGAAATTGAGTGAAGTAAATTATTTAATAAATACTCCAGATAGAAGAAAGAAGCAGAGGGTGTGTCATGTAAATATGCTTAAAAAGTACTTTGATAGGGAAGAGGAACAAAAGGAGGTGTTAGTGAAGGTGGATGATGAGAAAGAGGTGGAAGTGCAGGGATTCTGAAATTGATTTTCCTCTAATCAAATTGGATAATGAGGGGGTGCTTGAAAATCTAAATGAAATATTGAGTTACCTTCTAAGAAGTCAAAGTGATTTGGAAAAGCTATTGCAGTCACATAAATCTATTAGTGGAAATAAGTTGGGGAAGACACGTTTAGCTTTACATGATGTATGTATAGAAATATCACCCTCAGTGAGGCAACAACCTTATAGATTAAATCCAGCAAAGTTATCACAAGTACAAAAAGAAATTCATTTCATGCTTCAAAATGATATTGAGTCTAGTTGCAGTAACTGGAGTTCGCCTATTGTACTGGTACCGAAACCGGATGTAACACAAAGACTGTGTAGACTATCAAAAAGTGAATGCGGTGACAAAAGCGGATTCATATCCCATATCACGGTTGGAGGATTGCATTGAGAAAGTGGGACAATTGAAATTGATCACAAAGATTGACTTGCTAAAAGGATATTGGCAGGTACCATTGTCGGAGAGAGCAAAGGAGATATCAGCTTTAGTGATGCCAAGTGGACTATATCAATTTAAAGTCATGCCATTTGGTATGAAGAATGTACCTGCGACATTTCAAAGACTGACAAACAAAGTAATTGCGAGTCTAAGCAATTGTGCGGCTTATATTGATGATCTAATTGTTTTCAGTCAGACATGGGAGAGGTATTTACAGCATCTGGAAAAACTATTTACTCGACTCCAAGAAGCTAATTTGGTGATGAACTTGGCTGAAAGTGAATTTGCAAAAGCGCAAGTTACGTATCTACACCATACCATTGGACAGGGTAAGGTGGCTCCAAGAGATGCGAAAGTCAAGGCTATCGTGGATTTCCCAGTGCCTACAACAAAATGAGAAGTTTTGAGATTTCTGGTCATGACTGGGTTTTACCGGAAATTTATACCAAATTTTAGCCAAGTGGTTGCTCCACTGACAGAACTATTCAAAAAGAACAAGAAGTTTCAATGGACACTGGAGTGTCAGAAATCATTCAATAGTTTGAAAACTGTATTAACTACGACACCAGTGTTGGCAGTACCCAATTATGCCAAGCAATTCAAGTTGGCCGTTGATGCAAGCGATGTAGGCATTGGGGCTGTACTATTACAAGAAGATGACACTGGAGTTGACAAACCAATAGGGTATTTTTCATGGAAACTGAATGTACAACAGAGAAGATATTCAACGATTGAAAAAGAGACTTTGAGTTTGGTGTTACTTAGCCCTGTCTATCGCATGCTGCTTCCACTGTTTGGAATGCAAATAGTCCTGTGTTGTTGCTTCACCAGGTTGACCCTCCTGGTGCTGTTCCTGGCATGTCATGCTGCACTCTTCATTGAACAAGCAAGTTACAGCAACCAACTGTGACGGCAGGTGGCAGATAGCCAGATCAATTGCCAGTTGTGGAGGCTTGCTGCAAAATAAGTAGTTATTCTCCTGACAAATAAGAAGCCGTGAACCACAGCAGCAGCCTGTTTAGGTAGAGGGTGGTGCCTCTACATCATTCAAAATCCTCATAAATCTACTCTGCAGCACCCTGTGACATGGCAAGCAAGGGCTGCCATTCACTCCATTCTATCACAACAAAATTCTTCAACAGTGCTCCGGCTTATAGCTGTGAAGATGGATACAAGGTTGCATTAGAGTCTTGTCCTGAATTATACAGGTTCGTCTGATCATTGCAACCAGAAAATGCCCTGCCAAGACAGTGTGGGTCCTATTGCCCACTCTAAACAGCACTATGCACAGGCTCTTCTACAATGGATAGACTTGCTCAGTACTGCTCTTGATCCTGAACTGGGAGAAACCCACAAACTATAATACACGATGGCAAGAGTACTATCTGAGCACACCTGCACAGCTGAGTCTGAAACGTCAGCAATGAGCTGCTGCAAGAGCTTGAGCATCTTGAGGCACTGTTGCTCAGTCATGTCGCGAACTCAAAATCATAAGAGCTGACTATATTGTGGCATCTAAAAACAGGCATGAGAAACTGGCCCTGATAATAACTGGAAGGTTGGAAGGGAGCAACGGGGAGGGTTTAGGTCGGAAAGTAAGATTCCTTTGCACCTATAATTGGTCTCCTTCCCTCTGGACAGCCACTAATTGGGCATCCAACGCTTGATTGGACAAAAGGAGATGGTGGGGCGGGAGTGAGCTGATCCCTCAGTTTCTGTTCTGCTTCCCTCACCCCCACCAAGAAATGTAAAATCCAGCCCAAAGTGTAACATAATTTAGGTCAATGTCAGGGTCCCTGGTTCTCACGCAATCCTTTCGTTCTATGGCTATCAGTGTTCCCCACCTATCCGTGGAAGGGCAAGCCTCCAAAGGTTGGATATTGAGGAGCTAGGCTCCCCACTGTTTTCATGGCTAATGACACCCTGCAATCGCCATCTAATGAAGAGGAGAATTACAATGATGGTTATGCTTTCACCAGAATTACAGTAGAGAGGATGATAGGCAAATTAAAGCTGATATTCTGCTGCCTGCAGAGGTTCTGATTCACAGGATTATCAAGGTCTACTGTGCACTTCAGAATCTGTCTATTGAAAGAGGCATGCAGCTTAAACAAGTAAAATGGGCAGAGGAGGAGCTTCAGTAGGGCTTTTCCACCTTCTTCACCATTTCCTGTCACTTCTTTCAAGATTTGTTGCTGCTGCCATTTGCACAAAAACGAGACTTCCTGAACTGTAATAAGTCCTCCTCCAGTAGTGGGGGCTTGCTTCCTGTTAAAGGTCATTTTCTCCTGCAGGGAAATGAGATTTCATGACTAACTGTTGCGTTAAGACATCTATAACATTGCCCACACCATTTCATTAAGAAGGATTTCAGTGATTGTGAAGACTGCTTTATTGTTGTTTCATACATTAGATCCTTGCAGGAACTTATGTTGAGTATCTGTGGCTTGTGACCACAGCGTGAATCCTAGCTGGGCACGGGATGATATCGTGCTTAAATAATATTATTTTAATGAGCATATAATGGAGTCCCAGGATAAACTAAGTTGTTGCCACAGAACTCACAGACAGTTTTGCGTCTGTGTCAAGGTTCAAACTTTCTCCCTCCTGCTGAAGTCATTAGGCCATTTCTGGCATTAGATTGATGTCCTTAGTATCGTGTCACTGCCACTAAAGGCCTCAGCTACTTCTTGCTGTGTCCTGTGTAGTACTTATTGCCTTCATGACCTTTGTTCATACCAGGAAAACAGGACATCCTTTCCATTCTCTATCTTGTCATCAAAGCAGGTTGCACTATGTGACCTGTCTTCCTTTGTGGCATGCTGACGAATTGCACATTGTTTTACTTTTATTCATGCCACAAAACCTTTCTAGTCTTCACTGACATTTTAGACATGAGCTACTGCCAAAAATAACTTCTAGGTCAAAATTAACACTCAACTGGACAAGTATGGATTAATTAAGGAAAGGCAGCACATTATTTGTTAAAGGCAAGTTGTGTTTAACTAACTTGAGTTTTTTTGATGTGGAAACAAAGAGGGTCGATGAAAGTAATCTGATTGATGTGGTCTATATGGACTTCCAAAAAGTGTTTGATAAAGTGCCCTGTATTGGGCTTGCCAGGAAAGTTGAAGCTTATGGAATAGAGAGACAGTAGCAGCACGAATACAAAGTTGGCTATGTGACAGGAAGCAGAGAAGATTGGTGAACGGTTGTTTCTTGGACTGTAGGAAAGATTTCAAGATTTTCAGATGACACAAAACTTGGAAGTATAATCAATTGTGAGGAGGATAGTGATAGGCTTCAAGAGGATGTAGGCTGATTGAATGGGTAAATAACTGGCAGATGAAATTTAATGGAGAGAAGTGTGAAGTGTTACACTTTGGTGGGAAGAATAAGGAGAGGTAATATGAAATCAATGTAATTCTCAAGCAGGTGCAGAAAGAGAGGGGGAATTAGGGAAGGTGATGGCGTAGTGGTATTGTCATTGGACTAGTAATCCAGAAACCCAGGGTAATTCTCTGGGGACCCGGGTTCGAATCCTGGTCTGACCTACATGTGACTCCAGACCCATAGCAATGTGGCTGACTCTTAAATACCCTCTGAAATGGCCTAACAAACTGCTACAAAACAAGGAAAGAAACCGGACAGACCATCCGGCGTCGACCTAGGAATCAGAAACAACAACGGCAATTGCGACCCTGTAAAGTCCTCCTTACTAACATCTGGGGACTAGTGCCAAAATTAGGAGAGCTGTCTCACAGCCTAGTCAAGCAATAGCCTGACATAGTCATCTTCATGGAATCATATTTTACAGATAATGTCCACCATCATCATCCCTGGGTATGTCCTGTCCCACTGGCAGGGCAGACCCAGCAGAGATGGTGGCACAGTGGCATACAGTTGGGAGAGAGTTTGGGTTCTGACAGGGTCACTCAGCACCTAACCTCATTACAGCCTTGGTTCAAACATGGACAAAAGAGCTGAACTCCTGAGGTGAGGTGAGAGTGATTGCCCTTGACATCACGGCCGCATTTGACCAAGTTTGGCATCAAGGAGCTCTAGCAAAACTGGAGTCAATTGGAATCAGGGGGAAAACTCTCCACTGTTTGGAGTCATACCTAGCACAAAGTAAGATGGTTGTGGTTGTTGGAAGTCAATCATCTCAGCTCCAGGACATCACTGCAAGAGTTCCTTAGGGTACTCAGCCCAACCATCTTCAGCTGCTTCATCAATGACCTTCCTTCTATCATAAGGTCAGAAATGGGGATGTTCACTGATGATTGCACAATGTTCAGCACCATTCGAGACTCCTCAGATTCTGAAGCAGTCTATGTCCAAATGCAGCAAGACCTGGACAATATCTGGGCTTGGGTTGACAAGTTGCAAGTAACATTCGCGCCACACAAGTGTCAGGCAATGACCATCTCCAACAAGAGAGAATCCAACCATCGCACCTTGGTGTTCAATGGCATACTCATCACTGAATCCCCCACTATCAATATCCCAGGGGTTGCCATTGACCTGAAACTGAACTGGACTAGCCACATAAATACTGTGGCTGCAAGAGCAGGTCAGAGGCTAGGAATCATGGGACAAGTAGCTCTACTCCTGACTCCCCAAACCTGTCCACCATCTACAAGGCACAAGACAGGAGTGTGATGGAATACTCCCCACTTGTCAGGATGAGTGCAGCTCCCACAACACTCAAGAAGCTTGACACCATCCAGGACAAAGCAGCCCACTTGATTGGCACCACATCCACAAACATTTACTCCCTCCACCATCGATGTACAGTACAGCAGTGTGTACCATCTACAAGATGCACTGCAGGAATCCTTTGACAGGCTCCTTCAACAGCACCTTCCAAACCCTTGAACATTACCATCTCGAAGGACAAGGGCAACAGATAGATGGGAATGCCATCACCTGGAAGTTCCCTTCCAAGTTACTCGTCATCCTGACTTGAAAATATATCGCTGTTCATTCACTGTCGCTAGGTCAAAATCCTGGAACTCCCTTCCTAACAGCACTGTGGGTGTACCCATACCATATGGACTGCAGCGGTTCAAGAAGGCAGCTCACCACCACCTTCTCAAGGGCAACTAGGGGTGGGCAATAAATGCTGGCCCAGCTAGCGACACCCATATTCTGTGAATGAATAAATAAAAGTGCCTGCACAAATAATTGACAGTGACAGGACAGGTTGAAAATTATCCTGGATTTTACAAATAGCGGCATAGAGTACAAAAGCAGGGAAGTTCTGATGCACTTTATAAAACACTGGTTCGGTCTCAGCTGGAGTATTGTGTTCAATTCTGGGCATCACACTTTAGGGAGGATATAAAAGCTTTTGCGATGGTTAGAGAAAAAGATTTATGAGAATCGTTCCAGGGATGAGGGAAGTCAGGTACATGGTCAAATTGGAGAAGCTGGGGTTGTTCTCCTTATAGACGAGGAGGTTGAGAGGTGATTTGATAGAAGTGTTCAAAATCATGAGGGATCTAGTTAGAGTACATAGGGACAAACTGTTCCTATTCATTTTAAGTGTTGAGAACTAGGGGACATCAATCAAATGTGAATGGCAAAAGAACCAATAGTGGCATGAGGGAAATGTTTTTACACAGGAAGTGATTAGAACCTGGAATGCACAGCCTGAGAGTGTGGTGAGGGCACATACAAGCATGGTTTTCAAAGGGGAATTGAATAAGCATCTGAAGAGAGAAATTTGCAGGGCAACTTTGCGGGAAAAGGCAGAGGAGTGTGTCTAGCTCTTGCATAGAGCCAACAGACACGATGGGCTGAATGGCCTTTTTCTGTACTCTAACCATTCAATGATTCTATTATTGAAAGCATTCTAGGATATTTGGCTGTAGGTTGTAGGCCTCCCCACCGCTCGCCAAAACTCAGGCTTCACTGTTTCCTAAATAGGCTCTCGAAGGCCCAGAGATGCAATAGCCCCTTAACCAGCCACATAGCTTTAAAGCCTGCAGCAAAGTTTCAATTTCCTGTGCCTGCATAACTACACCCAATAGCAGGTCTCAGTGACCACCCATATAACGCCCACAGCATGCAAATTTAGCCTCAAAAAGAAATCAAAGAATAGAGAAATAACATTAGACGCAGCATTATGTCATGGCTCAACCCACACATTCTGTTCATTTCCTTGGACCTAGAAAAATTAGCCTTGTTATGTCTGATCTTTTTGTCTTTTTAAGTTAGATGAGTAAAGAACGTAGTTTATTGACTTTTTAAGTCAAATTTATAGAATCAAATCAAGTATCTGAGGGGGTTCCCATTAAACTAGATAAAATGAATTTTGTTGCAGCTCATTAAGGACAAGGATACAATTTGACATAACTTACATAGGTGCTTACAGCAAACTGGAACCAAGCAAGTAACTTTGAATTGTAAAAAACATGGAATATACCAAAATATACCCACTTAAGCCACATATGGCCATGTGAAGAACATCTAGATGTATGCTGAGATGTAGCAAGCTTTAGGGTTCACCCGAAAACTAAAATTCAGCCACAAAGAAAAAAACAATATGCATCCTTCAAAACAAGTCACATACTGTATTTATGAAAGTATTAAATAAAAATTCCAGAATTAAAAATAAATAGTAATCTATTGTCTATATGAAAAGAAGATAATATTTATGTGTTGTGATAATGTGGAAACAAGATATGGGCTGATTTTAAAATGGTCTTAAGCAATATGTTGTTCCATGAAAGATTCATTCCAGAACTTATCAACAACATATCTAAAATCGTACACACTCTTTCCTATTGGTGGTTCCCTCCCCAATACATGCTAGTATGGTAATTTCTAGGAAGATTCAGGTATATGCTGTCTTGGAAATGTATTATTGTCAATTTAGGAACATTCGTTTACTTTACAGATGAAAGGTTTTTGATGTGGAAGAGTAGAAAACTGCCTATTTAAATAAGGCTGATTGATCACTCCAGCTCCTGGTATCAGACATTCATTGTTACTAAAACAGGGGGAATTTTTTCTGTGAGAGGTCATCTCCTTTTAATAGGAGAGCATATCATTTTTTCTACAATATTTCCTCAGTTATGTATTGCATTAATTTTTACAATAATTTTCATAAACAGTTCCAGCAAAATTTTACTGAGAAGTCCTATGTCACTGTTCAACTTATGCATTTTTGATCAGTTACAGAAAGTGGGAATTAAGGGGAGTTTTTCAGACTGGCTGGAAGTGGGTGATGGTGTCCCACATGGTTCAGTTCTGGGGACACTTCTGTTCACTGTACGTATCAATGATTTGGATATAGGCCTTCAGGGAGAGGTATCAACATTTCCAGATGACACAAAAATAGGAGGTGTAGTTAACTTGTTAGAAGACTAAAAAGAGCTGCAAAGTGATATTGATAAGATAAGGCATGGGCTAAAAAGTGCTAGATGCAATTCAGTGTCAGTATGAGTGAGGTTATCCATTCTGGTAAAAGAAGTGATAGCAAAAATTATACTCGGAATGGAAGCAGCTTAGAACCATTGAAAAGCAGGATTGGTTTCACAGAACATTAAAGGCTGTACCTTCGATTGATATGGCCATGAAACAGATTAATGGATTTCTACATTTTATTACAGGAGATATAGGCTACAGAAGTTCAGAGATAATGATGAATCTACATAAAACCCTAATAAAACCTCAATCAGAGTACAGTATAGAATATTGAGCTGCACACTATAGGAATGATATTGAAGCTTTCGAGGGTACAATGCAGATTCATGATGAGAAACAATTCAAAGAAAGACTTTAAAAATCAGGGGTGGGAGTGGGGAAGATGCTAAATTTAATAGCACTGAAAATGGGTGTGAGGATTGCAAGGTAGGATTAAACTACATCCATTGTTTGCCCTGAAGGCAGCATGCCAACTATGTGCTTTCTGATTATTTCAATGGTTTCAATTTCCAGCCAGCACTAACTGCGCTGTTGATTGGCTGGATGCATCAGCAGGAGGCCAAACTTTTTTTAAGGGAGGAGAAAGGCGAGGTGAAGAAAAAAAATCACATGAACAAGTCATCAATATCGTGAATGGCTAGCACCACTTAAAGCCAGCCAGCACTGCATAAAGCTAGCCTGCACCTCTTAAAGCGGAGGTGCATTGTGGCCGCAGCGGGTACTGACTAACTTGGGAAATGTTGAAGAATGGCACAATATGGCAGAGAACGGGCTGAGATATTGAACACTGTATAGGAGGTCTTGGTGAAGGAGGAGAGATGACCTGTATCAGCAGGAGACCAAGAGGCTCTCTAGACACACTCAAAAGGCAATTGGAGAAGACAGCCCTGCCGGTCAATGGAGCACCGAAAACATGGATGCAGTGCTGCCAGAAGTTCAATGACCTCACAGGAGTGGTCAAGGTCAATGAATGCATCTTCAAATGCCATTTCTTCCCAATTGCACCATTAGCCCTAGACAATGCTCAATTTGCCACAACGCCGTCATCAACTGCCAACAATTTCTATGTATTAATACTCATGCTTGATGTTTATGTCCTTCACCTCATCTTCAAACACTTAGCATTGCTGCAAGCCTCGCACACATACATCTCATTGGTTCCATAAAACTATTCAGCCATGAGCGCTATATCACACAAACAGGTTGCACAACACTCACTGATACATTTCCCTCTCTTTTGCAGCACAAGGTAGCACTCAACTGGAGGCAGCAGGAGCTAACCAGAGGGGGATGGGCACACCTGCATGTCCTAATCCCCATGGATGAGACAGTTCTGGCCATTATTGGGACCTCCATTGCTGAGGCCATGACCAGCAGCAGGTGATAATGATGGTATCTTCAACCATTGAAGATGATGGTATCTTCGTACCTAATTCACTTTCTGACATCTCACTTCCCCCTCATTTCACACTCTCTTGTGGCTTATAAACTGCAGGTGGTATAAGCCAGATCTCTTTCTTTCCCCGCTCACCAACCCCCACCCCCACCCAACCTTCACAGCACAATGTTGCCCTTGTGCCTTTCTCCATTTAAATACCCAAGAAGTGCAGCCTGGCCAGACAGTGGAGGAACAGCAAAAGGATAATGAAGATGAAGACACATCATCACTTGATTTCACCTCACGGCTCACCTCACTAGCACTACAGGTATATTGAGAATAGCATAGAGGCATGCAGTGAGGCACTGGTCATAAATGTCCTGCAACCACACTAGGAGACAAGGATAACGCAGATGCCAGCTCATCGGATGGTGAGATCAAACACGAGTTTTTCTGCAGGGGACTCAGGTCAGTACTGCAATGGGGCAGTTCACAGCAGATCAATGGGTGTGCATAACAAAACGCTTGCTGCCTTGGTGAAACCTTCTTGAACATGTGTTCAGCTGCACAAGGTTAAGAAAGAGGGCTAGCTGGAGTGTTGAGCCCCAAAATAGCAGCATTGGCATCAAATCAGCATTGTAGCATTGCCAAAAAGTGTGAGTGTGCATTGCAGATGCCATTTTTGAGTTCTAAGACCACTTAAAATGATCAAAAAGCAGGCACAAATGATCCCAATTTCTTGCCCTTGCTCTCTTAATTAGTTCAATGAAGATCATAAGGCAAATTTTTAAAATTCATTTACAGGATGTGGGCTTTGCTGCTAGGCCAGCATTTATTCCCCATCCCTAACTGCCCTTGATAAGGTGAGCTGCCTTCTTGAACCACTGCAGTCCCTGTGGTGTAGGTACACCCACAGTGCTGTTAGGGAGGGAGTTCCAGGATTTTGACCCAGCAACAGTGAAAGAACGGCGGTATATTTCCAAGTCAGGATTGTGAGTGTCTTGGAGGAGAACTTCGAGGTGGTGGTGTTCCTATGTATCTGCTGCCCTTGTCCTTCTAGATAGTAGTGGTTGTGGATTTGGAAGGTGCTGCCTAAGGAGCCTTGATGAGTTTCTACAGTGCATCTTGCAGATGGTACACATTGCTGTCACTGTTCGCCAGTGGTGGAGGGAGTGAATGTTTGTAGAAGGGGTACCAATCAAGTGGTTTGCTTTGTCCTGGATGGTGTCAAGCTTCTTGAGTGTTGTTGGAGCTGTGCTCATACAGGCATGTGAAGGGTATCCTATCACACTTCTGACTTGTGCCTTGTAGATGATGGACAGGCTTTGGGGAGTCAGGAAGTGAGTTACTCACCACAGGATTCCTAGCCTCTGACCTGCTCTTGTAGCCACAGTATTTATATGGCTAGTCCAGTTCAGTTTCTGGTCAATGGTAACCCCCAGGATGTTGATAGTGGGGGATTCAGTGATGTTAATGCTATTGAATGTGAAAGGACAATGGTTAGATTCTCTCTTGTTGGGGATGGTCATTGCCTGACACTTGTGTGGTGTGAATGTTATTTGCCACTTGTCAGCCCAAGCCTGGATATTGTCCAGGACTTGCTGCATTTGGACATGGATTATGATAGAAGTGTTTAAAATTATGAAATTAGGGGACAGAATAGATAAAACAATCAGTTTCCAGTAGTTAAAACTGAATAAAAGGCTACAGATGCAAGAATTTTGGAGAGTTAGAAAAGGGAACATGAGCAACATTTTTAACAAGTGCTGTGAGGCTGTGAAATTCATTTCCAGGGTTAGTGGTTCAGCCAGAAACAATGGCAACATTCAAAATTAGAATTAATAGGTAAATAAAGGGATATGGCATTGTAACGTGAGATTCAAGCACATATTGCAAGAAGGTTATAAAACATGGGTTCTTTATTCCACTGGCATCAAATCTTCATAAACGTTAACGGAAAACTTAACTTAGAGGAACAAATTATGCACAATGGATATTCATGGCCAATGCTCCTGTAAAGGGTTAACATCAGGAGCACCTGACACTGATGTAACTGCTAATGTGATATGATGAAATGTCACAATGACATTTAAGCAACTGAAATCTGGTGGGAAGCTGAAGTACAGCCTTGTGTAGAGTACTGAGATGTAGAAAGATCTGTAAATAAATAAGAATGGTTTTTATGAATAACAGTCTATGGTAGCATGTTAAGGTAACAGGCAACTCCTAGAGAAATCCCATCTCGATCCCAACTGCATGACAATAAAGCTCCAGGTCCACCAGGATATCATCAAAAGCTTCATTCCTTATCTCTAGTCAGCTGGATAACAGAGTTCATTTGGTGGAGCTCCTATTGCTAAATTCCCATGATCGTGTGAACCCAATTACTTTGTCTCCCAGATACGACGGGACTCTTTCTCTCCTTGTGGCCTCTCGATTTCTGTGGTGCTCTCCAGGCGGCACACCTAAGTCTCCAGCAGCTGTTCACCTGCTCTGCGACCGCTTCCTGGCTCTCTAGTCACCGTCAAGAGTCCTCAGTCTGCCCTATTTGTGACCTTAACTCCTCAACACTGCGACTCACCAGCCTTGATCTTCTGCTCCAGCTGCATGCTGCTGCCCTGTTCTCTCCCTCTTTCTCCAAGGGGCTTCTGGTCCCCTCCTTCTTCAGCCCACTCTCTGGGCTCAGGCTCTGCCCCAAGCATGCCGAGGACTTCGCCTCTCCCCCTGAGGGGAGCCCCCAGGGACAACCAAATCCCCTGCCCGGCAATCTCCCAGGCCGAAAACCTCCGCTGATGGGGACCTAGTGCCCTGCAGGGAATGCCCTGCAGTGGGCAAGGGCCAGCATCCAGGCCAGCTCCGAAGTCGGAAGTCAGGACGACAAAGGCCCGCTCACCTCCCCCACTACAGGATAAAGGGATGTAGGAACAGGCTGAGTAAATGTGATTGGCCCAGATCTTCCGGTCTCCGGATGGTTGTACCCAGGACGTACACTGGGAGATGTACTGAGCGACCCCTAGGAAGTCCCCATGCACTGACTATGTGGGAATTCCCTGAGAAGTTTTAACTTCTGTTGTGCAATTACCTTGCATCTGGAATCCTCTGAAACTCTTGAGTTAGAGTCAGATGGTTCCAGTTCACTTAGCAGAAAAGTTAGAAGGATGTAAACCAGTTCTAACTCCTGGGTAACTATACTAGTGACATCACCCCCACCGACTCCCTACTGGACTCCTTGGCTGCCGCCCCAACCCCCAACTAACCCCCACCCCCTGACTATCCACTACACCAATTACCCCTGAACGGACTACACCTCCGATCACCCAGCTATGTCCCGCCCCCACCTCCCCCGCAACCCCCCCCTCCCCAACCCGAGTACCCGCACCCTCACATTGACTCTGCCCCATGCCCTGAATACCCCACACCCTCAACTACCTCCACCGCCAACTACTGCCTCCACCCCCTCAACACCCCCACCCCTGACTAACCCCCATCCCCAACTATCCTTTACACCCCATCCTGATCACTGGCTGCCTGGCCCTGGCACAGTAAGAAAAGTGCACCCCTCTCCTTCATCCTGCAGTCTCAACAATGGCCACCTGTAATGGTGTCACTGCCAAGGCTGCTGAGCTGCCAGCCCTCTGATTTGGCCAGCAGTTCTACAAAGAAGGCCACTGTCTTCAATTGGACAATAGCCATGTTAGCAGCCTCTTAACTGGCCACCATCATCAAATGCTGTCCCAGGGCCACGTTGCACACCTGCACAAGATCAGGTCCTGCTTTCAATCCCAGTGGCCGGACACTTAACCTGTGAAAATATTCAACTGCTGTTTTAACAAAGTAAAGTCACACCCTTATGTTCATCCTAAATCATGTTTCTATATGTGTATGATAATCTAACGTGTAATATACATTTAAGAAGAATGTTATAATGGAAGATCACATGCTACAGAATTTTCCCGTCGGCGATTTGGGGGCGGGGCCTGCTCGCCGTCAGGAAAGTGACATGGGATGATGTTGGGAGAAACCCCCGATGTCATCCCGCTCACTTTAAATCTTTAGGAAGGCGGGCGGACAACAAAATCAGCTGTCCGTCCGCCGACCTGTCAATGGCCAGTTGAGGCCATTGACAGGTTAATTAAGATAATTAAAGACCCTGCCCGTCCAACCTTAAGGCTGGTGGGCAGGCCAGGAGCCCCAGTGGGCTTCTGATAATACATGAAACCTTTTCATGTAGGTTTTAAAAAACTTTAATAAAGTTTATGTGATATTTATTAACATGTCCCATCTCGTGTGACATTGTCACATGAGGGGGACATGTTGATAATTTTTAAATTTTTCTATTTTTTAACTTTGTAACACTTTCACTGATCTCCCTGAGACAGCACTTAGTTTCAAGGAGCAGTGTGCTCTTTCACGCGCATGCGCGAAAGAGAGCGCACTTTGACAGATGGGGAATCCCTCCCCCCCTGCACAGGAAACGCATAGCGCTTCCCGTCGGGCAGGCCACTGGATGGGCCTTAATTGGCCCGCCCACTTAAAATGGTGGCGGGGCCCGCTTTGGCGGCGGAGTTCGGCTGCCCGCCCGCTGCCAAGCCGGTGGGGCCCGCCTGCCAACCGAGGGCAAAATTTTGCCCATGATCTTAGCATCCAACAGCAGACTAGCACAGGCTACCTCAGTAGTCAGTAGTCTATAGTTAGAGTCTGTAATGTAGAGACAGAGTTTGAGTTGAAAGCACACAAGTGTAGCTGCTGAGTTCCTTTGTAAATAAATTAATGTGTTCTACCTAAGAACTGTCTGCTGATCTATTTTGTCTACGGTATCAACTCAGCCATCCCGAAACAAGCATATAACCTGGGTCCATAAGTCCAACCAAACCAGGGACTAGGGTCCAATAATGTATAACTGGTAGTTTTGCCAATACTAAAACAAAGGGACATTGATCCTCTCTACGGAGTGCATCACGCTGTCCCTGTGCATACATCTGACCTTCTGAGTCCAATTTTTACCTAGGGGGCGTCATGACACATGGTCACACCGCATACAGACTTCTTTAAGGTGGCTTTTTTTCTCTGTTTCAGAGCTGCCAATCATTTCAATGCCCAATGCAAAATGGACTTGTGTATGCCTGCATACACCCATTGTTGAATCAGTTTGTGTATGCCCGTACTATTTGTTATGACGTGGCACGTGATATGTGCCAGGCAGACCAAATCCACAAGGGAAACTTGGCCACGCTATCACAACGGTTTTGCAACTTGTATTTATTACGAGAAGGAATTGAGTCCACTAACACCTTAGAGATTAAAAAAATGAAGTTAAAACATTTATTAACAAAAGGAAAAATATAAAACAATAAACACACACAAGATTGCAGTTACACAGTTATTTAGTCTCAACAGTCCCCAAAATTCTTAATTAAACAGGCTCCCAACCACACACCCCCTTTAAGGCAACAGTCCAAAATAGATTTGAAATTATAACATAAATCCAGCAAAGTTATCACAACAACTACTTGACAATGGAATTCCAAAGGCTTGTAACACAACTTTAGTTACTGGACATAGCAGTCTTCTGCTAAAGTGGCTGGAGGCTTTTCCCCAAGGACTGCTTCACATGGCGTACCTTTCAATCTTACACGGCCACATGCCCTACATAGTCTTTCATCTCTCTTTATATATGTTTTCCCTCTCTTTAATCTCGAAATTCCATTGTTCGACAGGTCACTGGAAATTTAATTTTCCCATAATATAAAAATCTTTCACGTTGTCAGTATGGTCTCTTTCCTTTTGGGAAAAATAAACATAATAACCTTGCTCTACTTATCTCGTTAGTTGTAAACATCCTACCATCCCTTTGAAGCCCAAACACCTTTCCACTTATCTTAAAATGCAAATTTCCTTCACTCCCTATATGCGACCCTCATCCATGTTTATTCATTAGCATTTCAAATGCCTTTTATACCCAACTTCTTTTGATAATTTCGACCTTGCAATCTATCTGACTCTAATTCAATTAAATCAATCACACAGACAGAACCATCCACACTCACACCCATAAGCATAAAGTATTATTGTTTTGAGACACATCGGGCAGAATTTTTCAGTCAGCGTGCGGGAGCGGGCCTGACATGCCGATGCATAAAATGACGCGCGATGATGTCGGGCATGTGTCCTTTGGTCATCGCGCAGTCCTGCGATGTTTCGTTCGGCGGGCACATGCCGGAGTCGACTGTGTGCCCACCGATACGTAAGCAGCCTATTAAAGCCATTAAGAAAGTAATCCACGTAATTAGTAATGCTGTCCGTCCAATATAAATTAAAACATTTCCCGAAAGTCACAAGTCACATGTTTAAATAACTTTTTAAATCCTTTATTTAATTATTTTAATATCGATTCAATCTCCCTGAGGCACGGAGTTGCAGAAAAGAGTGCTGGCCCCAACTCTCCCTCCTCCCCCCACCTGCACAGATAGCGCTGAGCACTACCGGTTGCGTGTTACATTGGGCGGGCCTTAATTGGCCCGTCCGCGTGAGATTGGCTCCACGCCTGCCCCTGACCCTGCCCGCTCCTGCCAAGCCTGCCCGCCATATGAAAAATTCTGCCCATTAATGTCGAAATGGACCACAAACCACTAATTGGTTACTTTGGGAAAATGTGATTGATTGCCCAATAAAAATATGCGAAAATGATTGGACTACAGAAGAATGGCCTAAGGTAGTCATAAATAGTGGAAAACAAATGCACAGTGCTGAGCTCTAGTAAGGGCTGCAGAAGGACCTGGACAAGATTTGCAAGTCGACAAAATTACATTAGAAGAAATCCATTGAAGATAAGAGTAAGGTTTTGCACATTAGAAGAAAAAAATAGGAGATGTACTCAATGCACTGAGTCTAACTGACCAGGGTTTACAGACAGTGATAGTAGACTCAACACTTACTTACCACGTACAGACATTACAAAGCAACTACACCAGGCTTCCATCAATCACACTTAAACAACCAAACTACTCTGCACCTACAGACCACAAGTAACAGTTTTTCAAGTTCCTGCAGTTGCATGATTTTCCATATAAGAAATCTGATATTGCAGCTTGTAGAGGTTTGTAAGTCAGTGAGAGTCTCTCCATTCAGCAGAACTAGATCGTGACCCAATTGTGGGGCCGTTAGTGACAATGAAGCTTTCGGGCTTCAAGAGTGCTGATTAATTCTGAGTCATGAATAACAAACATAAAAGTACTTTTATTAGCAAAATGGCACACTATCAAAATATTTCATTTGTTTTCATCTTGACCAACCATGCATATTTAGACCATACAATATGTATACAGTAATCCTTTAATCTGCTAGGGCTGCATCCAATATATTCAGAGTTTGAAAGCAATGTTTGTGGGAATTTTTTAAAATTGTTTTTATGGGGGTTTTAGATAAAAGTTCCCCTATTAATCTGTGATAGTCTCCCACTTTGCTGTTGCCTTTGCCTGATATCTCTGCAACCAACTGGGTGAATGCAGCTGCTCTAAGGCCACTTCCAGTTCTTTCTGTAGATATCGATTAGGAGGAGGCAGGGAATGTAATGCTGTGACTCTCCCCTACAATTTTCTCGCCCTCCAGTCTGTCAGATAACACAGACTGCACATAACCCTACTTTACATGACGTGGTTCAGGTCAGAACCATTAAATCAAATATTATTATATTCTTTAACCTCCTCTTCAAAGTATGTCAACGCGTTAATTAAAAAGTGTATCAGTAAAACCCTTTATTTAGCACATGATGATTTGAGAAAAGAAACAGAAAAAGAATTCATAATTAGTCATAGTGACAAAGCAAACCTCATTCTCTACTTCGATATACATCCAATGAAACTAGTTGAATTTTCACTATCTTCTGGCAACAGTGAGTCTTTCCTTACCACCGTGTTTATGCTGATAAGTATACTAACATGAATTCCACTCATGCATAAGGCTCACAGCAGTCGGGAAAGCATGTAACATAGGTAAATATTTGATGGATGAAAATCCCATCTTTGCTAATTTAGTAAAAGCTTAGAAATTATTGAAAATAACTATTTCAGCACATTACATTCACAATTATATTGTCACTACAATTAGCGAAGACAAGAATTTATCATACATTGTCTTGGAGGTTCAGACTACTTGGTTTCAGATCTAGGGATCCTGGTTGATTTACACCTCTCTCCAACCCTTGGGTGTTGAGACTGATTACTGTTCCCCTCCCATTGCCATTACTGAGATCAGCCGACCCAGTATAGATAAATTATCAAACCAGGGGATCATTCTAGTTTGTATGGTTCAGCTCGTCGTTGGATTTACTCACTGAGCCATTGAGGGAGGTTTCTCTATTACTCTATTGTTGTTTTAAGCCATGAACAATGTTGTTGGATACATTTTAATGCTTGGGGATGTGAACAATTATTTAAATGCCAATAGAAAGGACTGTGCACTTAGAATATTTAACTAAATGAAAGTTCTTGGAAAGCCTTCAAAACAGGTTAAACTCAAGGTTTTCTAAGTAGAATATAGATATATCTTGTCTGATGATATATGCCTGTAAGTACACAAGATTAAAAATAACGAAATGCTCTGTTATCTTCATAATTTTATGAAAAGATTTTAATTGATAAGAAGGTATTGCAGCTTATTAATATGTGGTATAATTTCAAGATGGTGGGGAAATGAGTTTTGGCATCCCTTAATTGAAAGCAAAATACTGCGGATGCTGGAAATCTGAAATAAAAACAGAAAATGCTTGAAAAGTCCAGCAGGTCTGACAACATCTGTGGAGAGAGAATTAGAGTTAATGTTTCGAGTCCTTATGACTCAACACACCATCCTGCTCTCATGCCCACATGTCCGTCCTTGGCCTGCTGCAATGTTCCAGTGAAGCCCAACGCAAGCTGGAGGAACAGCACCTCATCTTCCAATGAGGCACTTTACAGCCTTACAAACATTGATTACCTCTCAATACCACCTTTTTTTATTTTGTCAAACTAATTTATATATCAAAATATACGGTGGTACTTATACATACTGTATTCCCAGAATACAATATGACTAATTCAACTGCAACAATATCTGGAAGTTTAACACATTTGATTTTGCTGCTGTCACAACTAATACATTCATGACCAATACTGCCAGAGGAACTTACATGTTAAAAAAATGTTTTCCCTTAACATTAGTCTGTGTTTAACAGAAGTATCATCATTTGACAAGAAATAATGAAAAGAACAACTTCTTTCATGAAGAAATAATGCTTATTTCAGACTGCAGTATATATGTATCTTGGGTGGAATTTAATCCAGCCTGTCATTGCAGGAAACATGGCAGCCAGGCCTACAATTCACGGGAGAGGCTGCATGTCAGTCTGCCAGTGATGGGAAAACCTCCCACAATGAAATCGGAGGTGGGAAGGAGCCAATGTGAGAAATTTGCTTGTTCACAGAGAGATGTTAATTAGGATCGTTAACAAGCCAATTGACACTAATTATCCCTGAGCCCACCGCAATTTAGCGGTGGGCTCAGGGATTAAATAAGAGTCGCACCGTTTTCCTGTATCTCCCGAAGGCCACCCAGCAAACCCTGTCAGGTTTGCCAGCGGCCTGCCAGTGGGGATGCCTTATTGTCAGGCATTCAGCGCACAATCAAGGGACCTAGCATCTGGAAGTGTGGGGGAAGCGCTGAAAGCCACCCCACTGACCATGCCACTGACCCCTCTGCTCCATCTCCCACAACACCCTCCCACAACCTCCATCCTGTCCTCACTCACCTGTATCCAGGGATCCAGTGATGATCCCTAGTGAAGTCTTTGGAACAGTACCGGCAGCAGCCAATGCTCCGGGTGACGCTGCCAGAAAACGAGAGTTATCGACTTTTGATTAGCCGGCAGCTCTCAGCTGGCAGGATTCCACCTCCGGTGTCTTGAATCCTGGGGAAGGCCCAACTTTGGCCAGTTAAATTTGGTCAGATCTCCCCACTGAAGTGACAGGGGTTTCTGACCGGTTCTCCAACTGGCGGGGACGGCTCCCATTGCCAACATTAAATCCAGCCCCTTATGGTTTGTGTATTATTTTCAAACATACAGTTTTTAACCGCACTTATCCAAGTATTTCAAACACACTATTTTTAAGGCCCTTTTTTTCCAACAAAACTAAATAATAAAAAATAATAACAACCTATCTTGGAATGGGAAATAGGCTTATATTCCCAATTTTTCAAATCCTCTTTAACTTCTTGTTTCTTCCTTCCTACGTACTTTCATGAACATGTCTGGTTTCTTTCTCTTTCCGTCTGGGTATCTTCTCCACTTTCCATTACCATTTCCATGAGCTTGACTCTGCTCTCCCAACATCTCTTACTGTGGCAACCCCGAATTTTGACTTTAACTACCAACTCCACATAATGGTTGGGCCTGTAACATTGACTAATTTGTCTTAATCAAAGATCCTGGCTCACTTTGCTCTACCAGTGGATTCCACATTAACGGCAAACTTTCAGTTCCTTTGTACCTTTCACTTTCTCCTTGACTTTCACTTTGGACTGTTGGAGGAATTTGGACTATTGGTGGGTTATCATGTTCAGTTTTGTCGGATTTCCTCTTCCAAGCAAATGGTCTACATGACACTAATGGAATCTCTCTCCAATCTGTGAACATACCTAGTCTCTTTACAACAACTCCTGTCACGTACTTCTCCTTATCACTTTGGTGGTTTTTTACCATGACCTTCTGACCAGCACTGAACTCTAAGTTTCATGCCTCATGTATCATGACTCATCTACACTTTGTCTTGTTACTCTTACTTTGCTATTGACACCAGGTTTAAATAAACTAAACCTTGTCCTAAACTTAGACACAAACTTGTAACATGAGCAACCTGTTGTAGACTGTGGGGTTATTCTGTAAGAGAACAGAAAATTGTCTAGCCTGTATCTAAGAAAAACATGGGAATCACTTTCTAGCTTGTCACCAAGCAAATACTTCTGCAAAGACCTCTTCACAACCTGTATACTTCTTTCACTTTTTGCAGTACCTTTCGATGCTGGGTGATATGGTGGTACGAGAGTGTGTTTGACTCCATTCTCACGCAGACATATTTCAAACTCTTCTGACATAGCCAGTGGGCTATGGTCTGACACCAACACCTCTGGCAACCTAGAAAATGAAAACCAACTTCTCAAAACCTCAGCAGTTTTGTGATATTGGGCACAGATTCAACATTTATCCACTTCCTATAGCTATCGAGCAAAACAAGGTACTCTTTCCCTTCCACTTCAAAGGAATCAACATGTACTCATTCCCACAATTTTCATGTGTTTTGACCATGGAAGCAAGAAAATTTGGTTGGATCATTTCTCATTCTGAGACACAATTCACAATTTTTCATCAAATCTCTATCTACCTTTGGATACCAAAAATAGCTTTTTGCGGCTCCTTTTATACGAACTATCCCTTTGAGATCAATGTAGTTCCTCCAACAATGTCTCTCTAAACTTTAGTAGAATAATAACTCTTAAACCCCAAAAGGAGACAGCCTTGATCCACACTGAGTTCATTTCTATATGTGAAATACACCTGTAGTTTCACATCACCACCCTCTTTAGGCCAGCATTCATGACATAATTAAGCACTTTACTGAGCAGCACTTCCTTGCGAGTTGCTTCATTCACCTTTCTGGCAGTGAAGATGAAGAGACGCCATTACTCAATCTTCCACTTGCAACCAACAGCTCAGAAACTAACACTGCATGTATTTTAGAAGCAGATAATATGAAGGAGGGATCTGGATGTGGTGAGACACCAGGCACATGTGCAGGAGCTAGGGCAGGGGAAAAGATAGCATGGATAGATGCAAGCTTGCCAGAGAGCAAAATGACACATTAGTGTTGCTGCATTGGAATCAGATGATGGGCCAGACAACATAAGAATGGTGATGGGTGAACATAACAAAATGGCATTTAGCCTGAGTACAATGTCAAGGAGCATCGAGGAGTCCAGCACCAACATGGCACAGGGCTTTGTGCAGGGCATGGAGCCCCTCCTTTCCAACATAGTTACCTCCATCAGCACACCCTTGGAACCAATTGTGGTGCAATGTCTGATGGCCGATGTTGCAGCTTCCATTGCAGCACAAACAGTTTCCATCAAAGGTCTAAATGCTACTGTGGAAGCTCAGACTCCTTCCACCATGGCTCCAGATACCAGTGTTCAAAGAGGCTTCAAAGGGTGTCACAGAAACTCAGCAGTAGGAATGCTGATGGGCTGTCCCAAGAGAGTGACAGTGGCTTCCTGGAGCACAAATCTGCTGCCTGTTCGCTGCCGCTTGGCCAGTGTCCTTGTTGATACCTGTTAGCCAGTCAGCCCAGGCTTTTGCATTCCAAGCCAAGATTTTGCAGTCTGAAGCCGGGTCTTCTAGGCACAGAGCTGCCTGAGCTTTCCTTCCATGCCCATCTGCAGTCTCCTCAATTGAAGGTGTGCAGTCTTCCACCTTTCAGGCTACAGCGACCTGGAAAGAACCTGTCAGGAGCACTAGGCCAGACAAAGACACAAGGAAGACAGGTACCAAGGAATACACAAGGGTGTTAGTTTAATTTTGGATGTATTATGCAATGATTGAATTTCTAAAATTGGATTAGAAAGTAAATTTATTAGTGCTTTCTATTTTTGTGCTGTTGGAATGAGGACAGTGTGATGGTCTGTGATAGAGCAAAGATGGTGAAAAGTTGGTGTGGTTACCGGTATCGCTCATGAATTATTTGATCATGTAAAGTAGGCTGAGTATTTCCAGCATTTTGTGTTTTGATTTGAGATTTACTTATGATGCATGCTCTAAATAGACCGGCAGCAAAACTCCTTGACAGGTGCAGTAAGATCTCGCTTGTTCTTAACGTTGCCTGCTTTAGAATCATTTCAAACTGCTACTGGAGAAATCAGCCACATAAGCTAAAATCATTGTTCACAGATGTATGAAGATGCATGAAGCAAGGGGCCAATACCTTGTTCAAGCAAGCAGTTTCATCTCTTTCCCAATGGGAAACTGCTACCAAGTTGAGAGACTTGTGAAATTTTATAGAGTAGCAGGAGGGTTATTCATAGATTGCATCCAGGTACCTTACGTGAATCTCCACACAATTCACCTCTCCTGTGACTCCCTGTTTTACATAGTTACATAGCACTTACATGAGTTCCCTCCCATCGTTTTTCATCTAATCTCATCAACATATCCTTCTATTTCTTTCTCCCTCATGTGTTTATCTAGCGCCTCCTTAAGTGCATCTATGCTGGTTACCTCAACTACTCCTTATCGTAGTAAGTTCTATGTTCTAGCTACTCTCTAAGTAAAGACATTTCATAGGGACATAAGAAATAGGAGCAGGAGTAGGCCATTCAATGCTTGCGCCTGCTCTGCCATTCAACTAGATCATGGCTGATCTTCTACCTCAACGCCAACTTCCCACACAATCCCCATATCTCTTGATATGTTCAATATCTAGAAATTTATCGATTTCTGTCTTGACATACTCAATGACTGAGCCTCCACAGCCCTCTTGGGTAGAGAATTCCAAAGGTTTACCACCCTCTGTGTGAAGAAATTCCACCTCATCTCAGTCCTAAATGGCACACCTCTTATCCTGAGACTAGGTCTGCTAGTTCTAGACCGCCCAGATAGGGAAACATCTCACTGCCAACTTCCCACCATTTTCAAGTTGACTACAATTTTGGAGGGGGCCTTGAAACAGGCGACAGATATATGACTGAATGGAACACAGCCAATGAGATCGCTGGATGATATTAGAGCAAGGCCAAGAAACAAGAACAGTGCACAGGGCTCCAAGGGATGTGATTTCAATTCATTCAAAATCCATCTACTTAAACAAAGTTAAAATTGTGAGTGTGGTCTAACCAAAGTTCAAAACAGCACATATTTGAAATAACACTCTGCGTTTCAATTCTATTCCTCTAGAAATGAACCCCAATGCTTTCTTTGCTATTTTTTGATGACCTTATCACTGCTTTTAATGATTTGTGTATTTATACTCCAAACCATCTGCTCCTCTGACCTATTAGGGCATTTATTTTCCAAGGAGTACGTGGCTTCCTCATTCTCCTTTCCAAAATATAGCACCTCACTCTTATATTTGTTGTTCATTTGCCTAATACATGCCCATTCACAAGTTTATTAATACTTTCCTGTACTTTATCACAGTATCCTCTGTATTAACTATGCTGCCCAATTTGGTGTCATCTGCACATTTTGAAATTGTGCTCCTAATTCATGATTCCAAATTGTCTATGTAAATGGTGAACAACACTGGTTCCCAGCCAAAACAGAATTACCTGGAAAAACTCAGCAGGTCTGGCAGCATCGGCGGAGAAAAGAGTTGACGTTTCGAGTCCTCATGACCCTTCAACAGAACTAAGTAAAAATAGGAGAGGGGTGAAATATAAGCTGGTTTAAGGTGGGGGTGGGGGGTGGGGGGGGTGGTTGTAGGGACAAGCAAGCAGTGATAGGAGCAGATAATCAAAAGATGTCACAGATAAAGGAACAAAGAGGTGTTGAAGGTGGTGATATTATCTAAGAGAATGTGCTAATTAAGAATGGATGGCAGGAGACTCAAGGTACAGCTCTAGTGGGGGTGGGGTGGAAAGATTGACAGGGCATTACAGATATAGATTTAAAAATAATGGTAATAGGTGGGAAAAGAAAAATCTATATAAATTATTGGAAAAAACAAAAGGGAGGGGGAAGAAACGGAGAGGGGGTGGGGATGGGGGAGGGAGTTCAAGATCTAAAGTTGTTGAATTCAATATTCAGCCCGGAAGGCTGTAAAGTGCCTAGTCGGAAGATGAGGTGCTGTTCCTCCAGTTTGCGTTGGGCTTCATTGGAACAATGCAGCAAGCCAAGGACAGACATGTGGGCAAGAGAGCAGGGTGGAGTGTTAAAATGGCAAGCGACAGGGAGGTTTGGGTCTTTCTTGCGGACAGACCGCAGGTGTTCTGCAAAGCGGTCGCCCAGTTTACGTTTGGTCTCTCCAATGTAGAGGAGATCGCATTGGGAGCAACGAATGCAGTAGACTAAGTTAGGGGAAATGCAAGTGAAATGCTGCTTCACTTGAAAGGAGTGGGCCCTTGGACGGTGAGGAGAGAGGAAGTGAAGGGGCAGGTGTTGCATCTTCTGCGTTCTGTTTTTGTTTTGGATTTCCAGCATCCGCAGTAGTTTTTTGTTTTTACCACTGGTTCCCAGCTCTGATCCTTGTGGACCACCACCACTTGCCACCTTTTGCTAATCTGAGTAGCTGGGTAACTGAGTTATCTGTTGACAGTTTTGTAGCTAGCTTGCTATCCATTCTGTTATTTGACCCTGACTCCACATGTTCTGACTTTAGTCATAAATCTACTATTTGGTA
Source organism: Cetorhinus maximus (assembly GCF_964194155.1). NCBI lineage: Eukaryota > Metazoa > Chordata > Chondrichthyes > Lamniformes > Cetorhinidae > Cetorhinus > Cetorhinus maximus. Next base: position 65,374,596 of record NC_135879.1, on the reverse strand, counting down.
TCTTCTTTAAGGCCTTTTGGGAACTTAATTTTATTGCATCCAATATATTACCCTTTTCTATTCTTTCTGTTACTTCTTCAAAGAATTCAAGAAGGTTGATCAAGCATGGATTTCCCTTTGGAAATCGGTGTTAACTGTTGTTTATTTCATTTTCAATTTCTAAATGTTTTTCTATTACTTCTTTAACTAAGGCTTTCATTATCTAATTGGTCTAAAGTTCCTTGGACTTCTTCAATCTCCCTTTATAAATGTAGGAAGCACATTATATACATATATATATATATGTATATATAGATCTACATAGTATATATATGTTACAGTGCCTCTGCTATCTCTTCTCTAACTTTTAATGTGCGGATGCAATCATCTCTTCCTTGGGTTTTATGCTCTGTAAATTTAATTAATTTATCAACTATCTTCCTGCTTTGTATTTTAAATGCCTTTATATCTTTTTCTGATCTCTTCAAATGCCATGTCCATGTTAGTCTCCTTCATAAATGACAAGGCAAAGCAATTAATTTGTATTTCTGCTATGTGTATTCCTTAGTGATCCTATCCATATCCTTATTTTTCTTTTGTTATTTATGTATCTGTGAACTATTTCCTTCCATACCACATGATAATTTAATTTTGCATTTTCTCTTGCCTTCCTTTTTTTAAACTAATATTTCCATTTTCCTTTTTTGATACCCTATCCTTTATTGCCTACATTCTGAGTGTATGCGTTTTTCTTTATTTTAAGCTGTGCCCCTTATTTCTTTATTAGAAGGGCATTTGAGGGAAAAATTCATTCACATATTTCACGCTGCACAGACTACGTCGATTCCCGAAGGGCAGAGAGCACAACTGGCTGCTACTTTTGCAGCTCGTGCAGGTTTCCTCATTGATATCATTGAAGAAACAACCACAGATGGTATCCCGCAGTACTGTCTGATCCTGGGGAATCAATATCGTTTGTATAATGCTGCTTGAAGTGGTGTTACGTCAACAAAACTTTCTGCTTCTATCTCATGGGCTCTGCTGATCACCATTTTAAACGCGCTGTTCTATTTATTTGTTTGTCAGTAAGTTTCTCCTGTTTACTTTCCCTAATTCATTTCTCATCCCCTTAAAATTAGCTATTTTTCTCTAATTTATTACTTTGGTTTTTTGTCTTATGTTCTTCTCAATTTTTATCTTAAACCGTTACATGTTGTGATTGCTATTGCATTCATGTTCCCCTTTGCTTACTTTTCTGGGTTCATTTCCAATTGCGAGATTCAGCAATGCTCCCTGTCTTGTTCAATGCTCTTTTAAATCAATCATTCACTTAAATCACATTACTTGACATTAAATTATCCACCAAATAATCAGTTACTAATATATATAATTCAACAGTCATATTATATCTGTAAATAATTCAAAGTTTATTAGAAAACATGCAAATTCTAAAAATTAAGGGCAGAATTTTCCATTCTGGGGACTAAGTATGGTGGTGGGCAGGTTTGCCACTGGTCGGTGGGGCAGGAACTCACGCCCGATTTCACATTACTTATGCATTGGCGAGTAGTTCTCCAAACCACATGGTGGGGTGGGCACTGATTCATCTGCCCTGTCATTACCTAACGGGGTCGAAGGTCTGGGCTCCATATTTAAACACCACCCGAACACACACATTACATCAGCATGCCAGCTGTGTGCAGGAAACTTCTTGATATGGCTTCACCGAAGAAAAAAGCTGCTCCCAAGTTCACCAATGACTTCCTTGAGGCCCTCATCTGCCAACATCGGGATGTCTTCTACCCAAGGGATGGCTTAAGGAGGCCCACCAGCCTCACTGCGTCATCCTGGGGGGCAGTTGCAAGGGAGGTCAGCTTGTCAGGTCCCGCCCGTGAAATGCCATCTAGTGCAGGAAGAGGATGAATGATCTCATCCGCTCCACCAGGGTAAGTCAACCTTCAGCTCACCCCAATCTCACACTCTCAATGGCATCATGCACTCAAAGGGTTACACTGCTCAGGGATCTCACACAATATTAGAAGGGACACATCAACACTGATTGTCTCAGAGACACGTTAACGTACAAAGTCCATCCTCAGCCCTTACTGGGGAGGGCTCAGCACACACAGCAGGCATGCATGCTTCCCAAGCTCTTCTTCATCTCTTCTCATCACGTTCCATCCATTTATCTTCATGCAGGCCAAGCTCACCCATAACCGGAGGCTGATTTCCCAGATGGGAGGAAGGACGGCAGATGTCCAGGAGCTGTGCCAGTTTGAGGAAGATGCCACTGAGCTGGCAGGTGAAGACAAAGATCACCCCTGTGGTGGACAAGATCAGCCTCTCCCAGCAAGCCAGTATGGATGAGCCCTCCATGAGTTGATCACATCCTAGTAATCACAGTGAGTGACATGCAATGTTGTATTCTGCCTGCTTATGACCCAAATCTATCTTCTCTCTCTTACAGGCCCCAGCAGGCCCAGACGGCGCTCCAGAGCTACCATAAGCCCCAGCCCCCAGGCCACCTCAGAGGAGGATGCATCAGATGAAGAACCATCACTGAATGCACCTACACCCTCCACCAGCGCAGGGACACAGACCCCAGTGGGTCATAGATCTAGATTACGCTCAGAGTCACATTCTGGGGGTCACCTCAGACACATCTCCACAGCAGTCGGAGGCAGTGACAGCTCAGGTCACTGGCACTCGGAGGACTGCTGGAGATCAGGCACCCGCCGAGTCTGAGTCAGACAATGAGCCACTTGCAAGCGGCCGTCTCTAATATGCTGGAGATGCAGTGACAGGTTATGAGAGGCAGTCAACAGACTAGAGCGAAGGATGGAGGAGTCCATCAGCATTCTGTCTGATGTCGTGATTCCAACTTGCAAGCACTTCAAGGTCTCCATGGGAAGGGTGGTGGCTGCTTTGGAGACCTTGGTCCAGCAGATTCTCCTGGGTTTGCACTCAGGCCTGCGCTCCATCACTATAGGCATTGGTGGCATCCATCAGTGGCTAGGCGAGAGGGGGGCGGGGCACCTTAACCTCCCTCCAAGAGCCCCTTCTTCTCAGGGAGTCAGGAAGGGGCCCTCGGGCACCCATAGGGAGGACCGCCAGCAGCTGGAGACCCCGGAGCTTTCCACCCAGGTGACTCTGAGAGTGTCCAGCCAATCCCAATGCCCTCTGCCTGTGATCCCATCACCTCCAGCTGTACAGGCTGAGGAGGGTGCACCTGCCCCCCAGCAGGAGACCCAGAGCAAACCGGGGCCCTTCTGGTCTCGGCCATCTGGAGAATGCCCACCAAAGTCATGACAGACAACAGGGCATAGCAGTCAGCAGGCTGTCTCTACCTCTGCTGCGGATGTCAGGGATGTGCCAAGAAGTAGCAGTAGGGTTAGGAAAATTGCAAAACTTGGATATCGCTTCTGGGTCACAGGTGTTCAATCACTGTATATATCATTCACCTTTGTAAATACATTTGCTGTTCATGAGAATTGTCCTGTCAGTTGAAAATGTGCATATATGCCCTCTTATTGCGAGGGTGAGCCACGCTCCCACTCAGGGATTGTCTCTCTTTGTGAGCCTCACATGTGATGTATAGCTGAGTCATGATAGTTACTCAACCCTTGTGTTATGTTAGGGAGATATGTCAAACTCTTTACTGGAGGAGTTTGCAAAATACGTTAGTAACATTTACTCCTTACAAGACAACATGGAGTTAGGTATGCTCAATAGCCTTGGAGAGTTAACTGGAATTGTTTCTCAAAGTGACATGGAAGACGTGCCCATGTCACACTGGAATTGTTTCTCAAAGTGAGATGGCTGCCTTCATTGGTTGTGCTAAAGTACAAGACCTGCAGACAAGATGGTCTTTCCAACAATGCATGTGTCTCAGTGTCCGCTAAAAGTTCCTCATTAAGGTGGTGACAACTGCATCAAGTCCTTTGACGCAGTGTTTGCACTGTTGGATACAGGGTTCGCCGCTGACCAGGTCAGGGCCTGCTAAATC